>NC_048590.1:33509440-34171940 GCF_013265735.2 Oncorhynchus mykiss | reverse complement strand
GGGTATGTCTTCTGCCTCTGGGGCTGAGCTACAGGCAGTTAGATTTGGGTATGTCTTCTGCCTCTGGGGCTGAGCTACAGGCAGTTAGATTAGGGTATGTCTTCAGGCGGAAATTGAGAACAAAGGGATGCAGCCATAACAGGTTAAATTGGAAAACGTAGTTTGATTACCAAGATTCTAATCTTTTGAAGGGTGTAAGACACTTGCATTTTCAAGAATGTTTAATGTTACGAAGTTGTATTTTTAGTTGTCACTCTGAAATTTCCCCTGATGTTGGTCCCTGTACGGAGATCGCAGCCATAACAGGTTTTAACCACTAGTCTACCTGCCACCATTAAGAGGTTGCCTATCAAGGTAGCTTCTAGAGGTTGAGTTAGGCTAGCTTTCTGTGCCTGCTGCTAACTGAGCACTAAAAACAAACTGACACTGCAGGCCCTCAACAGAACCGGCCTAACAACAGTTGATTGGCTGGATACAAGGTCTGACACCTCCCCCTCCTCACTCTCCAAGCCTCAGATTGTTCTCCTGATCTTTCTTCCTCAGAAGTTCTTGGAGCTAAACCTGCATAACGAGGGTTAGGAGCGATGGGCGTTTCTCTATTTTATTCTCGCTCTCTTTTGTGTGAGTGCTGTCGACAGCTCACCTTCCAAAGCTGTAATCTCACCATGCTCGTGAACAACCAAGTGTTGGAACAAGTTGGCTTCTGTAATAACTCGGAAACCCTGCCGGTTTCTCGTCTCAAAATAAGCAGTAATGAATATAATTAGAAAGCTGTTGCATATCTCTCTGATACATTTCTTTTTTAATTAACCCCATGTGAATACATTTAAAATAATAGGGGGTGAAAGTGTGGAAAAAACAACCTAATGAAGTTCTGTTAATTGGGATTGTTTCTGCAGCCAAACCACAGTGAGTTGGGGCCACCAGGAGCTAACAAATCGTGCTGTAAGCAGCCCTGCCTACACAGAAAAGGGCCCATGCTGACTTCAAGTGTAAGAAATGCACCTCTGACGTGATGGAAATGACCGGCGGCCTGGAGAAAAGGCAGCCCTGTTCCAGGCCGCTCTACTGAGACTCCCCACACCGCGCTTGAAGCCGGGCCAGTGTTATTGCAGCCCTAATGCGGTCGCCTCATTTGGAGCGGATCAGGAGTAATTATGGTGGGGAAAGTGGCTGCCGACCACGGGGGTCAGGACACTTGTAACTTGTGAAAAGAGCAATTATTTCAGGAGACAAAACTCTCCCTTATCCCGGGCAGGGCCAGGGTCAATGCAAGGGACGGCTAGGCTCAGTTTCACCGGGGCTTATTAGCCGCTGCAAAGTTTGCCAGTGTGCATCTCGTTAATGAACAATCCCCTCATCGGCACCAGGCCCTGCTCTACCCCACTTACCGGGGCTGTTAATTATGTCATAATCGGAGCATGCAAGCCCAGCAAGCACTTCTCACAGACCCAAGCATTCATAACACAACCGTCTGGAAATGTGGCTGTACTGTAGTATACTGTAAGAGATCACACCCAGACAGAACCCACAGGACTAGTCTAAAACATGCTGAATATAAAACCATGTGTCATTGACTGCATTGGCCTGTGAACTACTGCATGTGTTTATTCTGTCTTGGAGCGATATGCTCCAACTGCGGAGGGAAATATGAATCCTACAAAGTCTTGATTATGCTTATCATTATGAATGCACTCATTTGTCTCCTTTCAGCTGGCCTATATTCCAGCTGATATTATGACCAGATGTCTTGTGTTTTGTCTTGGCAATAGAGGAGAATTGGTGTCTACAGGCTTAATTACAGTAATGATGTGAGCTGATTGAAAGGGGCTGATTCATGCAGACAATGGCAGGGCATCTGCCTGAGATCCCCATTAACCTCCATGGCGGCTGCCTCGGCCCTGTCTGGGACAACATTCTATTCTGGATTGCCATGGCCACAGCGTTTACAGTGCGAGAGGGAACACAAAACCCTGGGTTTACAGCTTCAGCCTCTTCCAAGCCACTGCAATATTCACTGGAAATTCTACTTGAGCAACGCCACCACTGGTTAAGCAGCTCAAATGGTTAGGCTACACCAACAGGACTGAACATCGCTTTTACCAACCCAGAATCTAGGATTTCATTGTGCCCACTCAACATAGTAGAAAGAAACGCCTAATAATAAACACTAGATTATAATGACTGAATTGAAATGTTGTCCAAGAGAGCATGGTTAATTTTCCCATATGAAGTTGATCTGTTAGATGGTTTCTAAAGCCTATCATATCCTTATTGAGCAATGCTTATACCCAAAACGGGAATCCATGTATAGATTCATAGTGCCTGATTTAATGTGTCTGTCTGATGTCTTCTGGAGGAGTCAGTGAGTCACAGAGGAGATGATGAACACCGTTGTTTCACTTGAATGCAGTTGTTAGTAATGTAGCATGTAATTTCTCGAGGCATCTCTCAGCATCTGTCATTGTGGTTACCAGTCTCTTATTTACTGCTGGGAGCAGTAATTATACAGGCCCCAGAGATGAGGTCCACTCAGCCCAGCCTCCCCCAGAGACAAGACGCTGCCTGAGTGATGCTATTCTACCCCCTTCCCTCCGCAGGAACCTAGGGACCCTGCGTCACATCAAGGTGTCCCTCCACCTAATTGATGAAATGTATTTAATTCCACAGTGACCCCACCCACCAGGTAGTGATGTTCTGTAAGGTACGCAGCACATTTCTATTCAGATGTGCTTATATAACAGATTAGCATGCAAGCAGATGTATGATAAGAGAAGGAGAAAAGGGGATCGGAGGGCAAATCCTCCCCTATTTCTCTCTCTCCATCACTCCTTGTCTAATCTGAGGATGTGCCATGCAGATGTGATAATTGCATTTCAATGCTTTAAAACGTTTCCTTGAGTGCACCGAACAGCTTATTTTCCTTTTAAAACGTTAAGTACATCAAAAGGGTTACCACATAGATTTTATTTTTAGATAGCGGTAAAAACTGATCTTGAAATGGGCTTACATAGAAATCGGATGCTATCTCTATAATGGAAAGTACATGGTCTGACCATTTCAACGAAGATGAAAAAAAACATAACTGTACATTGTTAATTATCAGATAAGGTCTTTTAAAAAAAGAAGAGGGGTGGAAAAAGACTGTCAGCCCTTACACCAAGTATTAATGGCAAATTCATTTATTTCTCAGGGAAAATATTTGGCAAGGCGAGAGCTCCCTCTTTAAAAGACAAATGCATTCCCTGTTGGAATATGAGTCATGGTCTAGCAAGGTGTTTTTTGGGACACCAAACGACACAGGAAGGTCAGTGGCACTTGTATCTGTTAAATGGATTGGATTAAGTGGAGGCTGCCTCTTCGGCTGCTGCCGTTTCCTTTTCTAATGTAACTTTTTGTTCTCTGAGAGGCGGCAGGTTGGGAAGGTGCTGTTCCACTCAGGGATTTCACATGGTACTAAGTGTGGTGACGGCTGCAAGAAACTATTCTCCTGGTATTAAGGAAATTGACATGACATTTGTTTTATACATTCATTTATTCTGTCACTACTCTTTGTTTAGGAAATGCTACATGCAGTGTAGCTACTACTGGAGTTTCTGAGGCAATTTTCCACAGGCTGTTTTGGTAGATGACATCAAGCACGTGTTTCTTCCCTGAGACAGCAGATCTGTGCAGTAAGCATCCTGGCTTCCTAATGTATCTGAGGCTTTTCCTCTGTTCAGGCAGCACTCTCAGGCCCATAGAGGGAGCACTGTGTACATGGTGGTGGAGGAGTGTCCGATTCACTGCAGTTTCAAATCTGGGTTAGGGAATAGAACATTGCCACATTGATGTTTAGGATGTCTCAACATAGGGAGAGCTCCAAAGAGGCTGGAACAGGGGACGTGCTGTACAGTCATTCCATAGAAGGGTTTAAACCCCCTCCTTTGCAGAGTTGATGTAAAACACATGTTATGTAACAGGGTGGGTAGATGGTATGTGGGGGGGCGGTGGTCTAAACCAATTATGAGTGGTTCTCTGGAGGTGGGGAACGACCTTTGTGTATAATTAGTTCTCTTATTTAAAGCAAAGATTTTGAGTAGAATAACTCATTAGCTGTCATAAAAGGCAAATTAAAGATTTTTGTGTGATCCCTGAGGGAGTTGAGGAAACCCCATTTTGTTTTGCTATGCGCATGCACAAACCACACACGAGCGCACGCACACAGCACTCTCTCTCCTCATTAAGACTGTTTTTAGTTCTGTGGAAGGCTGACAGGCGAGCACTGTTGGCATAAGTGCAGAGAGCTCCTCTAACAAGCCATGAGATGCAGGTAGAACAGACCACCCTTAGCTAGTGTGGCTTCAATTTGAAGCTTTTTAGCTTCATTTACACTCAACATTGGTATTTATAGCAGGCTTTGTGATCCTAATGCGCCAGCTTCTAGGGGCCCGTTTTGGGGAGGGAGGAGGTGAGGGAGCTGGAGGGTAGGCAGAACACTAATTGATGGTTCCCATCACCAGCGCTGGACCAATTAGCCTCCTCTTTCCACTTGTGATAAAGAAATGGGACGAAGGCTGAATACCACCAGAGCTCTTTTTCACATACAAACCAAAGCCATCAATTTAACTAACAAGCTCACCCTTTCCCTTATTTTAAAAGGAGAGATGCTAATTATATTACATTCACAGTATTACTGATGGTCAGAAATTGCTGAACAAATCTGGATCCAATAAGGGGTGTGTGTGTGACAGAGGAAGAGAGACCGGAACATGTGCTTTGGTATTCAGACGAACAAAGTACTTTGACAAAGTACTGAGGTTTTTGTGCAGGGAAAAAAAGACATGCTCAGAGAGGAGAATCAGGGGCATTGGGTGATACACTGCCTAGCTACCAGCAGAGGCTCTGTTTATCATGGAAATAACTACTATGGTTCCAGTGAAACTACAGGGTGGCTGCACAACACCACTGACATCCAAACACAACTAGAGGACATCAACACACACATTAGAGCACTACTCTCCTGTAACTGCCATCTCTCTCAGACAAATATACTGTAGGTCAATAACAACTGTCTTTTACTAGAACACAACACCTCAACAACAGATCACACCTCTGAGGATAAAGACAAAACATCTAGAAAATGTACTGTTATCTAAAAGCTATCAAATTCAAAGAAAGCCTCCCAGCATACCATGTCTTTAAACCATCGGGCATTTGCCGTTTTATTGGCACCCACATACAAAGCGATGGCCGTCCTCCCTCCCTGTGACACAGGCTGCGTCCGGTTTTTGAGAGAAATGTGTTTTGAAAGCAGAGAGGCGAGCGGTGGCCGTCGTGTGTTCTATTAGACAGATCAATAGCTCAGTATGTGAGAGAGTCTTAAGAGCTGTTGTCCAGTGCTTTCAGCTGTGGCAGACCTGTTAGTGCTACGGAGGGGTGCCGCCTGCCACTGCCTCTGTACCAGTAGTGGCCTGAGGGGGGCTTTTAGTCCAAACACAAATGTCAACCACACATAGACTATTAGTGTTTAGTGCAGTTATTAAATGGACTTTATTTGTCCTTTAGGAGGCTAAAAGGCGCACTTTAAGGGGACCTGCGTGACAGCGGGGCAATTTGCGGGTTTAGTTACTCAGGCTCGCTCGTTGCTGACACATGAGTACAGATAAGTGTAAAAGAAGGAAAGGCTGTAATGCAGCGAGCGAGCGTGGTGTGTGTCTGTGTGAGTGCGCGCTGAGAGGCACTTAGGCCATAACATATCTCACTGGGGTCTGCGAGCAGCGTTCATGTGGTCAGAGGCGTTTTAAAAGGTTAATGTTAATCTATACCAAACAAAGCCCATGAGAAGCTTTTACAGCTGTGGACAGTTCAGAGCAATGAGAGCTGATGAAATGGTAGGTGACTAACATAATATACAGCATGCTGTAAATACCACGGTAAGCAATATGACTCTGTTACGAGTACAGCTTCAAAAAACACTAGGCCTGCCTGCGTAGTATGTTCCTGTTGCATTGTATATGGTTTACCTGGTGTAATATAACATCTGTTTCCATGGGAGCAGCAAGTGGAGTGAATGTAGTCCAATGTGACCTGTGTGCCTATCTGAACGGAAGACTGTTCATGTTAATGCATATGAAGCAGAGAGGCAGTGCACTTTCTCGTGAGGCTCTGCTGCCTCCAGACGCTGCAGCAGCAGCCTTATCGAAAAGAGAACATGAAAAGTCACTGGTGTTCCTGGGCCGTGAATCACGCCGCGGCGTTTGTCTCCTTATCGCTACAGGTGTGCCGATGCTCTCCGTCCAGCCCAAAGGGAAACAGAAGGGGTGCGCTGGCTGCAATCGCAAGATTAAAGACCGCTACCTGCTCAAGGCCCTGGACAAATACTGGCACGAGGACTGTCTGAAATGTGCCTGCTGCGACTGTCGCCTGGGGGAGGTGGGCTCCACCCTCTACACGAAAGCCAACCTCATCCTCTGTCGCAGGGACTACCTGAGGTAAGAGAAGCCACAGTCAGTCGCCCCTCACAGAACAGAAAGGCCGCGCCCCACCTAGGGCTGTGTCATTAAAAAGTGCTCTCACTACCGCTAGTGTAGCGCCACCATGAATGTCTATGAACCTGCCTCTCACTAGAACTGTCTAATTTGGGTCCATTTGTATGTGAACCAGTGTTTTTTTTTTTTTTTTTTTTTTCTCAAGCTTTTAGAAGACATTTCCTCCCAGGCTATTTTAGTAGATCAAGCGCCTGTTTGTTCCTCATTATAGGACATCGATGCTGACTAGATGTGTGTCAATTAAGCCTGAATCCCATTATGTTCATGTGCTGACTCTCCCCAGGCTCTGATCTGAAGCCTTGGGAAGGCAGAGCGGAAAGTTTCCAATTCCATGTTTGTTTGTTTGTTTGTTTTAGCTCTTTTTTTTTCTGTTTCAATTTTGTTGCTTGTTTACATGAACACAGCACTCTCCCTCGCGGTACAGACCTGGTTTCAGTAACAGTAGAGATGGGTCATGTTGTTCTGGGAAGACTCCAGGCAGTCTAGCTTCAACCTCCGTGTCTGTGGCTCAATGTTTTCCCCCTGTACTCTGCCATCTGCTTGCTAAATTAAACATGATAATTTCCTGGGCGTTAAGTCACATTCCCTGGGGCTTCCGAATGAGATCCTACCATTTATCCCCGAGACCATCCCCTGGGGGCCAGCCTAGAGACCTTGCTGCCCCTGGCCTCTCCCTGTCTTTCCCCTCTCTCTCCCACCCTGCCCTACCAGCAGGTCCCAACCGAGAGGAGCTTAGGGGCCGGGCGTTGAAAGGAGCCATTACCATCCATCAGCTCCCACCAAGAGTTAATGCTGTTAAGATGCAGTGAGAGAGGTTCACTAAACTGCTGCTGCCCCCGGAAGGGGCAGATGGTGCAGATGAGGTCATAATAAACGGCGCAAATGACAAGAGAAGGCAAAAATTATTAAGCCAAGAGTGGCACTTTTGATATGGTTAAATATGATCCCTTAAAAGGGCCGGGCTTCTGCCTCGCTCTATCTGATTGATTTCTCCTCCCATTATGAAGGCCTTATCGTGGACATCAGCTCCCTGATGAAAATGTGTTCCTATGGCACAGGCCAGAAGGGGCTAACTGGCCTGACAGGCAGCTCTGCAGAAAGCAAACTCAAAGCAAGACCAGGTGAGAGAGGGAAGAAAATTAGGGGCAGAGGGGGCTAGAATGAGAGGGAGGAAGCAAGGGAGAGATGGGCTTTCTGTGTTTATGCCTGGACCCCGATGGCCTAATGAAATCCAGCCCACTCATCTGCTCTTCAGCCTGAGACAAATGCATGCAACTTAATGGCTGGAGATGTTTGAGATGAATTCTATTATGGAACAAATTAAAAACGTTCCCTTTCTCAGCAGCAAGGGAAGAGACCGTTTTAGAGCTCATAGTTTTAAAGTAGGTGACACAGGCTCCATACGGCCTTGTAATCCCCTCACAGAGCCCCCGTCCTGCACGGAGAGAGGAACGCTTCGCCTCACCTCCATTAATGAAGTGGAATCCTCCTGTATGGAGCTGCAGTTCATTAGGGACATGCAGCCAGGGTGGATCAAACACTATTTATTTCCCTGGGTTTGGAGCCCTGCCATGCGCACATTAATTATGATAGGAGCTCCGTCTGTGTTCGTCCTTCAGGAGCTCAGGAGCACCGGTAACATCTTGTGCACACCCCCCAGCCCCCCGCTCTCCCCTGCCTGGCCTGCCAGCAGCGTCTTCTTCTAAAACCTCAGATCAGAAGTTTCTGAATTCACTTGACATTCTATTCCCTCCGTTGTAAAAGACTGGGTTGGTTTAATAGCCGTTTTACCACACTTTCATTATCACGGAGAACAATAGATTAATTAGGTGTTTCATTTTTGTCTGGGACTCGGGATCTGGCGACCTCGCCAAAGAAGGTTGACAAGCCAGTCATGCTTTTGATCGGCCAAACCCCAAGCCTGACATAGTTTTATCTTCTAACTGACGAATATTTTAGGGGGAACAGAATATCAGTCATCTACTTATCGAAGTAGAGCACTTTTAATTGACATTTTAAAAGCACTTTTTTTCAAGCTAATGGACATTGTGAGTTATGCAGTACCAACGGCACTGCAATGGAAGTAGATATTAAGCATATTGAGCCTGGGCATCTTTCTTTTGGTGTTTTTCAGAGTCAGTAGAAAGGCCTCTTTAGTGTCCTAAGTTTTCATAACTGACCTTAATTGCCTACCGTCTGTAAGCTGTTAATGTCTTAATGACCATTCCATTGTTTATGGTTCATTGAACAAGCATGGGGAAAAAGTGTTCAAACACTTTTCAAGTGAAGATCTGTGAAGTTATTTGGATTTTTATGAATTATCTTTGAAAGACAGGGTCCTGAAAAAGGGACATTTCTTTTTTTTGAGCAGTAATATATATATATATATATATATATATATATATATATATATATATATATATATATATATATATATATATATATATATATATATATATATATATATATATATATATATATATATATATATATATATATATATATATATATATATATATATATATATATATATACACTGCTCAAAAAAATAAAGGGAACACTTAAACAACACAATGTAACTCCAAGTCAATCACACATCTGTGAAATTAAACTGTCCACTTAGGAAGCAACACTGATTGACAAATTTCACATGCTGTTGTGCAAATGGTATGGACAACAGGTGGAAATCATAGGCAATTAGCAAGACACCCCCAATAAAGGAGTGGTTCTGCAGGTGATAACCACAGACCTCTTCTCAGATCCTATGCTTCCTGGCTGATGTTTTGGTCAATTTTGAATGCTGGCGGTGCTTTCACTCTAGTGATAGTATGAGACGGAGTCTACAACCCACACAAGTGGCTCAGGTAGTGCAGCTCATCCAGGATGGCACATCAATGTGAGCTGTGGCAATAAGGTTTGCTGTGTCTGTCAGCGTAGTGTCCAGAGCATGGAGGTGCTACCAGGAGACAGGCCGGTACATCAGGAGACGTGGAGGAGGCCGTAGGAGGGCAACAACCCAGCAACAGGACCGCTACTTCCGCCTTTGTGCAAGGAGGAGCACTGCTAGAGCCCTGCGAAATGACCTCCAGCAGGCCACAAATGTGCATGTGTCTGCTCAAACGGTCAGAAACAGATGGAATGAGGGCCCGACGTCCACAGGTGGGGGTTGTGCTTACAGTCCAACACCGTGCAGGACGTTTGGCATTTGCCAGAGAACACCAAGATTGGCAAATTTGCCACTGGCGCCCTGTGGAGACGCCGTGGAGAACGTTCTGCTGCCTGCAACATCCTCCAGCATGACCGGTTTGGCGGTGGGTCAGTCATGGTGTGGGGGGGGCATTATATTGGGGGGCCGCACAGCCCTCCATGTGCTTGCCAGAGGTAGCCTGACTGCCATTAGGTACCGAGATGAGATCCTCAGACCCCTTGTGAGACCATATGCTTGTGCGGTTGGCCCTGGGTTCCTCCTAATGCAAGACAATGTGGCTGGAGTGTGTCAGCAGTTCCTGCAAGAGGAAGGCATTGATGCTATAGACTGGCCCGCCCATTCCCCAGACCTGAATCCAATTGAGCACATCTGGGACATCATGTCTCGCTCCATCCACCAACAGTTGCACCACAGACTGTCCAGGAGTTGGCGGATGCTTTAGTCCATGTCTGGGAGGAGATCCCTCAGGGGACCATCCGCCACCTCATCAGGAGCATGCCCAGGTGTTGTAGGGAGGTCATACAGGCACTACTGAGCCTCATTTTGACTTGTTTTAAGGACATTACATCAAAGTTGGATCAGCCTGTAGTGTGGTTTTCCATTTTAATTTTGAGTGTGACTCCAAATCCAGACCTCCATGGGTTGATAAATTTGATTTCCATTGATCATTTTTGTGTGATTTTGTTGTCAGCACATTCAACTATGTAAAGAAAAAAGTATTTAATAAGAATATTTAATTCATTCAGATCTAGGATGTGTTATTTTAGTGTTCCCTTTATTTTTTTGAGCAGTATATACAGTGCCTTGCGAAAGTATTCGGCCCCCTTGAACTTTGCGACCTTTTGCCACATTTCAGGCTTCTAACATAAAGATATAAAACTGTATTTTTTTGTGAAGAATCAACAAGTGGGACACAATCATGAAGTGGAACGACATTTATTGGATATTTCAAACTTTTTTAACAAATCAAAAACTGAAAAATTGGGCGTGCAAAATTATTCAGCCCCCTTAAGTTAATACTTTGTAGCGCCACCTTTTGCTGCGATTACAGCTGTAAGTCGCTTGGGGTATGTCTCTATCAGTTTTGCACATCGAGAGACTGAAATGTTTTCCCATTCCTCCTTGCAAAACAGCTCGAGCTCAGTGAGGTTGGATGGAGAGCATTTGTGAACAGCAGTTTTCAGTTCTTTCCACAGATTCTCGATTGGATTCAGGTCTGGACTTTGACTTGGCCATTCTAACACCTGGATATGTTTATTTTTGAACCATTCCATTGTAGATTTTGCTTTATGTTTTGGATCATTGTCTTGTTGGAAGGCAAATCTCCATCCCAGTCTCAGGTCTTTTGCAGACTCCATCAGGGTTTCTTCCAGAATGGTCCTGTATTTGGCTCCATCCATCTTCCCATCAATTTTAACCATCTTCCCTGTCCCTGCTGAAGAAAAGCAGGCCCAAACCATGATGCTGCCACCACCATGTTTGACAGTGGGGATGGTGTGTTCAGCTGTGTTGCTTTTACGCCAAACATAACGTTTTGCATTGTTGCCAAAAAGTTCAATTTTGGTTTCATCTGACCAGAGTACCTTCTTCCACATGTTTGGTGTGTCTCCCAGGTGGCTTGTGGCAAACTTTAAACTACACTTTTTATGGATATCTTTAAGAAATGGCTTTCTTCTTGCCACTCTTCCATAAAGGCCAGATTTGTGCAATATACAACTGATTGTTGTCCTATGGACAGAGTCTCCCACCTCAGCTGTAGATCTCTGCAGTTCATCCAGAGTGATCATGGGCCTCTTGGCTGCATCTCTGATCAGTCTTCTCCTTGTATGAGCTGAAAGTTTAGAGGGACGGCCAGGTCTTGGTAGATTTGCAGTGGTCTGATACTCCTTCCATTTCAATATTATCGCTTGCACAGTGCTCCTTGGGATGTTTAAAGCTTGGGAAATCTTTTGGTATCCAAATCCGGCTTTAAATTTCTTCACAACAGTATCTCGGACCTGCCTGGTGTGTTCCTTGTTCTTCATGATGCTCTCTGCGCTTTTAACGGACCTCTGAGACTATCACAGTGCAGGTGCATTTATACGGAGACTTGATTACACACAGGTGGATTGTATTTATCATCATTAGTCATTTAGGTCAACATTGGATCATTCAGAGATCCTCACTGAACTTCTGGAGAGAGTTTGCTGCACTGAAAGTAAAGGGGCTGAATAATTTTGCATGCCCAATTTTTCAGTTTTTGATTTGTTAAAAAAGTTTGAAATATCCAATAAATGTCGTTCCACTTCATGATTGTGTCCCACTTGTTGTTGATTCTTCACAAAAAAATACAGTTTTATATCTTTATGTTTGAAGCCTGAAATGTGGCAAAAGGTCGCAAAGTTCAAGGGGGCCAAATACTTTCGCAAGGCACTGTGTATATATATGTATGTGTGTGTGTGTGTGTGTGTGTGTATGTATATATATATAGATATATATATATATGTGTGTGTGTGTGTATATATATATACATACATACATACATACATACATACATACATACATACATACATACATACATACATACATACATACCTTAGCCAAATGCATTTTAAAAAAACAATGTCACAATTCCTGACATTTAGTCCTAGTACAAATTCCCAGTATTGGGTCAGTTAGGATCACCACGTTATTTTAAGAATGTGAAATGTCAGAATAATAGTAGTGATTTATTTCAGCTTTTATTTCTTTCATCACATTCCCTGTGGGTCAGAGGTTTACATACACTCAATTTAGTATTTGGTAGCATTACCTTTAAATTGTTTAACTTGGGTCAAACGTTTCAGGTAGCCTTCCACAAGCTTCCCACAATAAGTTGGGTGAATTTTGGCCCATTCCTCATGACAAAGCTGGTGTAACTGAGTCAGGTTTGTTGGCCTCCTTGCTCGCACACACTTTTTCAGTTCTGCCCACATATTTTCTATGGGATTGAGGTCAGGGCTTTGTGATGGCCACTCCAATACCTTGACTTGTTGTCCTTAAGCCATTTTGCCACAACTTTGGAAGTATGCTTGGGGTCATTGTCCATTTGAAAGACCCATTTGCGACCAAGCTTTAACTGACTGATGTCTTGAGATGTTGCTTCAATATATCCACATAATTTTCCTGCCTCATGATGCAATCTATTTTGTGAAGTGCACCAGTCCCTCCTGCAGCAAAGCTCCGCCACAACATGATGCTGCCACCCCCATGCTTCACGGTTGGGATGGTGTTCTTCGGCTTGCAAGCCTCCCCCTTTTTCCTCCAAACATAAGGATGGTCATTATGGCCAAACAGTTCCATTTTTGTTTCATCAGACCAGAGGACATTTCTCCAAAAAGTACTATCTTTGTCCCCATGTGCAGTTGCAAACGGTAGTCTGGCTTTTTTATGGCGGTTTTGGAGCAGTGGCTTCTTCCTTGCTGAGCGGCCTTTCAGGTTATGTCGATATAGGACTCGTTTTACTGTGGATATAGATACTTTTGTACCTGTTTCCCCCAGCATCTTCACAAGGTCCTTTACTGTTGTTCTGGGATTGATTTGCACTTTTCGCACCAGAGCAAGTTCATCTCTAGGAGACAGAACGCGTCTCCCTCCTGAGCAGTATGACGGCTGCGTGGTCCCATGGTGTTGATACTTGTGTACTATTGTTTGTACACATGAATGTGATACCTTCAGACGTTTGGAAATTGCTCCCAAGGATGAACCAGATTTGTGGAGGTCTACATTTTTTTCTGAGGTCTTGGCTGATTTCTTTTGATTTTCCCATGATGTCAAGCAAAGAAGAACTGAGTTTCAAGGTGCCTAGCTTGAAATACAACCACAGGTACACCTCCAATTGACTCAAATGATTTAAATTGGCCTATCAGAAGCTTCTAAAGCCATGACATAACAGCTTGGAAAATTCCAGAAAATTTAAAGGCACAGTCAACTTAGTGTGTGTATACTTCTGACCCGCTGGAATTGTGATACAGTGAAATAATCTGTCTGTAAACAATTGTTGGAAAAAGTATTTGTCATGCACTAAGTGTCCTAACTGACTTGCCAAAACTATAGTTTGTTAATAAGACATTTGTGGGGTGGTTTAAAAACAAGTTTTAATGACTCCAACCTAAGTAAACTTCTGACTTTATCTAGCTATCTACATTTTCTGTTAACATTGAGATCTATATAGGACGCTTTACACCTTCAAAGACACAACTGTTGAGGTTGTCAAAACAGGTCAAAACATGCCTTACGTGCATTAATACAGTAGCTCTCCTTTCTATGAAATCAGACAAACTGTAAATGGAGTGGGTGAATCTCAGAGCTTAGAACAGAGTAGAAGACTTGAAGAGCTCAAGTCCAATCTCAATGAAACAGAAGACATGCAGATGATGCCGGCATGCAGGGGGAGAGTTTGAAGTTAGCGAAGCAGCAAGTTCAAACAGCTAAAGAAAGCACACCGGTCTCTCCAGATCCACGCTAAATCACACAATAACTGAAGGAGTGGAACAATGGAGGAGAGGCTCTAACTTTAATGACAGTTCATTTGGTTTCAACCAGTGAACGAAAATGACTTCCATTATAAACTATTTAGTTTTTTTCTCTTAACGCTGCAGTGTTTTCTCAATCTTGGCAGTGAACAGTTCTAATCTGCCTTTTTGTTTAATATGCATTTATTTTTTATGCCATTCTGTTGAAGATCATTTAAAATTTCAGGTATCATTTCAATTATTTGACAATCATACTGTGTGTTATTGAATAGATATGCCATGACAGGTAATTTCACACTAAGACAGAGAATATGAAGGTGGAAAGTCACTGGAAAGTCCCACTAAACGGCCTCACCATGGTAATGGCTGGTTTCACTTTATCTTACAATGGGATGGATTTTGAAGCTATATAATGTCTCAGTTTGTGTGACCTTTCAAATGAGTATTTGTAACCCTCTTATCCACTTAAATTAACCACTTTTAAACTGGGCCCTTTCTGTGTTTCAAACCCTGCCCAAAAAATGGCTTCTTAACAAACTAGGATTGGCTGTAGTGAGGGGCAATGTAGTCTACCCTCAAATTTTCTGCAGCATTCATACTGGGCTAACTGGAAAAATTGTATTCATGTCGAAATAATTTGTATTCCAGTTGAGGATATTGACTTTCCAAACAGACAAGAAAATGTAACTGCATTGTGGGAATTCAGCAGAAAGTATTCTATGATTTGTAATCATTCTTAAAATAACTCAAATCTCCAGTAAGGTGTTGTGATCCTCATTCCCAACCAGCTCTCCCATGTGCTATGCATGCTGGTCTTTGTAGTCCCTATTCCACAGTGCCCTCCCACTAAATGGTCAGCACAGTGTCTCGGTCTATTACTCAAAGTGCGCTGCTGTCCCTATATCAACCACAGAGCCCAGGGCCCACACTGCCATAACACTGAAACATAACCTACATGATGGCTTTACATCACTGACATGTCCCCTGGGAAGCATACAATACTGCATCTAATAAAGTATCCATATTCACAGGGCCAGTCAAGTAGCAGGTCCGCACACACACACAAGGACAGACTAGGTCTGAGTCAGACCACAGAGATGATAACAGCCTGGTTTAGTTTGAGCTAGAACTGATGCACCGTGCTTCTACACCGGTATTGCTTGCTGTTTGGGGTTTTAGGCTGGGTTTCTGTACAGCACTTTGAGATATCAGCTGATGTACGAAGGGCTATATAAAACATTTTTTGATTTGGATACTGATAATAACAGAATCAATACAGAAGACAGTCCTTTTCATCTTTTTTTTTTTTTTTAAAGAAGAAAGAAATCACTAATATAACATTAATAAATCTAAAAGCCTGACAACAATCATTTTACCAAGTGGGTTTGAGCAGCAGCAGCTCGTCCGGGTGGCATGGAAAGCTCAGCGTTCCAGAGGTCTATATCAACACACTTTACTGGAACAGTAACCAGTTCTAACAATGACTTTGTTCAACACTTCGTATCTATTAGAACCAAACAGCTGTCTCGCTCTCTTTCTCCTAGTCTAAGGCACCAGCAGCAGTCCTCTCCTCTGGGGCAGTGTGCTCTAATTAGACCCTGGGTCTGCTGGAGGGATATGTTTTCTGTGACAAGGGGAGAGCAACCGACAGAGACTAATATGGAGAGGGGATACCAACTTGACTATTCTCTCCGTCTGACTCTCTGAGCCCACAACTTTGGAAAAGTGTTTAACATACTGTCAGAGTGGCAATCTGCTGTCGCCTGCCTGATCCCCTCTCACAAAGCTGTGGCGCTGTCCCCTTTTCCTGCCTGCAGAATGTACAAGTCTATCTGATTCAAAAATCTTTAAATTAAACATAAGGGCAGGCGCTTGGAAAATGTGACTAGGGGCTGCAGGCTCCGGAGTGGAGTTGCCTTTGCTTTGCTTTGAGGAGAAAGATCTACACCAGTGCCTCTTGCTCTGCTTGTGACCTTCATCGTTTGCCTCCTATCTAATAAGCTTAAACAAACAGCAGTGAAATGTGAGTTGTGCGTCTGTTCAGTGTACTGCCGAACATCTAGTTACCTCTCCAAGGTCTCCCCGCCATTCTCCCAGGCAGTCTCTGAATGAAACAGAGGGGGATCAAGGCAGTATCCTTGCAACAGGAATCTTTTGAATGTTTGACTACATTATAGAATTTAGCCTCTTGTGTAAAATCCAGCTGGCTTTGGTTGGAGCAAGTCTCATTAGGTACTTTGGTTTTAAAATAAGAAAACTTTCAACAGTTCAATTGGTTGCCTCAGACCTGTTTTCATTGCTTTTGCTATGTGCTAGGAGAAAGGCTTTGAAGAAGGGGATTAGAACCATGTGACCATTTTAATTAGATCATTAGCAAAGAATTAACATCTAGGTTTGTAGCCCTCATTAACAAAAAATATCAAGTGTGTGCCAAGATAGATTTGTGTATTACATGAGATGTTTTCAGATTTGTCTGTTTTTCACCGTTCTTTTTTTTCTTGGCTTTTACTTTTTGTTCACTCCTCTGTTGCATGAAGGCTAAGGAAGGTACGTTAATCTTTGTCTGTATTCTCTCTCTCTCTCTCTCTCTCTCTCTCTCTTCCAGGCTCTTTGGTACAACAGGGAACTGCGCTGCCTGCAGTAAACTGATCCCAGCCTTTGAAATGGTGATGAGAGCCAGAGATAATGTTTACCATTTGGACTGTTTTGCCTGTCAGCTTTGTAACCAGAGGTAAGGAGAGCGAGAGCTCACAACTGTGTCGTGAGACTTTTCAAATATGTAATGCTGTTCTGAAATGGCCATTAGCTCAGACTAGTTAGCCATTTAACAAAAAACCTGCCTCTTGAGGTGCAACAGATCTGTTTTGGGGTCAGAAACCTAACTCCGACTGTCTGTGTAAATCCAGTCTTCCCATTTTGAAAGCACACACGTACTGCATTTCATTAGCAACACTGTTAATTATGTTCTATGTTGACCCTGCCATTAGTTTGTTTTGTGACTAGAAACAACTGGGATTATAAACTCGAAGGGAACAAAATTTGCTCATGTATCAAAAGTGGTACAGCTGCCAGACCAATGCCAAGGCTGATCACACTCAACACTCACAATGCTTTAGTTGAAAGGTTCACTTTAAGCCACAGCAATAGACCTCCAAGAGGCCACTCTACAGGAACAAGCCTCACTAGTTTAGGCACCACACTACAGGGTAGTGGAATTAAACAGACAAAATTGTTTATTTTATTTTATATTATTACTGTATGCTATTCAGTCCAGGAATGTTAACTAGACACCTTAGTGACTCACATGGGCAAAAGCCTTGCTCACTCTGTTCTAGGTCCCAACCTCTCCTCACTTCTGAGCTCTACACTATTACATCCATACATACTCTCCTCACAATGCAACAATCCCATAACAGTGCAGCACAGAGAATACTCTGCTAAACATGGGGCATTGTGACCCTCTCCATCCATATAGAACAAGCACATTAACCTTCCACAGGGATGAGTCAGTAATCGTGGTGAGCATCTGGCTGGGGTATGGGAATGCTGGCTGCAGCCACTCATGGGGCCAGGCTTTACTGGCTCACTGATACCACAGCCATTGCCCCTCTGCCAGCCCTCAGCCTGCCCAACACATTACTGTAGCCCAGCCTGATAAGCAGCCCTGCCATCAGTACGGCTGTTCTTATCTTCACTCATTCTGTCTATGAAGCTGTGTGTCGTACAGTACATAAGCACCACCATTTAAAAGGATGCCCCTGAACAAGGCAGTTAACCCACTGTTCCCCGGTAGGCCGTCATTGTAAATAAAGAGTTTGTTCTGAACTGGCTTGCCTAGCTAAATAAAGGTTAAATAAAAATCAAGGCCTACTTGGGTGTGTGTTTTTTCTTCAATTGACTTGAAATCTAGAGACAAAAATTCATACAAGTTGGCACCCAAACTGGTGTATGGAAAGCTCGCCCTGTGGCAGGGTTTCCTTGGAAACCGGTGTGGTGCTTTTCTTGTTTTCCAAGCCTGGGAGGGACTGCTTTCATTGGACGTCAGTCGCATGCTTTGAAATGAAAGTTTAAAAAATGTTTTTTTATCTACTTGTATTTGAAGCCACACCTTCAGTGACCATCAGAGGGGCCTTTTGAATCACATACAAGGAACAATGGCATTTGCAAACAAGCGACGTCGCCAAAATGGGTACAATCAAAGCCCAGAGAGCAGCAATGGCCATCGCCTTTAACAGCTGATCTCAATCAACCACATTCTTCTCCTAGAGCAATGCTATCATCATCAGCCTGTCAACACAACTGTCATATTGTCCTCTACTAATCTCCTTTGTCTCCCCACGTTGTCCTCCTTTTTATTAATGCTTTGCCTTTGTGTTTTCCTGGCTGGCAGGTTTTGTGTGGGGGACAAGTTTTTCCTTAAGAACAACATGATTCTGTGTCAGATGGACTATGAGGAGGGCCAGCTGAACGGCAGCTTTGAGACGCAGGTTCAATAGCCGGGCCCAGTGGCAGCGACCAGGAACCCTCGGCCCGCCGCACTTACACATGATGCCATGGATGTTCTGCTGCACTTGGAAAGAGGAGCGTCTGTCTGCTTGCCTGCAGTACTTTTTAAATAGCCCTTTATCAGTCCATAAGGACTCTATTGTAAATGTACTACTTTTTGCCCCTCCCCTTCCCATCCTTGCCCCTCCCCTTCCCACCCCAACACTGAGCAGTTACAAGTTTTGATGTACAGTTGTGCCTGCTTAGCTGAGCACTGTATTGCTTGTATGTTTTTGTGACGTTTGTTTTGGGTTTGTTTATTCTTTTCCCCTTTCGGGAACGTTTCCTTGGAGGGTATGTACAGTCTGTTTTCTCTGTATATATAAACTGGAACATTTATTTTATGAAATGTAATGCAATTTTATTACTAGTGTGAATTAAAGATTCTTAAATGTTCATAGTGAGTTTTTTTGTCCGTATACCAAAACCAAAGTTGTTTGAGGAGGCTGGCCCATGTGTTGATATATCATCATCTCAAACCACAGAGCTGTAAAAAAAAAAAAAAAAAAGCCTTGAGGGAAAACATTGTTTTTTTTTTAAGTAATGGAGGGGGAAAAAATGAAGTTTTATTACATTTTGCAAAGAGTGCTGATGGAATTAGAAATGCTGTTTCAAATGAACTAAATAAGATTTTATTTGGAATAAAATAATGACTTCTCCAGACTGTGTTGTTGTACTGAGCGTGCAGGTGTCATGAAAGAAGCAGTGTTTGGATGAGAACACAGAGAGGGAGAGCAAGAGAGCGTCTGCACCCACTGAATCATGCCTCGCTAATTGCCATCTGATTATGAGTGTGAATTGGCTGGAAAATGAAATGCACCAGCAAATAACAAATTAGATAAATGCTCATTGCATTTGAGTTTATTCTAACTAGATGTGGAGCTGCAATAACCAATTTAGGTTGGTGGCACCGTCTCTATTTATCTGAGGGGAGAAGGCAAGGAGCAAAACTCAAGACTTTGTTATATCATTATCTTATTATGAAATAGAATTGTGTATATACAATGTAGTATTCTGGAATGATATAGTTTTTAGTTAATACTGTATTAGCAAAAAAGATCACTTGAAACTGTATCAGATAAAGTAACCAAAAATGTGAGACATTGCATCGGATGCAATGTTTGAGTCTTAAAATAAGGCACTGTCCACTTTAAGGGAGAATTGAGTGAAAGCAAAGCTTGTCTTGAACATATGGGGTATTAAAAGAGAACGGAGCATATTCAACAGATCTGAATAGCTTTTATGTACAAAGGCATTGCAATTAAGGGATTGCTACTTAGGTGACACAATCCTTTGTCGTACTACTTTTGATTTTCATCGGTTGGTGGTAATTCTTGTTTCTATGGGCTCAGAGCCACAGGAGACCTGCTTTGCAGCGTTTCTGCCATTTAAAGCAATTCGCTTCATCCTGAGCAAAAATTGTGAGGAAACCAGTTGGGGTCTTTGAGCATATTGAAATTTCCTTTAAGCATGTCTAACAACTTGGGTAAGAAAAAATATATATAAAACAAACTCTAAATGTATTTTAATGGACTCTAATGTTACCGCAAAAACTTTTAACAATGTTTTTCAAAAGTTAACAGGTAATTAAAGAGAACAAACATCAGTCTTATTTTTTTGTTGCTGTAAAGGCATATTAAAAACTCCACAAATAAAATGCTATGTATTCATATTTTTTGTAGACCTATATTCTAAATGTACAGCGTTAAATTGATTTCTTTTGAGTTTTCAAATCTGTCCGTCAGGCAGTCGCCTTGGATTACTGTGCCACAATGACATCACATGTTTTGATAGTGATGTCAGAACTCTCAGCTCAGAGTGAACACCAAGTCTGACAAGTCTGGAACACGCTATAGCATATAGCCTCGCTTCCTAGTTCCTACCGCCACACCACATGCAGTAACAGTACTGTACATACAGATGATATAAAACCTGTGCTCACCCAAACATTCACATAATCAAGTATCATATAAACAAATGTGATACCTGAACACAAACCCAGAACTAAGACCCACTCTGCACACTGAGTCACAAGGCATAGAGCTGGTCCGTGTCTGGTCGGTGCAACACCCAAATGGAGCAATCAGTGTAATAATAAAGGAGGTAAGGCTTTTAATGGCAGTAATTAACATGCTGGAGGTTTTTACAGGTGCACACAGAGAGCACTGTGTGTTAGGGGTATACATGAGGGTGACTGTGGGCAAGACAACGTTTGACTGGAACTGTCTGTCAAGGTTATGGGAAATGCAGAGAACAATTGCCAAATGATCATACACTTTTAATGTTTCCACCTGCATAGCTGTGGCATTTCCAGCTGGATGTGGGGAACACATGCAAACTGAACTTTCCAGTTTCTGCAGGATGCACACAACTTCTATTCAGCACACCCCCGGTCTTCAATTTCCTCTCTACTTATGTGGCTGGCTGTACCTCAGATTCTGGGCAGTGTGTGACATTCTGGAAGCACTTTACTCCAGCAGAAAGCAGACCAGCGACATCATTTGCTAACAAATACATTAAGTGTGGAATGTGCATTAATTAGAAATTCATAAAACATCCAGACTCACCAGCAGGTGTGCAAATAAAGGATTAGCAAGACATCAATTACACCACATAAGAGTACCTTTTAATTGCAGCTCCTGGATTGATTTACAGAGGGAGACAATCAGGTTCTGTGCAAGATGGCTGATTGCTCATTTTCTTGAAAAATAATGTGAAAAAGACCTCACCAGGCTACACTGTGTCCTCAGCCAAACACACACACACACACACACACACACACACACACACACACACACACACACACACACACACACACACTCTCTCTCTGCTGGTCTGCATTACCATCTGCCTATGTTGGTGGAGATGTTATTAAGCATGTTGAGCAGTTATGACTCAAGTCTATGAATGAATTCTCCAGCCTCCCTCCACTGTGTTCCTGATTATGGCATCTGCTTAATTAGCTGGGCTTGTGTCATGTGCTGCACACCAGAGGGAGATGGATAAATGCCCTTCACTCCAGCTCAGTTAGTATACCTGCCTTCCTCACTCCATATGATCTACAATACCTTCTCCTGTGTTACATTAGATCGCAGTAGTTTGTTCCATGCATTCATCTATAAAGGGTTTCTCTCACTCTATCCATAAACTAAGCCAAATGAACTGTCGTTGTTAGGTTCTAAAATCCTCTCCATGACTATTTGAAAAGAGTTGGCGTTTCACTATGGTTGGTTAGTCTAATATGATGCTCTTTGTCACAAGGTGTCTGTCTATCCATGTGACCAGTGTGAAAGCCCTCCCTATGTGGTGTTAGGACAGGAGTGGCCTGGGCCTCTGTCTTTCTGCAGCTCATTCCCTGGGCCTGGACTATGTTCACCAAATGAGCTGCCTGCCACTGGCAACACCACCACTCTGATGGGTCTCTCATTACAGACGTCTAAGCACAACTGATGGTCCAACATAAAAACACAGAGCCAGGAGACTGCTGTGTGTGTGTGTGTGTGTGTGTGTGTGTGTGTGTGTGTGTGTGTGTGTGTGTGTGTGTGTGTGTGTGTGTGTGTGTGTGTGTGTGTGTGTGTGTGTGTGTGTGTGTGTGTGCGTGTGTGCGTGTGTGTGTGTGTGTGTGTGTGTGCATCAGTCTGTTCCAGTCCAGAACGATGTTGTGTAAGGGTATAACACTCAAATAGCACATTTAAGAAAATATGTATATAATAATGTATACACACTTTCATACAAAGCAACTTACAGTGACGTATGGATGGTCCCAGGAATTGAACCTACTATCCTTATGTAGCAAGCACCATGAATTACCAACAGAATTTCTCTTTTAGAATTTGTCTAGAACTATAAAACCTCTGTTCATGAGTCCACACTAAAACAGCCAGCCTTTATATACACTAATGATAGGTAGAGTCAAACAACTGAGTGCTATGTACTGTAGTAGCATATATTAGAGCTACATACAGTGCATTTGGGAAGTATTCAGACCCCTTGACTTTTTCCAAAAACATTTACATTACAGACCCTCTCCAATATACACACAATACCCCATAATGGCAAAACAAAAACAGGTTTTTAGAAATGTTTGCAATTTTATATAAAAAAAAAGGAAACTGAAATATCACATTTACATAAATATTCAGACCTTTACTCCTTGTAATCGCACCTTTGGCAGCGATTACAGCCTTGAGTTTTCCTGGGTATGACGCTACAAGCTTGGCACACCTGTATTTGGGGACTTTCTCCCATTCTTCCCTGCAGATCCTCTCAAGCTCTGTCAGGTTGGATGGGGAGCGTCCCTGCACAGATATTTTCAGGTCTCGCCGGAGAAGTTTGATCAGGTTCAAGTCCAGGAGTTTTGATACCCTTCCCCAGATCTGTGCCTCGAAACAATCCTGTCTCGGAGCTCTACAGACAATTCCTTCAACCTCATGGCTTGGTTTTTGCTCTGACATGCACTGTCAATTGTGGGACCTTATATAGACGAAAATTCAAAATCATATCTAATACGTTTAATTTACCATAGGTGGACTCCAATGATCAAGGATGGTCAATGGAAACAGGATGCACCTGAGCTCAATTTCAAGTCTCATAGCAAAGGGTCTATTTCAAAAAACCTGTTCTCTCTTTGTCATTAAAATAAAATAAATAAAATTTGATTTGTCACATACACATGGTTCTTTGTCATTATGTAGTATTGTGTGTAGATTGATTAGGATTTTTTTGTATTTAATCCATTTTACAATAAGGCTGTAACGTAACAAAATGTGGAAAAAGTCAAGGGGTCTGTATACTTTCCGAATGGAACATTATTCATGTTCTACATACAAACAGCCTGTACCAAGAAATGCATATAAACTGAAATAAATGGCTACAGATGCGTAAACTCGCCCTGATAGAAGTTTACTTATTTTATGATCTCATTCTTAAATTAAACCAATTTGCCTAGAAAGGTCTACATGAAGACTTCTGTACATCAGCCCTGCCACACACACACACACACACACACACACACACATACACTTTCACAGTCACACTGCCTCCCACCCTTCCCTCGCTGCAAATCATGTTCGACTTTGAAGTGCTAATTTTGGAAGTTTAGCCAATTTTTATTTGCTGCTTTGAAATGTATCCTCTAAGCTGCTTCACCAGCAATGAAATATACAGACCTTTACAATGAGGGATAAGTGACCAAAATGAGAAGCGCCTGGTTTTCTCCTCCACATTATATAACTGTGAATAATCTGCACATTGCATTTGCTCCTATGGCATTACTGAATTACTGACTCAATTTATTTCCCCAAACATTATGCAGACACTCACTTCTTCCTCATTTGATAAGCTACCTTCCTTCAGAGCTCACTGCAGGAACACTATGACGCTCATGACAAACAAACTTATTTATATGTAAGAAATACTAAACCTAGAGACTTACAGTACCAGTCAAAAGTTTATACACACCTACTCATTCAAGGCTTTTTCTTTATTTGTACTATTTTCTACATTGTAGAATAATAATGAAGACGGCAAAACTATAAAATAACATATGGAATCATGTAGTATCCCTAAAAGTGTTAAATAAATCTAAATATATGCTATTTTTGAGATTCTTCAACGTAGCCACCCTTTGCGTTGATGACAGATATGTACACTTTTGGCATTCTCTCAACCAGCTTCATGATGTAGTCACCTGGAATGCATTTCAATTAACAGGTGTGCCTAGTTAAAAGTTAATTTGTGGGATTTCCTTTCCTTCTTAATGTGTTGGAGCCAATCAGTTGTGTTGTGACAAGGTAGGGGGGTATACAGAAGATGGCCCTATTTGGTAAAAGACCAACTCCATATTATGGCAAGAACAGTCCATCATTACTTTAAGACATGAAGGTCAGTCAATACGGAACATCTCAAGAGCTTTGAAAGTTTCTTCAAGTGCAGTCGCAAAAGCCAAACGGTATGATGAAACTGGCTCTCATGAGGACTGCCACAGGAAAGGAAGACCCAGAGTTACCTCTGCTGCAGAGAATATGTTTATTGGAGTTACCAGCCTCTGCTTCACAGAGTTCAAGTAACAGACACATTTCAACATCAACTATTCAGAGGAGACTGCAAGAATCAGGCCTTCATGGTCAAATTGCTGCAAAGAAACGACTACTAAAGGACACCAATAAGAAGAAGAGACTTGCTTGCGCCAAGAATTACGAGCAATGGACATTAGACTTGTGGAAATCTGTACATTGGTCTGAGGAGTCCAAATTTGCGATTTTTGGTTCCAACTGCCATGTCTTTGTGAGATGCAGAGTAGGTGAAAGGATGATCTCTGCATGTGTGGTTCCCACCATGAAGAATGGGGGAGGAGGTGTGATGGTGTGGGTGGTGCTTTGCAGGTGACACTGTCTGTGATTTATTTATAATTCAAGGCGATACGCCATCCTATCTGGTTTGCGCTTCGTGGGACTATCATTTGTTTTTCAACAGGACAATGACCCAACACACCTCCAGGCTGTGTAAGGGCTATTTGACCAAGAAGGAGAGTGATGGAGTGCTGCACCAGATGACCTGGCCTCCACAATCACCCAACCTCAACCCAATTGAGATGGTTTGGGATGAGTTGGACCGCAGAGTGATGAAAAATCTGCCAACAAGTGCTATATGTGGGAACTCCTTCAAGACTGTTGGAAAATAATTCCAGGTGAAGCTGGTTGAGAGAATGCCAAGAGTGTGCAAAGCTGTCAAGTCAAAGGGTGGCTACTTTGAAGAATCTAAAATATACTTTGATTTGTTTAACACTTTTTTGGTCACTACATGATTCCATATGTGTTACTTCATAGTTTTGATGTCTTCACTATTATTCTACAATGCAGAAAATAGTAAAAATAAAGAAACATCCTTGAATGAGTAGGTGTGTCCAAACTTTTGACTGGTACTGTATAATACATAAGATGAATTGCTCAATCACTAGAAAAACAAAGCAATATAAAATCATTGTTTTGCACTTTTTTGTGCAAATGAGCGTAACAGAATAATATGATACAGCAGTAATTAGGAGACAATCTGTCTAAACCCTCAGGGGGAACCTTTGTGCTGCGAGGTCAAGGGACAGGTGAGTGTCATTCAGTGGTGGACACTAGGGTGAATCTATTCCAATCGGGAACATCAGCACTATTGTGGTTGGGAAATGTCATTACTGTAATCAGCCTTAAGGTGCAGGCCTCTGTTGTGTGGAAAACAGATCTGCACAATGAAAATAGACCTTGGTAATGGAGGAGCCTTGAATTCCACTTCATTTACCCCACTAATGGATGTATTGACGACCTCAATCACAATCCTTTTTTAACCATATTCTCTGGGAGACGGGCATTATGTGGTAAAATAAGTTGATCAGATTGGCTCCTCACAAAACAGCCCAGCTAATCACACGGCAGGCAAAAAGCTGGAGGGAGAAGAGATTTGGAATGTGCCCCCCTTCCCAGACCCATTTTCTGCTTTGCCACGGCTCTGGACTTGGCAATAAATTGCTTCGGTAATCAGCTTTTTGAAAAGCTTATTTACTGCTTGTTCTCTGTTTATTGTGGTTCTCAGAATGAAATATAAAATTGGATTTCATTAGATGTGCAATTTTCTCTTCTCGTAAAGAAAGAGAGAGAGAGAGAGAGAGAGAGAGAGAGAGAGAGAAAGAGAGAGAGAGCACATCACCTTGTTGAGTATAGAGAATGGATCCAGACAGAGTGTATATTATTGTTGATTGAGTCACTCTCTGTTTTGATTCAGTCTCCTCCTGCTCCTACTAGGAACACAGTCCAGAGAGCCAGGAGAGGAAAGCCCAGGACTAAAAGGTAGGCAACAGTACTGTATGTATGGTTCTGGGGCAGTCTCCTGTGAGGGGTGTGAGTGTCTCTGTCTGGCTCTCAGCCTGTATGAATAAAGTGCACCCACAGAATAATTGCGTGCTCATTGACTGAGCACAGCTCTGATGCAACGTTCATTTAACCACAACTGTACTTAACTAATGCACAAACGATGTACTTAATCATATTGGAGTCTTGTGAGTTACCCAGCGTTAGTTAGAAGCACTTCTGCACAGACTACTGTGTGAGCCTCCAGGGCTTTTATTTTTCTGATGTTTTAGTCTGGTTAATTTCTGGTCCTATGAGGAGAAATAGCCATATGTCTCAATGGTTCTAGGCCGCGTGAATGAATAGGAGAGGATACAAACATTAAAAAAAGACTAGAAACCAAAATTGAGTGGTCAAAACAATTTGTGTGGATGACCAAAATAGAATTTCAGTGAAACATGTTTATTCTGAGTGTTATTTCAAAGCAGTAACATCATACATCATCACAAAGCCGATGTCTATGGCCAATATCCTAAGATGTATTACTTTGTAGATGAGTTGGATCATTAAGGAGTTATAGAATAGTATGACAATAATTATGGTTTTGTGCAGCCATACATTTTAAAACAGCACCATCTGCAGGCTAGAGGGAGGTAGCATCACGGTCCTACTGAGGGAGAGACGGAGGACACTGAACAAGTGTCTAGTCCAAGCACGCACCCATTCTCATCGATGGGGCTGTAGTGGAGCAGGTTGAGAGCTTCAAGTTCCTTGGCGTCCACATCACAAACTAACATGGTCCAAGCACACCAAGACAGTCGTGAAGAGGGCACAACAAAACCTATTCCCCCTCAGGAGACTGAAAAGATTTGGCATGGGCCCTCAGATTCTCTAAAGGTTCTACTGCTGCACCATCGAGAGCATCCTGACGGGTTGCATCACTGCCTGGTATGGCAACTGCTCGGCCTCCGACCGCAAGGTACTACAGAGGGTAGTGCGTACAGCCCAGTACATCACCGGGGCCAAGCTTCCTGCCATCCAGGACCTCTATACCAGGCGGTGTCAGAGGAAGGCCCTAAAAATTGTCAAAGACTCCAGCCACCCTAGTCATAGACTGTTCTCTCTGCTACCGCATAGCAAGCGGTACCGGAGCGCCAAGTCTTGGTCCAAGAGGCTTCTAAACAGTTTCTACCCCCAAGCCATAAGACTACTGAACAGCTAATCAAATGGCCACCCAGACTATTTGCTTTGCCCCCCCCCCTTTACGCTGCTGCTACTCTTTGTTATTATCTATGCATATTCACTTCAATAACTCTACCTACATGTACATTGACTCTGTACCAGTACCTCCTGTATATCGCCTCGATATTGTTATTTTACTGCTGCTCTTGAATTATGTTACGTTTCTTTCTTCTTTTTTTTTCTTAAAACAGCATTGTTTTTAAGGGCTTGTAAGTAAGCATTTCACTGTAAGGTCTATCTATACCTGTTGTATTCAGCGCATGTAACAAATACAATTTGATTTGATTTGATCTGACATGTCTGAAAATAAACATATTCCAAGAAGAATATAAAATGCCCATTGTCTGGAGAGAGAGTGAATGCTTGGTGTGTGGGGGCATTGGCTCCGTGTGTGACAGAGTGAGTGAGTGTGGTGAAAGGTACATGTAAGGGTTGCTGGGGCCTCACTGCCCCGGGGCCCTACGGCCCCACACACACACACAGCTGCAATGTTTACCAACACACCTCCCTGCTCGGCCCCCCTGCCCACATTCATACCCACCCCCCTTCTTTATAATCCTTTAAACATGCTTCATGCAGCTTTCCTGGAAATGTAATTATGTTTACAAGGTGACAAGACTTTCCAAAGTTGTATGATTACCTGGGTTGAACATGCTGCCTACTCAGCCAAACTCACGCAACAGACCAAAGGCTAGGATTGCAACAATGTCCTCTTTGGCTGAGAGAGTCTGGTCTTTCTATCATGACTGCCACTTATCACCACCTTCACATCAAGGAAGATTGGGGGCAAAGAACACAGTCTTTAAAGAGACTTTTCATTTCATGACTCAAATACAAAGCTGTTTATATTTGGGGGGAGTTGAAGGGGGCAGCTGTTTACCCCCCACCTACACAATGCATCTAACTCCCGAAAAGCACTTGAGGAAAACAGGTCAATACAAGCTCCAACATGCATTTTTAGAGAGAGTTGACATGGCTGTAGGTTTAATTTGCGAGGCTCGTCTCCTCTCAAAAGATCTTGATGCTTACAAACCTCTCACAAACTCATGAAGACAAACTATGTTGACAGGCAGCTTTTCATTGATGTTTTTTGCCGTCAGTGAAACTTAAAAGCTAATTATAAAGTAATTTCACTTTGAAGCAGATGTGCCTTTCATTTCTACAAAGACCTGCACATAATATGCATATCTCACTGTTTATATACCCCCAGGTATACAACTAAGAGCCCACTCATAATACCCCCAGAATAGGCATCAGTTACATTGTTGAAAGAGTACAAAGACTGTGAGGAGCCTGTCATTTAGGCACAACCAGAATAAGTTAGGCCTAGCCAAACAACACCTACGCTTTACAGTTCAAAGTTTATAACACAGTATGTCCAGCAGCTCTCTACAGGCTCAACTTATTCATATTCAGCTATTATTCTGGTGGCAAGTAGCTACAATGAAATCCAAATGAGATCTCGGTAGCACTGACATACTTTTAGCTAGCAGGTACAGGATGCCTCCTATATGATTAATTAATTGCGGCAGCCTGCCATCTGTGTTTTAACTGATTAAATAGCTCACAAAGTGGGATGCACCTTTTGATGTGAACCTTTGGGGAACAGGCTCACTCTTTGTATTTCTACCTTGATGAACCACAACACTCCTGCACTTCCCCCAGCCCTCAATTTCAAAGTCTCTTTAATTTGGGAGGAAAGGACACAATGGCATTTGGGGTGCTTTATAATCCCGCCCATCTCCAGCAGCAGTCTGGGGGCTCTTACTCTCTCTCCTCTTTTTTCATAAAGTGAATGTTTCACACAGGGCCGAGCACAGTGCAGTGAGCAAGCATCCAGCCTTCGGATAAAAATTGATTCCAGTAAATTCTCACCTGAGATCCATCACGGAGAAAGGCTTTAAAAGGTCACACATGTAATAAGTTCCTATGGTCTCAGTCACTCCAATAATGGGCCTTTAGTCTGCCGTGGAAGACTGGTATATAGAAATAATTGAGTAATCTGTGGACCATTCAATTCAATAGTGGGACTGGGTGACAGTGCAGGGGCTGGTGGGGTGCTGAGAGGTTGAACTGGGGAGTCTCTGTACCGAGGGAAACGGTTTGTCCCTGTAAGCCATGCACCTCTATTCCATCTCAGCACCGCCACTGTGGATCACTGACATTTAAAGGCTCTCTCATAGGCCTTAAATGTACTGAATGGTGTTAGTATTTCAGATAAGAAAGAATAAATATTACAACTATTCTCAATATCGTTTTAATTAGATATAGAAGTGATAGATTCAAATATTATATTTTAAATACAAATGTGATTAACACAAGGGATGGAGACATAAAACCTACATAAACAGATACAGCTACTGTAACTATACAGATATCAAATGTTTAGGGAGCTAACACAAGTTAATGCATATTAACTCCCAAGTGAAATGCAAAATGTAAAATAATAAACAGATGATAATAAAGCAATAACAGTCCCCAGTGAGTTCAGAATCATACAGAATGGCATTTGAATAATAATTTCATAATGCTGCGGCCCAATATGAGCCCATGTGCTCTTAAACTAAGGTCCCTGCATGAACCATATCACTCAACACCCCATCTCTATAGCAATTTCTACAGATTACAGTCCTGAGATAGCTAACTGGCTGAGGACAAGCCACAGTCCCCCAGAATTATGGAATTTAATATAGTGTGTGGAAAACATTGTAAATGTATAATTTATGCTTGATGCATTCCACAGGCAGCAGCCTGTATCCTCTCTAGCTTCTATTATTACCATCCTCAGATGAGCCAGACACTCTGTGGCCTTCTGATTCTGGGAACGCGAGGGACAAGCCTGCTGCTTTTGCCAAGCCAATCCAAATGCTTATCACTCAAACGAGCTGGAGCATTCCAACGATTGTTACTGTTTCAAGTAGAGCTAAAAGTAGAAACCTCAGTCTTCAATACAGCAATGCTGATTTGTCTGACATGTTCGTTTGTTCAAATGTTATTCAACATATTGTAAAAATAAAAAATAAAAAAACAGTTGCCATTTAAGTAGCCTCTGTCTCGTTGGTGAATAATAACACCACTCAGGTATATACAGTGGGGCAAAAAAGTATTTAGTCAGCCACCAATTGTGCAAGTTCTCCCACTTAAAAAGATGAGCGAGGCCTGTAATTTTCATCATAGGTACACTTCAACTATGACAGACAAAATGAGAAAAGAAAATCCAGAAAATCACATTGTAGGATTTTTTATGAATTTATTTGCAAATTATGGTGGAAAATAAGTATTTGGTCAATAACAAAAGTTTATCTCAATACTTTGTTATATACCCTTTGTTGGCAATGACAGAGGTCAAACGTTTTCTGTAAGTCTTCACAAGGTTTTCACACACTGTTGCTGGTATTTTGGCCCATTCCTCCATGCAGATCTCCCCTAGAGCAGTGATGTTTTGGGGCTGTTGCTGGGCAACACGGACTTTCAACTCCCTCCAAAGATTTTCTATGGGTTTGAGATCTGGAGACTGGCTAGGCCACTCCAGGACCTTGAAATGCTTCTTACGAAGCCACTCCTTCGTTGCCCGGGTGGTATGTTTGGGATCATTGTCATGCTGAAAGACCCAGCCATGTTTCATCTTCAATGCCTTTGCTGATGGAAGGAGGTTTTCACTCAAAAAAAAAAAAATCTCACGATACATGGCCCCATTCATTCTTTCCTTTACACGGATCAGTCGTCCTGGTCCCTTTGCAGAAAAACAGCCCCAAAGCATGATGTTTCCACCCCCATGCTTCACAGTAGGTATGGTGTTCTTTGGATACAAGTCAGCATTCTTTATCCTCCAAACACGACGAGTTGAGTTTTTATCAAAAAGTATTGGTTTCATCTGATCATATGACATTCTCCCAATCTTCTTCTGGATCATCCAAATGCTCTCTAGCAAACTTCAGACGGGCCTGGACATGTACTGGCTTAAGCAGGGGGACACGTCTGGCACTGCAGGATTTGAGTCCCTGGCGGCGTAGTGTGTTACTGATGGTAGGCTTTGTTACTTTGGTCCCAGCTCTCTGCAGGTCATTCACTAGGTCCCCCCGTGTGGTTCTGGGATTTTTGCTCACCGTTCTTGTGATCATTTTGACCCTACGGGGTGAGATCTTGTGTGGAGCCCCAGATCGAGGGAGATTATCAGTGATCTTGTATGTCTTCCATTTCCTAATAATTGCTCCCACAGTTGATTTCTTCAAACCAAGCTGCTTACCTATTGCAGATTCAGTCTTCCCAGCCTGGTGCAGGTCTACAATTTTGTTTCTGGTGTCCTTTGACAGCTCTTTGGTCTTGGCCATAGTGGAGTTTGGAGTGTGACTGTTTGAGGTTGTGGACAGGTGTCTTTTATACTGATAACAAGTTCAAACAGGTACCATTAATACAGGTAACGAGGACAGAGGAGCCTCTTACAGAAGAAGTTACAGGTCTGTGAGAGCCAGAAATATTGCTTGTTTGTAGGTGACCAAATACTTATTTTCCACCATAATTTGCAAATAAATTCATTACAAATCCTAATTACAAGATTACAAATCTGTCATAGTTGAAGTGTACGTACCTATGATGAACATTACAGGCCTCTCTCATCTTTTTAAGTGGGAGAAATTGCACAATTGGTGGCTGACTAAATACTTTTTTGCCCCACTGTAGATAACTACAATCAGTCCACTGTTTGATGCCTTACTGCTTGTTACTTACTTCCATCAGCATACCAATACAGAGCATACTACAACATGATGCGACAGCTCGTACCACCATTTTGTTTTCTGCCAAACTCTCTTCTACCCCATCAAAGAAGTTCTCTCCACACACAAAACATGATATACTTGCAAATATGACTTAAACCAGAACAGATGGCCTAAAAAGTACAACACAGTAACTCAATCTGGATAATGGAAGGCTAACCACAAACTGCTCCGTTCTCATTTCTCTAACTGAGAAACTCTCAGCTGAATTGTAATTTGGACTTTGATGCTCAACCCCTCCATCATAGTGTGTTTCTATGTTCCTCATGCATATTATAAGATGTTTAAAAGGAAAATATTGTATATTTACTAGACAGGCCTCACCATGTGCCCATAGAGGAGCCATTAGGGCCCAGACAAAAAAGGAAATGTATTGTAATTGATTGTTATCAAAGATTTCCCCTTCTCAAGAAAGCATCTAGCCATTTCAGGATCACATTTGATGGCTAAAAGCACTGTGCAAAATAAAGAAGCTCTTTCGGCATCACACATTCCTGCTGACATGCAGCTTACAAAACAATTACCGCACTTTGTTGCTTTGCCTCAAAACCTGACTAGCCGAGTTCCTGCTTTGGATCTTTCTTCATAAGTGTGAGCACAGTCGTTCCCCTGCCATGCAAGTCCTGTGGCAATTATATGGCTGAATCTATTGACGCTTCCTTCAAGGGATCTCCCATCAACAGCAGATGCATTGCACGTTCCCTAAAGATATACGACAAACTGTCAAGACGAGAGCAGCTTGATACATGAAAATGAAGCAATTAAAATAATTCTGCATTATGTTTCTGTCGAAGAGTGGCATCTGTTTGTACGAGATCAGATCTCACCATCATTCACTTAAAACAATGAGCCTAGAAATGATTGAGGTTGAAGTCGTTGTTTAATACAACATCATTTAGATGTGCTATATGTACCATGCAGTGACTTTACAGAATGTGTTGAGTGAGGCCATTGGAGACATGCCAAATAAGCAAATCACAGTAAGGTTTTGCAGGAAGCCAAGGAGGTTGAGTGAACCATATACATCTCGTAATGACAGAACATTGCAGGGCCTGTATTTGATTCTGTTTCTGTATGTTTATGAAAAGATATCCAGTAACAGCCAGACTATTCTCTTATGAGGTCTCCTTAATTGCCCACCAAATCGGAATATAGTATTCAACTCCATAAACAGAAAGATTCCACAGTCAATGAAGAACCTCCAGCAGACTGAAATAGTTGATTTGAAGGGAAAGGCATCTGTGTCCGTTTAAGGATAGTGTGGCAGTGTGTCTAAATAGGCGAAACACAGAATCTTGAAAATCCCCAACTAGCAGAAAATTGGTTTCTGTGGCTGCAATATAGCTGAGGCATTAATATTCAGCCCTTTGGAGGAAATATATTAACCTGGTGGGCCACGTGCTGAAACTCTCTAACCTTTTTGTTGACAGGTTTTATGAACCTAATGCACTTTGTGATGTATAGCATAATAACAGTTTATGACTGTAGGGCCTTGCTCTTAATATCGGCTGGCTGGTGTATCAGGCAAAATTATTGTAATGAGACCAAATTTCCATACAACAGCAAAATGAGTTCATTACTCTAAGTTATATTGGTGAAGTAACCAAAAGAAATTGATGCTTTTATTTGGCCGGAATTGGATTTCAGACATAAATAGAATTAGGTAAACTTGCAGATAGCAAAATGTAAGAATTACATTCCAGTTATCGAAAAGGTTATCACAATGCCCCCCACCACTCTTTAATCACTGCTTTCAGACAGAGGTGCACTTTCTGTGCTGGGATAATTCCAATTTCCTTGGCCTAAACATGCTGATTGAAATTCAGTGGCATGTTCAAATTGACAGTTGGACATTACACTGTCTGAAAACACTACAGGAATGCACTATTTCCAATCATGTTAAACTTGTCCGTTTTCTTACAGGCTTCCTTCTCAGTCAGATAGTCTTGCATATTTACAATTCAAAGACTGAGTATGCACTGCACATTGACAAGTTCCCTCACTAAAATGCCTCAGATTACTGCATGGCTGATGAGAAGTAAGTACATTACCAGGAGACTAGTCTAGCATGGCTCTGAACTTGATGTTCGGGAATATTTTGGCTCCTGTCAAGGCTACAGCACAGATATGATGTACACTACAGCAAGTTATCCCAAATACATATTCCTTATGCAATTTATTCATTGCTTGCTTCACTGGCAAGGTGGAGAGGCTTGTTCCGACAGTAAAACTGAGCTACAGTTGGATTGGCAGGCGGTCTCTTCGGCCCAATAGTTCATGACTCCGTGCTTCAATACAGTGAGCAGTAAAGGTACACGACAAGGATGTCCCAGCTACCATATATCAAAGTGTGTCTTTACACCATCACCACATTAATATCCCAATACAATGATCATATACTGTGGAATAGATAGAATACCACTTTAAACTGCAGTACAGTATGTACAGAGAGTTGTTGGAACAGTTCATGTGAATGTGCTTACTAATGCAATGATTATCAATAATTATAGGCCTGTGTAGGTACTGTAGTATATAACAAGGTGCACTGTAGTTACACTGTGCCTTCCTATATATCCAAGTGTTCATGTAATACAACTACAATTCAGAAACACTTAGCCTAAAGCTGAACTGAAAGCTGCATTCCCCTGTTTATCCTATAGATTTATCAAACCAATTATAAATTGCATTCAGTCCTTTCAAGGTTACCTTAACAACATCCTCATCTCTCACAGTAGCCTAGCTGCACTATTCAGTGGTCTGTCCATTCAGTGTGTATCCTCTTCATCAGCTGATTGATTATACTATCTATCAACCCCAGCTGTCGCTGGCCATTTAAACCTTTGTCAAGTCCTCTATGTAATGCAACCACCTGGAACCCAGTTGATTGCTGTTTTGTAACCAACACCTCCAACATGCCTCACCCTTTCTCTCAAAAAAAAAAGTACATATTATAAAACCTGAAATCTAAAAATACATAAGGTGTAGGAACGCTTTAAAATGAAACATTTGGGTTCAGCTCTGTTGATGAAGGAGGGGGGAATACCATTTACTAGCAAATTGCCATCGAAAAAAAACATTGTTTAGTTTTTCTCAATGTTTACAAAGTTGAAATGAAAGGAGAAAAAAACATGCCAAATGCTTTTCCTCGTTGCCAAGGCACGCACAGGATGCTGGCAGCTACAAAGATTCAATTATACAAAGTGCAGAAAATAATTAGAAAAAATAATAGCACTTGAAAAAAATTGCCCCTCCAGAAATTGCGTAGAACAATAAATCTGTTAATTAGCTCATTAATATTCAATTGGGGTCAGTGGACTTAATGGAACCTTTTTTCATGGGCCAAAGAAATGTTTAACACTCAGTTTTCCCTCTGCCGGTTCTTATTATCAACTATGCACAGCCAGGCCTTATCAGTCCTCCAGATGGCGAGGAACAATGCAGCGCCATTATCGTCTTACAGCAGCGTGTGTGCCTTGTAACCGGTGTGTGCCTGGGACAGTGAAGTATAGATACTGAGGCGTTTAGTGTAATTGATATGTGGTATATATCGTATTGTTTAGGCATGTTTGTTTGCTCTGCTGGTATTCAAGGCGAAAGGAGAGGTGAAGATTGATTTTCACCGCAGTCGTTCCTGCTCTCTCCACAGGTCACAGATAAGTTGTCAACGAAGGGTTAGGTCCGGTGTAAAATACATCAAGGCTAAACTCTCGGCCATTCCGGAAGAGAGCGGGTTTCATCTCGACAAACAGCAGCACAGCGTCTGCCATTTCCTTCTGCTATGAGACCAATGTGTTTTTATTCAAGAAGTTCAGGGGGCAGGGAAGGGAGCTGTCCAGGCATAGAGAGCAGAACAGTCTTTAGCTTCTTGGCTTTGTTATGTTCCTTTTCAAACCATTCACAGCCAAATGAACAGGACACTTTTCAGCTTTATATGGTTTATGTAGGGATAAAACTTGAAATCAAATATTAAAACTGAGTCAAACCAGGCATAGGCTACAGCTGCTTAGAACTCATAGGTACAGTACACAAGCCAATTAAACTCAATTGATAGAATTGGACTCAGTTTGGGCAGCAGTTCGTACACCTACTGTACAAAATACTCAATGATCTACCATTGTTTTTCTTGTGAAGTCAATAATTATGAAATTGATGTCATTATCCAGGAAGTAACCTTGTAGTTATGTCGGCTTTTTGAATGGTATTCAGCGCAAAAAAAACCTAATAAAAGGCATCAGGCAGAAGTAAATTAATCCACAAACCAAAATCTAATATAACTGTGTTTTCACTCATTTTGAATCGCCACGCCCATTCAAAAGATTAGGGGACATGATACGGAAGTAAAGTGGAAGAGGAGGTTACTTTCACAGGGTATAACGTTCTGTAGCCTAACAAACATGTGCTTTACTACATTGGCTCTTTCCCAGGTACGGCATCCTGTTCCTATATATATACATACAGTGGCCTACTACACATGATGGCTCTTATAAGCCAATTGATGAGTACATGAAAGCCAGCTCCCCCAAAAGTCCCTGCAATACAGCCGGTGTATATTTCATCAGTGTATCTTATATAACCATTTCTTTTTTGGTACTTGCATATTGAGTAAAAAGAGGAGAGATCCTCCATGCCGGAGCAAGAAAAAGTCATCTTTATGATCCTATCTCCAACTTCAAAAACAGGGGCTCAATCATGGAATCTTCAGTCACGCCACCAAAAACTGGAGGCGGGTAACCAATCTTTGATTAAGCTTCTCTTAGTGTCACAGAGGTTCTGTGAACTTGCCGGGACCCTGGCTTTGCTCTCACTTATTAAGCTCCTCAAAGATTCAGATTACCTCAAGCCATTTTCACTGGCATACGACTTCAGCCAGCGTCTCACCAGAGAGCAGATTGAGACCAAATCACTCATGCATACACACTTGGCTAGGAAATGGTAAGGTCAAAGACTATGGTAAAGCCAAGTATAATTAATGCAGACATATAGATTAAAAGCCAGGTTCTCACTGTGGGGACGTTATTAAAGCCATGATATATACAGTACATAGCTTTTGGTAGGATATCTCTCTCACAGAGAGGAAAACAGGCCACTGAGGATTTTCAGGATCTCAAATTTTTAGAGGAATAAAATCAGCTCAAGAAATCTTATTTTACTGACAGTCAAAGGGGAAATGGTGTTGCTTGTTCAGTATTGTTCAGTATTTATTTTTTTATCAATATTTTCCACAACACTGTGGATTAACATAGCTTACTTCAAAATATGAACCATGACGGTGTCATTTTCCATTAGCTTATTCCATCTCCTGTATTCATCATTACGTCTACAACTGTTAAATGTCAACCTTTGAAAGTCATCCTCTCCAATCCCATGCAGGGTCTTGCCTCACTGAAAAATAAGGCGCAACATAAAAACAAATAGAATGTGTTTCTTTCTCTGGTTGAGGTAAAGACTTTATGGATTTTTGCTGAGATAAAAGCTGCCACGTTTGTTCTAAACATGTCTGTTTACTGACACCATTCTGAGAGCACAGGGAGATTATTTCAAATCGCATTATCTTTTTAGTTGGTGTTAAAGATGTTGCTTTAGGTTCATCAGGACATGAAAGATGTCTGACTGTAGGGCTGACCATGGGGGACTTGGAGGAGATTTCCCTTCACAGTTTAAAACAGAAATGATAGAGCCTCTCAACAAATATCTAACAGTGGAATACAAAGCAATTGCCTTTGTAGCTGTGGAAGTCAACAGACCACAGTACTGAATTTGCTGAATGTGCAACAGCAAACCTATGGATCTTGACAACCAGAGGTTATCCCAGATCATGTGTTTAAACGTTGAAAGCTTCAGAGCCTAGGTGTCATGGATAATACCTACTCAGATATCTTTAGGAGCCTCTTCTATCTCTCCCCTTCTCTCTGTCCTGGCTTAACTTCACCTCTGTCTGACAGTGGAGCTGCCATGCTATCGATCCTCCCAAACCCCCACCACAGGCCCAGACGGCGGGCACAAGGGCAGCCACTAAACCTGTGGGCAAAGAGAAAGAGGACCCCCCTACTGAATGCAATTGGGATTTGAGAAAGTTAAACACTTCTCAAGCACAAAATTCCAGCCTGGGCAGCAGAGAGGGGATTCTCTCTCCAGGCCCTGTGGATGCTCCCGATCAGGAGGTCAGTTCTATCGTCACAGTCCCTCTCACCAGCCTCCCTTCCCCAGCATCCTCACCGCTGTGGAGCGGCTCAGCTCTCTCATTTACTTCAAACGCTCCTGTCAACACTTTTGCTGCTGCCCTTGACTCAAGAATGCCAGGTTGAGGTGGAGAAGGATGAAAGTGCAAAATGGAAGAAGGGGGATATTGGACAAGGTGTTGCAGAGAACACACTATTGGCTGCACTAGAGGGGGAGGGAGCCTACCTTGAGATCTTGTATTCTACCCTGCCTGCGGTGACCTCAATGAAACTGAGAAATACAAAGTAGAAAACATTCCATTGATACCAATGACCATGAAACATTACCTTGACAGAAGTTAGTCATGATCGCTCATCCCAAGATGGCATAGCAGTTCAGACGTATTTTTGTCCTCGTCCTGTCGTGTCCCGTATATATATATATTTACAACTTTTTTTTCACATACATTTTTAATTTTCCAAAAACTCATCTTCAGAACACTCTCCTGCAATCCGCTTCACCAATTTATATTTATATAAAAAAGTATTATTTACCTCAGATCTGTGATCCTCCGAGAGGCTAGCCAGAAATTAGCCAGAAGCTAGCCGGGAGCTAGCCAGAAGCTGGTCCAGGGGCTAGTTCAGAAGCTAGTTAGCTTATTTACTGGCTAATCGTTGGTACTCAGCTGACCACGGTTTGTGGTCATCGGCTGTCCTTTGGCTCGAGAATCTATCGCCAGTTTTGTACGGCGCGGTGCAGCGCAGCGCGGCTCGGAGCGGAACATATCGGACCAATTTTTCTCTCCATGTCCCTGGATTTCGGCCGCTGGCTCTGAACGTCCATGCCTGGATCTCGCAGCTAGCTAGCTGCTATCCGTGTGACTATCGGCTTTCGTCGATTCCGGAGCTAACATCAATTGTTCCGGAGCTAGCCAGCTGAAGAGTTCCATCAATCACTCCTGGGCTGCAGTCACCTATCCGGACCCGTTTTGCTGCCTACGCGGAGCCCCACCGGGCCTTCACGGCTGGACTGCCGACGTTGTCTACCCGAGGGAATTGTCCGGCTGGCTCCTCCGGCGCAACGTTGCCTGGGCGCCCATCTGCGGCCTGGTAGCCATTGGCTATCTTATCGGCTGCTATCTGAATAGACAATCAGACAATTTTTATTTTATTTTATTTTTATTTATTTATTTATTTTTATTCTTGGGCCTCTATAACTATATCTATTGTTTTTATTTTTGTTGTTGTTGTGTGATTTGGATTAATCCCCTCTACCACACGGAAACCCACTAATCTACTGACGGAACGCAAGAGTTGGCTAATAACAGACCTCCATCCAATGCTAGCTTGCTCCTGTGCTAGCTTGCTACCGATTTAGCTGTCTAAATCGCCGTGACCCCCAACCAACCTCTCCACTCACTGGACCCTTTTGATCACTCGACTGAGCATGCCTCTCCTTAATGTCAATATGCCTTGTCCATTGCTGTTCTGGTTAGTCTTTATTGGCTTATTTCACTGTAGAGCCTCTAGTCCTGCTCATTATACCTTATCCAACCTATTAGTTCCACCACCCACACATGCAATGACATCTCCTGGTTTCAATGATGTTTCTAGAGACAATATCTCTCTCTTCATCACTCAATACCTAGGTTTACCTCCACTGTATTCACATCCTACCTTACCTTTGTCTGTACATTATACCTTGATGCTATTTTATCGACCCCAGATACCTCCTTTTACTCTCTGTTCCAGACGTTCTAAACGACCAATTCTTATTGCTTTTAGCCGCACCCTTATTCTACTCCTACTCTGTTCATCTGGCGATGTAGAGGTGAATCCAGGCCCTGCAGTGCCTAGCTCCACTCCTATTCCCCAGGCGCTCTCTTTTGACGACTTCTGTAACCGTAATAGCCTTGGTTTCATGCATGTTAACATTAGAAGCCTCCTCCCTAAGTTTGTTCTATTCACTGCTTTAGCACACTCTGCCAACCCGGATGTTCTAGCTGTGTCTGAATCCTGGCTTAGGAAGACCACCAAAAATTCAGACATTTTAATTCCAAACTACAACATTTTCAGACAAGATAGAACTGCCAAAGGGGGCGGTGTTGCAATCTACTGCAAAGATAGCCTGCAGAGTTCTGTCCTACTATCCAGGTCTGTACCCAAACAATTTGAACTTCTACTTTTAAAAATCCACCTCTCTAAAAACAAGTCTCTCACCGTTGCCGCCTGCTATAGACCACCCTCTGCCCCCAGCTGTGCTCTGGACACCATATGTGAACTGATTGCCCCCCATCTTTCTTCAGAGCTTGTGCTGCTAGGCGACCTAAACTGGAACATGCTTAACACCCCAGCCATCCTACAATCTAAACTTGATGCCCTCAACCTCACACAAATTATCAATGAACCTACCAGGTACCTCCCCAAAGCCTTAAACACGGGCACCCTCATAGATATCATCCTAACCAACTTGCCCTCTAAATACACCTCTGCTGTTTTCAACCAAGATCTCAGCGATCACTGCCTCATTGCCTGCATCCGTAATGGGTCAGCGGTCAAACGACCTCCACTCATCACTGTAAAACGCTCCCTGAAACACTTCAGCGAGCAGGCCTTTCTAATCGACCTGGCCGGGGTATCCTGGAAGGATATTGATCTCATCCCGTCAGTAGAGGATGCCTGGATATTTTTAAAAAATTCCTTCCTAACCATCTTAAATAAACATGCCCCATTCAAGAAATTTAGAACCAGGAACAGATATAGCCCTTGGTTCTCCCCAGACCTGACTGCCTTTAACCAACACAAAAACATCCTATGGCGTTCTGCATTAGCATCGAACAGCCCCCGTGATATGCAGCTGTTCAGGGAAGCTAGAAACCATTATACACAGGCAGTTAGAAAAGCCAAGGCTAGTTTTTCAAGCAGAAATTTGCTTCCTGCAACACTAACTCAAAAAAGTTCTGGGACACTGTAAAGTCCATGGAGAATAAGAACACCTCCTCCCAGCTGCCCACTGCACTGAAGACAGGAAACACTGTCACCACTGATAAATCCACCATAATTGAGAATTTCAATAAGCATTTTTCTACGGCTGGCCTTGCTTTCCACCTGGCTACTCCTACCCCGGTCAACAGCACTGCACCCCCCACAACAACTCGCCCAAGCCTTCCCCATTTCTCCTTCTCCCAAATCTGCTCAGCTGATGTTCTGAATGAGCTGCAAAATCTGGACCCCTTCAAATCAGCCGGGCTAGACAATCTGGACCCTTTCTTTCTAAAATTATCTGCCAAAATTGTTGCCACCCCTATTACTAGCCTGTTCAACCTCTCTTTCGTGTCGTCTGAGATTCCCAAAGATTGGAAAGCAGCTGCGGTCATCCCCCTCTTCAAAGGGGGTGACACTCTTGACCCAAACTGCTATAGACCTATATCTATCCTACCATGCCTTTCTAAGGTCTTCGAAAGCCAAGTCAACAAACAGATTACCGACCATTTCGAATCTCACCATACCTTCTCTGCTATGCAATCTGGTTTCAGAGCTGGTCATGGGTGCACCTCAGCCACGCTCAAGGTCCTAAATGATATATTAACCGCCATCGATAAGAAACATTACTGTGCAGCCGTATTCATTGATCTGGCCAAGGCTTTCGACTCTGTCAATCACCACATCCTCATCGGCAGACTCGACAGCCTTGGTTTCTCAAATGATTGCCTCGCCTGGTTCACCAACTACTTCTCTGATAGAGTTCAGTGTGTCAAATCGGAGGGTCTGCTGTCCGGACCTCTGGCAGTCTCTATGGGGGTGCCACAGGGTTCAATTCTTGGACCGACTCTCTTCTCTGTATACATCAATGAGGTCGCTCTTGCTGCTGGTGAGTCTCTGATCCACCTCTACGCAGACGACACCATTCTGTATACTTCTGGTCTTTCTTTGGACACTGTGTTAACAACCCTCCAGGCAAGCTTCAATGCCATACAACTCTCCTTCCGTGGCCTCCAATTGCTCTTAAATACAAGTAAAACTAAATGCATGCTCTTCAACCGATCGCTACCTGTACCTACCCGCCTGTCCAACATTACTACTCTGGACGGCTCTGACTTAGAATACGTGGACAACTACAAATACTTAGGTGTCTGGTTAGACTGTAAACTCTCCTTCCAGACCCATATCAAACAACTCCAATCCAAAGTTAAATCTAGAATTGGCTTCCTATTTCGCAACAAAGCATCCTTCACTCATGCTGCCAAACATACCCTTGTAAAACTGACCATCCTACCAATCCTCGACTTTGGCGATGTCATTTACAAAATAGCCTCCAATACCCTACTCAACAAATTGGATGCAGTCTATCACAGTGCAATCCGTTTTGTCACCAAAGCCCGAAATACTACCCACCATTGCGACCTGTACGCTCTCGTTGGCTGGCCCTCGCTTCATACTCGTCGCCAAACCCACTGGCTCCATGTCATCTACAAGACCATGCTAGGTAAAGTCCCCCCTTATCTCAGCTCGCTGGTCACCATTGCATCTCCCACCTGCAGCACACGCTCCAGCAGGTATATCTCTCTAGTCACCCCCAAAACCAATTCTTTCTTTGGCCGCCTCTCCTTCCAGTTCTCTGCTGCCAATGACTGGAACGAACTACAAAAATCTCTGAAACTGGAAACACTTATCTCCCTCACTAGCTTTAAGCACCAACTGTCAGAGCAGCTCACAGATTACTGCACCTGTACATAGTCCACCTATAATTTAGCCCAAACAACTACCTCTTTCCCTACTGTATTTAATTAATTAATTTATTTTGCTCCTTTGCACCCCATTATTTTTATTTCTACTTTGCACATTCTCCCATTGCAAATCTACCATTCCAGTGTTTTACTTGCTATATTGTATTTGCTTTGCCACCATGGCCTTTTTGCCTTTACCTCCCTTATCTCACCTCATTTGCTCACATCGTATATAGACTTGTTTATACTGTATTATTGACTGTATGTTTGTTTTACTCCATGTGTAACTCTGTGTCATTGTATCTGTCGAACTGCTTTGCTTTTTCTTGGCCAGGTCGCAATTGTAAATGAGAACTTGTTCTCAACTTGCCTACCTGGTTAAATAAAGGTGAAATAAATAAATAAAATAAATAAAAATGATAGTCATAGCTTCATCTCCTGGTCTTGTCCATCCGTACGTTACAGAATCCCTAGAAATGGAGCATACAGAGCTGAAAACATGGCTTTTGAAAGCATAAATGGACCTCTGCTCTGTGAAAACCTATCAATACACATATTGAATATGGAGGTTAAAGGATGCTCTGTTGAAGGTCACCTGGAACTGAGTGTGAAAAGATAGGAAAGCCCTTTATTCATACGTTGACATGAATAGCTTAACTGTCCATACTTTCACAGTCTGTCCCAGCCAAGGTTCTAAGGAGGAGGAGTGGGATGGAGAATGGTGAAAAGACTTGCATGTAATGACCGTCAAATGATAGTGGTTTCATGGATCATCTACTGCTAGCTGTTACGGTTGTCACTCCTGTACATCCTCCCCAGTGGACAGCTTATTGCCATCCTCACTAGTAAACCTACCAAACATGATTATAACCAAATCCAAACAGTTAGGACAGCCTGTCAAACCCCTTTCACACCACACCCAACATGCCATAGATGTCCTATTCACTCTCCAGAAGAATGTAGTATGGATCCACAGACACATGACCTGGAAGCTCCAGGAAGCTGACTGAACTACACACAGGTCTCAGGGCTTAAAGGGGGACAACACAAGCTAAATGCAACCATTATGTGGCTTGTCAGAAACATTACTTTACCTTCAGCTTAGCTTTTGCCTCACACCATATTCAGTGCTAAGAGGAACTGCACTTACTCTGCACAGCCTAATATAAAGGTACACTATTGCGCCATCAACCTAGCTACAACCCAGCACCTCCTCTGTTGTTCATGAGAGGTTAAGTGCTTTCCTTTCACATCATAGGTTCAATATATGTCCCAGTTTTAATCGCAGATATGAATCAAATGCTGCCTGCTCATCTAAATACCTGACATTAGACTGGTCAAAGCCCTGCTCGGTGGATTTATAACCTCTAAACGTCAGAACCATGTTTGTACAGAGAGAGGGCTGAACAACAGAGCAGAGGCTTTGGACTGGGGGAGTGCATCAGACACAGGCCAAGCCCAGAGATAAAAGCCTGGTACATCCATTCAAATGTACTCTCACACAGAGTTCAGGTTGTTCAAGAGACAGGTCTTAGTGGTCATTTAGAAAAGCCTCCGTTCATGACGCAACAGGCATAGTGATGGGGCCAGGCAGTTCAACAGCGAGCCCCACAGATATTTACTAATGGAAGACAAGTGGTGTGTTGGGTACAACTACACAGCCATCAACCATCTGCTAAAGGGCTTCCATTGGACTGCTTTATTGAGTCATCTTGACAAGTATTACCGTTCCTTTGACTGCCCTGTGAGAACTCCTGCATGGCCTTTATCTTTACAGACCTGTGAGTCTCATTAAACAAAAACCTGAAGCAGGGAAGGTGGATGTAGGCTGTATCACCACAACAAAAGAACCGTGTTTACATGTCCAAGACAAGCATATTACATAGACACAATGCAGCACTAGGCTCCAGTCCTGCAGCGCTCTCCCCCTCAACACCCCACCCCCTGGGGGAGAGAAGACCTTCCTTCAAAGATTATCAGTTAATCCAAAATGTGCAGGAGCATGAGACGATGGGAAAGGGACCAATATACGAGGGGGGATGGAGGGAGCTTCGGCTTTTTATTTGTTTGTTGGCTTTCATATTAATCCATTGGAACACCACACATTTTTTCCTCTTTTTTGGGCACGTGTAAATGATGTTTTAGAGCCATTAAATAGGAGATGAAATTTTCAATGGATAGCATGCGAAAGTATTAATTGTAAAGGCCATTATTTGGTGTCCATGAGGCTGAATCAGCTTAGCCACTCCATTCCCCATTTGCATACAAAATGCTTTATTTTGGCAATCAATGAAAGTGTTCCACTGTATGTGTAGCTTATCACATGCTTGCAGGAAATGGATTCCTTAGCCATCTCGTTAAATTCTGTTGATGCAGAACAATTTGAAACATGGCACAGGCTGCAATGACATTTAAAGATGCCTCGGCTTAATTATATTTTGCAAACATTTGGGGTGTTTGTCCTCAGGGATAAAGTGCCTCCACTACAAAGTTAACTTGTTAATAATTCAAAAATAATCTCTCTTTTTCGCAGAGCACTAATCATTATCTCCTATTAGTAGTGGTTAAGGGCATTCAAGGTGCCATGCACACACAAGGGAGACATTCTGCTGTTTATCCGCCTAGCGACTACTTTAAATGGAGTGCTCAGATGGAGCAGAAGTGCGACAAACTGTTTCCTAATTTTCTGTGATAAAATGCTTACCATGCAGACACTACAGACCTTGTAAACTTTTGAACCCCACGGTCAGGGAGAGAGAGAGTTGTTAAAAAATAGGAGGAGCTGGAACACTCACCAAAATGCCAGCTTCCATTCTGCAGTGCATGGTGTAAATGCTCTCTATTATGTCTCCACCCAGCACAGCCAGAAAAGGACTTGCCACCCCTCATAGCCTGGTTCCTCTCTAGGTTTCTTCCTAGATTCTGGCCTTTCTAGGGAGTTTTTCCTAGCCACCGTGCTTCTACACCTGCATTGCTTGCTGTTTGGGGTTTTAGGCTGGGTTTCTGTACAGCACTTTGTGACATCAGCTGATGTAAGAAGGGCTTTATAAATACATTTGATTGATATTATCTGATAAGAGATAAAAACATCTATTAGGAAAGGACAAAACATGCTCTGTAATGTTTGGACCTGTTTGTCATATTTCAACAGTGGTATCTTATCTGAGACTAACACAAACACTCAAGAGTGTTTGATTACACATACAATACAGTATATCAATGTACCCAACATAATATTCAGACGATTTGCCCTATTCCAGTACTGATAAGACAACACTAGCATATTGTTGACTGGAAATGAAACATTATGAGTTCTTTAAGCTCCAACAGAAAGATGCTTTAGTTATCCCAATCATAAACATAGCTGAATATACAGTGAATCAGAATACATACAGTATGTGATTCATGTAATTACCAGAGAGAATGTTTGTTGTCTCCTATTCTTTGTTTTAGTTTCTATGTTGATGCCAGACAGAAAGTCTTTTAATGTAGATGGCATCAACATCGTCTTCTTCATTAATGCGACAGCACAGAATGCATATAATTTACCAAGTGGCATCAGAAACACTCACAACAGAAAATGTATAAAGTATATTACATGAGCCTACTGTATAACAGAAAGTCTAAGCTTTGAGATACTGTATTCCTTCGAGTCAGCCTATTTCAGCTGGTTGAGATGCTTTAAGGGCCACATATAGTATAACAGTATATAGGTGATAAATGAGAACAGTCTGTGGTCATCCATAACAAAGACTCTCCTCTCCTCACTATGTCCAGCAGGCCCCTAGCCCAGCAGCTGCACAGCTTCAGCACTCACCATGTCACCAACATGGCAGAATCAGACAGGCAGAGAGGATGAGAGAACATATAGACAAAGACTGTATATTACCTGTGCTGCACTAGCCCTGAGGCCCTCCAGTACTGATATGGTATCAGTACCAGTACTGGTACCTGCAGGCACGTTTCTCCAGCCAAAGGGTGGGCACACTGAGCTGCAGCTTTACAACACTGCAGCTGTGGGCAAAACCCTGATGGAGCAGAACCAAGAGGGGTTCAATGATCTGTGTGTTTGTGTTTAGTGTGTGTGTGTTTAGTGTGTGTGTGCACTTGCGAGAAAGGGCACACATCCAGCATAGCGCAAATAAACCTGCAATTTCACTGTGTACCTCACACAGCGCAATGTCACGGAGATGCTGAGACACCTTAAATAAAATCATCTCCACCCCCGCTGGTGAAGATCAAAGTTGTATCAGGTGAACTTCAGCAGCGGCTCCACCCCGGTGGCGCGCCCCTCTGGAGCCCAGCACAGGGCTAACACAATCAAAGGGGAAGACACAGATACAGTTCACAGCTGAGTAACTCTATATGTCAAACAAAGCTAATCAATTGTTCATTCCCTCTGTGAAAAGACGATCAGCCATGGCTTACCTTTAAAATGATAGGCCAAGCAGGTGTAACTATCCTCTCTCTCTCTCCCTCTCTGTGAAACAAACAGAACAGAATAAAACACAGCTTGTTTTAGTTCCCCAGGATTTCAGTCATGGAAATGCAAAAAGACTAAATGACTATTTTTGTTACAGCAGATGTTACAATTGCAGCATCCAGATGTAGACTAACAAAAATTGTTTTTAGAATGTGATATGTGGATTTGTTTTTTGTTGCTGACCTGGTTTCTTTCCCAATAATGAACGTCTATCTGAATGTGTTGATGAATAAGAAGCTAGCCTTCTCTTAGTCTTTGTTGTTAAAGTCTGGGTGGAGATGCTGTATAGTAGACTCTCATCCAGTGAGTTGGGTCCCACCACTTGTACAACTCTGCTGCAGGTCTGATTACAGTGTAAACAACTCTTGAAAACTAACCAGCAGACGCATATGCAAGCTCTGAAACAGCACGATAGGTCTACTTCATCATCTTTGTCATCATCAGTGGCCACTAATGGCCATCCGTAGATAACAGAACAGTTGTTCTATCTCTATGTGTCCACCAATATTTGATTGATGTGTATACAGGGCTCATCTGTGAAAGAGAACTTCCTGTTAAAATAAAGGTTAAATAAAATAAATTACTTCTCCATATGTTTAGGGTGAGGATAATCATATAATCATGAAGTTAGCACACATTTAAATTTGATCCCATGGTCATTTGTTACCAGTGGATTATTCAAAGAGTTGTCACAACTGTCCTTCTTGTGATGCTAATAAATAAAGTCTGACAACAGCAGCACAAGAGCCACTCAAGGACTGTCCTAGCTGTACGGCACAGCATCCTCCTTCGACTCCATTAATCCACCTCATTCACTTTTCACAACTGTCTTTGCTCTATGAATATAAAGGCCTGGGATTTGTAACAGTGTGTCCTTCATGACACTCAAAGCCAGGTTCATCCCCATCAATATCAAATAAAAAATTAAACCTTCTCCTTATATAGGAGTGCATTGATTTAATATTTCACCACCACTGAAAAACCCCTGCTCCTACACTCAACTTGCAATTTGGAAATAAATTGACTGATTTAGACAGAGGCAGAGAGAGGGGGAGGGAAAACAACTTGATGTAAACCTGGGCCCGCTATGCGCTACCACTGAGTAAGGTGACATTGCACACCAAATCACTTGCATGAATATAGAGAAAGAAAACAATTTCCATTTCTGAAAGCAATTTTGTTTGGTGAAGGTGTGTTGATTGCCATGTATGTGAATCTATTGCTCAGAAGACATAGAGGAGCATGAACATTCCATAAGAGTCGGTGTTACATTTTGCTGTTAATATAACAATAAGAGAACCCAGGACTTTCATCTAAGGAATAAGAAAAACTTGTTTTTCCAAGTACATATAGAAGGGCAAGCACGGCAGCCTCCCTCTGTTGTGCTTTGTACAATGCTGAGAGGGAGCAGAAATTGCCTGACTTTTGCTGCAGCGAGTCTATTGTATTTTAATTGAGCCTAATGAAGAATAATTAAGTAATTAAAGACTGGATAAGAGAGAGGTGCCGTAAACAGATAAAGGCAGAGTGCCTAGTATTACCAATGTGCCGCACTGCAGTGTGAATTGGCCATACTCTCACACATACCTCCTGCATGGCATCGTCCAAACTAGAGGCAAATTACCAAAGGCACTGTCCAAAATGTACCCACAGACCTTAGTATTTCATTCCTCATACGGCTTTTCCATGTGTCTGTGAGTATGCATGTGGTCGAATTCAAAATGTAATACTTCCCAGTTGGATTTTGGAAATGGGAGTATACTGTGATATTTTCACCACTCTGACATTAGCAGGTTTTATTTTTGGAGTAATAGAACAGCGTGATGTGTACTTATGGGTTTCCATGAGAACCATCAAAGTCTTATTTTAACAACACTGCAATTATGGGGAATATGGAAATACATTTTGAGCCAATTCACAGTTGAGTTGACTCGAATAATAGGAAAATAAAAGTGAAATGGGGGAGGGTGACAGTGGTAAAATTAAACTCTCTTTTCTTCAAAGTACCCACAATTTGAGGCCAAGAATCCCAATGAATGAAATCTCTAATAACCAGATATTGTTAAATGCTATGGCACATCCACAGTACTTTGAAGTAAGTGTGTGGTGCCAAAAACTCAGCATATCGCTCGCTTTCTGCTATATTAACCATCTGTAATCTCTGTTCAAATCATATGCTGGTTGGCACTGATAATCTACACATAATCCATTCCTCCAAGAGAGGGTACACAAATGCATATTTGTTTCCCAGGATTAAAAGATTATGGTGGGTGGATGGCAAATAACGTACACTGGTGGCAGTTTTCACTGATTTTAATTTCAACACGAAAATTGGTAAGACCTACAAGACCTACAAAGGTTTGACTTTAACTCCACATTGTAAAATTATAATATCTTGAATAAAGGTAAGCAAAAGATGCTTGTGAGAGCTCCTGTACATTGATTCCATGCTGGCCATGTACAGTGCCTTGCGAAAGTATTCGGCCTCCTTGAACTTTGCGACCTTTTGCCACATTTCAGGCTTCAAACATAAAGATATAAAACTGTATTTTTTTGTGAAGAATCAACAACAAGTGGGACACAATCATGAAGTGGAACGACATTTATTGGATATTTCAAACTTTTTTAACAAATCAAAAACTGAACAATTGGGCGTGCAAAATTATTCAGCCCCTTTACTTTCAGTGCAGCAAACTCTCTCCAGAAGTTCAGTGAGGATCTCTGAATGATCCAATGTTGACCTAAATGACTAATGATGATAAATACAATCCACCTGTGTGTAATCAAGTCTCCGTATAAATGCACCTGCACTGTGATAGTCTCAGAGGTCCTTTTAAAAGCGCAGAGAGCATCATGAAGAACAAGGAACACACCAGGCAGGTCCGAGATACTGTTGTGAAGAAGTTTAAAGCCGGATTTGGATACAAAAAGATTTCCCAAGCTTTAAACATCCCAAGGAGCACTGTGCAAACGTTAATATTGAAATGGAAGGAGTATCAGACCACTGCAAATCTACCAAGACCTGGCCGTCCCTCTAAACTTTCAGCTCATACAAGGAGAAGACTGATCAGAGATGCAGCCAAGAGGCCCATGATCACTCTGGATGAACTGCAGAGATCTACAGCTGAGGTGGGAGACTCTGTCCATAGGACAACAATCAGTCGTATATTGCACAAATCTGGCCTTTATGGAAGAGTGGCAAGAAGAAAGCCATTTCTTAAAGATATCCATAAAAAGTGTCGTTTAAAGTTTGCCACAAGCCACCTGGGAGACACACCAAACATGTGGAAGAAGGTGCTCTGGTCAGATGAAACCAAAATTGAACTTTTTGGCAACAATGCAAAATGTTATGTTTGGCATAAAAGCAACACAGCTGAACACACCATCCCCATTGTCAAACATGGTGGTGGCAGCATCATGGTTTGGGCCTGCTTTTCTTCAGCAGGGACAGGGAAGATGGTTAAAATTGATGGGAAGATGGATGGAGCCAAATACAGGACCATTCTGGAAGAAACCCTGATGGAGTCTGCAAGAGACTGGGACGGAGATTTGTCTTCCAACAAGACAATGATCCAAAACATAAAGCAAAATCTACAATGGAATGGTTCAAAAATAAACATATCCAGGTGTTAGAATGGCCAAGTCAAAGTCCAGACCTGAATCCAATCGAGAATCTGTGGAAAGAACTGAAAACTGCTGTTCACAAATGCTCTCCATCCAACCTCACTGAGCTCAAGCTATTTTGCAAGGAGGAATGGGAAAAAAATTCAGTCTCTCGATGTGCAAAACTGATAGAGGCATACCCCAAGCGACTTACAGCTGTAATCGCAGCAAAAGGTGGCGCTACAAAGTATTAACTTAAGGGGGCTGAATAATTTTGCACGCCCAATTTTTCAGTTTTTGATTTGTTAAAAAAGTTTGAAATATCCAATAAATGTCGTTCCACTTCATGATTGTGTCCCACTTGTTGTTGATTCTTCACAAAAAAATACAGTTTTATATCTTTATGTTTGAAGCCTGAAATGTGGCAAAAGGTCACAAAGTTCAAGGGGGCCGAATACTTTCGCAAGGCACTGTAGTTCACACTAACTGGGACTTGATCTGAGTGTTTTTATGTTTCTAATCTAAGTGTGAAGCTAAATGATTACTTTGTGTTCCCAAACCACATTGGAGGAGGTATTTTTGATGCGGGCTGCCTGAGATCAATGACAGACTGCTGTGAGAGGCAGGGTGGCAACCTTCAGAGTGATATTACTGCAACAGCCACATTGTTTCCTTTCTTTGCATGCCTGCTCAAAATGTCACCTTTCAGAGAAAATGTAATTGCTTTAATAAATCTATGTACAGACCTCATGTGGCTAAACTATACATTCACACTCATAAAACAAAGTGAGTGGGCCCTAACCAAGGTCTATTGGACACTAGCTTTAGTGGACTAAACTCTGCTAGCTTCACCTACGCAGGCTACAAAACTATCACAAAATAAATAATTCTGGGCAATTATAATTGCACAATGAACACAATTACTGTAGGCCAACTTTGGTAATGAGATTAGACTAACATTGTCTCAGGGAGACCTTTGTCAATATTCCTGAATGACTGATACTGTAGGCCTATGTGAAATATCAACCATATGGAACTATATCTGTAAAGTTTAGAGTAGGGTAATTATTTTGTTCGGTGACTCGTCATAAATATTTACAATCTACTGCTCTGAATTCAAAATATAATAGGCCGCTCGACCATCCTCCCTGTATCGCCAAGCCCATACCATGGTAAATGAAATTTACAGAACAGAAACCGCCATCGTTGTACTCATGGTAACTGACCTCGCCCTTGATTATAGTTGCCAATAGCTGAGACGGTCAGTGCTATCTGGGATCCGTGTGACGTCCCTACCCTAAACCCGGCAGGCCTGGGTAATTCCAGTCCTCGGGGGCCTGATAGGTGTTACACTTAACTGCAAAAGTTTCGACCTACAGGTTGTTTTATCATACTGAAGTGATTCAAAAACTATTACACTAAAAAACAGGGGAATAAAATTGCGTTGCCTGATTGAGTCTAAAAACAGCCATTATAATGAGCCTGCCCTCCTATAGCTCCTCCCACATTGATCAGCCTACATTATAATTAGAGTACAGACTCGGAAATGAAGGATGTTTTTATACACTTCAATGGCCTCCTATGGGCTCATAGACCAATCACGATGCGAATACAAATCAAAACATAGATGTGATTGGTAAATGAGTTGCAGAAATCTGACCAATTGTGTTTGCGCCTCAATTCATGACGCACCTTGGTTGGAGAGCGAGGTAGTGGCAGCGTTCCTTTCCAATAGCTAAAGCTGCATTGCCATCTGATGGATATCTTCAGAATTACACGGTAGGGCCTACTTTGTTGGACCGCGGATGACGCCTCACATGGATGAGACTGCAAGCAGGCCTTGCTATATATAATCCAGTATTTGTCAAATTAACGTCAAAAGTATATATTATTAACATTTTTACTAACCCTTACCATGTTCCTAATCTTAACCTAATTATCATAACCTGCTACGAAAAGTAAAATCTGACGTTAATTTGATAAAAGCTTGGATGCCTTCCAGCCATGCTACTGCAAACTGCATGAAAATACACCAATCACAAAGCCAAAACAAAACAGGTCACTTCCGTTGAGCTGTAAAATCAGGAAGGATGCTGGAGGGTTGGGTTTCCACTAGTTACCACAGCCACAGAGTCAAAATGGACTATATCGTTAAAAAAAAACGTATTTTGGGGCTAAATTTAAGGTGAGGCATAAAGTTAGCAGTGTGGTTGGGGTTAGGTTTAAAATCAGATTGTACGAATAACAATTGTAAAAATGGGCGGGGTGTAGCCATAATTATGACTTTGTGGTTGTGGTAACTAGTGACGACCAGAGGTTTAATGTACAGCCAAATATACTCCATTCTCTACTATCTCTGGTACAGTTTATCTGTGACAAAATGTCGATGACAACTATGTAGAAGGTTACTCTGATTTTCTGCTCTGTCCTCTGTGTTTTGTTTTTTCTTCCCTAAATAATTTTCCAGAGAGGGAAGAATGATGTAGGGCAGCCCGAGGGTAAGGCAGTTTATCACTGATCCGTTCTGATGTTGATGTGCAGTTCGGCTTTGATGCTTGGAAGATAATTCCATATTTTGCGTATCGTTCTAGCCATCTACAAACCTGCCAGCAAAGCTAAATAATGTATAATACGTACAGTAACAGCATGTAACTATTGAATACATAATTTCATATAAGTCTATGCATTTTGCCAATAGCCTACAACTGTAAGTTATTATAGCCTACACTTTTGTCATCATCATCAGGTTGTATGCATCTATTTAGTCTAGGAGGTTATCCTCTGTGCTGTGTTCTGCTCCTCATCGCCCTTGCCAGTTTTATGAATTCCCACACCATTTAAATAAAGTAATTGTAATTTGTCTTGTTTTTCCTGTTCTTCATTGTGACCATCTCTCTCCATAATATATTATACTTCAGTAAACTGTACATTGATTAATCATTGAAAACTGCAGGCTTCTTCCTAGTTTGTTGATCAGTGCTCTCTGCTCTCATTCCTAGTTGGTCCTGGGTATTATCCTCCCATGATGCATCGCCTACAGATGCCAGAGGAGTGCCTCGGACAGTGGATGGAGGGGACTCATGACTCTGGGCCCCACAGCCCTGAGGTCCTGGCTAAAGTCAAAGGCATGGGCACACTTCAGATCCGAGGAGCCACTAAATCCAATCTGATCAGCCAGGACATTCCCATCTACGGATTTGGAATCCTACTCCACATCTTCTTCATCATATTCTAGATAAGCTGCACAATGTCCACCCTAGACTGGCTCAGTTAAATGGATAGACAAACTATTTAGAGGCAGGAATGTAGATGATGTAGACTATTACAGTTTTTAACAGCATCCATGTAATACCTATACTAGCTAGGAGTCCAGTGCATCCAGTACATTAGAAGGTGTGCACACCATAAATGCATTGTTGTATTCACAGATGACAACTAGGCCTAAAGGAAAAAGTACTAAACTGGTATGCCGATTTCCTACAATGACATTTGAAGCTTGGCAGGAGAGGAGGAGTAAGTAGACAGCATCACATCATTAATAGCTAGGCCATTGTGAATGACACAATGATGTATATGATGTGCCTTTTATCTCATAGCGCAGTTGATAACAGTCCCATGCACCTGACCTCCCTAACACACACCATTTAGGTCCTACATTCCGTGATGATTCACCCTGATGAAAGACTAATGCAGGATATAACACACCCTGCGAGGAGAAATGTCATCTGACAAATGAGCTCCTCTCTAACAGTCACCTCTTTCATGACTTTGAGGGCTTATTTTCAATCAACTTCCTCATTGTTTTGATCGTTCCATTTGTCAGGGCCCCTGCAGAATGTATCAGTAGCTCCAATTTAAGCAACTCCATGATAAGGTAGATTAGGATCCTGTCCAACTCACAGGGAGCTTTGTTCCCTGCCTTTGTTAGACCTGGATTAGCAATCAGAAGTAATGTTGTTTCAGCCCAGCAGTGTCTAATACCAATTACTGCATGTATTTTGGATCAGCACTAAGAGGTTTAGCTCCATTCATCAAATGAATGCTAAGGGGGTAGGGGTGGGGGACAATGTGACAGGGACATGCATATAAATCTATTCATGTCCTATGTATCAATGCCACTCTCACCTTCCGTAATTAAGAAACATTGAGTCACAATGGTTGATTCGTTTCCATTCCTGAGTATTGAACGTGTAGTTCTGAACGTGCAGAGTGAATGTTGAATCTCAAGGCTTTCTGCAACATTGGAAAGCAACTCTAGATACGGTGTGTGTTCGTCCATGCATGAGTTTGCTCTTTAAATCCCTGACTGCCATGTTTCCCTCCCAGCAGATGATGAGCTGGCCCAGCTTCAGGAGAAGCTGCTGGAGACAGAGGGTGAAGTAGAGGATCTTCTCCAGAAGGAGCAGCACTCCTAACAGGTAAATGGCCCATATTTCCATTTACACACCACTTCTCCCAGCCCAGATCTAAGAAGAGTCAAATAAATTACTCCATTGCAGGGATAAATCAGGGTGGACGCCACATAAAAATGAAAGGGCAAATTCTTTGATTAACTCTCCCATATTCAGGCATTCCTTTGCTCATGTGCCATTTGTTTTTTTGTCTGGATCCAACTGTTAAAATATGACATGACAATCTTTATAGGTTCACACTCTTACCCACCATGCAAGTGTATATTTTGTGCTTCATGAAGATTGTACTACATTGTAGATTTGATGCAACTTGAAGGAAAGCATGTACATTTAAAAGCCTCCTGTTTTACACAGAGATTGGGGCCACCATCCATGGACGGTGAATATTTGATCTCCAATAACAGATAACGATATTCACTCTGATCTTTCTTAATAAGGTGTATATTAGATCAATAACATGCAATTAGTGGCTCTCTTCATTTTCACTCCATACTGGAGTAGATTTTCTATCCTTTTCAGAGACAAATATCTCCTTTCAGGACAAATCTCAGCTATTAACTTCTCTCTTTACTAATTTCTGCATGCCATTTTTCACCTCTTCACAATAACTTCTTAATATTGCTCATCCTCGAGGCAGTGTTTAGCCATTTCATTAAAATGTGTTTGACTTAACATTTGTAATCTGTGAAAGTGTTGCAGGAAGGCATAAAAGGTTATCATGAGCATGAATAATCTCCAGGCTATAGATAAAGATTGATCAGAATGAAAGCACTGTGGTATGAATGGGAGAAGGACCGCATTGGTATTGAGGCCCACTTTTCCCCCCTCTCTGCTGCTCTCTGGTGGCATGCAGCACGACTAGCAGCAAGGTTAGAAGAGCATCCAAGCAGGAGAAGTTACTGCGGAAGCTGAGTAAGATCAGTCGGGTGATGCAGGAGGTACGACTGATGGAGGGGGCCACACCTGAGATGGTGCCCTACGCTGCTGACTGAGAGGGTAGGTTAACACAACACAGTAGGCTCCTCTGTCACTCACCATACATAAAATAATATTCACATGAGGCTTTGAGTACTACTTACTGTACTTCTATAGAATTATGACAGAGGTGAAGTGGAAAAGGTAAGTTAGCAAAACGTTGGACTGTGAGACAGTTGATATTCTGATTGTCCCCTCTGGTAGAGTGTGTCCCTGTCATTCCATGTCTTTCTCTCTCTCTCTCCAGGCTACCATGAGGAGACCTACCCCCAGTATTTTTTTATTTATTTACCTTTATTTAACCAGGTAGGCAAGTTGAGAACAAGTTCTCATTTACAATTGCGACCTGGCCAAGATAAAGCAAAGCAGTTCGACAGATACAACAACACAGAGTTACACATGGAGTAAAACAAACATACAGTCAATAATAAAGTATAAACAATTCTATATACAATGTGAGCAAATGAGGTGAGAAGGGAGGTAAAGGCAAAAAAGGCCTTGGTGGCAAGGTAAATACAATATAGCAAGTAAAACACTGGAATGGTAGTTTTGCAATGGAAGAATGTGCAAAGTAGAAATAAAAATAATGGGGTGCAAAGGAGCAAAATAAATAAATAAATTAAATACAGTTGGGAAAGAGGTAGTTGATAGGGCTACATTATAGGTGGGCTATGTACAGGTGCAGTAATCTGTGAGCTGCTCTGACAGTTGGTGCTTAAAGCTAGTGAGGGAGATAAGTGTTTCCAGTTTCAGAGATTTTTGTAGTTCGTTCCAGTCATTGGCAGCAGAGAACTGGAAAGCGAGGCGGCCAAAGAAAGAATTGGTTTTGGGGGTGACTAGAGAGATATACCTGCTGGAGCGTGTGCTACAGGTGGGAGATGCTATGGTGACCAGCGAGCTGAGATAAGGGGGGACTTTACCTAGTCTTGTAGATGACATGGAGCCAGTGGGTTTGGCGACGAGTATGAAGCGAGGGCCAGCCAACGAGAGCGTACAGGTCGCAATGGTGGGTAGTATATGGGGCTTTGGTGACAAAACGGATTGCACTGTGATAGACTGCATCCAATTTGTTGAGTAGGGTATTGGAGGCTATTTTGTAAATTACATCGCCAAAGTCGAGGATTGGTAGGATGGTCAGTTTTACAAGGGTATGTTTGGCAGCATGAGTGAAGGATGCTTTGTTGCGAAATAGGAAGCCAATTCTAGATTTAACTTTGGATTGGAGATGTTTGATATGGGTCTGGAAGGAGAGTTTACAGTCTAACCAGACACCTAAGTATTTGTAGTTGTCCACGTATTCTAAGTCAGAGCCGTCCAGAGTAGTGATGTTGGACAGGCGGGTAGGTGCAGGTAGCGATCGGTTGAAGAGCATGCATTTAGTTTTACTTGTATTTAAGAGCAATTGGAGGCCACGGAAGGAGAGTTGTATGGCATTGAAGCTTGCCTGGAGGGTTGTTAACACAGTGTCCAAAGAAGGGCCGGAAGTATACAGAATGGTGCCGTCTGCGTAGAGGTGGATCAGAGACTCACCAGCAGCAAGAGCGACCTCATTGATGTATACAGAGAAGAGAGTCGGTCCAAGAATTGAACCCTGTGGCACCCCCATAGAGACTGCCAGAGGTCCGGACAACAGACCCTCCGATTTGACACACTGAACTCTATCAGAGAAGTAGTTGGTGAACCAGGCGAGGCAATCATTTGAGAAACCAAGGCTGTTGAGTCTGCCGATGAGGATGTGGTGATTGACAGAGTCGAAAGCCTTGGCCAGATCAATGAATACGGCTGCACAGTAATGTTTCTTATCGATGGCGGTTAAGATATCGTTTAGGACCTTGAGCGTGGCTGAGGTGCACCCATGACCAGCTCTGAAACCAGATTGCATAGCAGAGAAGGTATGGTGAGATTCAAAATGGTCGGTAATCTGTTTGTTGACTTGGCTTTCGAAGACCTTAGAAAGGCATGGTAGAATAGATATAGGTCTGTAGCAGTTTGGGTCAAGAGTGTCCCCCCCTTTGAAGAGGGGGATGACCGCAGCTGCTTTCCAATCTTTGGGAATCTCAGACGACACGAAAGAGAGGTTGAACAGGCTAGTAATAGGGGTGGCAACAATTTCGGCAGATAATTTTAGAAAGAAAGGGTCCAGATTGTCTAGCCCGGCTGATTTGTAGGGGTCCAGATTTTGCAGCTCTTTCAGAACTTCAGCTGAATGGATTTGGGAGAAGGAGAAATGGGGAAGGCTTGGGCGAGTTGCTGTTGGGGGTGCAGTGCTGTTGACAGGGGTAGGAGTAGCCAGGTAGAAAGCATGGCCAGCAGTAGAAAAATGCTTATTGAAATTTTCAATTATGGTGGATTTATCAGTGGTGACAGTGTTTCCTATCTTCAGTGCAGTGGGCAGCTGGGAGGAGGTGTTCTTATTCTCCATGGACTTTACAGTGTCCCAGAACTTTTTTGAGTTAGTGTTGCAAGAAGCAAATTTCTGCTTGAAAAAGCTAGCCTTGGCTTTTCTAACTGCCTGTGTATAATGGTTTCTAGCTTCCCTGAACAGCTGCATATCACGGGGGCTGTTCGATGCTAATGCAGAACGCCATAGGATGTTTTTGTGTTGGTTAAGGGCAGTCAGGTCTGGGGAGAACCAAGGGCTATATCTGTTCCTGGTTCTAAATTTCTTGAATGGGGCATGTTTATTTAAGATGGTTAGGAAGGCATTTAAAAAAAATATCCAGGCATCCTCTACTGACGGGATGAGGTCAATATCCTTCCAGGATACCCCGGCCAGGTCGATTAGAAAGGCCTGCTCGCTGAAGTGTTTCAGGGAGCGTTTTACAGTGATGAGAGGAGGTCGTTTGACCGCTGACCCATTACGGATGCAGGCAATGAGGCAGTGATCGCTGAGATCTTGGTTGAAGACAGCAGAGGTGTATTTAGAGGGGAAGTTGGTTAGGATGATATCTATGAGGGTGCCCATGTTTAAGGCTTTGGGGAGGTACCTGGTAGGTTAATTGATAATTTGTGTGAGATTGAGGGCATCAAGTTTAGATTGTAGGATGGCTGGGGTGTTAAGCATGTTCCAGTTTAGGTCGCCTAGCAGCACGAGCTCTGAAGATAGATGGGGGGCAATCAGTTCACATATGGTGTCCAGAGCACAGCTGGGGGCAGAGGGTGGTCTATAGCAGGCGGCAACGGTGAGAGACTTGTTTTTAGAGAGGTGGATTTTTAAAAGTAGAAGTTCAAATTGTTTGGGTACAGACCTGGATAGTAGGACAGAACTCTGCAGGCTATCTTTGCAGTAGATTGCAACACCGCCCCCTTTGGCAGTTCTATCTTGTCTGAAAATGTTGTAGTTTGGAATTAAAATGTCTGAATTTTTGGTGGTCTTCCTAAGCCAGGATTCAGACACAGCTAGAACATCCGGGTTGGCAGAGCGTGCTAAAGCAGTGAATAGAACAAACTTAGGGAGGAGGCTTCTAATGTTAACATGCATGAAACCAAGGCTATTACGGTTACAGAAGTCGTCAAAAGAGAGCGCCTGGGGAATAGGAGTGGAGCTAGGCACTGCAGGGCCTGGATTCACCTCTACATCGCCAGAGGAACATAGGAGGAGTAGAATAAGGGTGCGACTAAAAGCAATAAGAATTGGTCGTCTAGAACGTCTGGAACAGAGAGTAAAAGGAGGTTTCTGGGGGCGATAAAATAGCATCAAGGTATAATGTACAGACAAAGGTAAGGTAGGATGTGAATACAGTGGAGGTAAACCTAGGTATTGAGTGATGAAGAGAGAGATATTGTCTCTAGAAACATCATTGAAACCAGGAGATGTCATTGCATGTGTGGGTGGTGGAACTAATAGGTTGGATAAGGTATAGTGAGCAGGACTAGAGGCTCTACAGTGAAATAAGCCAATAAACACTAACAGTGTAAGGAGCCCGGAGGCAGGCGCAGCGGCAGTTCTCATCACCATCCTGGAGGAGCCTGCTGCTGACTCAGATACCCACTGCCGAGGCCCTGGCTGAGGAGGTAGAAGAGGACGCAGAGGAGGAGGAGGAGCAGTAGCTCTGCCCGCCCCCACCTCCTGAAGGAGGAATGGAAGAAACGGGTAGTAGTCCCACCAGAGTAAAAAAGCTAATCAGATTCAGCGACCACAAAGATGTGTTTCACTACCCTAAGCAGGATACAGTCTATGAATATAGGTATGAAGAGGAGAAGGAAGAGAGGAGGAAGAGGAGCAAGTGGATGAGACAGAGGAAGAGGAGGAAGAGGAGCAAGTGGATGAGACAGAGGAAGAGGGAGTAGTAGGTGATGAAGACCCACTGATGGAGGCCGAGTCTCTCAGTTTTAGTTGTGATGTCTGTAGTAATCCAGAAGCAGAAGAAGAGATGGAAGAAGAGTACATTCTACTGTCTCAGTCTGAAGAGACAGACATCTTCACCCCACCAGATAGGTCTGGGGAGCTGGGGATTGGGAGTTCTCTCAGGTTGAGGAACAGGAGAGAGAGACAGAGGGCAGAGTCAATGAGGAAACTAGTTCATCCTAAACTTGCCTCTCTAGCCCTTTGACCTTACTGAATGTTCTGAATATTCCCAAGAATGTACCTCTCCTTATGAAAATCCCCGTTTTCTATCCTGTCTCCTTGCGTCCCAAGACAGAATATGCTGTTCAGTGGGTGAATTTTGTGATCCTAACTAAACTACCTAATACCCTAATATTCATTCTGCTTTAAAGAAAACCATTTACCCACAATTCATCATGTCCTTTGATGGTAGACATCAAACTATCTGACTAACTTTATTCCAATATGGCAGTCAAGCATCGTAGAGACCCTGGTGTCCTCTGGGATAGATTGTAAACAGAGAGAGAGCAGGGACCCACATAAATGAGTAAACAGAGGTAGATCGTTCAAGTCCAGCTTTTGTATCTCAGACTATTAAAGTGGACACATTATATTAAAAGGTCATATGAAAAATATTTTTTCAAACCAGCAACTATTAAGCCCAGAATGTATTCGTAATAAAAAATGAATTGTCCATGAGTTGTATGAGTCTCCTGTTTTCCTGTTGAATACACTGTACTACCGTACCGCTGTCCTCGAGGACACTGTCCACTATCCTAGTGTAACAGGTTTGCTTCCGTCCCTCTCCTCGCCCCTACTTGGGCTCGAACCAGGGACCCTCTGCACACATCAACAACAGTTACCCACAAACCATCGCTCCACAAAAGCTGTGGCCCTTGCAGAGCAAGGGGAACAACTACTTCAGGTCTCAGAGCGAGTGACCGATTGAAATGCTATTAGCGCGCACCACCACTAACTAGCTAGCCATTTCACATCGGTTACACTAGCTGCCCATTGTCCTTGACCATATCATCACTTCACAGACATCTCAGGGGTTCAGTCAGAGAGTATACATAGTGTTGTGGGTGCATGTGACTGTTGTTTGACTCATTGGAGTTTTATTTTTTTCATAATCAGAGAACTGTGTGTATACAAACACTGTATATTGAACAATGTACACATTTTACATTACAGTGAAACAGTACTAAACACACTCATAGAATGAAAGGGCCTTGTTTCTTGGACACAAAGAAACTTGATATGAAAAGCACAGTATTTTTTTCTGCAAGGATCTCAACAGTTTGCCTAAAAATTCAGAAGAGTTGGAACACATTACTAAGAAACAGGAATATCATGGTTGATTAAAGTAGACCCTTTTTCATAACTTACTATAGCAATGAGCTGCCTCATCAGAGATTGTTCTTTGCTGTTTGCTTTCATTTGGTCTTCATTTTCCACTTAATATCCATAACATAAAATAGTTTCAGATATTTTGTGAAAGGTTTTTGCCTCTCAACAAGTGTGGAGAGTGGCCAGGTGCTCTAATGGTAATGTCGCAGCCTCCAGCACATTTCTACAATATCAGCATAGGTTTGAATCCAGTCTACTGCCCTTTGACACAACCTCTCTATCTTTCCCTACTGTCATCCTCTCTTTCTATCTGTTCAATAGAGTCAGAAAATATATATATTTAAAAGTAGGGTAAAGATATTTATTGATCCACTAAAATATAGAGAATAAAATCCTCTGGTATGCCAGATTCATAGAGAATGATATCAATATAGGATAACATGAGATATTAGTATGTGTGTTAATACACACAGGCCTGCTACTATCCTTGCCATATCTGAGTGGTTTGGTCTCTGATAACGTGTGAAATGAATCACATTATCAGATGGATGTTATCAGTTCATCTGATAATGTCAGATGAAGATATGAGTGCATCTGCAAACCACAATGCCCATGGTCTTGTGCCTGGTGCCAATAACCGATTCTGTACATTATATTACTGAATCTAATTTGTTAAGATTCCTGGGGACAAATTAGTAAATCATATTTTATTCAGGGAGTTGAGAATTTACAGCATATTAAAAAGAACTGACTTTAGTGACTTCATCATCTAAAAATAATATAACCAAACAGAAAAGGGAACAAATCCCGTCACCTCAAGAAGTGTTTTTCTAGTAGAGGGTGGAGAGGGAGCAGGCAGAACAAAGAAACCCAGGCTCAGACAGGTCAGGTGCAACACAAAGTCCCGTCTCAGAGAGAGAACATCTGATCAAGTTAAAGCATAAAATTGGATTTTGTCTCCAAAGGCACAATATGTACAGCTATTTCACATACACTGTAAACGTCGTTAAAGTGCACCATCCTATACATTCTCATACTTGATAGTGTGATATGATGTTTTACAAGATGCACGGACTGTGTGTCATGCCCTTGGCTGACCTGTTCTGTTCATGTCCAATTGACTAACTACCTGTTTTTATCCTATGTGTCGGTATGACAGATATTCCCTTCAATCATGTATGCTTCAGGCTCAAAAACAAAGATTCAATGAGTGTAAACTAAGGATATGGACACACTTAAGAACAAGATACAGGTAACTGCCAGAATAAAGAAACCACTTGAGTAAATTAGGGATACAAAGTATTATGAAAGCAGGTGCTTACACACAGGTGTGGTTCCTCAGTTATTTAATCCCATCATCCTTAGGGTCATGTATAAAAATGCCCAGTTACCTATTATTTTGGCTACAATGGCTAGAAGAATAGAACTCAGAGGGGTCTCAAAGAAGTATAGGGGGTTTAAAGGGGTGTGTGTCTCAGTCACCAGATCTCAATCAAATTGTAAACTAATGGGAGATTCTGGAAGCGGCACCTGAGACAGCGTTTTCCATCACCATCAACAAAACACCCAATGATGGAATTTATTGTGGAAGAATGGTGTCGCATCCCTCCAATAGCGTTCCAGACAGGAATCTATACCAATGTGATTTGAAGCTGTTCTGGCTCGTGGTGACCCAACCCCTTATTAATACACTTTATGTTGGTGTTTTCTTCATTTTGGCAGTTACCTGTGTCATGATATGTATAAATACATAAATAACAATATAAACACATACATGGAGGTGAATGTGATGTTCAAATGAGTAATATTAGTGACAGTTATGAAGTTAGTGTTATTTGTTAGGAGCTTTATCTTGAATTATGTTTTCAATCTTGAATGGGTCCTAATTTGTAACCTAATGGTTTCCAGTCCAATATTGAATAAGTTAAAGGTGGCATGTGGGGGTTAATTACTACGATGAAACCTCAACCAATTCAACATGAAGATGAACAGTTGTTAGTTTTTTTGTTGTTGCAATAAATGTTAAATTTATTGAAAAGTAATTAATGGTTAAAGAAATGTTAGAATTCCACAACGGCTACATAAAGTAACAGAATTCATTGTTACATATTTAATTTAAAACATGATCTATTAAAATCAAGAGTGGGTTAGTCTTTGTGCTTGTCCTGTCCACTGATTGACATATCCTTATCCTGAATAGAGACTGGAAGGGTTCCTAAGGAGCACCAGAACACATACACACACTCACAGACACTCTTGCAGACAGTTTTTGCCTCCACACCATCCTCGGCTTAAGCAAATTCCAGGGGGGATTCTTGGACAGTGTTGGGCCCCAATGGTGACCCCGGGATTAACTGCAGCCCTTGGTGAGGGGACTGATGGACTAATTGAGGCCCATGAGTAGGCCTTCAGTTTGGAGCAGGTAGCTTCTCAGGAGGGAAAGGACTGAGGGTGGCTGCTACTCACAGGCCAGCTTGCTGTCAAAGCTGGAGAGAGCAATGGCGAAGGCTTGGAGGGCACACATAGGGTAGTTATAGTCCATGGTGAATACATCCTCTGCAACCCGCCCAAACTGCATCACAATGTAGTCCGCTAAAGGGGTGAGGAAGAAACAGAAAATAAAGAAGTGATAACTTGATAAATGTAGGGTTTTAGTTACATAAAACAATATAAACTATCGTTACTCAAATAAAAGTTTATTTCATTTATTTGTCGTACTCAGACCTTAAAAATATCACTTTAAAAGAAGTGAGTGAAAATATATTTATTGAATAAGTAAAAATATGGAGAATAAAACCTGTAGGATATATAGGATAACGTGAGAGATTAGTATGTGTGTTAATACACACAGGCCTGCTGTTATCCTTGCACTGTGCTCTGTACTTTGTCTGCATACCAAATGGCACCCTATTCCCTATATCATCACTCAGGGCCAGGGCTTACCTCCACTGTATCCCTGTCTGCACATTATGCCCTGAATCTATTCTACCACGCCCAGAAATCTGCTCCTTTTATTCTCTGTCCCAAATGCACCAGACGACCAGTTTTGCTAGCCTTTAGCCGTACCCTCATCCTACTCCTCCTCTGTTCCTTGGGTGATGTAGGGGCTAACCCAGGCTGTGCGTGTCCCCAGGCACTCTCATTTGTTGACTTCTGTAATCAAAAAATCCTTGGTTTCATGCATGTTAACATCAGAAGCCTCCTCCCTAAGTTTGTTTTACTCACTGCTTTAGCACACTCCGCCAACCCCGATGTCCTTGCCGTGTCTGAATCCTGGCTTAGGAAGGCCACCAAAAATGTTGAGATATCCATACCCAACTACAACATTTTCCATCAAGATAGAACTGCCAAAGGGGGAGGAGTTGCAATCTACTGCAGAGATAGCTTGCAAAGTTCTGTCATACTTTCCAGGTCTATGCCCAAACAGTTCGAATTTATAATTTTAAAAATTAATCTCTCCAGAAATAAGTCTCTCACTGTTGCCGCCTGTTATAGACCCCCTCAGCTCCCAGCTGTGCCCTGGACACCATATGTGAATTGATTGCCCCCCATCTATCTTCAAAGTTTGCTCTGTTAGGTGACCTAAACTGGAATTTGCTTAACACCCCAGCAGTCCTACAATCTAAGCTAGATGCCCTCAATCTCACACAAATCATCAAGGAAACCACCAGGTACAACCCTAAATCAGTAAACATGAGCAACCTCATAGATATTATCCTGACCAACTTGCCCTCCAAATACACCTCTGCTGTTTTTAATCAGGATCTTAGCGATCACTGCCTCATTGCCTGCATTCGCTATGGGTCCGCGGTTAAACGACCACCTCTCATCACTAAAACACTTATGCGAGCGAGCAGGCCTTTCTAATCGACCTGGCCCAGGTATCCTGGAAGGATATTGACCTCATCCCGTCAGTCGAGGATGCCTGGTCGATCTTTAAAAGTAATTTCCTCACCATCTTAAATAAGCATGCCCCTTTCAAAAAAGGTAGAACTAACAACAGATATAGCCCTTGGTTCACTCCAGACTTGACTGCCCTTGGCCAGCACAAAAACATCCTGTGGCGGACTGCAATAGCATCGAATAGTCCCCGCGATATGCAACTGTTCAGGGAAGTCAGGAACCAATACACACAGTCAGTCAGGAAAGCAAAGGCTAGCTTTTTCAAACAGAAATTTGCATCCTGTATCTCCAACTCCAAAATGTTTTGGGACACTAAAGTCCATGGAGAACAAGAGCACCTCCTCCCAGCTGCCCACTGCACTGAGGCTAGGCGACACGGTCACCACCGATAAATCCATGATAATCGGAAATTTCAAAAAGCATTTCTCTACAGCTCCGGCCTACAGCTCCGCACCCCTCGCAGCTACTTGCCCGAGCCTCCCCAGCTTCTCCTTCACCCAAATCCAGATCGCAGATATTCTGAAAGAGCTGAAAAACCTGGACCCGTACAAATCAGCTGGACTAGACAATCTGGACCCTCTCTTTCTAAAATTTTCAGCCGCCATTGTTGCAACCCTTATTACCAGTCTGTTCAATCTCTCATTTCGTCTGAGATTCCTAAAGATTGGAAAGCTGCCGCGGTCATCCCCCTCTTCAAAGGGGGTGACACTCTAGACCCAAACTGTTACAGACCTATATTCATCCTGCCCTGCCTTTCTAAAGTCTTTGAAAGTGAAGTTAATAAACAGATCAATGACCATATCGAATCTCACCGTACCTTCTCCGCTGTTCAATCCGGTTTCCAAACTGGTCACGGGTGCACCTCAGCCACGCTCAAGGTACGAAACGATATCATAACCGCCATCGATAAAAGACAGTACTGTGCAGCCGTCTTCATCGACCTGACCAAGGCTTTCAACTCTTTCAAAGTATTCTTATTGGCAGACTCAATAGCCTTGATTTCTCAAATGACTGCCTCGCCTGGTTCACCAACTACTTCGCAGATAGAGATCAGTGTGTTAAATCGGAGGGCCTGTTGTCCGGACCTCTGGCAGTCTATGGGGGTACCACAGGGTTCAATTCTCGGGCCGACTCTTTTCTCTGTATATATCAACGATGTCGCTCTTGCTGCGGGTGATTCCCTGATTCACCTCTATGCAGACAACACCATTCTGTATACATCTGGCCCTTCTTTGGACACTGTGTTAACTAACCTCCAAACGAGCTTCAATGCCATACAACACTCCTTCTGTGGCCTCCAACTGCTCTTAAATGCTAGCAAAACCAAATGCATGGTTTTCAACCGTTCGCTGCTCGCACCCGCCTGCCCGACTAGCATCACCACCCTGGACGGTTCTAACCTAGAATACGTGGACACCTACAAATACCTAGGTGTCTGGCTAGACTGTGAACTCTCCTTCTAGACTCATATCAAACATCTCCAATCCAAAATCAAATCTAGAATCGGCTTTCTATTTTGCAACAAAGCCTCCTTCACACACGCCGCCAAACTTACCCTAGTAAAACTGACTATCCTACCGATCCTCGACTTCGGCGATGTCATCTACAAAATAGCTTCCAATACTCTACTCAGCAAATTGTATGCAGTCTATCACAGTGCCATCCGTTTTGTTACTAAAGCGCCTTATACCACCCACCACTGCGACCTGTATGCTCTAGTCGGCTGGCCCTCGCTACATATTCGTCGCCAGACCCACTGGCTCCAGGTCATCTACAAGTCTATGCTAGGTAAAGCTCCGCCTTATCTCAGCTCACTGGTCACGATAACAACACCTGCCCGTAGCACGCGCTCCAGCAGGTATATCTCACTAGTCATCCCCAAAGCCAACACCTCCTTTGGCCGCCTTTCCTTCCAGTTCTCTGCTGCCAGTGACTGGAACGAATTGCAAAAATCGCTGAAGCTGGAGACTTACATTTCCCTCACTAACTTTAAACATCAGCTATCTGAGCAGCTAACCGGTCGCTGCAGCTGTACATAGTCCATCTGTAAATAGCCCACCCAATCTACCTACCTCATCCCCATATTGTTTTCATTTACTTTGCTGCTCTTTTGCACACCAGTATCACTATTTACACACCATCATCTGCTCATCTATCACTCCAGTGTTAATCTGCTAAATTGTAACTACTTTGCTACTATGGGCTTACATTTTATAGTTCATTTCATGCAATTCTACACGTTGCCATTGGCTGTAGAGAAAGTGTTGCAGTGTTAAAGCAAGTTTGCTGCAATTCAACATATTTTGCCATGGGGTAGAGAGGAAAATGAGCTTTTTTTACAGCTAATTTCCTACAATTCTACACAGTTTGCCATAGGGTGGAGAGAAATGTTTACAGTTTTTAATATGATATCTGACTGACTAACAAAATCAATGGGGGCCCTATAGCTGGTAATTCAATAGCTGGCCGCAAAATTTCGCAATCTCCCCAAAAATGTTGATATGGGCTAATTGACTGACTATCAGTGACTGACATAAAAAGAGAAAAACTGCTGATGCACAACCACATTTCAAAATGACAACTCGCAACAGTAGGTTGTGACCCCGACTGATCAGACAGAGGTCCTTCAAAAGGGGGGCCGGCGCAGCTGATTGCCCATCCTTGCCCTATATAGTTCACCAATTTTTCATCAGATTAGGGAATAGGATGCACAAAGTATTTGACATGCAGGCAGTAAGAATCTGGAGAGCTCACGGTCATTGTCGTGGATGATCTGGAAATTCTTGACTGAGGCCTGAGTGACTCTGCCGTGGAAGTTGAGAACGTAGGACTGAGTGTCGTCGTTCCACACGGGGGTCTTGTTGTGAAGCTCGATCACGCTCTCTGTGCTCTTGTTCTGCCACCGCGCCAGTAAAGACTCATGGTCCTGAGTGGCGAGAATAAGTCACAGACAGGTAAACCATTACTCAAGGCAACCAACTGAAACCACACTACCAGTCCCTAACATACTCTACCTACATTGAGGAATATTTTTTTTTGACTTACATTCCGTGGGCAGATGGCGACTCTCACATGGTCCATGTTCATTCCAGGAATGATGACACTCATTTTACGAGGTCCTTTGAACCCTAAAACATTGGTTTCCTGAAAACGAAGCACAGTGGGGACTTATATTATGGTCCAGTCTCTGTCAACCACAGAGTCCTCGTTGATAAAGTATCAGGTCAAAACCGTTGCCATTTAAATGTGAGCACTAGGTGTCCCCATGTTCCAACACCAATGCTCTGTGGCTTTGCCTGCTAACCCCATGACATTGTATGGATTCATCCAGGTTTGCCTCTTATTTTATTTGCTATTATGTGTCTGACACACCGATGTCTCCCCAGATGAAGGCACTGTTATTAAGGGGCTACAGGGGCTGGTCCTAATGCCTGAGAGTAGTGCTCTGTGTGCGGTCTCTGGATTCAGTGTATGTATTTTACCTTGCTTGCCTCTCCTCTCTTACTTGTGTCTGACACGTCCATGTCTCCCCCAGACTAAGGCAACGCTAATTAGCTATGGGCCTGAGAGTAGCTCAATGTTTGCCTGTTTGTATCTGGGTAATAGACAACAGGAGGACTCACATAGCAGACAGCTGCCAGCTCCTGCCGCAGGTTAGTAGCCTCTAGGCTGGAGGTTGTCTTCCCAGGGTTCTGTCCACTGTCATACACTGTAAACTTGGTTCCCATGAGGTTGGACCTGTAGAGAAGAGAAAACACACTGAGGATACAGAGGGACTGGGAGAGTATGCCATACTAAAGGGACAAGGAGCCATTGAGACAGATGAAGGCAGTGGCCATTATCCCTAATCAGCCACCTCCTGGAGCCCATCCTTCAATCAGACTCAATGAGCAGGAAAAAGGCTACGCTAATCAACCTTAAGAAAACAATACATTTGTATCCAGCCCATGATGCGCAATCAATGTAAATGGTTTACATCATCATCATCATCAACAACATCATTGTTTTTGGTTAAACGGTTGAGTCATTAGTCGTTCAAAAGTCACCATCACATTATTTCAAATTACAATTAGTGTTTATCATCTCTTACAATACATGCAATCATGGTGTTTATACTATTGCCATAGTCAATTTAATTTATGAATTAAAACTGCATTGTTTCGTTATTAGCTGTCAAAATAAATACTTGTATGGCTATAAACAGTTGGAGAGGGTTAGATGAGATGTCTGCACAGCTAGGTTGAATAATGGCTCATATCTCTGTTAATCCCTTTACCTCAATCACAACTGGAGCCCCTAATGGCGGATTGGACGGCTCTTAAAGGTCAATTGAAAAGTCAGGAGCTCATTTATGCGGCCTGTCCATGACTCTCACAAGTGGCAGGTGAAAGGTCAGCTGCTCTTCTCAATCCAGCTCTCCATCATTCAAGTGTTACTGTGATGATAGAGGCGTGAGGTGTGAGAGGCACGGAGGGGAGGGGAGCGTAGCCTATCGACCAGCAGAAGCAGCCAGTACACCAGATTAATGAAGAGTGTGGCCAGAGCTGATCCTATCTCTAAGGAGCCCTGATGTCACTGCCTTCCTGGAAATCAAAGCCTGGAGCCCCGGCACTATTCTATACTAACGCAGACAGTGAGCAGGCCCAGACAATATGTGACTGGTTACAGGATCGGTGGCTTTTGATCCTAGTTTCTACTTCACATCAGGGACGTTTTAATTTAACAATTTGAGATTGTTTTGCACAAATGCCTTCTTGAACATGTGAACTTTCATGTGCCTTAATCACAAACTTGTACGGGATCCGTAAATATGAATAAAACTGTTTAACTATGAACCTAGTTTAGCCAAGGAGAAAGCCTTGAGCTATATAGGGAGAAAGACAGGATCCTTCCTTGCTAGCCACGATTGGTTGAGATAATGGAGGGTCGCCCATGCTGACGGTTGCTGGCCATGCGTTTACATGTGAATTCTTAAAGAGATGGGTGGGGCTAAGGCTTAATAAGAGAGTGTGAACAGGCGTAAACAAAAGTAAACCCCCACAGTGAAATCTGGTCACAGAAAGTATTCAGAAAGTATTCATACCCCTTTACTTATTCCATATTTAGTTGTAGTTTTTTTCTCTCTCACCCATCTGTCTCACCCACAATACCCCATAATGACAAAGTAAAAAAGTTTAGATTTTTTTAAAAATGTTTTGAAAATGAAATACAGATATATCTAATTTACGTAAGTATTCACACCCCTGAGTCAATACATGTTAGAATCACCTTTGGCGGTGATTACAGCTGCGAGTCTTTCTGTGTAAGTCTCGAAGAGCTTTGCACACCTGGACTGTATGATATTTGACCATGAAAAAAAATATTCAAGCTAAAGTTGGTTGTTGATCATTGCTGGACAGCCATTTTCAAGTCTTACCATAGATTTTCAACCCGATTTAAGTCAAAATTGCAACTACGCCACTCATAAACATTCAACGTTGTCTTGGTAAGCAACTCCAGTGTATATTTGGCCTTGTGTTTTAGGTTATTGTCCTGCTGAAAGGTGAATTTGTCTCCCAGTGTCTGTTGGAAAGCAGAGTGAAAGGATTTTGCCTGAGCTTAGCTCTATTCAGCTTCTTTTTATCCCCAAAAACACCCTAGTCCTTGCCGATGACAAGCATACCCATAACATGACTCAGCCACCACCATGCTTGAAAATATGAAGAGGGGTACTCAGTGATATGCTGTGTTGGAATTTCCCCAAACATGTGTTAGTATTGTCGAGTAACTACAATGTTGTTGATCCATCTTCCGTTTTCGCCTATCACAGCCACTACCTAGTTAAATAAAGGTTCAATAAAAATAAAATAAAAACATAATTCCACTGGGTATTGTGTGTAAGTTATGGGTCATTATGTGTAAGTTATGGGTTATTATGTGTAGGCCAGTGACACAAAATCTCAATTTCATCCATTTTAACACAACAAAATATTGAAATACTTTATGTGAATACTTTCTGAAGGCACAAAGCTGATGAATCAAAACAATGTAGACATACTGTCGTCAGTGCAGACCCACCCACACATCTTTATAGGAAGCGTCTGCCAGGGTGTGTAGGCTGCAGCAGTGCCCCTCTCCAGTGTGCCCACAGGGTCTCTCTGTCCTTGCTTTAATCAACCCTGGCCCCCTGGCTGCCAACACACAGGTGTTGCTTCCTCATCCCAACAATGAGCGCTCAAACGGAAGTAATGAATCCAATTACTTTGTCTTCTCCAAGAGAGCAGCCAGGTGTGGGCCTGCATAGCCCCTAATTCATTACAGCATATATCAAACAGAACATTCATTCAGCTACTCCAAAAAGGCAAACTTGCATAACTCGTCCTTCTTGCATAACATATATTTAAGGTTAGAGAATGCCATGGAGTTGACAGATAAGTATGACCATGCACTCAGTAGCCTGCTCTACTCTACATTGTTGTAATACCTCTGCCCATTGGCCTACAGTCGGAAAGAGAAACAACCATATTCCACAGTTTCTTGGAAGGTAACCTGGATTTCCCATAATGATGAGCTCATTATTGTGAAAATTGCAGCTGCAGCCCCGTGCTCAAAAGAAACAGCAACAGACTCACTCACCGCAGCTTCCCGATGAAACTCTCCCCCCCTCGAGACAGATCAGTGGGATCGATGGAGATGAGGTAATTAGATGTTTTGCTCTTCTTTCTCTTCCTTCCAGCTAACAGGAACACCTATGGCAAGAACAAATCCAATTAGAAAAGCAACTTCATCAGAAACAACACCATCATCAATAAGCCCTGGGATTTGAGGCTGCAACATCTAAATTAGCCTCATCTAACCAGCTCCACTAAACAATCAAAGCATGTACTCCTTTCACAGCCTTTCACGGTTGATTGGTCATGCTAATTCATAGTGTCATGATGGTATTTGACACCAGTTTTTGTTCATAGGCAGAGGGTCAAGTGGTGTCAGGATAGATGGTGGCCCTAAAGCAGTGCTGTTCAATTCTGGTCCTGGAGGGCAGAAACACTTCTGATTTTTGTTTCAACCTGGTAGTTAATTGCACTAACCTGGTGTCCTAGGTCTAAATCAGTCCCTTATTAGAAGGAGAGGATGAAAAGCAGTCGTTTTTTGGCCATCCAGGACCGACATTGAACAGCCCTGCCCTAAAGGGTCACACTTTGCATTCTGTCAGTGTGGTAAGTATTTATCCTTCTGCTCCACACTCACCTTCTTCCCATCCTCCCTCTCCAGGTGGAGGTAGTAGGTAGGGTACATGCCTCGGTCCATGCCCTTCTTGTCTCTGGTGATCCTGCACTTCACCGTGATCCCCTGAGGGGCTGGTCTCAGGGTGAACTCTTCCAGGTCATCCACGTCGATGGCCGGCTCACTGACGGGAGGGGTGGATGCTGAGGCTGCCTCCTGAGGGACAGAGAGACACATCAGTCCATGTCACGTTCAAAACATCAGATTACCGGACCTTCAGCTATTCTGCATCCCTTCCATTATAAAATGATAATGGTTATTATAAAACATCCATTGGGGACTGAAACTACATTAGCACATTGTGTTTAAAACCATGAGGCTGTGTAGACGCCATCTGGGTTTCAACAGGGGGTTAGATCCACATGGAAGGACCAGGCAGCGAGGAGACATGATTAACAACCAAACTTATAGTAAGAGACAGACTGTCTCAGCAGGTAGGTGACATGGTCAGGTGCTCAGGGTAGCTTCTAATGTCACTCCTGATGTCAGGTGCCTCTCTAAAGCCCACAGTACACTAAAGAGTCACTTCCCCTCAACCTCCTCGAACCACAGGAGACTACACAGCCCACCGCCTCCTCTGACTAGCTTTACCTCTAAGTCAGACAGCAGGGGAGGAAAGAAACAGCAGAGAAAAACAGCCTGTTCTCACACCACATTTCCTGCAGGTTTAAAATATTCATACAAATAATAATCAGCAGTTATTTCGGAATATGACAGATGACAAGTCAGAAATACCAGAGCTAACCTAAGACTTAGTAGCCTGTCATTTTGTGGACTGTCATTTGTCTTTTCAGAGGGGTATTTTAAATAGCATTTCAAAACTGCCAGGGGGCCAAAGGGCCAGGGTATGTCAACTGCATGATAGAAAGCCATGCCAACAGGAATATTATATTCAGCTACCACAGAGTTCAGCAAGGACATGATTTAGAGAGGCAGTTTGATATACAAAAATTCCCCTTTCTCCTCTCAGATGGATTCATGAGACTGATTAGGTTCTGAGATCAGGGGAAAAAACTCCCATTTCCATTAGGTAAAACTATTCACATCAGAAGATGTCTGGGCTGCTTCCATGCATCAACAAACTACAGTTCAAATGACAATAATAAAGATACAAAAGAGGAATAGGTTGAGCATAATGTAGCCCAAAACACAAAACTGCTCTGTCGTCATTCCCCAAATGGACTAATGGCTGAGCCCCGCTGAGCACAGGAACAAAGCAAATAGAGGGTGCATTAGTGCACACTGTGTGTAAAGTAAAAGCTCCATCCAAGAGTCAGGAATCAATAGACGACCACAGAGCATCAGATAGTGTACCTTGCAGGACTTCTTGCTGGTGGCAGAGCCTGGCCGTGTGTTACTGTTGAGCTGAGAGGAACTGGAACTGACTTCATCCTCATCATCCTCCTCTTCGTCAAAGTTCATACTACTAGAAATACCTTCAAACAGAAAATACATAATGTAATGACATTGTCGTGCTCCTAGTAATGCTGTTTGAATAACAACAGAACTGTAAATGCATGCTGCACCATACACCAAGCACTGTACACAAAGATACAACACACAGGAACATAGACACATAAGCCTGTTCTGAAACATCAGTTCATGGAGAGGTTTGGATGCACTACTGTCTAAAGGTAGTGTTCTGGGTAGAGTCTGAACTGTAAAAGGCTCTCTCTCCAACAGGGAAAGAACCATGAAAAGCTGCCAATAGACACCTGTAGCGTGCTCACTAAAAGCATCACAACAGGTCATAGCATACCTGCTGCTTCCTGAATTGGTTGGTTGCCCATGAGAATTTTTAAGATAAATGTATCTAACTGTCACTGTACAGTATGTTTTCAGCTATCAAAAGGTGGTGGAAACTGGAAACCTATTTACCAAGAGGAACAAAACAAGTGGAGTACTGTTGATGTTTTTAGTAAGGTGTTATTCATGGTGTAATAAGCATGATGTTACTGTTTAGTTGACTTAGATGTTATTGTTCAGTTGGCAAAGATCTCAGGGGAAAGGAGAGCTGTATTTGACAGGTCTTACTGTATAATAAAAGGTCCTCACAATCTCATAATCTCAGACCAATCACTGCATGATTGGAGAGGACAAGTGCCAATCACTCTCTGACCTGTGTTTCAGACCAATCGAAGCCACAGAGGGACTGTACATGTACACAGATCAGGCTGGAGGCCAGGGATAGGCCGATATGTATTGATACCTTTCTTAAGCATGGTGACCCTCAGGTCCTGCTTGCCCTGTGGCTGAGCACTGATCACAGCATCTCCCTCACTCCCCTCCTCCACGGCCCAGTGACCCACCGTCATGATCTGGATCTGGCCCTCTTCCTGGAAGGACGCCGGCCCATCGAGTCCTGCCACACCACCACACCCAACCAGCCCCATCAGGGTCAGACCTCCATAGTCGTACAGTAACAGTAGTAACACACATGCATTTGATCATGCACAAACATACTGTTATGTGTCAACACTCACACATAACATGCCTACAAGCATGCAAACATGACATGGAGAATGAATGGAAATCTGTTGGAAAAAAACTCATACAGTATAAGTAAATGGAGTCTAGTAGATGACATTTGCCTGGGTAATAGGAGTCATGCAGTAAAATTCAGATTTGAAAGCCTTTGTGGGTTGATGTGGTGTATTTTCGGCATGACTCTTAAGACTTCCGCTGCTTCTTTGCCATTTAATTAGCCTGCGTAACAGGGCAGAACATGATGTCCCTGCTGCTAGTCAGCTACTGATTCAGCCAATCAAGCACCAGATTACTAGTCCCTTTCACACGAATGGAGTGGTGGGGGCCTCATTTATAAACCTGTACAAAATATACCCCAAAACATGCTTGTGCCAGTCTTCATGCAAAAGTTAACTTGACATGAGAATGTGCTCACCTTCCTGCAAACTTTAGACCATGTGTACGCACAGTTTCAAGTGGTTTAAATATTGCTATTGCAAACAGGCAAGTGGCCTAGTATTTTGTGCAACTGTGGATTTTTTTATTTTACTAGGCAAGTCAGTTAAGAACAAATTCTTATTTTCAATGACGGCCTAGGAACAGTGGGTTAACTGCCTCAGGGGCAGAACGGCATATTTTGACCTTGTCAGGTCAGGGATTTGATCTTGCAACCTTCCGGCTACTAGTCCAATGCTCTAACCACTAGGCTATCTGCCTCCCCAGATGGACATGTTTGTCATATTTCTTCTATCTTTTTAACGAGCACCTTATGAACTGCATATGCACCAAAAAGCCTGTTGTTTTGACAAGTGGCAAATAATCATTCATATTGATTAGGGGAGAAATCAGGTTTGTGTGCACTGTTGAAACTAACACAACTCAAAAACCACATGGAAACTGGAAATCATTTTTACATCACTCGTTAGAGGTCAACCTGCTGATGACAACCAGCTACATTTTGTAGTGATGCATTTTGCTTTGGGGGTGTGGCCAAAACGGAAAGAGAAACACAACACTTATTTGTCAATCCCTCATATTGATATCACGTTGAAATCAGTAGAATGAGAGGGGGAGTCGGGTTACACGTCCTGTTCAAACTAACCTTACTAAAACACACGGAATCTGGGAATTATATGTATATCACTGGTTAGAGGACAACTTGTAGACGACAGCCAGCTACAGTTACGATTGTTGCAAGTGGGTCGCCAATGAGAAAAGAAACAACACTATTTTGTTCATCAGTCACATCGATATGAATTTGAAATCAATAGAGCAGGGGTTTGGAGTGTATGCACTGTTTAAACTAACACTATTCAAAGGCCACACTGAATCTGAGAATCATTTGTATATCACTGGTTAGAAGAGAATTTGCTGTAGACAGTCATCAAAATTCTAGAATGTCGGATGGAAGTTGTGAGGATGCCGAAACGGGGAAGGAAATAAATCAGCTGCTTTGTTATTAACTTCAACAAATCACGACTCGCAATAGGATATCAACAGTTTCTTTCAAAAAATTTTTTTTAACCTTTGTTTAACTAGGCAAGTCAGTTAAGAACAAATTCTTATTTTCAATGACAGTCTAGGAACAGTGAGTTAACTGCCTGTTCAGGGGTAGAACAACAGATTTGTACCTTGTCAGCTCAGGGATATGAACTTGCAACCTTTCGGTTACTAGTCCAACGCTCTAACCACTAGGCTACCCTGCCACCCCGGTGACAAGGGTTAGCTCTTATTTGAGTGATAAATCCATGTATTGGTGTGAGGCCAGTGACTTTTATACAGAGCATTTCAAATGTTGCCTGCCATTCGCGTTTTCAAAACGATAGTAGAATTCGAAGTCCCAAGACCCCCGGTCTAATCTGAGGTAAAAAGGATGTGTAATGACCCTCAATTCAATGTAGTTGAAACGTGAGGTTGTGTAATGTAGTAACACAAGGTATTAGTACAGGAAAGCACAATGTCCATCTCTTTGCCTACCCACACCAGTGATAATTCCCTGAGGTTCTCAACCTCTTAAACACACCACCACAATAAGGGAGTGGTTCAATCCTATCAGATTTTGGAACCATTCCTATTGGACTCCTATGGGATTCTATCCTATAGGTTTTTATCTTATAGGATCCTACAGGATTCAAATTCAAGAATCTCCCCAATAAACGATCATATTTTAGAACCAGTCCTATCGGATAAAATCCTCTACGAAAGGACCGACAGGATGAAATCCTATAGGGTAGGTTCCAAAATGATTTTCTATTGGATTCTAATAGTTTGTATTGGATTTGGGGGATTTTTTTGACGAGGGTAGCCTTTTCAGAAATGATGCACAGATATTTAGTGTCAAACTTGCACAACGGTTATAAATGAGGCCTCCTGGTCATTACTGCTTCAAAGCCACTGGCATACTGTTTTTCCTCATCCTCTTCTGTCTCATCACCATAGCAGTGCAACAAGCGATTAAATGAGATGAGCCAGATGAAATCACGGCCGGTAAAACGCACATTCTGAAAGACTGTTTTATTGCTCCCAACTGAATTAGTGACTGTCTTTTTAACACTGTGATTACACAAGAATTACTGCTGCTTTCAGAGGGAGATTGCAGCCCTTTGTTAGTGTGGCGTTAGCGAAGCAGCCAACCCTCGTTTCAGAGAGCAGCTGTGTGTGTGTGTGTGTGTGTGTGTGCGCGTGTGACGGGGTAAGCCATCATTCCGTAAGAAGAAAGGGGTCATATCGGTGTTGAACGACGTCGTGACTCTAGTCTGATTAATCACTAGCCCTGAGTGAATCACATTGGAGGACAAAACAATAACATTGAACAGATGAGTAAGGATTACAAAAGCATCCTGAGATGACAAACATCCCTGTTACCTATACCATCTTTACAAGGTAGTGGGCTTCCCATAAACCAGCCTGGAGGGCTCACTCTGTATGTCAGGGATAGGTATCACTCGATCAGAGTGGAATAAAACATACCCATCACTGGAAATGAACACATTTCACTGCACCTATCTGGTGTATGTGACAATAAAAACATGTATTATTATTTATTATATCAATAATTTGCCTTTACATTATTTCAAGAGCAGTTTCCTGCATTATTGCGCAGCAACAAAGATAGCGCCAACGGATAAGAGCGGCATCTTACGAGTTCCAACCTGACTTAGTGACCTTTTCGTATTTATCTTTACTTTGTTTCGTAGAGAAAGTTCATACTGTTATCACATATGACCGCCATGCAATTCTGGACAGATCAACAGTTGCTAATCTCAATTTCGACTATCATATCCGACTTCAACTCCGACTCAGCTGTCCCCTTGTTCATACTGGACCCCATTCCTTGGCTGCATGGGCAACCAAAACACTGCAGGCATAGACGTGGCAGACGAGCCGGCATCCTTGTGAGACTGAGACGAATAGAATATCGACCATCACTCCCCTCCGTTCTATTGGCAAATGTCCAGTCACTCGAGAATAATATGGATGAGCTTCATTCGAGAGTCTTCTATCAGAGAGATTTGAAAAGCTGCGATATTATATGCCTTGCAGAGACGTGGCTGGATGACCATGTATGAAGAACTCCGTGGTTTCTCCAGGCAGCGGCGCGATCGGACGAATGTGGCCTCAGGCAAATCCAAGGGGGGAGGGGTGTGTCTCTTCATAAACATCAACTGGTGTGCTGCTTCCAGTGAGAATGAAATCTATAGCTTTTGCTCACCAGATATAAAAAGCTCATGGTAAGCTGCAGACTCTTATCTACCAAGATAATTCTCATCTGTAATTATCACAGTTGTCTACATCCCTCCACAAACCAACACCACTTTGGCACTCAACGAACTGTATGGTGCCATAAACAAACATGAAACTGCTCACCCAGAGGCAGCATTTCTGGTGGGCGGAGACTTTAAACGCAGGGAGACAACAGTTCTACTTAGGGTTGCAAAATTCTGAAAACTTTCAGTAAATTCACTGTTTTCACAAAACTCTAGTTGGAGGATTGCGGATTTCCTGCTTATTCCCTCCTGATTCTGGATTTCCTGCTTATTCCCTCCTGATTCTGGATTTCCTGCTTATTCCCTCCTGATTCTGGATTTCCTGCTTATTCCCTCCTGATTCTGGATTATCTGCTTATTCCCTCCTGATTCAGGGAAACCTCCAACTGGGATTTTAAGAAAACCAGGGAATTTTATGAAAGTTCACGGAATTTTCCAACCCTAGTTCCACCTCACTTTTATCAACACGTCTTCTGCGACACTAGGCGTGCTAAAGCCCTAAACCACTTTTATTCTACCCACAGAAACGCATACAAGCCACTCCCTTGTCCTCACTTCAGCGAATCTGACCACAACTCTATTCTTCTGATTACTTATTATAAACAAAAGCTCAAACAGGAAGTACCAGTGACATGCTCAATACGAAAGTGGTGTGATGAAGCAGACGCGAGGCTACAAGACTGTTTTGCTACTACAGGCTGGAATATGTTCCGGGTTTCATCTGATAGCATTGAGGAGTTTACCACACCGGTCACAGGCTTCTTCAATAAGTGCATAGATGATGTCGTCCCCACAGTGACTATATGAACGTATCAAAACCAAAAACCATGGATTACAGGCAATATCCACGCAGGGTTAAAGGTTAGAGCTACCGCTTACAAGGAACGGGACACATGGACGCATACAAGAAAGCCCGGTACAACCTCAGATGAGACATAAAAAATGCAAAAGGACAATATAGGAGAAAGGTGGAATCCTATTACACCGACTTCGATGCTTGTCGTATCTGGCAGGGCTTACAGACGATAACGTATTACAAAGGAAACCCAGTGAGATGCAGAACGCCCAAACGAGCTAAATGCCATTTATGCACACTTTGAGGAATACAACACTATGTCTTGCGTGAAAATCCCAGTACCGGGTCAATGTGCAAGAGTATGGGGTAATTGAGGTAGATGTACATATAGGTAGGGATAAAGGGACTAGGCAACAGGATGGATAATAAACAGTAGCAGCAGCACTGTGATGAGTCAAAAGAGAGTGCAAAAAGGGTTCCAAGCTCAATTTCACTTCACACTGCCCTCTCCTACCTGGACAAGAGGGAAATGCTGTTCATAGACTACAGCTCAGTGTTCAACATCACATTCCCCTCCAAGCTGATTGTTTGTACAGATGAACGTGGTACCTTCAGGTGTTTGGAAATTGCTCCCAAGGATGAACCAGACTTGTAGAGGTCTACAATTTTTTTCTGAGGTCTTGGCTGATTTCTTTTGATTTTCCCATGATGTCAAGCAAAGAGGCACTGAGTTTGAAGGTAGGCCTTGAAATACATCAGCAGGTACACCTCCAATTGACTCAAATTATGTCAATTAGTCTATCAGAAGCTTCTAAAGCCACAACATAATTTTCTGGAATTTCCAAGCTGTTTAAAGGCACAGTCAACTTAGTGTATGTAAACGTCTGACCCACTGGAATTGTGATACAGTGAATTATAAGTGAAATAATCTGTCTGTAAACAATTGTTGGAAAAATGACTTGTCATGCACAAAGTAGATGTCCTACCCGACTTGCCAAAACTATCGTATTTTAACAAGAAATTTGTGGAGTGGTTGAAAATCAAGTTTTAATGACTCCAACCTACTCCAATGTAAACTTCCGACTTAAACTGTAGCTCCATTCTTGTGTATATTTATTCCTCGTGCTACTACTTATTTTATTATTATATATTTTTTAAATCTGCATCATTGGTAAACAAGCATTTCAGACAGCCACTGGCAATTTTTTTATATTTTTTATTTAACCTTTATTTAACTAGGCAAGTCAGTTAAGAACAAATTCTTATTTACAATGACAGCCTACACCGGTCAAACCCGGACAATGCTGGGCGCCGCCCTATGGGACTCCCAATCACAGCCGGTTCCGATACAGCCTGGAATCGAACCAGGGTGTCTATAGTGACGCCCCAAGCACTGAGAAGCAGTGCCATTTGGGAGCCCAGAAATACATACAGTATTCTGATTTGATTATTGAAACTCAGAAGTTGAGAGAGACATCAAAGTGAGGGAACACAATTTCACACTTCCATTTTAATTCATGCTGCTTACGTATGAAGTCTCTATCAAGGCTAAGGAGCATTTCAGCAGCCACTAAGGTGTTTATTTGGCAGGCAGAGAGAACCGACTTCTCTAACATCATTACTCAGATGAGATTTTGGACAGACTTAGCACCTGAGTGCATGCTTCACTTCTCTGTAAGGGCAGCTTGATTAGCTTTAGAATGCCACTATGTGCCACCAGAGATGGAAACATGAACAGAACCGAGTCCAATCCAGCTTGAGGAGGTTTGAAAGGATGAGTGTGTGAATGAGAGAGACGCATACAGCCATGTACCTTATGGAGCATGGGGCATCTTAACATTGACTTTTTAGAGCTTAACTCATGAAGACAATACAGCAATACAATACAGCTATCAAAGGAGATTAATTGGGAGACAAATATGTGGTCTGGTGGCCATGCAACTAATTTCACATGCAATCTGTTTTACTCTACATGATACCAAAGTGCTATCTCTTGCTCTGCACAACACTCTCACATGGTGCATTTCATTCTGGCACAAGAAATGAAACTTCCTCCTCATTGAAAACCTGAGGATATCAATTGGAGTGTTTAATTTCCATCACGGTAGGAGACAGAGCTGAGCCAGATGGAGACGTGCTGTACAGTTGACCAACAGACAGAGAGAGAGGACCATGCATGCTGCTGTAGCCTGTCTGTCTGTCTCTCTGTCTGTCTCTCGGTCTGTCTGGAGGCAGCAGCAGCAAGCCTGACCTTTGTGCTTCCCCTTCCTCTCCTTCTTGCCGCTGCCTGTCTGCGGGGTGGAGCTGGTCGATGCCTTGCCCTTTTTGGCTGAGCGAGGAGCCTGGTTGTCCGCTACCACCTTCACCTCCTCATGTTCAGCTTCTTGCACTACGTACGGCACGGCAGGAGCCAGTGGACAGAGGGAGTTAGCAGGCAGGTGGGGGGAAATGATGAAGATAAAAATGAAGTAAGAGACTAAACAGAAGGGTACTGTCAGTTAAGGTTAGCCTATAGGGAAAGAGAAAGAACAGGTGAAGACAGAGTTAGCAGAGGACACTTTGCAAGGTTATAGGAAGCAGACACACAGCAGAGGCGTTTCTCTTGCCTGGGAAACACTGTTTATTGCCTCATGTCAAACAGGTCATGAATGTGCTAGCTCTGTGAAAATTGCAAATGCACAGCATATGCTCCTCCCAGCAACAACATGTTCCAGGATTAGATAATAACAAATGCATACTGTAGCTACAGTCCCTTGAAATTGGCACTTTGATTTTAACATGTTTATCTTAATCTTATCAACTGCTTGGTTGCCTTAGTATTTCCCCTACAGCCTCCTCTGAATATCCAGTGGTATGTGTCTATTCTCGTAAAAATTCGGAGCCCAGATCCGTCACCGCGGAGACATTCACAGTCTCATTGTGGGAACCCATTTCTCTTCCAATTATTCCAAACAGCTTCAAGGGGAATAATAGAGCAAATGCTTCAGAAGCTCCGAGCAGAGAGATGGAGAGACCTGTATTCATGACCTGAGGTTACTGTTAGCATATATGGAAGCTAACAACTGGTAGGCCTACATACTCTGTTTCAGATAAGCATGAGCCTGAAGTCAGTTTCTGAACTAGGTTCAATTAAATCTGTTTAGTCCACCTAAAATATTCTGTTAACAATGTCACTGTAACGGTTTTCTATATGTGAAGGAGAGTCGGACCAAAATGCGGCGTGTCTATTGCAATCCATGTTTAATGAAGTAACACACTAAACACAAACACTATCAAAACAATAAACTTAACGAAAACCGAAACAGCCTATACTTGAGTAACCTAACACAGAACAATGACATCAGGACACTAAGGACAATCACCCACCACAAACTCAAAGAATATGGCTGCCTAAATATGGTTCCCAATCAGAGACAACGATAAACACCTGCCTCTGATTGAGAACCACTTCAGACAGCCATAGACTTAGCTAGAACACCCCACTAGCTACAATCCCCATACATACACACCACATACAAAAACCCATGCCACACCCTGGCCTGACCAAATAAATAAAGATAAACACAAAATACTTTGACCAGGGTGTGACAGAACCCCCCCCCCCTAAGGTGCGGACTCCCGAACGCACCTCAAAACAATAGGGAGGGTCCGGGTGGGCGTCTGTCCATGGTGGCAGCTCCGGCGCGGGACGTGGACCCCACTCAATCAATGTCTTAGTCCCTTCTCCTCGCGTCCCTGGATAGTCCACCCTCGCCGCCGACCATGGCCTAGTAGTCCTCACCCAGAACCCCACTGGACTGAGGAGCAGATCGGGACTGAGGGGCAGCTCGGGACTGAGGGGCAGCTCGGAACTGAGGGGAAGCTCAGGAGTGAGAGGAAGCTCAGGAGTGAGAGGAAGCTCAGGCAGGTTGATGAATCTACCAGATCCTGGCTGGCTGGTGGTTTCGGCAGATCCTGGCTGACTGGCAGATCCTGGTCGACTGGCAGATCTGGAAGAGTCTGGTCGACTGGCAGATCTGGAAGAGTCTGGTCGACTGGCAGATCTGGAAGAGTCTGGTCGACTGGCAGATCTGGAAGAGTCTGGTCGACTGGCAGATCTGGAAGAGTCTGGTCGACTGGCAGATCTGGAAGAGTCTGGTCGACTGGCAGATCTGGAAGAGTCTGGTCGACTGGCAGATCTGGTCGACTGGCAGATCTGGAAGAGTCTGGTCGACTGGCAGATCTGGAAGAGTCTGGTCGACTGGCAGCTCTGGCTGCTCCATGCTGACTGGCTGCTCCATGCTGACTGACAGCTCTGGCTGCTCCATGCTGACTGGCAGCTCTGGCTGCTCCATGCTGACTGGCAGCTCTGGCTGCTCCATGCTGACTGGCTGCTCCATGCTGACTGGCAGCTCTGGCTGCTCCATGCTGACTGGCTGCTCCATGCTGACTGGCAGCTCTGGCTGCTCCATGCTGACTGGCGGCCCTGGCTGCTCCATGCTGACTGGCGGCCCTGGCTGCTCCATGCTGACTGGCGGCCCTGGCTGCTCCATGCTGACTGGCGGCCCTGGCTGCTCCATGCTGACTGGCGGCCCTGGCTGCTCCATGCTGACTGGCGGCCCTGGCTGCTCCATGCTGACTGGCGGCTCTGGCGGCTCCTTGCAGACTGGCAGCTTTGGCGGCATCCTGCAGACAGGCAGCTCTGGCGGCTCCTTGCAGACTGGCAGCTCCTTGCAGACTGGCAGCTCCTTGCAGACTGGCAGCTCCTTGCAGACTGGCAGCTCCTTGCAGACTGGCAGCTCCATGCTAACTGGCAGCTCTATGCTAACTGGCAGCTCTATGCTAACTGGCAGCTCTATGCTAACTGGCAGCTCTATGCTAACTGGCAGCTCTATGCTAACTGGCAGCTCTATGCTAACTGGCAGCTCTATGCTAACTGGCAGCTCTATGCTAACTGGCAGCGCTAAACAGGCGGGAGACTCCGACAGCGCTGGAGAGGAGGAGGGCTCCGACAGCGCTGGACAGGCGAGGCGCACTGTAGGCCTGATGCGTGGTGCGGGCACTGGTGGTACTGGGCCGAGGACACGCACAGGAAGCCTGGTGCGGGGAGCTGCTACCGGAGGGCTGGGGTGTGGAGGTGGTACTGGAAAAACCGGACCGTGCAGGCGCACTGGAGCTCTTGAGCACCGAGCCTGCCCAACCTTACCTGGTTGAATGCTCACGGTCGCCCTGCCAGTGCGGCGAGGTGGAATAGCCCGCACTGGACTATGCAGGCGAACCGGAGACACCGAGCGCAAGGCTGGTGCCATGTAAACCGGCCCAAGGAGACGCACTGGGGACCAGCTGCGTAGAGCCGGCTTCATGGCATTAGGCTCGACGCTCAATCTAGCCCGGCAGACACGCGGAGCTGGAATATACCGCACCGGGCTATGCACCCGCACTGGAGACACCGTGCGCACCACTGCATAACACGGTGCCTGTCCGGTCTCTCTAGCCCCCCGGTAAGCACAGGGAGTCTGCCCAGGTCTCCTACCTGGCATAGCCATACTCCCTGTTAGCCCCCCCCCCAAGAAATTTTTGGGGCTGCCTCTCAGGCTTCCATCCGCGTCGCCGTGCTGCCTTCTCATACCAGCGCCTCTCTGCTTTCACCGCCTCCATTCTACGATAACCTTCCTCGCACTGCTCCAGCGAATCCCAGGCGGGCTCCGGCACTCTCCCTGGGTCGGCCGCCCACCTGTCGATCTCCTCCCAAGAAGTATACTCCATACTGTACTCCTCCTTGGGCTGTTCCTGTTGTTTCTTCTCCCGCTGCACCTTAGTGCGGCTACACTCCCCTGGTTTCGCCCAGGGTCCTCTCCCGTCGAGGATTTCCTCCCATGTCCAGAAATCCTTATTGCGCATCTCCTCGCGCTGCTCCTGCCTGTTGACACGCTGCTTGGTCCTTTTGTGGTGGGTGATTCTGTAACGGTTTTCTATATGTGAAGGAGAGTCGGACCAAAATGCGGCGTGTCTATTGCAATCCATGTTTAATGAAGTAACACACTAAACACAAACACTATCAAAACAATAAACTTAACGAAAACCGAAACAGCCTATACTTGAGTAACCTAACACAGAACAATGACATCAGGACACTAAGGACAATCACCCACCACAAACTCAAAGAATATGGCTGCCTAAATATGGTTCCCAATCAGAGACAACGATAAACACCTGCCTCTGATTGAGAACCACTTCAGACAGCCATAGACTTAGCTAGAACACCCCACTAGCTACAATCCCCATACATACACACCACATACAAAAACCCATGCCACACCCTGGCCTGACCAAATAAATAAAGATAAACACAAAATACTTTGACCAGGGTGTGACAGTCACCCTATATTTGGGGCGGTCAATAATTTTCAAATATTTTCCAGGTTTTTCTGCTTTATGATTTATCTACTGGATGCTAATCTGATTTATAGCAGAAGAAAAAGTATGTGAACCCTTCGGAATTACCTAGATTTCTGCATAAATTGGTCCTAAAATTTTATCTGATCTTCATCTAAGTCACAACAATAGACAAACACAGTCTGCTTAAACTAATAACACACAAACAATTTTACGTTTTAATGTCTTTATTGAACACACCGTGTAAACATTCACAGAGCAGGGTGGAAAAAGTATGTGAAACTTTGGATTTAATAACTGGTTGACCCTCCTTTTTGCAGCTATAACCTCAACCAAACATTTTCTGTAGTTGTGGATCAGACCTGCACAATGGTCAGGAGGCATTTTGGAACATTCCTCTTTACAAAACTGTTCCAATTCCGTTTTTATTTATTTATTTATTTTATTCTGTTGAAGCCAATCTGTTGTTGATTTACTTCTGTGCTTTTGGTCGTTGTCCTGTTGCATCATCCAACTTCTGTTGAGCTTCAGTTGGCGGACAGATAGCCTTACATTCTCCTGCAAAATGTCTTGATAAACTAATTTTTCCGTAAATGATAGCAAGCTGTCCAGGACCTGACGCAGCAAAGCACAAACCATGATGCTCCCGCCACCATACTTTACAGTTGAGATATGAAGTTTTGATGTTGGTGTGCTGTGCCTTTTTTTTCTCCACACATAGTGTTGTGTGTTCCTTCCAAACAACTCAACTGTAGTTTCATCTGTCCACAGAATATGTTGCCAGTAACGCTGTGGAACATCCAGTTGCTCTTTTGCGAACCTCAGAATCTGTTTTTTTGGACAGCAGTGGCTTGTGGTGGTTCATTTCTTTACTATCAAATGAGGAGAGGCAAACTTATCACACAAGTCAGAGTTGTACTTAAACCATATGATTTTTCAATGAATCCAGATAGGGTACGTAAATAAAAGCTGGAATATGAAACAGCATTTCCACTTAATACTGAACTTAACCTTTCATGGATATTATCTGAAGGATATACTGTAGATGTGGAAATGCATACAGTTTAAGGTTAATCAGATGGAAATACGAAAGGTACAAGGAACACGTAATCCCTCTTAGTGAGTGTTGAATTGATTCTTAAAATAGAGCCAAGAAAATGTGAGTTCTAAAGAGAGAAAAACAGTGGTTAATCTAAAGATGGTGAAAAATAAGGACAGGAGAGAGAGGGATTCTATTTTTATCAAGACCAAACAGTGTGTATGCTTCCTTCACTAACAGTGTAGAGCCATCTGTGTGTTGTTAAGCATAAGGTATGAATCAAGGGACTCTCTCTATATGTTTGCTGCTGTACTGAATGAGCTCAAAGGCATATTTTTGACATCTTTGGAAGGCTGTGGGCTGAGATTGCAACGGGAAATATTCGGAGAAGTTCAAAGCTTCCGTGTCTTCTGGAGCTGTTTGACTAGTGTCGGAGGGGAATATTTTCATTAGGATGTACACTCACTGAAGGAAGATGAAACATATACTTTGTATTGACGTCAGTCCACTCATATGCACTGAGCTGTTCCTGGAGCTTTCATATTCAGTCATCTCAAAATGTTTTGGCACGCATTATGAAGGTGATGAAAAAAATACTATAAAATAAATACTGAGCTTTAATAATAAATTATATTATTTTATAATAATTCAATTGCTCAGAGAAAATTGTTTTGTTTAACAAGTGATTAAAGAAAATCTCAAAAAGATAGGCGTCGGAATCCTTGGCACCACCTGTTTTCAATACTTTGGGAGGATAATGGCACTTCGCTTTCTTCTTTAATGTTTTATGAGATTAGACAACACATTGGGAGGGATCTTAGACCATTCCTCCATACAGAATGTTTTCAGATCATTGATATCCTTCGTCTGCCCTTATGGACTGCCCTCTTCAATATGCTGCGTGCTGTTTAGATGCATGGTCTGGAGCCCAGACTCAGTCACTGAGTTGGGGATTAAGACTACAGCTAAAGTCCGTCTGTGGAGATCAGTGGCCCAATCTCCACAGCACTAACACCATCTCTGCTCTATCTGGAAGGACTACTGCAGAGCTCTGACCACTAGAGTTTTATAGTTGAAAGGCATGTACTGGTAAATCCTGGAGTCTCTCTCACACAAAGACAAAGTTATTTCATGAATAAAGCATTACATGTTTCTTTTGCCAACCTTGACATGGTATTGATAGATATCTAAGTATTTACATATGCAGAGCAGAAAGTAACACTAAAAAAGTCACTACAGTACAAAAGTTTTCCTTTGGCCCAGGAGCTAAGAATCAATAGACGAACTTGATCAAACAGTGAGCAGCGCATCAGGACAAGAACATGGATACAGTATTTCAATCAGCCATATTTCACAAGCACTCTATGTGAGTAACCTGGATCAATACCACCCGGTCATGGCTGTGAATAGCCCTTGAAAGGGCCCCATGCCGGAGCGTTACTGGACATCTCTGTAATTGCCCGGCACCACTAGAGCAGCTTCCTCAGAGATGAGAGGAAGCGGGTTCCTATGGTAAACAGATGTTGACAGGGTCCTGGGCTGTTACCAAAATGGCACTCTATTCCCTATATAGTGCACACATTTTTGGAAAAAGCATATATAGTAGTAGTAGTAGTAGTAGTATACAAAACATAGCCAAAAGAAGTGCACTATATATAGGGAATAGGGTGCCATTCGAGACACAGCCCTGGTAATAGGTTCCTGGTGGTGAAAGGATCCTGGCTGGCTCTCTTACCATGGTAGATGGTGCTCCTGTTGCTGCTGAGGTAAGACTCTACCAGGGGAGCCTGCTCCTCACACTGCTTGGTCCTGCGGGCGCGAGACCGCCCGTCCACGCTGGATTGCACCATCAGAGGCTCCTGTCTCTTCTTCTTCTGCTTCTGCTCTAGGAGAGCTCGCTGAAACACACACACACACACACACACACACACACACACACACACACACCTCAATGGTGTTCAATTCTTCTGGTATTATTGACACATGCACACACTCACTTAAATATCTTCTAATAATGTATCATATATAATACATTAACATGGATAGACATTTTCTAATACTAATGGTTTACCTTCTCACACACACTCTTTTACAACTAACCTTGTGGGGACACAAAATTCTGTCCCATTCAAAATACATTTTTCCCTAACCCTAACATTAACCCCAAAACCTTAACCTACTCCTAACCCTAACATTAACCCCAAAACCTACTCCTAACCCTAATTCTAACCTTAACACTAAATCCCCTAGAAATTGAATTTGACCTTGTGGGGAATAACAAATTTGTACCCAGATGGTGAAATTGTTGTTTGTTTACTATTCTTGTGGGGACTTCTGGTCCTGAAACACACACACACACACACACACACACACACACACACACACACACACACACACAGTGCTTTGTCACTGTAAAAAGACACAAGACTGTGTCCTTGAGAGAAGAAATGTGTCTGTGCACTCTGGCCCTCCAATCACCTGAGCTACAGTAGATTAAAGATTGATTACTGGACAAACATGTGCATCTGCCCAGCTTGCAATCATGCCACAGTCCAGCATAAATTACATTTCTGCTTGTCTTCATATGATGAGCTACAGAACACCCTATCAAGGACAAGATCATTGGGACATGAGTTTGACCTCTGCCTGACTGTGTCTGCTACATTTCGTTCACCTGTAGGTGGGAGATTGCCTTCATTTTTATTTTATTTTTTTACCATTTCCTGAAGAGGAACCAGACTAGTTGACAGACGTGTCTTATAACAGTTCTATTTAAACGTTTAAATGCTTTGCAAGAAGAAATGATTTCCCTAATAATCTTGTTTACCTGATGGGATTTTGATAAACGCACATCACCACCAATCAAAATAAACGTTCTACCACAGTGACCATGTTATTTTTGGGAAGCGTATTTGATTCTGAGTTCGGACATAATCAAGTTTTTATGTGAAAATTCTAAGATGCATAATTTCCGAACTCATTTTACTCTCGCATTCACATAGAGGGAAGCTTGGACTGCTGGTGCTGAAACATGCGCAGATCCAATACACCACTGCAGTTGACGTAGCCTACGTCGGCTGACATAGCAGCGCAAGCCAATCACAGAATGTGACAACAAAACTGAAGTAAATCGTACAATCTGGCCAGGTGGATGTCAGTGGTGGAAAAAGTGGCCGATTGTCATACTTGAGTAAAAGTAAAGATAACTTAACAGACAATTACTCAAGTAAAAGTGAAAGTCACCCAGTAAAATACTACTTGAGTGAGTAAAAGTCTAAAAGTATTTGGTTTTAAATATACTTAAGTATCAAACATAAATGTAATTGCTAAAATACACTTAAGTACCAAAAATAAAAGTATAAATAATTTAAAATTCCTTATATTAAGCAAATCAGATGGCATGATTTTCTTGTATTTTGAATTTACACTCCAACATTTACACTCCAAAACTCAGACATAACTTACAAACTAAATATTTGTGTTTAGTGAGTCCGCCAGATCAGAGACAGTAGGGATGACCAGGGATGTTCTCTTGAAGTGCGTCAACTGGACCATTTTCCTGTCCTGGTAAACATTCAAAATGTAACGAGTACTTTTGGGTGTCAGGGAAAATGTATGGAGTAAAAAGTACATTATTTTCTTTAGGAATGTAGTGGAGTAAAAGTTGTCAAAAATATAAACAGTTAAGTACAAATACCAACAAAAAAAAACTTAAGTAGTACTTTAAAGTATTTTTACTTCAGTACTTTACACCACTGGTGGATATCAAGATTTTAATTTGGTAAAATCGCACAGTGTGACATGTAATAATCATCAAATACTGACTCCTATGTCCAGTGTGGGAAGGCCTTTAAATCACACGACTGACCAAAGATAAGCCTGAACCATCAGCTGTAGAAGTGACCAGTATATGAACTCTCTAACATGATTCACACACTGGCACACACAAACCAAAAATTCATATATAACCTCTTCTTTTCTCACACAAATCCTTTATCCTTATCCGGTAGCTCAGTAGAATCTGTGTCTTTGCACAAATTCATTATCCTACTTTCACACTAAATAATTACTTTCCTTTTCCCACATGAGACAATTGAATTTATGTCATAATCCTAATCCTAACAAACTTTTAACATCCTATAAAAGCCAGCTCTCCTGAGTTCACAGAGTGTTAGAGCTCCACACCCTTAGAGTTCAAAAACAGAGAAAGCAAGAAGAGTTGCTTCAAACCTCTGCATAGCACAGTCTCAGAAGCATCTCAGAAGCACCTGCTTCTGTAATTAATGTTTCAGGACCACTGCCCCAATCTGTTTCTCCTCAGCTCTATCCCCCCTCTCTGGCAATGTGGAAATCTACATTAAGTATTACTACAGCTTGGGTATCCCTTCCATCCTGCTGCAGTCAGCAGTCATCTGAGATTATGTAAGTTTACAAACAAAGGGAGATCCCAAGGCTGGAAGCTCATCAAATATTGAGAGAATCCCAGATGAAGCAGGAACACCACTAGACTGTACTCTGCTGTATCATTCTCTGCTGTACCAGTACAGAGTGCCCTTAATCTAAACCCATGTCTGTGTCCCAGTTCTCCACCCCTTTGCCTAAGCGGGCACTTGCACACTTTCTGTAATGAATCGAAACGTATTTGATTGGTGTATCGTTGGCTAGAGGGAGTTTCCAAGATAGGAAGTGTGCAAGTGCACACTTTGGGAAAAGGGTGGAGAATTGGGATTGTGTCATTTAGCCCACCACTTCAGCCATGACCAGAACACAACGTCTCAGCAATCTCTAGCAGTGAGTGTGGAGGAGGAGGAAGCCTGAACTAAGTTAACCAGGAGGAACCATGGGAGGAGCTGTCCAAAACACCACCAGTCACTGTACAGTGAAATAACCAACTAATAAGTTATCTCCTCTTCCTACTCTGCCTCCTCTCTCTCCACTGACAAGATGTTGTCCTTCTCTCATGCACAATGCCTGACAGTGCATGTACAGCCAGGAGGTTACCAAGAAATTCACAATTTGAAAAGCATGTGAGGTGAATAACCAACATGTGCCACCTTTTGGACCTAAAACAAAATCGCTACAGCATCAGGACTGGTTATGCAACTTGCTACAGTAACTCCTGACATTTCGATGAACAGACTTTACAGGATTGAAGCTGGATGTGGATGCTGCTTAAGGAATACTGTTGCTTGGGTACCTGTCTCGGTAATGCAGTATGAATATCCATACCCACTTTGATATTCAAACAATATTCAAACAATGCTTTGTTCAGCAGGGACACCACACTATGTGAAGAAAAACAGAGAAAGGGTCTATCTTTCTTTTGCACAGAATATCTTGACAATTTCTTTTGTATGTTCTTATTCTTTTGTGGAAAAGCAGGACATTTAATATTATGTTCTTTAACAAACAATTCCTTTAAAACAGATCTACTCTGAGAATAAAATGCAAAAGTGTTACGGTTACAGTAGATGGAAGGTTGGTTTGAGCTTTCCTTCAGTCTTCAGTGTTTGCCGAATTGATGCAATCACAGGCTCCTTAAGTACTATAGCAAGAACACACGATGGAGATCATACTGTACATGTCATGCTGAACAACCTTACAATGCATTTCCACATACCTCATTGGGGGTGATGAAATAACAGAGCCCCATTCATTTTCAATGGAGGGAAGTGAACGAGGGGAACGTTGGGCAATACGAGCATGGGCGAGGGAGCATGAACAGGGCGGGACCAAAGTTGGGGCAAGCTGAACTTTATGATAATACTTGGCGATATCGCAACGTTATGGACATATCAAAGCTCACTATAGCTTCCAGCCCCTACTGGATTGGCTGTTGATAACTAGCACTACCTAGCCTGCTTGCTAGCACCCACATGAGGGAGAAGCTAGAGTGGATAAACAAATGATTGTGTTATGTGGAAATCCCCTCTTAGCCTTAGATCCTTCTGTCTTCATATGCAAAGCAGCTGAGCAATAATGGTAATTCTGTCCTCAGCTATTGAGTGACCAAGCCATGGGAATTTCATGGATAATAGACTCACAGTAATGACAACCACATAACCAAAACCTCAAACTCAAGGCTCAAACCAATGCAACCAAAATCTATTTGACCAGTATGTCCCATTACTGTAACATGACAAATGGTTTTGCACAAGGAACCTGGTCAATTCTGCAGAAAATCTACAGAGATAGACAGACAAACAGAACAGTCTACAGCACACCAGTCCCCTGGTCCAGACTATAATACTGTCTCCTCTCCTCTGTCACTAAAATCACACTGTGTGAACCCAACAGGAACTCCCTGAGTGAATACCAGCAGGCCACTGCAGCACTACAGTGATCAGGATGGTTCTTACGAAGCTACAAATACCTGGCCGGTCTTCAGTCAGCTGTTCATTTCACCCCAAACAATATAACACTTTTTTTTTTACGGTTTTAAAAGGTTATTTTATTTTCATGATGGTCTTCATCCATAACTGCACGGTTTTACAGTAGTTATGCCAGCCCTAAGCACAATACAAATCAAATCAAACTTTGTCACATGCGCCGAATACAACAAGTGTAGACCTTACCGTGAAATGCATACTTACAAGCCCTTAATCAACAGTGCAATACAAGAACAGTTAAGAAAATATTTACCAAATAGACTAAAATAAAAAGTAATAATAAAAAAGTAACACAATAAGAATAACGAGGCTATATACCGGGGGCACTGGTACCGAGTCAGTTTGCAGGGCTACAGGTTAGTTGAGGTAATTTGTACATGTAGGTGGGGGTGAAGTGACTACGCATAGATAATAAGCAGCGAGTAGTGGGGGACAATGTAAATTGTCCAGTGGAAATTTGACTAATTGTTCAGCAGTCTTATGGCTTGGGGGTAGAAGTTGTTGAGGAGCCTCTTGGTCTTAGACTTGGCGCTCCGGCACCGCTTGCCGTGCGGTAGCAGAGAAAATAGTCTATAGTCTGGGTGACTGAAGTCTCTGACAATTTTATGGGCATTGCTCTGACACCGCCTATTATATAGGTCCTGGATGGCAGGAAGCTTGGCCCCAGTGATGTACTGGGCCATTAGCACTACCCTCTGTAGTGCCTTACGGTCAGATGCCGAGCAGTTGCCATACCAGGCAGTGATGCAACCAGTCAGGATGCTCTCAATGGTGCAGCTGTAGAACCTTTTGAGGGTCTGGGGAGCCATGCCAAATCTTTTCAGTCTCCTGAGGGGGAAAAGGTTTTGTTGTGGCCTCTTCACGACTGTCTTGGTATGCATGGACCATGATAGTTCGTTGGTGATGTGGACACGAAACTCTCGACCCACTACAGTCCCATCGATGTTAATGGGGGCCTGTTCGGCCTGCCTTTTCCTGTAGTCCACGATCCAGTTGCAGATGGAGGTGTTTAGTCCCAGAGCGAGTCACCGGTTCTTCCTGCTTTAGTTTTTGCTTGTAAGCAGGAATCAGGAGGATAGAATTATGGTCAGATTTGCCAAATGGAGGGCGGGGGAGAGCTTTGTATGCATCCCTGTGTGTGGAGTAAAGGTGGTCTAGGATTTTTTTTTTCTCTGGTTGCACATGTGACATCCTGGTAAAAAAAAAATGTAAAACTGATTTAAGTATGCCTGCATTAAAGTTCCCGGCCACTAAGAGCGCCACTTCTGGGTGAGCATTTTCTTATTTGCTTATTTATGCCCTTATAGAGTTTGTTGAGAGTGGTCTTAGTGCCAGCTTCGATCTGTGGTGGTTAATAGACAGCTAGGAATAATATAAATGAGAACGCTCTTGGTAGATAGTGGGATCTACAGCTTATCATAAGGTAATCTACCTCAGGCGAGCAATACCTTGAGACTTCTTTAATATTAGACATCGAGCACCAGCTTTTATTCACAAATAAACACACCCGGATGGCAGTGGGAGTTTACTCGCTCGCCTACGGATCTTCAGAAGGATGCCGACCTGCGGCCCCATTTCCTCCATCTTTTCTTCACACAAAAGGCGGGGATCTGGGCTGTTCCAGTGAAAGCAAGATATCCTTCTCGTCGGACTCGTTAAAGGAAAACGTTTTTTCCAGTCCGCGGTGAGTAATCGCTGTTCTGGTGTCCAGAAGTTATTTTCGGTCATAAGAGACGGTAGCAGCAACATTATGTACACAATAAATAAAAAAATAATTGGCACAAAACGCAAAAAACTAACAAAACAGCACAATTGGTTGGGAGAATGTAAAACGTCAGCCATGTTCTTTGATGCCATCTTCACTCTATATGGTCTATAAGTGATGCGTAGTTTCCAGGAAGTTTTGAAAAAACTTTTTGAATGGTGTTCAAATGGGTAAAAATGTAGCACAATGGTCTTCAGCAAAAACATCATAAATGACATCTTGCAGAAGTAAATTAATCCACAAACAGAAATATAATTTGATATACAGTGAGCTCCAAAAGTATTGGTACAGTGACAATTATGTTGTTGTTCTGGCTCTGTACTCCAGCACAATGACTATGAGGTTAAAGTGCAGACTGTCAGCTTTAATTTGAGGGTATTTGTATCCATATCAGATAAACCGTTTAGAAGTTACATAACTTTTTGTACATAGTCCCCCCATTTTAGGTGACCAAAAGTATTGAGACCTGAATGAATCGTGAATAATGATGAGTGAGAAAGTTAAACGCACAATTTGTGCATCTATTATTCACGATTCATTCAGGATTAGCCGCAATCATGGTAGCATCCACATTAATGTAGAAGTGTTTAGAAACATATTCTATTCTTATTTACAATACAAGTGACTCCAAAATGACACAATACATTACTTACCATTCATTTCTATTGGGCACAACATAATCTGAAACAAAAACAAAACAAACTGCAAATGCATCACAATTTTGATGTAGTCATTGTGGGCTATGAAAATGGGACCACTTAACATTGTACTACTTTAATGCACATATGTGAATTTGTCCCAATAATGTACAAAAAGTGCTGTAATTTCTAAACGGTTCACAAGATATGGATGAAAATACCCTCAAATTAATGCTGACAGTCAGCAGTTTAACCTCATAGTCATTGTATCAGTTCAAATCCAAAGTGCTGGAGTACAAAGCAACAAAAAATGTGCAATTGTCACTATATTGGTGTTTTCACGAATTTAATGACATAATCATCAAACCCATTCAAAGATTAGGGGATAGGACCCGTAAGAATGACATCACTTGCACATCATATAAGTGAGAGAGTTGTGCGATGTTCATTAAAATCACTCCCATGTTCATTAGATCACTTAACTTTACAATTAGCATCTCCAACCATTTCCTGACTCCACTAAAAGTATTGCAGATTGATTTGTGCAAACAGTATTGAGTAGTGTTATATTACAGTGGCTTGCGAAAGTATTCACCCCACTTGGCATTTTTCCTATTTTGTTGGAATAAAAATTGATTTTTTGGGGGGGTTTGTGCCATTTGATTTACACAACATGCCTACCACTTCAAAAAAGCAAAATATGTTGTAGCAATCTTTAAGTCATACCACAGATTCTCAATTGGATTGAGGTCTGTGCTTTGACTAGGTCATTCCAAGACATTTAAATGTTTCCCCTCAAACCACTCGAGTGTTGCTTTAGCAGTATACTTAGGGTAATTGTCCTGCTGGAAGGGGAACCTCAGTCCCAGTCTCAAATCTCTGGAAAACTGAAACAGGTTTCCCTCAAGAATTTCCCTGTATTTAGCGCCATCTATCATTTCTTAAATTCTGACCAACTTCCCAGTTCCTGCCGATGAAAAACATCCACACAGCATGATATTGCCACCAGTATGCTTCACTTTGGGGATGGTGTTCTCGGGTGATGAGAGGTGTTGGGTTTGCCCCAGACATAGCATTTTCCTTGATGGCCAAAAAGCTACCTTTTAATCTCATCTGACCAGAGTGCCCTCTTCCATATGTTTGGGGAGTCTCCCACATGCCTTTTGATGAATACCAAACGTGTTTGCTTATTTTTTTTGTTAAGCAATGGCTTTTTTCTGGCCACTCTTCCATAAAGCCCAGCTCTGTGTCGTGTACGGCTTAAAGAGGTCCTATGGACAGATACTCCAATCTCCGCTGTGGAGCTTTGCAGCTCCTTCAGGGTTATTTTTGGTATCTTTGTTTCCTCTCTGATTAATGCCCTACTTTCCTGGTTCGTGAGTTTTGGTGGGCGGCCAACTCTTGGCAGGGTTGTTGTGGTGCCATATTCTTTCCATTTTTTAATAATGGATTTAATGGTGCTCCGTGGGATGTTCTGATATTTTTTAATAACCCAATCCTGATCTGTACTTCTCCACAACTTTGTCCCTGACCTGTTTGGAGAGCTCCTTGGCTCCTGCCACTTGCTTAATGGTGTCCCAGACTCTGGGGCCTTTCAGAACAGGTATATATATACACTGAGATCCTGTGACACTTAAATAAAGTCCACCTGTGTGCAATCTAACTAATTGTGTGACTTCTGAAGGTAATTGGTTGCACCAGATCTTATTTAGGGACTTCATAGCAAAGAGGGTGAATACATATGCACGCACCATTTTTCCCTTTTTAACTTAATTTTTTTTTTTTTAAATTTCACTTCACCAATTTGGACTATTTTGTGTATGTCCATTACAGGAAATCCAAATAAAAAGGCACTGTAAATGCTTGAAAGTCTCTCTGTTGATTTGGTTTATGTTAATGAGGTACCGTAAACCCTAATCCTCTGTCTATCCCATTAATCCACTACGCTTAGCCTTTAATCACCATTTGAAAAATAATCTCCTACAATTCGTTCCTACATTTCAGGAAATGCAATACATGTAATGTGTAGGGAGAGGTTGCTGATGTAACCCTAGGGAGAGGTTGCTGGTGTAACCCAGTAGCTTGATGGAATTACACAGGGCCGATGAAAATATGCTAATTGACGAGTCTCTTGAGAGTGTCACTGATGTCGACGCCATTTTCAGGTCTGAGAAAACACTTTGATAAACATGTTTATCATGTATCATGGACAGCACAGAAGTGGCAAAGGCTGATCAGCATAATACACTTCTGATAGCGTATTATTACACATTATAAACTGGGAGTTTGAGCCCTGAATGCTGATTGGCTGATGGTCGTACTATATCAGACCCTAAACCACGTGTATGACAAAAAAAAGACTTATTATGTTGGTAACCATTTTTTTATTTTTTTATTTCACCTTTATTTAACAAGGTCGGCCAGTTGAGAACAAGTTCTCATTTATAACAGCGACCTGGCCAAGAAAAGCAAAGCAGTGTGACAAAAACAACAACACAGAGATACACATAGGATAAACAAACGTACAGTAAATAACACAATAGAAAAATCTGTATACAGTGTGTGCAAATTAAGTAAGGAGGTAAGGCAATAAATCGGCCATAGTGGCGAAGTAGTTACAATTTAGCAATTACACTGGAGAGATAGATGTGCAGATGAGGATGTGCAAGTAGAAATACTGGTGTGCAAAAACAAAAACAAATATGGGATGAGGTAAGTAGTTGGTTGGATGGGATATTTACAGATTAGTTCAATTTGCTCCAGTCATTGGCAGCAGAGAACTGGAAGGAAAGGCAGCCAAAAGGGGGTGTTGGCTTTGGGGATGACCCGAGAAATATACCTGCTGGAGCGCGTGCTACGTGTGGGTGATGCTATGGTGAACAGTGAGCTGAGATAAGGCGGAGCTTTACCTAGCAAAGACTTATAGATGACCTGGAGCCAGTGGGACAAATATGTAGCGAGGGCCAGCCAATGAGAGCATACAGGTCGCAGTGGTGGGTAGTATATGGGGCTTTGGTGACAAAACGGATGGCACTGCGATAGACTGCATCCAATTTGCTGAGAAGAGTGTTGGAGGCTATCTTGTAAATGACATCACCGAAGTCAAGGATCGGTAGGATAGTCTGTTTTTTCGAGGGTATGTTTGGCAGCATAAGTGAAGAAGGCTTTGTTGCAAAATAGGAAGCCGATTCTACATTTAATTTTGGATTGGAGATGCTTAATGTGAGTCTGGAAGGAGAGTTTACAGTCTAGCCAGACACCTAGGTATTTATAGTTGTCCACATATTCTAAGTCAGAACCGTCCAGAGTAGTGATGCTAGTCGGGTGGGCGGGTGCAGGCAGCAGTCGGTTGAAGAGCATGCATTTAGTTTTACTAGCATTTAGGAGCAGTTGGAGGCCACGGAAGGAGTGTTGTATGGCATTGGAGCTCGTTTGGAGGTTTGTTAACACAGTGTCCAAAGAAGGGCCAGATGTATACAGAACGATGTCATCTGCGTAGAGGTGGATCAAATAATCACCAGCAGCAAGAGCAACATCATTGATATTTACAGAAAAAAGAGTCAGCCTGAGAATTGAACCCTGTGGCACCCCCATAGAGACTGCCAGAGGTCCGGACAACAGGCCCTCCAATTTGACACACTGAATTCTATCTGAGAAGTAGTTAGTGAACCAGTCATTAGAGAAACCAAGGCTGTTGAGTCTGCCGATAAGAATACGGTGATTAACAGAGTCGAAAGCCTTGGCCAGGTCGATGAAGACGGCTGCACAGTACTGTCTTTTATCGATGGCAGTTATGATATCATTTAGGACCTTGAGCGTGACTGACGTGCACCTGTGACCAGCTCGGAAACCGGATTGCATAGCGGAGAAGGTACAGTGGGATTCGAAATGGTCGGTGATCTGTTTGTTAACTTGGCTTTCGAAGACTTTAGAAAGGCAGGGCAGGATGGATATAGGTCTATAACAGTTTGGGTCTAGAGTGTCTCCCCTTTTGAAGAGGGGGATGACTGTGGCCGCTTTACAATCTTTAGGAATCTCAGACGATACGAAAGAGAGGTTGAACAGACAAGTAATAAGGGTTGCAACAATGGCAGCAGATAATTTTAGGAAGAAAGGGTCCAGATTGTCTAGCCCAGCTGATTTGTAGGGATCCAGATTTTGCAGCTCTATCAGAACATCAATGAAATCAAAGTTTATTTGTCACGTGCGCCGAATACAACAGTGAAATGCTTACTTACAGGCTCTAACCAATAGTGCAAAAAAGGTGTCAGGTGAACAAGGTAAGTAAAGAAATAAAACAACAGTAAAAAGACAGGCTATATACAGCTAACTGGATTTGAGTGAAGGAGAAGCGGGGGGGGGGGGGGGGGGGGGCAGTTGCTGCGGGGGGGTACAGAGCTGTTGACCGGGGTTGTGGTAGCCAGGTGGAAAGCATGGCCAGCCGTAGAGAAATGCTTATTGAGAATCTCAATTGTCGGTGGTGACAGTGTGGTGCTCTTGTTCTCCATGGACTTTACAGTGTCCCAAAACTTTTTGGAGTTACTGCTGCAGGATGAAAATGTATGTTTGAAAGCTAGCCTTGCTTTCCTAACTGACTGTGTATATTGGTTCCTGACTTCCATGAAAAGTTGCATATCGCAGGGACTATTCGATGCTAGTGCAGTACGCCATAGGATGTTTTTGTGCTGGTCAAGGACAGTCAAGTCTGGAGTGAACCAAGGGCTATATAGGTTCTTAGTTATACCTTTTTTGAAAGGGGCATGCTTATTTAAGACGAGGAAAGGACTTTTAAAATAATAACCAGGCACCCGCTGCTGGCGGGATGAGATCAAGATCCTTCCAGGATTACCCGGGCCAGGTCGATTAGAAAGGCCTGCTCGCAGAAGTGGATTTTTAAAAGTAGAAGCTCGAACTGTTTGGGCACAGACCTGGAAAGTATGACAGAACTCTGCAGGCTCTCTACAGTAGATTGCAACTCCGCCCCCTTTAGCAGTTCTATCTTGACGGAAAATGTTGTAATTGGGGATGGAAATTCCAGAATTTTTGGTGGCCTTCCTAATCCAGGATTCAGACACGGTTAGGACATCGGGGTTGGCGGAGTGTGCTAAAGTAGTGAATAAAGCAAACTTAGGGAGGAGGCTTCTGATGTTAACATGCATGAACCCAAGGCTTTTACAGTGACAAAAGTCAACAAATGAGAGGGCCTGGGGACAAACAGGGCCTGGGTTAACCTCTACATCACCAGAGGAACAGAGGAGGAGTAGGATGAGGGTACGGCTAAAGGCTATAAGAACTGGTCGTTTAGTGCGTTGGGAACAGAGAATAAAAGGAGCAGATTTCTGGGCGTGATAGGATAGATTCAGGGCATAATGTACAGACAAGGGTATGGTAGGGTGCGAGTACAGTAGAGGTAAACTTAGGTAATGAGTGACGATGAGAGAGGTTTCATCTCTGGAGGCGCCAGTTAAGCTAGGTGCGGTCTCCGCATGTGTGGGGGGTGGGACAACGGAGCTATCTGAGGCATGTTGAGTGGGACTAGGGGCTTCGCAGTAAAATAAAATAATGGCATTAGAGAGAGACATAAAGCAATCACAGGTGTTGATTGGGAGAGCTAAGACAACAGGTAAGACAACAACGGGTAAACGGCGATGAATGGGCAGAGAGGGTCAGTTAGCTACACACAGGGCCTGAGTTGAGGCTGGGGCCGACAGATAAACAAAATGAAGTACAGTGTTATTGACAGTCCAGCAGGCATCAGCTGTGTAGCCGAGTGATCATATAATAGCAATAAGGCACCTCTGGGTTTTGTGGTATATGGCCAATGTACCATGGCTAATGGCTGTATACCACACCTCCTCTGGCATTATTGCTTAAGTATAACACTGATGACATCTCCTTAAAACAATTAGCCAGATTAGCTTTAGCCTAATAATCAGAGATTGAATTATTTTCTACCATGAAAACCAGGTGTGTGAACTTTCTAGTTCACAGTAATTTATCAAATATAGCGTAACCCTTCTGTAGAGTATATTCTTCCTCTCTTTTCCTCACACTACAGTCTCCTCCACCAGCCAAGGAAAAACAGAGGAGGTTCATATCAGTAAGTGGCTGAGCTGCTCTGCTACAGTACAGGGACATGGGAGACCTACCTGTCTGTCTAGCTTCTGTTGGCGGAGGTTGCTGCCCTCATCGTCCAAGGTACTGCAGAGAGCAAGAGAGAGAAACAAAGAGCGAGAGAGAGATGGTTAAAACAAAAGCTCTTTCCATTTCTTTGACATTGTACAGAACAAACACACACACACACTACAGGAAAAACATTAGTTTCCTCTCCTGTCTGATACACTGCGAGAACCACTTGGAAATTATGGGAAATAGTGATACATTAATATCTGTCATGGAGCTTTCCTGTGAAGCAGAAAACAGCAGGTGATGTCTTTAAAATGCAGTGTATGTCACTGGAGGAGACACAGTAGTTATTGGGAGTGACATGTCATGTAGCCTCCGATATGTTCTCTAGGAAGCAACATAACTCTTACGATTAAATTACAAAACGTGTAGAATGACATCATACAGAGATCAGTCAAACCAGCATGGATATGAAGTGCTAGGGAATTCATAGTCACAATTGGACGATGATCTAACATCTTTATCCTGTGTGATAGGACTATAAATGTAATGGTAATGCTCAGCCAGTCGCCATCTTTCCCATCCCTCCCACACCAAAACACATGCAACCTCTAAATCAGCAATGACACACTCCGATTGCCCATTCACTCTGTGTTGCTTGGCATTGCCCAGACCATTTAAACTAAAGGGTTCTTAATTAAAGATAATAAGAGGCTGAAGGTCAGGTGAAGAAGAAGAGTGCTTCCTTCAGCTGGGGGGGGGGGGTAGATGGAGCAGAGCCAGGGGGGTTCAATAATGTGTGTATTTGTGGTTAGTGTGTGTGCTACATACACAGTACATCTCCCTTTCTGAAACACACACAGAAAAAACACTCACTAGCGACAGTCAGCAATCAAGTGTGTGAATGTGTTTCAGACAGGTAGATAATGACATAAACACAGCTGTTACAATGAGGGTCAACTACCGCATTACGATAGAGAAGACATGTTAATTGATATGCATCAGTGGTAAGCTAGAATGTGCATTAGACACCTCTACTCTTCTCGCCCCACCTACCCCAGTTGATGTCAATAACAACGTAGTCTGAACAGTACCCATTGACCCCTCAACAGTGATGCATTAATGCTGTCCCTATTGGGAACAGCGCTGGTGAAGTGCCTAGTGAGTGTGTTATGTGTTTTACCTGCAGTGCAGAGGGATGTCTTAGCAGATATTCTATTTTGATGTTCCCTCCACAGAATAGAGTTAGAATGTTGTGCTGTCTACCAGCATCACATGAATAATCAATGAGGGTTGATTATTATAAAACAATTAGATCAAATGCCTTACATTACATGTTATATAATATAACAGGGGCATCTTTTTCCCTGATACACTCTTGTCTAATAAACTCAATATCATACAGGTTTTCAATGGCATTTCGGGGCGGCAGGGTAGCCTAGTGGTTAGAGTGTTGGGCTAGTAACTGAAAGGTTGCAAGTTCAAATCCCCGAGCTGACAAGGTACAAATCTGTCGTTCTGCCCCTGAGCAGGCAGTTAACCCACTGTTGCTAGGCCGTCATTGAAAATAAGAATTTGTTCTTAACTGACTTGCCTAGTTAAATAAAGGTTAAAAAAAAAAGGCATTTCTCTGAAATCATGCCAATTCCACAAAGCTGATGCTGTTTTTACCTCGGTTTAAATATCATAGAAATTGGTCATGTATGATTGTTGTGCAAGCAATTGCACTATATTCAAGACGCCTGTTTACGTACAGTATGCGTATACATGTGTTTCTAAGTATGCACAATACAGTACGTGGCCGAAATTTAAAACGTTTGTGTACTTTAAAGTGTTTGGCACTTTTTTACAGTAGGTACAGTTGAAGTCAAAAGTTTACATTTAGTTTGGAGTCAATAAAATTAGTTTTTCCACCACTCCACAAATTTCTTGTTAACAAACTATAGTTTTGGCAAGTCGGTTAGGACATCTACTTTGTGCATGAGACAAGTCATTTCTCCAACAATTGTTTACAGACAGATTATTTTACTTATAATTCACTGTATCACAATTCCAGTGGGTCAGAAGTTTACATACACTAAGTTGACTGTGCCTTTAAACAGCTTGGAAAATTCCAGACAATTATGTAATGGCTTTAGAAGCTTCTGATAGGCTAATTGACATAATTTCAGTCAATTGGAGGTGTACCTGTGGATGTATTTCAAGGCCTACCTTCAAACTCAGTGCCTCGTCGCTTGACATCATGGGAAAATCAAAAGAAATCAGCCAAGACCTCAGAAAAAGAATTGCAGACCTCCACAAGTCTGGTTCATCCTTGGGAGAAATGTACAAATGCCTGAAGGTACCATGTTCATCTGTACAAACAATAGTACATAAGTATAAACACCATGGGACCACGCAGCCGTCATACCGCTCAGGAAGGAGAGACGTTCTGTCTCCTAGAGATGAACGTACTTTGGTGCGAAAAGTGCAAATCAATCCCAGAACAACAGCAAAGGAAACAGGTACAAAGGTATCTATAGCCACAGTAAGACGAGTCCTATATTGACATAACCTGAAAGGCGGCTCAGCAGGGAAGAAGTCACGGCTCCAAACCGCCATAAAAAAGCCAGACAATGGTTTGCAACTGCACATGGGGACAAAGATCGTACTTTTTGGAAAAATGTCCTCTGGTCTGATGAAACAAAATAGAACTGTGGAGGAAAAGGGGGGGGGGGGGGATTGCAAGCTGAAGAACACCATCACAACCGTGAAGCACTGGGGTGGCAGCATCATGTTGTGGGGGTGCTTTGCTGCAGGAGGGACTGGTGTACTTCACAAAATAGATTGCATCATGAGGCAGGAAAATTATGTTGATATATTGAAGCAACATATCAAGATATCAGTCAGGAAGTTAAAGCTTGGTCGCAAATGGGTCTTCCAAATGAACAATGACCTGAAGCATACTTCCAAAGTTGTGACAAAATGGCTTAAGGACAACAAGTCAAAGTCTTGGAGTGGCCATCACAAAGCCCTGACTTCAATCCCATAGAACATTTGTGGGCAGAACTGAAAAAGCATGTGCGAGCAAGGAGGCCAACAAACCCGACTCAGTTGCACCATCTCTGTCAGAACGAATGGGCCAAAATTCACCCAACTTATTGTGGGAAGCTTGTGGAAGGCTACCTGAAACGTTTGACCCAAGTTAAACTATTTAAAGGCAATGCTACTACAGTGCCTTGCGAAAGTATTCGGCCCCCTTGAACTTTGTGACCTTTTGCCACATTTCAGGCTTCAAACATAAAGATATAAAACTGTATTTTTTTGTGAAGAATGAACAAGTGGGACACAATCATGAAGTGGAACGACATTTATTGGATATTTCAAACTTTTTTAACAAATCAAAAACTGAAAAATTGGGCGTGCAAAATTATTCAGCCCCCTTAAGTTAATACTTTGTAGCGCCACCTTTTGCTGCGATTACAACTGTAAGTCGCTTGGGGTATGTCTCTATCAGTTTTGCACATTGAGAGACTGACATTTTTTCCCATTCCTCCTTGCAAAACAGCTCGAGCTCAGTGAGGTTGGATGGAGAGCATTTGTGAACAGCAGTTTTCAGTTCTTTCCACAGATTCTCGATTGGATTCAAGTCTGGACTTTGACTTGGCCATTCTAACACCTGGATATGTTTATTTTTGAACCATTCCATTGTAGATTTTGCTTTATGTTTTGGATCATTGTCTTGTTGGAAGACAAATCTCCGTCCCAGTCTCAGGTCTTTTGCAGACTCCATCAGGTTTTCTTCCAGAATGGTCCTGTATTTGGCTCCATCCATCTTCCCATCAATTTTAACCATCTTCCCTGTCCCTGCTGAAGAAAAGCAGGCCCAAACCATGATGCTGCCACCACCATGTTTGACAGTGGGGATGGTGTGTTCAGGGTGATGAGCTGTGTTGCTTTTACGCCAAACATAACGTCTTGCATTGTTGCCAAAAAGTTCAATTTTGGTTTCATCTGACCAGAGCACCTTCTTCCACATGTTTGGTGTGTCTCCCAGGTGGCTTGTGGCAAACTTTAAACAACACTTTTTATGGATATCTTTAAGAAATGGCTTTCTTCTTGCCACTCTTCCATAAAGGCCAGATTTGTGCAATATACGACTGATTGTTGTCCTATGGACAGAGTCTCCCACCTCAGCTGTAGATCTCTGCAGTTCATCCAGAGTGATCATGGGCCTCTTGGCTGCATCTCTGATCAGTCTTCTCCTTGTATGAGCTGAAAGTTTAGAGGGACGGCCAGGTCTTGGTAGATTTGCAGTGGTCTGATACTCCTTCCATTTCAATATTATCGCTTGCACAGTGCTCCTTGGGATGTTTAAAGCTTGGGAAATCTTTTTGTATCCAAATCCGGCTTTAATCTTCTTCACAACAGTATCTCGGACCTGCCTGGTGTGTTCCTTGTTCTTCATGATGCTCTCTGCGCTTTTGACGGACCTCTGAGACTATCACAGTGCAGGTGCATTTATACGGAGACTTGATTACACACAGGTGGATTGTATTTATCATCATTAGTCATTTAGGTCAACATTGGATCATTCAGAGATCCTCACTGAACTTCTGGAGAGAGTTTGCTGCACTGAAAGTAAAGGGGCTGAATAATTTTGCACGCCCAATTTTTCAGTTTTTGATTTGTTAAAAAAGTTTGAAATATCCAATAAATGTCGTTCCACTTCATGATTGTGTCCCACTTGTTGTTGATTCTTCACAAACAAATACAGTTTTATATCTTTATGTTTGAAGCCTGAAATGTGGGAAAAGGTCGCAAAGTTCAAGGGGGCCGAATACTTTCGCAAGGCACTGTAAATACTAATTGAGTGTATGTACACTTCTGACCCACTGAGAATGTGATGAAAGAAATAAATGCTGAAATAAATCATTCTCTCAACTATTATTCTGACATTTCACAATCTTAAAATAAAGTGGTGATCCTAACTGACCTCGACAGGGAATCTTTACTAGGATTAAATGTCAGGAATTGTGAAAAACGGAGTTTAAATGTACTTGGCTAAGGTGTATGTAAACTTTCGACTTCAACTCTCTCTCTCTAATATATATATATATATATATATATATATAAATAAATAATTGTTCGCTGTGTACAGTAGGAACAGTACAGGTAGCCTGACGTCCCTCCCTGGCAGTGCTGTGTGTGTTTGGCTGTGACCTGCCGGAGCCAGGGTGAATCTGGTATACTGGGCTGGCTTAGAGCTGGCTCACATGGGATTCATGAGAGGCCACAGCGGTGCAGCTGAGTCCCCGGGTCACCTCCCCTCGTCCCGCCCGGCTTCGCCACTAGGCCCCATACATACGTTTTTCATGGAAAGCACCAGGTAGGCTCCATCTGATGGGAGGAACTGCTTATTGCTCTGAGAAACCATCCATGACAGGCTGGCCAGGCCTCCAAGTCGAGAGGAACACCCACTCTCCGCCTGTTCCCCCCTCAGCTCCCCTCCCATATCAACCTCCCACAGGTAAGCAATGTGACTCTGTGGCAGTGCCTCAGCATGTCAGTGTAGTGTGTTGTTTAAGGGCTCTTGTCCCTGAGGTCAGTTATTAAATAGGACACTGCGTCACCTAATACGTCATCCTGTCTATTACTTTTAACACCTAGGCCTACAACGTCAATATCACCTTTATTATCTACATTACTAATGTCATTGACTACTGCTATATCACTCATCATCGTAATCACATCTTCGTATAGCAAACATATAAGAAACATTTTTTGAAGAGTTCTCTTCACAAAGTAATTTGTCATTAAACACTTAACGATGAACATGCTTAACAAGAAACTATACAGCAAAAAGAGCATGCTTAAGGATACAAAAGCAAATTAAATTACATGTTCAATTATTATTTTCTATGAGGAAATTTGATTTAATGAAAGGAACTTATTAGTTCCCTAGATTAACTGAAATGATAACAGATATTTTGAACTACTGTTCCTGGTAGGGTCATATTGAACCAATCCCTTTGGTTGCTCTTCCTCTCAGATGAATACATCCTCTAATAAGTGGGTTTAGAAACCCTAGAACCTGTCAAATACAAATCCAGGACACTCAAGCGTGTGTGTTTAATGTTGGTGTGTGTATCTGTGTGTGTGCTCTCTTAGAAGCAGCAACATGAGTACGTGTACATACGTACACACAGATCTATCACTACCTTTATTGCTCCATCATAGGAGGCCAGTTCTCCTGACGCAATCTCTCAATGAGATTCATGGCAAGCCAGCTCCGTAACTTATAGCAACGGGGAGCCAATAGGAGCAGAGGAAGCAGTGCAACCATGGCAATGGGGCTTCTCTTGGAGGCAACAGCAGCAGCAGTAGCAACAGCAGCAGTAGTAATGTCTTTGAGAACAGGCATAAGTCTTTATTTCACCCAAAAAGAAGCTAACTGATAAATAACACTGACATTATTAACCATTTGGGCAGATCAAATCGAAGTTTATTTGTCACGTGCGCCAAGTACAACAGGTGTAGGTAGACCTTACAGTGAAATGCTTACTTACAGGTTCTAACCAACAGTGCAAAAAATGTATTAGGTGAACAATATTGTGATTAGATTGTGACTCGAGAATGCCTATAATCAGCAGAATGCATTACCAATGTATGGGGAGAGACATGCAGGGGTCCCACAGAGCAAAACAATGGCTGCTGCTTCCCAAGGTGATAGTAGTGGAGAAAATACACTTTGGGGGAAATGAGCAGAGCTTTTTATGGATTCTCTTACACCAGATTCTGCATGAGAAAATCCCCATGTAATTGGATTACAGTGAAACGGTGCCATATATTCCCCAAATAGACTTTCATATCAGCAGACTTTACAACTCACCAATAATACAATAACCTACGAACATTGGAATTGAATGTGTACTACAGTTTTATGTTATTAAAAAAGTGGGTCAATAAATACACTATAAAGACAGGTCCAACATTTTTTCACATGAATAACCAGTCATAACTACTACAGTTATTATAAGAGATACAGTGAGTTGTTCATCATTCTTGAAAGACAAAACCAAAGAAACATCAATTAGATACTACCACACACCAATGACCACAACAGACCCTTCGCTAAGCCCCTCCCCCTTGGTTACTGTTGCAACAGACATTTTCCCCGGGAAGCCCAATTCCCCCTTCTAACCACTGGTGAAATCCCCTCACAATGATCTCAAACTGTGTTTTTAATACACAATGAAATTAAACACAGACTACTACCCTTTGCTAATCAGGAAACTCTCTGGTATGTTGTGGTGGATTTTCATTACAATTGCTTCATGGGAACCTGGTAAAAATTATGTTTATAACGTGGCTAGCCACTGAATGGCTCTGAACTAAAGAGATTCTCCAGTACACCTGTATATTTTTAGCCAGTAGTTCTGAATGTAGCGCTCATGAGCAGTGGCGGCCCTTCACCCCAAAAAAGTCAAAATAATAACATACAGTGGGGCAAAAAAGTATTTAGTCAGTCACCAATTGTGCAAGTTCTCCCAATAAAAAAGATGAGGGGCCTGTAATTTTCATCATAGATACACTTCAACTATGACAGACAAAATGAGAAAAAAAATCCAGAAAATCACATTGTAGGATTTTTAATGAATTTATTTGCAAATTATGGTGGAAAATAAGTATTTGGTCACCAACAAACAAGCAAGACTCTCACAGACCTGTAACTTCTTCTTTAAGAGGCTCCTCTGTCCTCCACTCGTTACCTGTATTAATGGCACCAGTATAAAAGACACCTGTCCACAACCTCAAACAGTCCCACTCCAAACTCCACTATGGCCAAGACCAAAGAGCTGTCAAAGAACACCAGAAACAAAATTGTAGACCTGCACCCGGCTGGGAAGACTGTGGGACTGTGGGAGCAATTATTAGGAAATGGAAGACATACAAGACCACTGATAATCTCCCTCGATCTGGGGCCTCACTCATCTTTTTAAGTGGGAGAAATAGCACAATTGGTGGCTGACTAAATACTTTTTTTGCCCCACTGTATATACACTACCGTTCAAAAGTTTGGGGTCACTTGTTTTTGAAAGAAAAGCACATTTTTGGTCCATTAAAATAACATCAAATTGATCAGAAATACAGTGTAGGCATTGTTAATGTTGTAAATGACTATTGTAGCTGGAGATGGCAACATTTTTATGGAATATATACATAGGCGTACAGAGGCCCTTTATCAGCAACCATCACTCCTGTGTTCCAATGGCAAGTTGTGTTAGCTAATCCAAGTTTATCATTTTCAAAAGCTAATTGATCATTAGAAAACTCTTTTGCATTTATGTTAGCACAGCTGAAAACTGTTGTGCTAATTAAAGAACCAATAAAACTGGCCTTCTTAGACTAGTTGAGTATCTGGAGCATCAGCATTTGTGGGTTCGATTACAGGCTCAAAATGGCCAGAAACAAAGAACTTTCTTCTGAAACTCGTCAGTCTATTCTTGTTCTGAGAAATGAAGGCTATTCCATGTGAGAAATTGGCAAGAAACTGAAGATCTCATACAATGCTGTGTACTGCTCCCTTCACAGAACAGTGCGAACTGTCTCTAACCAGAATAGAAAGAGAAGGCCAGCATCCCGGAGTCGCCTCTTCATTGTTGACGTTGAGACTGGTGTTTTGCGGGTACAATCAAGTAGTGCTTTCAAACTGCACTGAACTAAAATAATGACGAGCGGGAGCGGAGCAAAACTTTCTAGTGGTCAAAACCAATCATCTTGAGGCTAGTGCTGTGCAGTGATTTGTTCTTTTTGAACTACTCGTTTGACTTGAAAGTCATGATTCATTTCTCAGAGTGACTCGTTAATTTTAGTTGTTCGTTTGACTTGCTGGCCCGCCTGGCTTCAATAAATTCTAAAGCAAGATTAATACCCACTTCTCCATTTGAGCTCTGACCACCAACAGTCTATCAGGTGGTCACAGAAAAATGTATCATGCTGCAGGTAGTACAGAGAAGGAAAATAACTGATAAACGATTGCATGGTGCAAGAATGAATGCAATCAATCCGATAGCATTGAGAAGTTTACCACAATAGTCACATGCTTCATCAATAAGTGCATAGAGCATGTCGTCCCCACAGTGACTATAAGTATCTACCCAAATCAAAAAACATAGATTACAGGCAATATCCGTGCTGGGCTAAAGACCAGACCTACCGCTTACAAGGAACGGGACATGGACACATTCAAGAAAGCCCACTACGATCACCGACGAGATATCAAACATGCTTGCAGACGATAACGAATTACAAAGGGAAACCCAGCCATGAGTTTCCCAGAGATGCTGATATGATCTAAATGCCTTTTATTCTTGCTTTGAGGAATATAACACTGTACCTTGCATGAAACCCCCTGTTTTTCCAGATGACTGTGATCTCGCTCTCCGTGACCAAATCTGAGCAAAATGTTTAAACAGGTTAACAATCACAGAATCCAAGGGGGCATTCTCAAAGCATGCGCAGACCAGCTGGGCAACGGTCTTCACAGACATTATTAATTTACATCCTTTTTCTCCCCAATTTCGTGATATCCAATTGCGATCTTGTCTCATCGCTGCAACTCCCAACGGGCTCGGGAAAGGCGAAGGTGCCAAACTGCGCTTCTTAACACCCACTTAACCCGGAAGCCAGCTGCACCAATGTGTCAGAGGAAACACCATTCAACTGATGACCGAAGTGAGCCTGGAGGCGCCCGGTCCACCACAAGGAGGCGCTAGAGCTCGATGAGCCAAGCAAAGCCCCAAGAGCTCAAAGGTGACCTACCTAAATGACTATCGCCCTGTAGCACTCATATCTGTAATTATGAAGTGCTTTGAAAGGCTGGTCATGACACACATCAACACTATCATCCCAGACACCCTAGGCCCACTCCAATTTGCATACCGCTGTCGTTTATTGACTATCATTAATGTGTCTGCTATTTTATAAAATGATTACATACCACATTCAATTTTTACGCGATTAAATTATTCATATAACAATTAATTAAGTAGTAATCAGGGGAATCACGGGAAAAGTTATTTAACAAGTTACTATCTCCCAACTAAACTCTAAAGATATATATCTTACATCAGTCACAGTCAAATCATGAATTCTTATTTACCTTCAGTTTCATTCTGAATGTCGCAAAACTCTTGGATATCCGCACGAACCCTAGCATAAATGATGAATCAGCGATACACAAATTGGCTTAATTATTTATTTACCAAGTAACTAAATAATCACACAGAATTACATAAACACACAAACAGGATAGCTTACACATGAATTAATACACAATGCAATGAAAAGTCCCTAGTGGACTAAACTGATATGGCAGCTTGTTACACAAAATTACCGATTCAGAAGAGAGGGAAAGGGAGAGAAAGGAATTCCACTAACGTACACACAGCTGATAACTATGCTCAAGGAAATGTGAATACTTTGCACATGAACGGCCGCTCATTCGAAATAATTGTAATGAACATATTTACGTGTGTATGTCTTTGCTGTCTCTCTGTTCAAAACACTCGATCCATCTACGTCAAGTAATTGGACAGAAAGTCTTGGGTTGTGTAAGTCTCTGGTTGTCCACCAGAGAACACCATGTCTTTTGTAGTTGTAGCTTCTTGGTTTCAGGTGTCTGTGAGAACGGATCTTCCATAGGAAATGTTCGTTAGAATGGTTAGAATGGTTCTCGGTCGTGTTTACTAGACTAAAGTACTTAAACAGCTGCAGACTGAATGTTCCTCTATAGTCTTCTTCGAGTTTCAGAGTTTATAACAATTTCGTACCTTCCAGCTCATGCTGTCGGTCACGCTGATCTAATGTAGAGCTAGAACCATTTTACACACCCATAGCAACCCGGTAATGTACTGGTCTCTAGAGATTTAAATTTCCTAACCATTTCAGCGTATGGACTGCGTTCTCACGTTCTCTGGTCTAATGTAAATTTTGTTAGCGAGTTATTCTCTCTAACTCTGCCAAAAGGGGCGTTTCATGACGCCGACATAATGTCTGTGCTCACGTGGGTGTGGTCACTGACTGGTTAAAACTTTTAAATGAAAAACAATTCTCATTTAGAAGGCCAACATCACATTTCATCTTCTCACAAATAGTTTAATATTTAATCATACAAGTTCCACAACATTTAGATGTAAATCTGATAAATGGGAAATATACACATTCAGAGATAGTTATGTTGTTATACTGTCCTTAATGAGATCCCAAAACAACAACTGATATGATAATTGTTCTTTCAGTACCCATGGACCCATTACAGAAATATTGTTTCATTATTCAACCTTTTGATGTTACCGTTTTCTTTCCCCTCCTCCTGCAAAGCCCAAAGGCAGAATTTCTACAAGGTATTTACGGGAGAGAGAGGGCGCTGTAGAGCGGACCGACTGTAACCTGATCCTTCAGATCTTCACAGGAGAGTCGCGACACCGCCCCAACAGATCCACAGATGCAGCAATCTCAATTGCACTTCACACTGCCCTCTCCCACCTGGACAACGGGAGGGAAAATAACTATGTGAGAATGCTGTTCAGACTACAGCTCAGCTTTCAACTAGGGATGCACAATATAATCGGTGAACAGCTAAAAATGACAACATCGGTATCGGCCCAACGTCTAGCTTATTAACACCGATGTGCAAAACCGTTGTCAAAGCTGACTTGCATACCTATATAATGGCGTAATGATGCCGCGTAAAAGTTTGTGCTACACATACTGTAGCATTCCTAACCTAGCCCACAAAGTCTGCTGTGTGGATCGAGCAGTCAACAAGTCGAGCAGTCATTTGAAAGAGTAAGAACATTTCAGCGAGACAACTCAAAGGCGAAATCCATTAACGCCAAGATAATGGAATTCATTGCCCTTGACAATCAATCGTTCTCTGTCGAGGGTGATGTTGGCTTTCGCCGACTGGTCGAGCACCGGTACACATTACCAAGTGTGCTATTTTTAGATGTTGCCCTACCGGAGCTACACAGTAATAGCGTCACTGCTATTAGCTTCACGACATACTATGGAACGCCGTTTGGGTCTTGCTTGTCAAAAAAAATAAATCTGATGCGTTAAATAAGCTCTTAATTTGACACGTCAAATAATACAGTTCTATTATAGAATGTTGTGTGTTCTGAATTTGCACGTGCAAGCCAAGCGCCACCACTACTATCAGTAACACTGTCAAAGCTGTACAGAAATATCTGCAAACAAGCAAACACCGGCCACAAACAATGTGTTGACAATACCGCGTTAGTAATAAAGCATTATTTATTTGACCGCAACGTCTGGGGTAGCTAGCTAGCTTTAGCTTGGTACCTAGCTAGCACCAATACAACCAGCCTGAAAACAAATGACCAGTAGAAACTGAAGTCATTTTCATTATTCTTAGCAATGATTTATGAATCCTTGTGAGTAAGTATTAGCTAGGTAGCCACTTGTTGTTTGCCTAATAAAATTGAACTTCGGTTCATGAAAATAAATAGCTAGCCAGCTACTTTACCCTGTTGTCCAAAGCTAACATTATAAGCAGACAGCTAGCTTCATCTGGCTAGTGAGACTCGACCGGGTTATGTGTTGTGAAGCTAGCCACAATAAGGATTAGGCACAATAGTGGAATTTGCGGTTTGCCTTCAAAATAAAAGTATGTTTTTGAAAGTGACGCAGAAGGTTTCAAATGGTGGAATCGTGCCATATTTAGAATAGATCATGTTAAACAAGGTTGGAATGTGAAGCAATGAAATGGGGCATCAGTCTATTTGGTGACACCCACAGAATACAACTGTGAAGAGTTTACGCAAATATTAGCGTTGTAGCTCTTATCGCGGGACTGTGACTGTGTGAAATCCCCTCCCCAGTCAGCCTTTTGTGTGTATTGACATTCATATTGCACTGGACTGTACAGCTTTACCTAAGGATTGGGGTTCAATGAAATGGGGTATCAGTCTACTCAATAACCAATAATTTTTTTCCCAACGTCCTCCTCAGAGTTATTAGACTCCAAAACATCCACGCAGTATTGTTTTTCCTCTGGAATAGTGTTCAATACACATACAGTGGCAAGAAAAAGTATGTGAACCCTTTGGAATTACCTGGATTTCTGCATAAATTGTGCTTAGTACTCCCTGTTTATTCACGACCGTGCGGTCATGCACGACTCCAACACAATCACCAAGTTTGCTGATGAAACGACGAGTCATCCTACAGGGAAGATGTCAGAGACTTAGCATTGTGGTGCCAGGGACAACAACCTCCCCCACAATGTCAGTAAGGCCAAGGACTTGATTGTGGACTATAGGAGAAAGAAAGGAGAGCACGCCCCTATCCACAATGACAGGGCTGTTGTGGAGCGGGTCAAGAGCTTCCAGTTCCTTGGCATCCACATAAGGACTTAACATGGTCCACACCAGAGGTCGACCGATTAATTGGAATGGCCGATTAACTAGGGCTGATTTAAAGTTTTCATAACAATCGGAAATCGGTATTTGTGGGCACCGATTTGCCGATTTTTTAAATTGTATTTTTTACACCTTTATTTAACTAGGCAAGTCAGTTAAGAACACATTCTTATTTTATTGCCTGTTACACAAATGCAGTAAGCCAAAGTAAGTTGCTAGCTAGCATTAAACTTATCTTATAAAAAACAATCAATCATAATCACTAGTTAACTACACATGGTTGATGATATTACTAGATATTATCTAGCGTGTCCTACATTGCATATAATCTGACTGAGCATACAAGCATCTAAGTATCTGACTGAGTGGTGGTAGGCAGAAGCAGGCGCGTAAACATTCATTCAAACAGCACTTTCGCGCGTTTTGCCACAGCTCTTCGTTGTGCTTCATGCATTGCGCTGTTTATGACTTCAAGCCTATCAACTCCCGAGATGAGGCTGGTGTAACCGAAGTGAAATGGCTGGCTAGTTAGCGCGCGCTAATAGCGTTTCAAACGTCACTCGCTCTGAGCCTTCTAGTAGTTGTTCCCCTTGCTCTGCATGGGTAACGCTGCTTCGAGGGTGGCTGTTGTCGTTGTGTTGCTGGTTCGAGCCCAGGGAGGAGCGAGGAGAGGGACGGAAGCTATACTGTTACACTGGCAATACTAAAGTGCCTATAAAAACATCCAATAGGCAAAGGTTAATGAAATACAAATGGTATAGAGGGAAATAGTCATATAATTCCTATAATAACTACAACCTAAAACTTCTTACCTGGGAATTTTGAAGACTCATCTTAAAAGGAACCACCAGCTTTGATATGTTCTCATGTTCTGAGCAAGGAACTGAAACGTTAGCTTTCTTACTTAGCACATTTACTTTCTTCTACAAAACTTTTTGCATTATTTAAACCAAATTGAACATGTTTCATTATTTACTTGAGGCTAAATTGATCTTATTGATGTATTATATTAAGTTAAAATAAGTGTTCATTCAGTATTGTTGTAATTGTCATTATTACAAATAAAATAAATAAATAAAAAAAAAAAAAAAATATATATATATATATATATATATATATATATATATATATATATATATATATATATATATATATATATATATATATTTAAATTGTCCGATTAATCGGTATCGGCTTTTTTGGTCCTCCAATAATCGGTATCGGTGTTGAAAAATCATCATCCGTCGACCTCTAGTCCACACACACCCAAACAGTCGTGAAGAGGGCACGGCGGCTGAAAAGATTTGTCATGGGCCCTCGGATCCTCAAAAAGTTATACAGCTGCATCATCGAAAGCATATTGACTGGCTGCATCACCGCTTGGTATGGCAAATGCATCCCCCTCGACCTCAAGGCGTCAAAGAAGGTGGTGCTGACAGCCCAGTACATCACTTGGGCCGAGCTCCCTGCCTTCGAGGACTTCTATATCCACACACACACTATACGATACATTTATTAAAACATAAGAACGAGTGCGAGTTTGTCACAACCCGGCTCGTGGGAAGTGACAAAAAGCTTTTATAGGACCAGGGCACAAATAATAATAAATAATTTTGCTCTTTATTTAGCCATCTTACATATAAAACTTTATTTGTTCATCAAAAATTGTGAACAACTCACCACAGGTTAATGAATGAGAAGGGTGTGCTTGAAAGGATGCACATAACTCAATGCAATGTTGGGTTGTATTGGAGAGTCTCAGTCTTAAATCATTTTCCACACACGGTCTGTGCCTGTATTTAGTTTTCATGCTAGTGAGGGCCGAGAATTGACTCTCACATAGGTACGTGGTTGCAAAGGGAATCAGTGTCTCAACAGCGAGATTTGCCAAGGCAAGAAACAGAAATCTGGCAGTGGCTTCTGATTAAATAAAATTGTCAACAGAACCGCTTTTTGCAATTATGATGAGACTCTCTTGTTCAGATATCGGTAAGTGGACTGGAGGCAGGTCACAAACCAGATAACGAATCCAGTTGTTTGTGTCACCCGTTTTGGGAAAGTACCTGCATAATTGAGCACCCATCTCACTCAGGTGCTTCACTATATCACATTTGACATTGTCCGTAAGCTTGAGTTCATTTCCACACAAAAAAAAAATCATACAATGATGAAAAGACCTGTGTGTTGTCCTTGTTAATGCAGACAGAAAAGAGCTCAAACTTCTTCATCATAGCCTCAATTTTGTCCCGCACATTGAATATAGTTGCGGACAGTCCCTGTAATCCTAGATTGAGTTCATTCAGGTGAGAAAAAATATCACCCAGATAGGTCAGTTGTGTGAGAAACTCGTCATCATGCAAACGGTCAGACAAGTGAAAATGATGGTCAGTAAAGAAAACTTTAAGCTTGTCTCTCAATTTAAAAAAGCATGTCAATACTTTGCCCCTTGACAACCAGCACACAGTATGTTGTAAAAGCGTTACATGGTCACTGCCCATATCATTGCATAATGCAGAAAATACACGAGAGTTCAGGGGCCTTGCTTTAACAAAGTTAAACATTTTCACTGTAGTGTCCAAACCGTCTTTCAAGCTGTCAGGTACAGTGCCTTGCGAAAGTATTCGGCCCCCTTGAACTTTGCGACCTTTTGCCACATTTCAGGCTTCAAACATAAAGATATAAAACGGTATTTTTTTTGTGAAGAATCAACAACAAGTGGGACATAATCATGGAGTGGAACGACATTTATTGGATATTTCAAACTTTTTTAACAAATCAAAAACTGAAAAATTGGGCGTGCAAAATTATTCAGCCCCCTTAAGTTAATACTTTGTAGCGCCACCTTTTGCTGCGATTACAGCTGTAAGTCGCTTGGGGTATGTCTCTATCAGTTTTGCACATCGAGAGACTGAATTTTTTTCCCATTCCTCCTTGCAAAACAGCTCGAGCTCAGTGAGGTTGGATGGAGAGCATTTGTGAACAGCAGTTTTCAGTTCTTTCCACAGATTCTCGATTGGATTCAGGTCTGGACTTTGACTTGGCCATTCTAACACCTGGATATGTTTATTTTTGAACCATTCCATTGTAGATTTTGCTTTATGTTTTGGATCATTGTCTTGTTGGGAGACAAATCTCCGTCCCAGTCTCAGGTCTTTTGCAGACTCCATCAGGTTCTTCCAGAATGGTCCTGTATTTGGCTCCATCCATCTTCCCATCAATTTTAACCATCTTCCCTGTCCCTGCTGAAGAAAAGCAGGCCCAAACCATGATGCTGCCACCACCATGTTTGACAGTGGAGATGGTGTGTTCAGGGTGATGAGCTGTGTTGCTTTTACGCCAAACATAACGTCTTGCATTGTTGCCAAAAAGTTCAATTTTGGTTTCATCTGACCAGAGCACCTTCTTCCACATGTTTGGTGTGTCTCCCAGGTGGCTTGTGGCAAACTTTAAACAACACTTTTTATGGATATCTTTAAGAAATGGCTTTCTTCTTGCCACTCTTCCATAAAGGCCAGATTTGTGCAATATACAAATGATTGTTGTCCTATGGACAGAGTCTCCCACCTCAGCTGTAGATCTCTGCAGTTCATCCAGAGTGATCATGGGCCTCTTGGCTGCATCTCTGATCAGTCTTCTCCTTGTATGAGCTGAAAGTTTAGAGGGACGGCCAGGTCTTGGTAGATTTGCAGTGGTCTGATACTCCTTCCATTTCAATATTATCGCTTGCACAGTGCTCCTTGGGATGTTTAAAGCTCGGGAAATCTTTTTGTATCCAAATCCGGCTTTAAACTTCTTCACAACAGTATCTCGGACCTGCCTGGTGTGTTCCTTGTTCTTCATGATGCTCTCTGCGCTTTTAACGGACCTCTGAGACTATCACAGAGCAGGTGCATTTATACGGAGACTTGATTACACACAGGTGGATTGTATTTATCATCATTAGTCATTTAGGTCAACATTGGATCATTCAGAGATCCTCACTGAACTTCTGGAGAGAGTTTGCTGCACTGAAAGTAAAGGGGCTGAATAATTTTGCACGCCCAATTTTTCCGTTTTTGATTTGTTAAAAAAGTTTGAAATATCCAATAAATGTCGTTCCACTTCATGATTGTGTCCCACTTGTTGTTGATTCTTCACAAAAAAATACAGTTTTATATCTTTATGTTTGAAGCCTGAAATGTGGCAAAAGGTCTCAAAGTTCAAGGGGACCGAATACTTTCGCAAGGCACTGTATTCCCTTGGCAGCAAGAGCCTCTCAGTGGATGCTGCAGTGTACCCAAGTGGTGTTGGGAACAACTGCTTGCACGCGCGTTACCACTTCACTGTGTCTCCCTGTCATGGCTTTTGCGCCATCAGTACAGATACCAACACATCTTGACAACCAAAGTCCATTTGATGTCACAAAGCTGTCCAGTACTTTATAAATATCCTCTCATGTTGTCCTGGTTTCCAGTGGTTTGCAGAAAAGGATGTCTTCCTTAATTGACCCCCCATAAATGTAACAGACATATCCAGGAGCTGTGGCAGGCACGCCACGTCTGTTGACTCATCCAGCTGTAACGCAGATAATTCACTGGCTTGTATGCAAAGCAGTAATTGATTTAAAACATCTCTTGCCATGTCACTGATGCGTAGTGAAACAGTGTTGTTTGATGAAGTATTTGTCTGTATAGTTTTGTGGGCCTTTTCCCCCAGCATTGTCCCAGCCATATCCACAGCAGCAAGAAGAATTAAGTCCTCCACAATAGTATGGGACTTGCCTGTCCTAGCCACTCGGTAGCTCACCATATAAGATGCTTCTAGCCCCTTCTTATTAATGGTATCTGTTGCTTTTATACATCCCTTACTACTCAAAAGTAGTCTTTATTCTCGCTCAAAAAACTTGTGGCTTATTTTTCAAATTGTCATGTTTCATTTCTAAATGTCTGCGCAAGAGTGAAGGTTTCCCACGAGAGAGTAACGGTTAATGTGATTGGATGTTAATTATTTGACTAAGCTACCTGTATTTGACATTGTGTTGTTATTTCGCTGAACACTAGATAGTTTAAGTTTTAGCAGTGAAACAAGGCTACTCAGGTGAGAAAAAAACTTCTCGCAAATGTATAGCCCCGTTGGAAAATATAAATGTACAGATTTTTTAAATTATGTAAATCACATTTTTATTTGGCACACCCCCGACGGCATTGCGCTTACTCCAGTTTGGGAATACCTGGTCTAAGGGTTTAAAAATCCTTCTTTAACCGGTCTCCTTCCCTTCATCTACATTGATTGAAGTGGATTTAACATGTGGCATCAATAACGGATCATGGCTTTCACCTAGATTCACCTGGTCAGTCTATGTCATGGAAAGAGCAGGTGTTCTTAATGTTTGTATACTCAGTGTAATTTAGGCTTGCCTAAATAAAGCTGATTCGTTTGCTTTGAACATCGGCACATCCAGCACAAAGCGTTAGGTTTAAAAAATTCTTAGTAGTTGCCAAAGTTCCAGAGCATGCAGTCAGCATGCAGTCAAAGCTACTAGCTAACAGCTTTTGGCAAGTATGGGTAGCTGCAGCCCAATATGGCGACCGGAGTATGGGCGAGTTGGTGTGTCGAAAGGAGTAGGTGTACGGAAAGCAAATCAGCCAATTGGGCAGATTTATTGCCACTCAAGACAATTTTGCGTGTCTGATTGGACTGCACGACGTGTCGATAACCGCCGGCGGAAGCTAACGTGGCCATTTTTTTATATCAATTAGGATAGCAGCCTATATTGATAACTGTCTACTACTCAATGGGGAGGGCATGAATGGCAACACCAGGACACAGTGCCCTTTTCTCCCCCTTGACAAGCACTACTGTCCGGCAACAGCGTGCAAAGTAGCTAACTAGTAACCAATATCAGGGAGACAGTCATAGGAAGCACACACATACAACGCATGCAGCAACAGTACAACCATCAATATTTTTTATAAAAAATAAACAATCATCAGTTTTATAACTGAAAATGTACAGTTATTTGTATAAAACTTAGTGAAATACGACTCAGGTTAATCCTCTGGTTTAAAAACAAGTCCAAACTCTCACAGTAGGATAGCTCAATGTGCTGTAATTGTATGAAAGAAAATAAAAACACCCACCACCAATCAAAACCATCTAACCTATAGCAGAGTGCTTTCGACACACCCACTCTTTTCCACATGCCAACTACTTTCCTTTTGACACACCCACTCCTTTCCACATGCCCACTATTTTCCTTTCGACACACCCACTCCTTTCCACATGCCCACTACTTTCCTTTTGACACACCCAGTCCTTTCCACATGCCCACTACTTTCCTTTTGACACACCCACTCCTTTCCACATGCCCACTACTTTCCTTTTGACACACCCACTCCTTTCCACATGCCCACTACTTTCCTTGACACAACCACTCCTTTCCACATGCCCACTACTTTCCTTTTGACACACCCACTCCTTTCCAAATGCCCACTACTTTCCTTTTGACACACCCAGTCCTTTCCTAATGCCCACTACTTTCCTTTTGACAAAACCACTCCTTTCCTAATGCCCACTACTTTCCTTTTGACACACCCAGTCCTTTCCTAATCCCTACTACTTTCCTTTTGACACAACCACTCCTTTCCTAATGCCCACTACTTTCCTTTTGACACACCCACTCGCCCATACTCTGGTCGCCATATTGGGATGCAGATCCCTTTTGGAGCTAAACTAGCTAGTGCTCTCAAATCGTATCCTGATGTTGACAGCAGTTGGGAGTTGTATCAACAACATGGCTAACTTCGCTAGCTAACATGCATTTAGAGAAAACAAGTTATATTAAGTGGCTGGCTAGTTAGCAACATTTTGTGGTCAATGAGACTGAGATAGCTAACCAGCTGAGCAAATAACCAAATCATTTCAGATTCGAAAAATACTCCAAGAGGCTCTGCATTTCAGGAATCACAGTAGAAAGTACTACCCCATGTGCACTGTTCAATTATTTAACCATTTAAACAATTTATATTTTAAAGAAAACCATTTTTCACTTGAGGTTGCCTGAGGTGTCAGACTCATGGAGAGTTTCTATCCATTGAAGCACTGAGATTTGTTGCCCAAAATTCTGAGGTGGGGCTTAGCGAATAGTCAATTGATGTCAACAATCTAAACTTCCAAGCATGCTCCCAGGTGTTATCCTTTATTCTCTCTATCCTTAATAGTGCTGGAACATGCATAGCTATTCACACTTGTACACACAAACATCCACCCACTCCCTTCTCTTGTGGTCTGTTGAGTCTTGACTAGCACACAGAGAACTGTACTGTACCTGTAGGGGATCCAGTCGGAAGAGTGCTTGGAGCTCATCTCTCTACTACTGACTGCTGATGTCCTCCGAGTGCTGGGCTAAGTGGGGACCTGCGCCAGCAGCCGAGTGAAGCAGAGGCAGCTGAGGGGTCTGGAGACAGCGATCACGGCGACAGAGCCCACACAGCCAGCACATCCTCTGCACAGCCCTCTCAAAGTCCCCTAGCGTCTGTCTGTATGTCCCTGTGTTCCTCAGTCAGTACAGCCTATGGAGCACAGAGCCCAGCGCTGGGGCTGGAGATGACTAACGATCCAGACAGGAAGGCTCCTCACTCATGCACACAAGCAGCACACATAAAACAACCCCCTTCTCTCAGTCTCCTCTCCTTCATGTGCGGGTTCTTTCTGGTTCTGGTTCTCGTGCTCTGTCTGTCTATCTCGCTCACACCCTGCTCTGTTCTCACTCCCGCTCTTAGCGCTCTCTCACTTCTCTCCTCCACCTCTCTATCCCTGGCACTCAATCTCTCACACGATCTCTCTGAGCATCAGTTAGAGCGGAATCGAGCACCAAGCTGCAAGGCGGAGGAAACAGGTACAAGAGATTCTCTTTTGTCTTGCTGCTTTAAAATGTTTCAGCCGTAGTGTTCCCGTTCGGTCTTTCCTCCCGTGTCAACGCACACACACACACCTAGCTGCTAAAGCATGGACTCAGATGTGTTTTCTGAGACATGATTTATTCATTCTCTGAGAGTGGATGTCATTAACATATGACTGTGCAGAGTAATTGTAATAGTCATTTAACATGCTCCGGACAAAGACACACTGTCTGTCTGTGATAATGACTGCCTCAGTCTCTCTCTCTCCCGCTCTCTCTCTCTCTCACACACACACACACGCTGCCCCCCACCCACCGTTAGTGTGTTCTGATGGTTATTACTAAACATGAAATGAATCAAATATATTTCCCTTAAAACTGCTTATTGATGCAATTCCATGTTGGCTTAATCAGAAATCTGAAAATGCAAATCAGATGTGTTTAATAAACATTACATTTCAAAATAAAATATATAAACTATTAATCTGGTACACCAGCCTGCTCTCTCTGTCAAACCTATACTGAGTGTACAAAACATTAAGAACACCTTCCATTTCCATGACATAGACTGATCTGGTGAACATCCAGTTTTATATGGTAACAAAAATGCCCTTCCATATACTGTATTTTCACCACAACATCCCCAGACACAGTGTTTTAACTGTATTTCATCATCGGGATGATGTGCTCTTTCCTGCTCATCTCTATCATGGTCACATTCAGTCACTTTGATTTAGTGTGCATTCAGTGAACCTGGCTATTGATTCTAATATTCAGCACTGCTGACAGACCTTTTGCTGCACCACCCAGCGCACACACAATCTTAGGGATGTGCTACTGTATGCTGAGGCATGGGGGAACATGCATGCACTTTCCCCAACAAGGTCAGAGCAGTGTAGATAAGACTGCTTTTTTGATACAGATACTTTGCACACACATTATGGGATGATATACTGTTATCTGCTTTCTTTTTCACTGCATATTATTCACGATAGCACACAATGCTAGTCAAAATGTCACTGGAGTCATGTGACAGATTAACACGTCAGAGGCAGTATTGAGGGCGCTTCAGCATTCTCTCTCAATTATTTACGGTATGCCTCAACGACAGGCATCACTGATCCGTAGGCTACTGTTCATTGGTACGCTGGTGTATTGGGAAACACAGAACTGAATGGCAATACGCCCAGGCTTCTGTAGAAATATAAAATGGAGGTAAATTACAGTCATGGTAAAACAAATTCTGTGAAATAAGCCAATCCAGAGAAAGCCTGGGCGCTGGGGGAGTTTCAAGTTTTAATGTCACGTGCACAAGTACAGTGAAATGCCTTTCTTGCAAGCTCTAACCGCAACAACGCAGTAATCAACAACAGTGTAACACTAAAAATAACAAGGTAGAACAAAAATAAACAAGATATAAAAAATAAGAACACGATAAAGTAAGCAAGCATACTATACTGTATACAGGGTCAGTTCCAGAACCATATTTACAATGTGCAGGGATACTAAGTAAGTACAACATGTTCTGTCCCTCCTAAATTGTATAGTGAGAGATCAACATACTCTGATCTTCTGAGTGCTTGGCTCCATATGACAATTCTCGCTAGGCAACAGCACTAATAAAAAGGTGCCTCTGACATATTGGCTCGTTGAAAATAAGCTAAATCTTCATCACCATCCTCACAGTTATCATCATTACCATCATCAAGCTCAGCCATAATAGTCTGTCTGCACCACTGGACTGTACTTCAACACTCAACATTGTGCTGCAGATTGCTTAGCCTGTGATAAAACACTGTGAACACATTTCTAAATGCATGACAGTAAAGTGGGACTGTCATAGTAAGCCTTGACATTACTAACATCAGTCCACCAGAGTGCTGTACTTTATTAGTGTGTGATGTTTGAAAGCACAGACAGACGAGTTACTCCCCTCTCGTCTTCTCAGAGCAGGTGTAAGCACAACAGGCTGGTAAATATTTGATGCCAGAGTGGGAGCCCTTTGAAGTTGGGGCTGATCTGGTCAGGTAGATGACTGACAGCAGGGGGCCTCTTTAGTTCCATCATCATCTTCACTGTGCCTCCTCTACCAGACTCCCTTTCTGGTCTCTCCCTCCCACCCTGATCGCCCTCCCTCCCTCCCTGATCGCCCTCCCTCCCTCCCTTATCGCCCTCCCTCCCTGCTAGCCATCACATCATCATCATCATCATAATTCTCACTGTGCCCCTGCTACCAGACTCCCTCCCTCCTTGTTTACACTCACCTACACTTTCACATGTCCAAGGACAGAAATGTAATATACTGCAGTAAATGTCCAACAAGCCCTGGACAGAATCAATTCAATGAGAAAAGTTTCAGGCGCTGTCTCGTGTCATGGCTATATCATTAAAGGACTAACACTATAAACTACCCAGAGCAATTAGATTGTCCCAAAACAGACCTTTGTGAGAGGCTTGTCCAGAGGCATTGTGGAAACTGGAGGATGGCAGGATCAGTGATTGTGATAATGGTCCTGTGCCCTGGACCCTTGCTGATGTGATTCCCTTTGAAAATGCTGCTCTGGGTAAAATGTGCATGGTCTCTTCAAATATCTGGTCCAGCCAGTGTGATGCACTGCCGCAGAGCTGAGTTCTGGAGGAGAGGAGCCACACTGTTAATAATACATCAGTCTGATCAGGCATGCAGGACATGCCATGCACACTCTCTGATGAACCACTTTTACCTTGTCAATGTGTCTGTATGCGCACGCGAGTGTTTGTTTTGTTGTGTAATTGGAAAACAGCAAGTGGCCAACCTGCTTATCCAACTGATTGAAGACAAAAGACATTTCAATATCTAACTAATTAATCTTGCTAAGAGAGACAAGTATTACAGTACTCTGAAGGAATTAGACACAAAGCTTGTTGAGAATACCTCTTCACACCTGGAAAACACAATAGCATTATGTTTCTGAAGACACAGCCTCTTAAAATCCCACTGATTACATTACATATTCCAACCAGAGCTGTTGAACAGCAACGGTTTGCTTTAAAACAAATCCCTGGATTTCTGTCTCAATCAAGTACAGTTGAAGTCAGAAGTTTACATCCACTTAGGTTGGAGTCATTAAAAACAAAAATTCAACCACTCCACAAATTTCTTGTCAACAAACTATAGTTTTGGCAAGTCGGTTAGGACATCTACTTTGTGCGTGACACAAGTAATTTTTTTTCCCAACAATTGTTTACAGACAGATTATTTGACTTATAATTCACTGTATCACAATTCCAGTGGGTCAGAAGTTTACATACACTAAGTTGACTGTGCCTTTATTCAAAGCTCAGTTGTCCTGAGTCTGCACAACTCTGCCAGGACCTAGAATTAAGAGAGACACTCAAGTGTTTTAGTACTATATCTCTTGACACAATGATGAAAATAATCATGGCCTCTAAACCTTCAAGCTGCATACTGGACCCTATTCCAACTAAACTACTGAAAGAGCTGCTTCCTGTGCTTGGCCCTCCTATGTTGAACATAATAAACGGCTCTCTATCCACCGGATGTGTACCAAACTCACTAAAAGTGGCAGTAATAAAGCCTCTCTTGAAAAAGCCAAACCTTGACCCAGAAAATATAAAAAACTATCGGCCTATATCGAATCTTCCATTCCTCTCAAAAATTTTAGAAAAGGCTGTTGCGCAACAACTCACTGCCTTCCTGAAGACAAACAATGTATACGAAATGCTTCAGTCTGGTTTTAGACCCCATCATAGCACTGAGACGGCACTTGTGAAGGTGGTAAATGACATTTTAATGGCATCGGACCGAGGCTCTGCATCTGTCCTCGTGCTCCTAGACCTTAGTGCTGCTTTTGATACCATCGATCACCACATTCTTTTGGAGAGATTGGAAACCCAAATTGGTCTACACGGACAAGTTCTGGCCTGGTTTAGATCTTATCTGTCGGAAAGATATCAGTTTGTCTCTGTGAATGGTCTGTCCTCTGACAAATCAACTGTAAATTTCGGTGTTCCTCAAGGTTCCGTTTTAGGACCACTATTGTTTTCACTATATATTTTACCTCTTGGGGATGTTATTCGAAAACATAATGTTAACTTTCACTGCTATGCGGATGACACACAGCTGTACATTTCAATTAAACATGGTGAAGCCCCAAAATTGCCCTTGCTAGAAGAATGTGTTTCAGACATAAGGAAGTGGATGGCTGCAAACTTTCTACTTTTAAACTCGGACAAAACAGAGATGCTTGTTCTAGGTCCCAAGAAACAAAGAGATCTTCTGTTGAATCTGACAATTAATCTTAATGGTTGTACAGTCGTCTCAAATAAAACTGTGAAGGACCTCGGCGTTACTCTGGACCCTGATCTCTCTTTTGAAGAACATATCAAGACCATTTCAAGGACAGCTTTTTTCCATCTACGTAACATTGCAAAAATCAGGAACTTTCTGTCCAAAAATGATGCAGAAAAATTAATCCATGCTTTTGTCACTTCCAGGTTAGACTACTGCAATGCTCTACTTTCCGGCTACCCGGATAAAGCACTAAATAAACTTCAGTTAGTGCTAAATACGGCTGCTAGAATCCTGACTAGAACCAACAAATTTGATCATATTACTCCAGTGCTAGCCTCTCTACACTGGCTTCCTGTCAAAGCAAGGGCTGATTTCAAGGTTTTACTGCTAACCTACAAAGCAATACATGGGCTTGCTCCTATCTATCTCTCTGATTTGGTCCTGCCGTACATACCTACACGTACGCTACGGTCACAAGACGCAGGCCTCCTAATTGTCCCTAGAATTTTTAAGCAAACAGCTGGAGGCAGGGCTTTCTCCTATAGAGCTCCATTTTTATGGAACGGTCTGCCTACCCATGTCAGAGACGCAAACTCGGTCTCAACCTTTAAGTCTCTACTGAAGACTCATCTCTTCAGTGGGTCATATGATTGAGTGTAGTCTGGCCCAGGAGTGGGAGGGTGAACGGAAAGGCTCTGGAGCAACGAACCACCCTTGCTGTCTCTGCCTGGCCGGTTCCCCTCTTTCCACTGGGATTCTCTGCCTCTAACCCTATTACAGGGGCTGAGTCACTGGCTTTACTGGGGCTCTCTCATGCCGTCCCTGGAGGAGGTGCGTCACCTGAGTGGGTTGAGTCACTGATGTGGTCATCCTGTCTGGGTTGGCGCCCCCCCCCCCCCTTAAGTTGTGCCGTGGCGGAGGTCTTTGTGGGCTATACTCAGCCTTGTCTCAGGATGGTAAGTTGGTGGTTGAAGATATCCCTCTAGTGGTGTGGGGGCTGTGCTTTGGCAAAGTGGGTGGGGTTATATCCTTCCTGTTTGGCCCTGTCCGGGGGTGTCCTCGGAGTGGGCCACAGTGTCTCCTGACCCCTCCTGTCTCAGCCTCCAGTATTTATGCTGCAGTAGTTTATGTGTCGGGGGGCTAGGGTCAGTTTGTTATATCTGGAGTACTTCTCCTGTCCTATTCGGTGTCCTGTGTGAATCTAAGTGTGCGTTCTCTAATTCTCTCCTTCTCTCTTTCTCTCTCTCGGAGGACCTGAGCCCTAGGACCATGCCCCAGGAATACCTGACATGATGACTCCTTGCTGTCCCCAGTCCACCTGACTGTGCTGCTGCTCCAGTTTCAACTGTTCTGCCTTATTATTATTCGACCATGCTGATCATTTATGAACATTTGAACATCTTGGCCATGTTCTGTTATAATCTCCACCCGGCACAGCCAGAAGAGGACTGGCCACCCCACATAGCCTGGTTCCTCTCTAGGTTTCTTCCTAGGTTTTGGCCTTTCTAGGGAGTTTTTCCTAGCCACCGTGCTTCTTCACCTGCATTGCTTGCTGTTTGGGGTTTTAGGCTGGGTTTCTGTACAGCACTTTGAGATATCAGCTGATGTACGAAGGGCTATATAAAATAAATTTGATTGATTGATTTAAACAGCTTGGAAAATTCCAGAAAATTATGTCATGGCTTTAGAAGCTTCTGATAGGCTAATTGGAGGTGCACCTGTGGATGTATTTCAAGGCCTACCTTCAAACTCTGTGCCGCTTCGCTTGACATCATGGGAAAATCAAAAGAAATCAGCCAAGGCCTCAGGAAAAAAATTGTAGATCTCCACCAGTCTGGTTCATCCTTGGGAGAAATTTCCAAACGCCTGAAGGTACCACGTTCATCTGTACAAACCGTACGCAAGTATAAACACCATTGGACCACGCAGCCTTCATACCGCTCAGGAAGACGACGTGTTCTGTCTCCTACAGATTAACGTTATTTGGTGCAAAAAGTGCAAATCAATCCCAGAACAACAGCAAAGGACCTTGTGAAGATGCTGGAGGAAAAAGGTATAAAAGTATCTATATCCACAGTAAAATTTGTCCTATATATCGACATAACCTGAAAGGCTGCTCCGCAAGGAAGAAGCCACTGCTCCAAAACCGCCGTAAAAAGCCAGACTATGGTTTGCAACTGCACATGGGGACAAAGATCGTACTTTTTGGAGAAATGTCCCCTGGTCTGATGAAACAAAAATGGAACTGTTTGGCCATAATGACCATCGTTATGTTTGGAGGAAAAAGGGGGACGCTTGCAAGCCAAAGAACACCATCCCAACCGTGACGCACAGTGGTGGCAGCATCATGTTGTGGGGGTGCTTTGCTGCAGGAGGGACTGGTGCACTTCACAAAATAGATGGCATCATGAAGCAGGAAAATGATGTGGCTATATTGAAGCAACATCTCAAGACATCAGTCAGAAAGTTAAAGCTTGGTCGCAAATGGGTCTTCCAAATGTACAATGACCCCAAGCATACTTCCAAAGTTGTGACAAAATGGCTTAAGGACAACAAAGTCAAGGTATTGGAGTGGCCATCACCTCAATCGAAAACTTGTGGGCAGAACTGAAAAAGCATGTGCGAGCAAGGAGGCCAACAAACCTGACCCAGTTACACCAGCTCTGTCAGGAGGAATGGGCCAAAATTCACCCAACTTATTGTGGGAAGCTTGTGGAAGGCTACCCGAAACGTTTGACCCAAGTTAAACAATTTAAAGGCAATGCTACCAAATACTAATTGAGTGTATGTTAACTTCTGACCAACTGGGAATGTGATGAAAGAAATAAAAGCTGAAATAAATAACTATTATTCTGACATTTCACATTCTTGAAATAAAGTGGTGATCCTAACGTTTTATTAGGATTCAATGTCAGGAATTGTGAAAACTGAGTTTAAATGTGTTTGGCTAAGGTGTATGTAAACTTCCGACTTCAACTGTATCAATTGATTTTTCAGTTCTGCCCAGCACCAACCAGCCTGGACAAGGCTCTTTAATGGGTCCAGCGATTGCTTTAGAACTAAAACAGCCCTATATGCTGCCATCTAAGAAGGGGTTCAAATGGATTCAACGTGATAGAAAATTGTAAATTAACCAAAAATGTAATGACAAAATTAATGACAAAATGAAAGGATGTGTTACAAAATCCATTCCAAATCATCCATTATGTTTTCAACAAGGCCCTTAATTAATACTGCAAGACAACAAGGCATTTAATTAATACTGCAAGACAACAAGGCAAAGAAATGTATTTTGTCTTAAATTGGGTCAAATCCAATACATCACAGATTGCAACCCTCTGTATTTTCAAGCATTTTGGTGGCAGCATCATGTTATAGGTATGTATTTTTTTGCCAACTGCATCATGTTATGGGTATGTTTGTTACTGGCAGGGGTTGGAAACAAAATAATTTTCCAATCATTTCGTTTTGAACAGAACCATTATTATTTTTCGTTCCACTCCACTGTTCCGACCAGCAAAATAAAGTTCTGAACCGGTTCGAACCAAATAAAGTACAGATTTCTATTCCTTTTTAAACCTCTGAAATCATACTTAAAAAAAATACAACATTAAATTACTTCACCAATCAGCGCGGATAAAGCAGCTTGCTATGGAGCGGGTTAGCGATTTAATCTGTGCAGTAAAGTCGTTAAGAGCTAATTGTATGTTTCAGTAACAGCGTGGTTTATCCATAATGAAAGACAAACACACACACACACACACAGTGTCAAAGTGTAGAGTGAGAGATGCAACTTAAATTTTGAGGGGGAGGAGAGAGGATGGAAGAAGCTTGCCTTGAAGCGCTGGTCATCAAGTTATGACATGTATTATCTGAATTTGGCCCACAGAATTATACCAACAGAGGAGAGGCTTCTATGAAGGATCTTTGAATGTCTTTGAACTTCCGAGTTGGTTTAACGTTGGACCAGAGCAAACGTTGGGTAGATAGATAGAGAAAAAGTGTGTGTGTGTGTGCAGAGCAGAGTATGTGTGCGGAGTTGAGCGGTTGGAAATTCCGTTCATTGCTCATGGAGTTCTGCTTCAGCACTCCCTTCCAACCGCTCCACTAAAAACCACTTGTTCACAGGAAGAAAAATTCACTCCATTCATTAAAATCACAATTAACCAACACCCATCCATTGTTGTGACTACCTGAACCTACCATTTTGTTTTGTAATATTGAAACCAAACCATGTGATTTGAATGAAAAGTTTTTTTTTTTAAACATGTGAATGTAAAGAAAGGTGAATGTAAAGAAGTGCTTATTATTTCAAATAGGCTAAAGTCACATTAAACAGCATATAAACACTAAATAGGTCAGGAGCCAGACAGAGAGCCTAATAAAAGGAATTATTCAGGCTATATTATTTCAATTATAGCCTACAAAGTCATTCATTGTGAAGCATTTGCGAGTATGACACACAAGGCTAGTAGGGAGTCAGGGATGTTAAGCGCTCAGCATTTAAACAACATTTCGTTGTATAAATCATTATAGTCTATAAATTGTGCATACAGGCTGAGACTTATAGTAGTTAGAAATAAAGACACATTTAACAGAAAATGCCTTATTAAGCTCAGACTACAGTGCCTTTGAATACATTTTTAGAAACGAGTTTGGACAGAGTCTGCGGCTTCAGGCTCATGTAATGGTGCCTGGAGAGCAAGCCAGCAGGGGAGAATATCCTCTCCGTGCTTGCTGTGCCACTGGGCATACTAAACACAGTTTGGCTACTCTGTTATCTACAGGTAGGACTAAAGAGTGAGGGCTTTGCATAGGCGCTTTGTTGCGATTTCTGTGGGACTGGAAAGAAATGCCCGGAGCATAAAATAATGTTATTAACTGGTTCCCATGCTTTTAAAAATGCTTTTCTGTTCCGGAACAGTGTAGATCACTTTCATTTCCAGTTTGGGTTCTGTACCTCAAATCACTTGGTTATTTTCTGGTTTTCGATTCTGTTCCCTGAACCGGTTTCAACCCTTGGTCACTGGCAGTTTGTCAGGATCAAAAAATAAAGTAGCAAAGCCGAGGTAAAAAGTTAGAGGAAAACCTGTTGTAGTCTTCTGAATACCTAACCGAATAGAGATCTATATTTCAACCAGACAATTACACATTTTTATGCCAAAGACACACCAGAATGGCTTTCCAAGCAGTGTTAGGGGTTCCTGAGGGGTCCAGTCTCAGTCCTATTTGAACATTTGAGAAGGTTTGAATATTGCTGTCCACCAATTGCTGGCCATCAATAACCTCCAACCAAATGTACTGAGCGTGAGCAATTTTGATAAAAACAATGCATATATGTTTCCCTAAGAGTTGCTCAAAGTTGGCAGTATCAGTCAAAAGTATTCACATTTGTAATCACTGCCAAAGGTGCTTCAACCAAGTACTAATGCAATCAAGACATCATTGTTTCTATGTTTTATTCAATTAGAAAATGTTCTATTGTCTCTATTTTAAAATGTGGCGTAGTATATGTAGATCAGTAGAAAAAAAATGTAATTACATTTTTTAGATTATATTTTGAGGCAGCAAAATGTGAAAACTGTGCAAGGGGTCTGTAGACTTTCACTAGGCACTGTAGCTAGATGTCATATGCCTCTAATTACCACTAAGTACAGCAGCTGGAGGAGGATTCAGCTGGATTCTGCATGCGCTTTCATTAGTGCATAAATTGTACATGCAAATATTATCCAGCAGAAACCTAATCAGCAGTGATGGAGTGGTGGCTGAGACCCAAGAGGCAGTTTCAGAGGGTGCCTGTGAGGGATTTGTACAAACAGAGGCTTCCTTATTTCAAGCTGAGTACTACATCTCTCAGCTTTACAACAGTGTGTGTGTGTGTGTGTGTGTGTGTTGGTTCAACAGGAAGTGAATGGGGGCATTGGCTGCTTCCCAGTATTGATTGGGTCTGATGTGACTGTGTTCAGTTCGAGGAGCAGCCCCCTGACTGACATTCAAATCTCATTCACACTTTTATGGTGCACTCCTCAAAAAGGGGGAGAATGGGGGGAGCACACGCATAAAAAGTCCTCAAAGCTTCTACTGTGTGACACAAACATCTGTGTGATTTTTACTGAAAATGACTCTTATGTCTTGAATTATACATCTGCAGTCTATTTGCACCCAGCCCTGTCCTCCACTTCTCATCAGATAGAATCTATCTGCCAAAAGGAACAAGAGGTCAAGGAAACTGTGGTAATGTCTGTCCAACAACACAAGGTGTTTGTCATCACTGCCAAGAAAGAGTAAGATATAGTTTGGGTTTGTGTGGGGCTTCCTAGATCAATACATGTGACAGACTAGTGTTATTCAGCAACATAAGGCATTGCACCAAATCAAATCAAATTATATTGGTCACATACACGTGTTTAGCAGATGTTTTTGCGAGTGTAGCAAAATGCTTGTGTTTCCAGCTCTGACAGTGGAGTAATCGCTAACAAGTAATATCTAACAATTTCACAACATACAGTCATGGCCAAAAGTTTTGAGAATGACACAAATATTAATTTCCACAAAGTTTGCTGCTTCAGTGTCGTTGAATATTTTTGTCAGATGTTACTATGGAATGCTGAAGTTTAATTACTAGCATTTCATAAGTGTCAAAGGCTTTTATTGACAATTACATGAAGTTGATGCAGAGAGTCAATATTTGCAGTGTTGACCCTTCTTTTTCAAGACCTCTGCAATCCGCCCTGGCATGCTGTCAATTAGCTTCTGGGCCACATCCTGACTGATGGCAGCCCATTCTTGCACAATCAATATTTGGAGTTTGTCAGAATTTGTGGGTTTTTGTTTGTCCACCTGCCTCTTGACGATTGACCACAAATTCTCAATGGGATTAAGGTCTGGGGAGTTTCCTGGCCATGGACCCAAAATATTGATGGTTTGTTCTCCGAGCAAATTAGTTATCACTTTTGCTTTATGACAAGGTGCTCCATCATGCTGGAAAAGGCATTGTTCGTCAACTGTTCCTGGATGGTTGTGAGAAGTTGCTCTCGGAGGATGTGTTGGTACCATTCTCTATTCATGGCTGTGTTCTTAGGCAAAATTGTGAGTGAGCCCACTCCCTTGGCTGAGAAGCAACCCCCCACATGAATGGTCTCAGGATGCTTTACTGATGGCACGACACTGGACTGATGGTAGCGCTCACCTTGTCTTCTCCGGACAAGCTTTTTTCCGGATGCCCCAAACAAAATCGGAAAGGGGATTCATCAGAGAAAATTACTTTACCCCAGTCCTCAGCAGTGCAATCCCTGTACCTTTTGCAGAATATCAGTCTGTCCCTGATGTTTTTCCTGGAGAGAAGTGGCTTCTTTGCTGCCCTTCTTGACACCAAGGCATCCTCCAAAAGTCTTCGCTTCACTGGTTGAGTTGGAGACGTGCTTGGCCACTCAGTCATGGGTGAACAGGGAGTACAGGAGAGGGCTGAGCACACACCCTTGTGGGGTGCCAGTGTTTCCTACCTTCACTACCTGGGGGTGGCCCGTCAGGAAGTCCAGGACCCAGTAGCACAAGGCGGGGGTCAGACCCAGGGACTCAAGCTAAATGATGAGCTTGGAAGGTACTATGGTGTTGAATGCTGAGCTATAGTCAATGAACAGCATTCTCACATAGGTATTCCTCTTATCTAGATGGGATAGGGCAGTGTGCAGTGTGATGCGATTGCATCGTCTGTGGACCTATTGGGGCAGTAAGCAAATTGGAGTGGGTCCAGGGTGACAGGTAAGGTAGAGGTGATCCTTGACTAGTCTCTCAAAGCACTTCATGATGACAGAAGTGAGTGCCACGTGGCGATAGTCATTTAGTTCAGTTACCTTTGCTTTCTTGGGTACAGGAACAATTGTGGCCATCTTGAAGCATGCGGGGACAGCATACTGGGATAGGGAGAGATTGAATATGTCCGTAAACACACCAGCTAGCTGGTCTGCGCATCCTCTAAGGACGCGGATAGGGATGCTGTCTGGGCCGGCAGCCTTGTGAGGGTTAACACGCTTGAATGTCTTACTCATGTCGGAGGAGAGCCCACAGTCCTTGGTAGTGGGCCGCATCGGTGGCACTGTGTTATCTTCAAAGCGGGCGAAGGTGTTTAGCTTATCCGGAAGCAAGACGTCAGTGTCCACAACGTAGCAGGTTTTTCCTTTTGTAATCCGTGATTGTCTGTAGACCTTGCCACATACATCTCATGTCTGAGCCGTTGAATTGCGACTCCACTTCGTCTCTATGCTGACGTTTTGCCTGTTTGGTTGACATGCGGAGGGAATAACTACACTGTTTGTATTCTGTCATATTCCCAGTCACCTTGCCATGGTTAAATGCAGTGGTTCGCGCTTTCAGTTTTGCGCAAATGATGCCATCTATCCACGGTTTCTGGTTAAGGTAGGTTTTAATAGTACAGGGGGTACAACATCTCCCATACACTTCCTGATAAACTCAGTCACCGTGTCAGTATATACGTCGTTATTCTCTGAAGCTACCTGGAACATATCTCAGTCCGCATGATATAAACCATCTTGAAGCATGGATTCCGATTGGTCAGACCAGCTTTGGATAGTCCTTAGCAAGGGTACTTCCTGTTTGAGTTTCTGCCTATAGGGAGGGAGGAGCAAAATGGAGTCGTGATCAGATTTGCTGAAAGGAGAGGGGGCCTTGTAAGCAACCTGGAAGTTGGAGTAACAGTGGTCGAGTGTTTAAGCAGCACGAGTACTACAGTCGATATGTTGATAGAACTTTGGGAGCCTTTTCCTCAAATTTGCTTTGTTAAAATCCCCAGCCACAATAAATGCAGCCTCAGTATATGTGGTTTCCAGTTTGCATAAAGTCCAGTGAAGTTTAATTGGTCTAATTGGTTTGTGGTCTAATTTGATTGAGAGGTATTCTATGTCGGGTGAACAAAAGGACTTTAGTTCCTGTATGTTATCACAATTAGACCATGCGTCGTTAATCATGAAACATATATGCATATATATGGGCGGGGGGCCCCCCTCCTTCCCGGAGAGATATTTATTCCTGTCTGCGCGATGAACTGAGAACCCAATTGGCTGGACGGACTCAGACAGTATATCCCGAGAGAGCCATGTTTCCGTGAAACAGAGTATGTTACAATCCCTGATGTCTTGCTGGAAAGAAGCCCTCGCCCTGAGCTCGTCAACTTTATTATCCAGAGACTGAACATGTGCGAATAATATACTCTGAAGCTATGCGTGGTGTGCATAAAGCCGGGCAGAGAAGACTGCTCCGAGTACCTCCCCTTCGCCAGGTGTTGTTTTGGGTCGGTTTCTGGAATCAATTCAATCGCCCTGGGGTTGCGAACAAAGAATCTGCTTCGGGAAAGTCATATTCCTGGCCGTAATGCTGGTGAGTTACCGCCGCTCTGATATCCAATAGTTCTTCCCGGCTGTATGTAATAACATAAAATGTTCTGGACTATAACAATGTAATACATAGAAAAACAAATACTGCAAGTTTCCTAAGAGCGAGAAGCGAGGCAGCCCTCTCTGTCGACGCCATTCCATATGTGATGTACTGTGGTCTACACTACTGTATGTTTACATGGTGGCATTAATGGCATTAATCCATCAGAATCAATTATATTTTCAACCACATGGGCTAAATGAGCACACTAGGAAAAGCTAAATATGGATCAGCTTGGTCAGTCAATCCCCCCATGGTGATGGATGGCTATTGCTTTTAATAGGACTTATTTTTACTCTACAATACAGAATTAAATGTAATCCCTTTTTAGATTTAATTTTAAGGCAGAAAAGCGTGAACACTGTGCAAGGGGTGTGTAGACTTTCCCTAGGCACTGGAGCTAGATGTCATATGCCTCTAATTACTACCAAGTACAGCAGCTGGAGGAGGATTCAGCTGGATTCTGCATGCACTTTCATTAGAGTATGAATTGTACATGCAAATATTATCCAGCAGAAACCTAATCAGCAGTGATGGAGTGGTGGCTGAGACCCAAGAGGCAGTTTCAGAGGGTGCCTGTGAGGGATTTGTACAAACAGAGGCTTCCTTATTTCAAGCTGAGTACTACATCTCTCAGCTTTACAACTGTGTGTGTGTGTGTGTGTGTGTGTGTGTGTGTGTGTGTGTCACTTTCAACAGGAAAACAATGGGAGTGTTGGCTGCTACCCAGTGTTAATTGTCTGATGTGACTGGGGGGAGGGGGGCACAGAGCAGGCACACACATGAAAAGTCCACAAAGCTTCTACTGTGTGACACAAATGTCTGTGTGCTTTTACTGAAAATGACTGTTACATCTCGACTTATACAGTCTATTTGCCCTGTGCTCCACTTCTAATCAGAGAGCATTTGTCTACCAAAAGGAACACGAGGTCAAGGAGACCGTGGTGTTGTCTGTCCAACAACACAACGTGCTGGTCATCACAACCAACAGTAATATTTAGATTGGGTTTGTCTGACGCTTCAGACAGAGATCAAGACATGTGACAAACCAGCGAAAGCAAAACCCTTCTGCATCTAATTCTAGTCTTATATTATTCAAGGATGTCATTAGAATGATGAAGATAAGGACAACGAAACATCATTAATTTAACTGTTGAAAGAGAGGATGGAATGAAGCAACAGAGAAAGAGGTAGGCTAATAACATTAGGGGAAATATTATGAAAGGTATATATGCATCCCACTACTAGTTATACAAATAGGCTGTATTATATTTCAAAATTAAAATCACATTCGCTAGCCTATACTTGTAAATTTGTAGGCCGCATGTGCTGCACCAGAATCGCATGTTCTCTCTCTGCTTTATCATGGTTTGAACGATGTCCATAATTCCAGTCCATTTAATTAAGTATAATACAATACAGTAACAGTGCACACATGATTAGCCTACTAGAGCTAGTTTTATTTATTTACCCAAGAAAGCATATAACTAGCTAGATCTATGGGCTTTTATGTTTTTCTGTCGTGCGTAATGTGCAGTAGCCTATATCATATACAGTGCATTCAGACCCCTTACCTTTTCCCACATTTTGTTACATTTTGTTACACTTTATTCTAAAGTGGATTAAATTCACTTTTTCCCTCATCAATCTACACACAATACACCATAATGACAAAGTGAAAACAGTTTTTTTTTAATGTTTGCAAATGTATTAAAAAGAAAAAACAGAAATACCTTATTTACATAAGTAGTCAGACCCTTTCCTGAGACTCGAAATTGAGCTCATTGGTGTACTTTAGTAGTAGTTTGCCTGATTCACGCAGTCTCCTCTGAACAGTTGATGTTGAGATTTGTCTGTTACTATGAGACCCGAAATTGAGCTCAGGTGCATTCTGTTTCCATTGATCATCCTTGAGATGTTTCTACAACGTAATTGGAGTCCACCTGTGGTAAATTCAATTGATTGGACATGATTTGGAAAGGCACACACCAGTCTATATAAGGTCCCACAGTTGACAGTGCATGTCAGAGCAAAAACCAAGCCATGAGGTCGAAGGAATTGCCCATAGAGCGCCGAGACAGGATTGTGTCGAGGCACAGACCTGGGGAAGGGTACCAAAAAATTTCTGCAGCATTGAAGGTCCCCAAGAACACAGTGGTCTCCATCATTCTTAAATGGAAGATTGGAACCACCAAGACTCCTTTTAGAGCTGGCCGCCCGGACAAACTGAACAACTGGGGGAGAAGGGCCTTGGTCAGGGAGGTGAACAAGCTCTGACAGAGCTCCAGAGTTCCTCAGTGAAGATGGGAGAACCCTCCAGAAGGACAACCATCTCTGCAGCACTCCACCAATCAGGCCTTTATGTTAGAGTGGCTGGACGGACGCCACTCCTCAGTAAAAGGCACATGGCAGCCCGCTTGGACTTTGCCAAAAGGCACCCAAAAAACAAGATTCTATGGCCTGATGAAACCAAGATTGAACTATTTGGCCTGAATGTCAAGCGTCACATCTGGAGGAAACCTGGCACCATCCCTATGGTGAAGCATGGTGATAGCAGTATTATGCTGTGGGAATGTTTTTCAGCGGCAGGGCCTGGAAAACTAGTCAAGATTGAGGGATAGATGAACAGAGCAAAGTACAGAGAGATCCTTGATGAAAACCTGCTTCAAAGCGCTCAGAACCTCAGATTGGGGTGAAGGTTCACCTTCCAACAAGACAACGACCCTAAGCACACAGCCAAGACAGGAGTGGCTTCGACTGTCCTTGAGTGTCCCAGCCAGAGTCCGGACTTGAACCCGATCTAACTTCTCTGGAGAGACCTGAAAATAGCTGTACAGTGACGCTCCCCATCCAACCTGACACAGCTTGAGAGGATCTGCTGAGAAGAATGGGAGAAACTTCCCAAATACAGATGTGCCAAGCTTGTAGCGTTATACCCAAGAAGACTCAAGTCTGTAATCGCTGCCAAATGTGCTTCAACAAAATACTGAGTAAAGGGTCTGAATACTAATGTAAATGTGATAGTTTTTTATTTGTAATACATTTGCAAACATTTCTAAAAACCTGTTTTGGCTTAGTCATTATGGTATATTGTGTGAAGATTGAGGGAAAACTATACGTAACAAAATGTGGAAAAAGTTAAGGAGTCCAAATTCTTTCCAAATTAACTGTATGTATTAGATTATGGCACAATCATTTGGGCTTGGACTCATTAAAGTTCTTCAATGTAGGGCTCACAAAATGTATGGCCCATCAGGCTCAGGTAGCATCAGGCTGTGAGTAGGTAGGTAACCAGTCTAAATGCCTATCGCCCTGTAGCAATCATATCTTTAGCCATAAAAGGCTTTGAAAGGCTGGTCATGGCTCACATCAACACCATCATCCCAGAATTCTGGACCCACCCCAATTCTGGACTCATGCAAAAGACTGCAGGTGTCACAGTAATTTACCGTTAACATAAACATGTTTAGCATCTCCACGCCTTCACTTACACAAGCTGCTGATGCACGCCTTTGGAACATCTACATTTAAAAAGGTTGAATAAATCAATTGAATACACACCATTACAATAAATCCATTATTTATTTTAGGCAGGTCTAAAGAATCTTTATGATATTAATAAATTGTATTTCAGAACATAATGAGACTGTATATGCTTATAAGTCCTGTGCCATTGTATAGTAAGAAGTATAATTGAACTTAGCTGAATAACATAGAAAGGATATTTTGGTCCATTCCGGAGTGAGTGCGCATATGAAGTGGCTATGTTGAGCGTAAAATCACATGAAGCCTGTCCTATACGCTAGATTTAGAGTTATTTGTCAACTTCCGTTGTGAATGATACAAACATTAGAATGCCTTAGAAATCAAAAGATATATGGGCTGCATGATGCGACTACAGGGTATTGATGATTTAAGAAAAAAAGCTTGCGCTCTGTTCCTTTCCTCAGGCTACACACACTGTTCTCTTTTCAAGAAGAGACACCGATACAGGGGAGGCAGGTACAGGTGCCTTCCTCTACCATCCGTCCTATTGGCCAACGTGCATCAGTGGAGAATAAACTGGATGAGCTCCGTTCAAGACTATCCTACCAACGGGACATTAAAAACTGTAATATCTTATGTTTAACGGAGTCCTGGCTGAACGACGACATGGATAATACACAGTGTTTTCCATTCATCGTCAAGACAGAACAGCTGCCTCTGGTAAGACATGTGGTGGCAGTTGTAGCTCAAAATGTAATATGAAGGAAGTCTCAAGGTTTTGCTCATCTGAGGTATCTCATGATAAGCTATAGACAACACTATTTACCAAGAGAGTTTTCATCAATATTTTTCATAGCTGTCTATTTACCACCACATACAAATGTGGTGATCCTTGACTAGTCTCTCAAAGCACTTCATGATGACAGAAGTGAGTGCCACGTGGCGATAGTCATTTAGTTCAGTTACCTTTGCTTTCTTGGGTACAGGAACAATTGTGGCCATCTTGAAGCATGCGGGGACAGCATACTGGGATAGGGAGAGATTGAATATGTCCGTAAACACACCAGCTAGCTGGTCTGCGCATCCTCTAAGGACGCGGATAGGGATGCCGTCTGGGCCTGCAGCCTTGCGAGGGTTAACACGTTTAAATGTTTTCCTCACGTCGGCTGCAGTGAAGGAGAGTCCGCATGTTTTGGTTGCAGGCCGTGTCAGTGGCACTGTATTGTCCTCAAAGCGGGCAAAAAAGTTATTTAGTCTGCCTGGGAGCAAGACATCCTGGTCTGTGACGGGGCTGGTTTTCTTTTTGTAATCCGTGATTGACTGTAGACCCTGCCACATACCTCTTGTGTCTGAGCCATTGAATTGAGATTCTACTTTGTCTCTATACTGACGCTTAGCTTGTTTGATTGCCTTGCGGAGGGAATAGCTACACTGTTTGTATTCTGACATGTTTCCGGTCACCTTGCCCTGATTAAAAGCAGTGGTTCGCGCTTTCAGTTTCACGCAAATGCTGCCATCAGCAGCCCCTCAGGTGTGCATGCTTAGTCCCCTCCTGTACTCCCTGTTCACCCATGACTGCGTGGCCAAGTACGACTCCAACACCGTCATTAAGTTTGCAGACGACAACGGTTGTATGCCTGATCACCGAAAACAATGAGACAGCCTATAGGGAGTAGGTCAGAGACCTGTCAGTGTGGTACCAGGACAATAACCTCTCCCTCAAAATGTTCAAGACAAAGGAGATGATCGTGGACTACAGGAAAAAGAAGGCTGAGCACACCCCATTCTCATTGATGGGGCTGTAGTGGAGCAGGTTGAGAGTTTAAATTTCCTTGGTGTCCACATTACTAACAAACTAGAATGGTCCAAACACCAAGACCTTCGTGAAGAGGGCAAGACAACGCCTTTTCTCTCCTTGTTCGGGCGGCGTTCGAAGTCACCGGCTTTCTAGCCATCGCACAGGAAGGCTTTCTAGCCATCGCCCGGTAAGCACAGGAAGTTGGCGCAGGTCTCCTACCTGGCTTCACCACACCTCCTGTGTGCCCCCCCCCCCCAAGACATTTTTGGGGCTGACTCTCGGGCTTCCATCCACGCCGCCGTGCTGCCTCCTCATACCAGCGCCTCTCCGCCTTCGCTGCCTCCAGCTCTTCTTTGGGGCGGCGATATTCTCCAGGCTGTGCCCAGGGTCCTTTTCCATCCAACTCATCCTCCCATGTCCAGTACTCCTCGCGCTGCTCCTGCTGCCGCTGCCTGTCACCACGCCGCTTGGTCCTGTTGTGGTGGGTGATTCTGTCACGGCTTTCTTCTGTTGAAGGAGAGGCGGACCAAAACGCAGCGTGGTTATTTTGATACACCTTTAATAAAGATGAAAATAGAACAATATACAAGAACCGTAAAACCGAAAACAGCCCTATCTGGTGTAACAAACACAAAGACAGGAACAATCACCCACAAAACCCAACACCAAACAGGCTACCTAAATATGACTAACACCTGCCTCTGATTGAGAACCATATCAGGCCCAAACACAGAAACAGAAAAACAAGACATCCAACATAGAATGCCCACTCAGATCACACCCTGACCAAACAAAACATAGAAACATACAAAGCAAACTATGGTCAGGGTGTGACACTAAGAAGTTATTAATACATCAATCAAATCAATTTAGCCTCAAATAAATAATGAAACATGTTCAATTTGGTTTAAATAATGCAAAAGTGTTGGAGAAGAAAGTAAAAATGCAATATGTGCCATGTAAAAAAGCTAATGTTTAAGTTCATTGCTCAGAACATGAGAACATATGAAAGCTGGTGGTTCCTTTTAACATGAGTCTTCAATATTCCCAGGTAAGAAGTTTTAGGTTGTAGTTATTATAGGAATTATAGGACTATTTCTCTCTATACCATTTGCATTTCATATACCTTTGACAATTGGATGTTCTTATAGGCACTTTAGTATTGCCAGTGTAACAGTATAGTTTCCGTCCCTCTCCTCGCCCCTACCTGGGCTCGAACCAGGATCACATCGAAAACAGCCACCCTCGAAGAATCGTTATCCATTGCTCCGCAAATGCCGCAGCCCTTGCAGAGCAAGGGGAACAACTACTTCAAGGTCTCAGAGCGAGTGCCGTCACCGATTGAAACGATATTAGCGCGCACCCCGCTAACTAGCTAGCCATTTCACATCGGTTACACCAGCCTAATCTCGGAGTTGATAGGCTTGAAGCACAACGAAGAGCTGCTGGCAAACACACGAAAGTGCTGTTTGAACGAATGCTTATGAGCCTGCTGCTGCCTACCACCGCTCAGTCAGACTGCTCTATCAAATATCAAATCATAGACTTAATTATAACATAATAACACACAGAAATATGAGCCTTAGGTCATTAATATGGTCAAATCCGGAAACTATAATTTAGAAAACACAACGTTTATTCTTTCAGTTAAATACAGAACCGTTCATTATTTTATCTAACGGGTGGCATCCCTAAGTAAATACTGCTGTTACATTGTACAACCTTCAATGTTATGTCATAATTATGTACAATTCTGGCAAATTAATTATGGTCTTTGTAAGGAATAAATGGTCTTCACACAGTTCGCAAAGAGCCAGGCGGCCCAAACTGCTGCATATACCCTGACTGCTTGCACGGAACGCAAGAGGAGTGACACAATTTCCCTAGTTAAAAGAAAGTCATGTGTGTATTGATTTTAAAAGAAGCAACAACAGTGCTTTTTTTTGTGAATTTGCTTGATAAATCATCACCCGTTTGGAGAAGTAAGCTGTGATTCGATGAGAAATTAACAGGCACCGCATCGATTATATGCAATGCAGGACAAGCTAGATAAACTAGTAATATCCTCAACCATGTGTAGTTAACTAGTGATTATGTTATGATTGTTTTTTATAAGATACGTTTAACGCTAGCTAGCAACTTACCTTGGCTTCTTGCTGCACTCGCGTAACAGGTAGTCAGCCTGCCATGCAGGCTCCTCGTGGAGTGCAATGCAAGGCGGGTGGTTAGAGCATTGAACTAGTAACCGGAAGGTTGCAAGATCGAATCCCTGAGCTGACACTGTAAAAATCTGTTGTTCTGCCCCTGAACAAGGCAGTTAACCCACCGTTCCTAAGCTGTCATTGAAAATAAGAATGTGTTCTTAACTGACTTGCCCAGTTAAATAAATAAAACATATTTTATTTATTTCACCTTTATTTAGCCAGGTAGGCTAGTTGAGAACAAGTTCTCATTTACAACTGCGACCTGGCCAAGATAAAGCATAGCAGTGTGAACAGATAACAACACAGAGTTACACATGGAGTAAACAATAAACAAGTCAATAACAAAGTGGAAGGTAAAAAAAAAAAAAAATTCTAATGTCAAGGCTGGCATTATTGCTTCCCACCACTACACAATGGCCACAAAATATACTATGGTCTGTAGTCTGTTTCATGGAGCCATTAATCCATCAGAATCAATGGTGTTTTCAACCACATGGGATAAAAGAGCACACTAGGAAAAGCTCAAATCGGTTTGTCTATTTTTGAATGGAGGGGTCATGTAGAAGCTAAGCAACCGTTTCAACAATGAAGGATCAGCTTGGTCAGTCAATCCCACCCAATGGTGATGGATGGCTATTGCTTTTTATAGACTTATTTTTACTCTGCAACACAGATCAATGCAATGGTAACACTAATAACATCCTTCCTATCTCCCTCTTCCCTAGATAGAACTAGGCTGGGGTTGTGCTCACATGCACAACCTCCCTTCTATTCATATGAATAGAATCCCCCCCCCCCCCCCCCATCTCCCTCCCTGGGTGTTCACACTGTGTGCTGCCTGAGATAAACAGACGTGTGTGTTTGGGGTTCCAGCCCAGCGGTAGGTTCTGTCCCAGTTTGGGTCTCACTGTCCCTTCTCCCAGTCCCCTATGGGTAATACTGCAGGCCAGGGTGAAGGAGGATCAGCCTGCCCAGAGCAGGTGTGTGAGTGGTATGGGCTGCTGCTGCATCAGTGGAGTGTAACCGGACACCTGTGAAGGTCACGGAGATCCCCGGTAATGGCAATGCACCGTCTGCCAGCCGGGTGGTACCAAGCCAGCTGGACCTTTGCCTCCAGGTCCTCCCCAGGAACACACAGCAGGAGAGAGAGAGAGAGATACAGAGAAAGAGATAAAGCGAGCACCCACACTTCACTCTTCTTTGTTGATAAACCCCCCCCCCCCCCCCCCCCCCCCCCCACAGAGCAGGCTTTTACTGGGGCTTTGCATGAGACCATAACAGATGTACTGTCACAATGTGTGGGTGATACTGTAGATGAACAGAGTCCTACAGCTAAGAATATTCCTCCATCATCAGAGTAATGCCAATACGACCCCATCACCTCGCGCATACATGTAGAAAATCTATCAATTACTGTAGCCAACCACATCTCCCTGTACTAACACTGATCAGCATGTTGCAGCGCGTGGTGTGAGTGTGTCGGCCAGGAAGGCCCCTGTGCTCTCTCAGCCACTAAGCAGCATGGGAGCAGGAAGCCCAACCAGCAGGCTAGGCCTGAACGACAGTGTGTTTAGCAGGCCTGCGTGGGCAGAGTGGAGACATGAAGCGAAGAGAGGCTCACTTTTATTAGAGGACGTTAATCTAGTTTTGCAGTCATGATTACCAGTCAGAACTTGGGCCCGCAGACTACACACACACACACGCAAACACATAAAACGCGCACACCCACACCAGACACCCTATATCAACACAGCCCCCCCTAACTCATCTCTCAGTGCCAAACAGAAACATGCATAAAACATGATTTGGATTAGGAAATGTCAGGCTGGATGAAACAGTGTCCCGATGTCCCAGTGAGGCTGGAGATGGACTGCCTCTACTCCCAACAGTTCCTTGGATAATTCCAGGGATACTTACTGCAGCAGGATAAATAATAACAGGGATATACAGAGAAAACCAAGGATATGGAGCAAACAACAGGTATTGTTGCTAAGGATGGCAGGTGCAAATGTTTGATTCCTCAATTTGTTAGATTCTGCAGCTTCGCTGAAGCAGGTACAAAGGGTGGATTCTCAGGGTTCATTTCTGGGTTCTTTTTGACACTAGTTTGAGTAGATCAAGCAGTCTGTTATTTCAGAGACAAGGTACAGCTAGTTATCTTATCACCAGCCACCACCTCAGCCACTCACATCTCACACGCAGACAGACAGATTGCTGCTCCAGATCACACTCACACCCCACGCCCTGCAGACAGACAGATGAGGGAGGGGGGTGGGGGGGGTGTAAAAACGAGAGTGCCATCTTGACAAGTGGAATACAGTATCTCTGCCCTATGTCTATCTTTAGAGGGCATTACGTGAACATCTCACACTTTCTCAGCTGATGCAGACATTTCCATTCCCATTGTTTCATCGTCGTGGTTTCCAATTTCCCTATAATCTTTCTCCAGAACTGAACCAGTCTACATCACATTCTAAATGGGAAATCTACTAAAGTCTGGGGAACCAACAGGGAAGAAACACCACAAATGACATGGATGTCGACTGACCACCATCTTCTTTCTCAGATGGCAGAGAAACAGGCAAAAGTCTACAAAAGAGTGAATGGTACATCTTCAACTTGGTGAATAAAATGTTTGATACATTTATTTCTGTTGTAACTGTTAATTTGTTTTTATCTCATGTCAACACACCCTTGTTGAACATTTATTCAGATATTTATGTAAACAAAACTCATATTTCATTATTTTATAAAGTCCTAACTTCCCGCTGGAGAGGATTACACACAAGATGCTTTTTCCTAGTTATGTGGCAGCAGTTTCCATGGTAGCAAACAATGTTGCATGGTTGTTAAGGCAATGTCATTAAATATGAGACACCCATAGATAATATGAAGATAAATACTTAATTCTACTCTCACAGACTATCAAATCGTGACCGTCTTACATTAGGCCAAATGACGCTCTCTATTTAGTAAGACTGAAGGAATAGTGTGAGTACGTGTGAAATGTATGTTGTTAGTCATAATGTTCTTCTTTTCATCATTATGAACTCCAGTGCTGTTAGAAATGTAGAAATGATAAAAATGAGAGGCATACTTCCATTAAGGTAACATCAGTTCAGAAAACCTGCCTGCAGAAAAACCTCTCCACACCTCTACCACCATCTAGTGAAAAACTACAGCGGCAACTCCAACAGAAAAGGACAGACCCTAGGAGATTCTCAATTTGGTTTTCCTAACTCATCCGTCCTCTGTCCTCTCCTCTGCTCTTTTTGAAAAAGGTCAAAGGTAATCGAGGAGAGGAGGAAACGTGGAAACAAATGCGCCTGCAGGAAATGAGACTCCTCCACTCACGCGTAATCATGCAAATGAAGGTAATAAAAAAGTAATAAAAAAATATATGTTTAGCTAGTTGTGCAAGATATTTAATAGATAAAATCGTTGTGCTACTTATCATGTTAAATGTGTGTATACTTTCTCCTTTGAGAAAACAACAGCTGATTTAAAGGGGGTGGCTGATTATAAAAGACTTCCGCGCTACCTGCCATGAGGATACTCTTGTGCATCCTCTGACCAAGTAGATCATGGAGGAGGGGAGCAGCCTCCTTCAGTCACCTACCAACGAATTAACACTCTCCTCGACCACTTATTGATTCCGAGTCAAGGAGGGGAGAGGACGGAGGAGGCGAGGAGTGGACGGTATTTTGTCCAAATGTGAATCTCCCCCTGGCTGTGTGTCTGTCCTTCCCTCCATGATCATGCAATCATCCCATACATCATTTAATTAAAAGGCAGTAAATGAACTGACGTCGTCTTTTCTCCATGTCTTTAGACAGCTTAGCTGCACTCGGTTGCTCGTGACCATGGCAACCAGACTACCCTGACACCTAGTGGTAGTCCGCCCAAAACAGATACTGCACCAAGCAATATGTCAACCGCAATACTGCACACATCACATAATACCATGACCTAAGTGATTCATTACATCTTATTCATGTTATGATGTGACTGGAATGAAGTTAATGTAATGGTATCAAACAGAAGGAAACCATGTGTTTGATGTTGACACCATTCCATTCATTCCGTTCCGTCCTCCCCTATTAAGGTGCCACCAGCCGCCTGTGATAGAGACTGACATACAAGCAAATATCTCGTAGGCTACTTTGCTACAATTTATGATGATGAACTGAGGGAAAGATAAGGGTAAGATTATGACTACTAGCAGGTGATCATAAACTAAACTCACTCAGGTTCATACAGTAGAGTATAAGAGGTCTATCATAATTGACATTTCTGTTAAGAATATCCTCCTACCCATGATACTGTAGATAACAGCTTTACTCAGCATTCTACCCTGACACAGTGGTAGTTTATGGCCGCTATACTACCAAATTCAACTTGCACATGTGCTTATTCCCTTCGGCCACAGGAGGGAACACAAACACCAGGAAGTTAGAGAATCATGTGATCCACTCCAGGCATTGTTCCATCATCACATGGTGGTGCTGTTCAGCATCATACTGTATATGACCAGAGATGTATTGTAGTACTCCCTCAATCACTTGGTATGGACTATTCTGATTTAGTCACTACAACATCTTGAAAATATGATGCTTTTAAAGTCATTGAGCTTTTGAAGAACAACATGTGGTATCCTTCACCAGAATCTGGGAGACTTTCACCACCATTTCAAAGGATGTTTGTATCAACGATCTCAGAATAGGAGTGCTGACCACATAACCTTTTTTATTGTGATCTAAAAAGCAAAACTGATATAAATCAGCACTTGTCACTCTGAGACACTTGATACATACGGTCTCTCTCTTAGACGTGTTCTGTACAAAAGTGAATTAGCATGCTCTGACCAGGGTGACATAACATATACTGTATGGTGGAGGATGATGACTATGCAACATTATGAGTCTATCACTGTACTCTTTAGAATTCCCTCCCTCTACCCTCTAAGCTAATCAGTTCCTTTCAATGTAATCATTGTCTTCTGGTACATAACACATCATCTGTCTCAATGGTTACACAAATGCCTGTTTACATGTGATTATATAAGGCCACAAGACAGTATGCATGGACATGCTTGGACTGATTACATTTTAGCAGATGTTCTTATCCAGAGCAACTTACAGTCATTGCATTCAACTGAGGTAGTAGGTATGACAAACACATATCACAACCATTTCAAGTAAAACCGTCCTCAAAAACAGCAGCTATCACATCTTCCACACAGCCATTTCAGATGAAGAATAAGTGATGTATTTTACTTTCAACGTTGTGAAGTAATGCATCTATAAACCAACCACCTTTGGAACAGGAAAGTCCTCTGTGATAAGTAATCATGGCCATTATCAAAATAGGGGATTTTAAATATTACTGGTTGTCACTTCAGATCTTTGGCTCTCTCGCACTGCCATATTAATTATTAATAGTAAATGCAGCATGAAATCCTGCTGCTAATAGATTCCATACACAGCATGCAGACAGAGGTATAGAGTATTAGAAACAGTAAGAGAGAGAGACCAAGAGAGAGAGGAAGAGAACGAGGAGAGGGCTTAGCAAGTTTCCACATTCAGTCTGCTCTCCTCTTAAAAAAGACAGGGAAAGTAATTATGCAGCACATACAATTTAATGTCAGTGGATCCTCCTGTCAATTTCCCTATTCCACTATCACTGTTCACCATAGCAACAGGCCCCATGGGTAGAAGGAGGTGGTGGTGGAGGAGATGAAGGAGTAATATGGAGTAGGAGAGATGATATTGACTACCCAGGGTTAGGGTGTGAGAGGCCTACCACCCAGGGTTAGGGTTCGAGAGGCCTACCATCCAGGGTTAGGGTTTGAGAGGTCTACCATCCAGGGTTAGGGTTCGAGAGGTCTACCATCCAGGGTTAGGGTTCGAGAGGTCTACCATCCAGGGTTAGGGTTCGAGAGGTCTACCATCTAGGGTTAGGGTTCGAGAGGTCTACCATCTAGGGTTAGGGTTCGAGAGGTCTACCATCTAGGGTTAGGGTTCGAGAGGTCTACCATCTAGGGTTAGGGTTCGAGAGGTCTACCATCCAGGGTTAGGGTTTGAGAGGTATACTATCCAGGGTTAGGATTAAAGAGGCCTACAGTTCAGCAACAGGGTCTGAATTGGTGTATGTCTGCTCCTGCGCCCCAAATCTCTCATGAGGAATACCTGATAACTGATTATGTGTGGTAGGCTGGTAGCACGTAGCTGTGTGTGTGTGTGTGCATGCATTTATGTGTGTGTGTGTGTGTGTGCATGCATTTGTGTGTGTGTGAGTCAGGCAGCGTCTGTCAGGTACAGCAGGCAGTACCACTAGCTCACCCTCTCACTCATCTCCAGTCAGATAGGGTAAATAGAGCACATCACATGCTGTGTTATTGGGAGAATAAAGGACAGCAACAGATGGCTGCTTTGTGATGCTTCAGAGGCAGAAGATAAGATTGGGTCTCAGCTCTACTTAGGTGAGAGTTCTGTTGTTCTCTGTTCATCTACACTGGCTGCACATATCTGGAGTTCTCTACTGTTGCACTGTGGAACCAGTGACTGTAGTGTTGTCACAGTGGGGAAAGAACCTTTTATACAAACACGCTCTCTCACTCACACTCACATAAATGACAGACAATGCCGAAGAAAAGATCCTAGGTCCACTGAGAAATCTGCTTCACTCTATTTCCTAACATTACTCATGCCAGACTGTGAAGTCTACCACTAACGTTGTTATAGAGGATATGAGGAAACCGTCTATTAAATAAGGAGATGTTATTTGATAAGGTTGCATCAACACAGTTAGCTTCATCTTCATTTAAATACCTCCATGTCTGCTGTGTGTCTCAGACCATTTCCTCCCTCGGGGACATTCAAGTTCCTATTTTAGGAAGGGAAGAAAACAAGACAAAAGGTGAACACAGGAAACCACACGCCCCCAGGGAGAACAGGCGCTCTCTTTCTCTCTCTCTGGTGTCAGTCAGAGTCCCTCTGAAACAGTGTGATGTAAATCTGTCCTTCTGAAAAGGCCTCATCTCATCATGTATCAGTCACCCATAGGCTGCTATAGGACTAAATCTCAGCAGACCCAGGGAGGCAATAATGTAGGCATGACAGATTTACTGTTATCACGCTAAATAATAACCCACCGCATGAGAGAGGTGAATAACTCAGAAAGACAGACATTTTTATTACTTTTATGAATGAAAGCAACAGATTTAAAGCTAACATGCTATAACACAAGGAAATGGATGCAACCAGCTGCAATTGATGGATCTACGATACTGTACAAAGCATGTATTTCATTTTATGAAAATAAAATGGATATAAAATAGAATGTTGTAATTTTTAATATTCTTCCACCACCAACCATTACTACTGACCTGAATGTTCTGTTGGACCAGGGGATAGCACACAGGTGCATCAGGGCACAACTGGGTTGTCATGTGTGCACTCTGCATCAAAGTCTTCTTACACTTGGAGGTAATGCAGTACACTGCTGAGTGTGCTATCTGACAATAATGTGTTGTTACGTGGTGGCTAACCTACTGCCTCACCTGGTTAAAGACAGGCGTGTGCAGATCAGGCTTTCAAATAGGGCCCCTGGGACATCCTCATAGGGGCGGCAGGTAGCGTAGTGGTTAGAGCGTTGGGCCAGTAACCGAAAGGTTGATGAAGCGAATCACCGAGCTGACAAGTAAAAATCTGTCGGTTTACCCCTGAGCAAGGCAGTTAACCCACTGTTCCCCGGGCGCCGAAAGACGTGGATGTCGATTAAGACAGCCCCCCGCACCTCTCTAATTCAGAGGGGTTGGGTTAAATGCAGAAAACACATTTCAGTTGAAGGCCTTCAGTTGTACAACTGACTAGGTATCCCCCCTTTCCCTCTACAATAGTCCAGTACTCCTCCTTCAGTCCCATTTCTGTCCACTTCTCTCAACTGTTGTGATAATAACCACGCATTCAATACTTACACCACGATGCGATGGCACATTGATTGCAATCTGCTGTTGTCCTGAGTGATTCACTGCTGATTCAAGCATTGTTACTCAATACTGGTGTGTCACTGAGATTATGATTTTTCTCTAACGCCTTCGTTTAACTGTAATTGCCAAAGATGAAAAGAAAAATATAAATCACAGTTTAGTAGGAATAAGCACATATTGTACCTATATATAATGTTACCAAACAGGGGGAGTGAGGTGATGCAGCCATAACAGGTGTAGGGACAGAACAAATGTAAGAAATAAAATAGGCTTTTAATTTCGTAACACCTAGGAGAAGCACTTGTACATCTGAGGTTGCTTGTTGCAGGTGCATGGTTATAATTTGATGATATATTGAAAGGAAAAAGACAACATTTAAATGTAAGATAACATTCAACTACAAGTGTGTAGGAGGACTGCCTTAATAATATGTTTGCTTCATTGAAGAGTCATTTATCATTATCACTGAGCCAGTGTTACAATGGCCATGCTCACCTTGAGGCATCAGCCAAGGCTGCTGATACATTTCTGAAAAACTCCAGGCTGCCTGCTGCTGGACTGATGATCGATTTACCTTCTTATTACTTTTTCTGCTGAAACTTGTCAATGAGTGAATTATTACATCCGGGAACAATGGCTCAGAGACAGCGAGCAAGCGAGCGAGAAAAAGAACATCCAGCTAGATTATCTGTGGTCAATAATGTGATGAGATAATGTGGTATCCATCCCACACAGTGGCCTACTCGTTGTCAACTAGGAGCCTGCAATCTGCCAACCAGTTTAACAAATGGTTTCCCATGGCCTCCCCTGTCTGTGGATGGAGAGCTTGTCTATAGCTTTATGACTAATCCAGTCCATAGGGATTTGTTCTCTCCAACCTCTCCCACCTCCAGGGTAGAGGAGTCAGAGTTCCTCATTGACTCAACACTGCTTTCAGGTGTGCAGAGCAAGTAACATGTTTTTTAAATTGCCGTGAGCATTTCCAAGAATGTCCACATGAAGGAAACATGTCAAAGGCTGAAGTATTAAGACAGTTTAATCAGTGTGTGATCAATGTAAGGACCAATGATTTATATATATATATATATATATATATATATATATATATATATATATATATATATATATATATATATATATATATATATATATATATATATATATATATATATATATATATATATATATATATATATATATATATATATATATATATATATATATACACTAGATGACTAACAGCTGTTTTGAAGCCACAAGCCACCATCTTGGCACTCCCCCACCATTGTAAACAATATTTTGGAAGCGATAGAAATATGTTTATTCTATTACAGTCACCTTAATGCATACTTTTAAATTATATTATGCGAGCTAAACAGAAAAACATGAAAACATTTTCCTTATAGTATACTTTGAAAGTACTAATGTTACTGTCCCCACTAAAACAAAATAATACATGTTAATTTGTCTTTAAAACATTTGAATTAAATATTGTAGAATTCCATTCATTCCTATGGAGGACTGCTTTTCTGAGGAGTGACAATATGGCCGACCGGTGGCTTCAAAGCCTCTCCATGGCCAAAACATAGCATCAGCTATGCAGGGTTTATATACATCATTTGCAAGGACCTTGGACAGTTCCTGTCTATGATGTGTGAGTTTGCCACTGACCGCTTACTCTGGCAATTGGCCAGTGTACTGGAACAAAGAGGCCTCACTCAGTGAAAAGACTGGGATGGTTGAGGTCTTTCCTTCATATCAGATATGTTCAAAACACCTCCAGAGACCACACAGTAATTATCAGAGATTTTAATGGTTGTGTTCTGTTGTTATGCTCATTCACAAGCAGAGCGGAGCATGAGGACTAATAGAAAATTATAAGACAAATGAATACTCTGGGAGTCAAATCAAATTTCATTGGTCACATACACATGGTTAGCAGATGTTAATGCGAATGTAGCGAAATGCTTGTGCTTCTAGTTCCGACAGTGCAGTAATATCTAACAATTTCACAACAACTACCTTATATACACACACACACACACACACACACACACGTGTAATGGGATGAATAAAAATGTACATATAAATATATGGAAGAGCGATGGCCGTGCGGCATAGACAAGATGGAGTAGATGGTATAGAGTAGAGTATATACATATGAGATGAGTAATGTAGGGTATGTAAACATTATATAAAGTGGCATTGTTTAAAGTGGCTAGTGATACGTTTATTACATCCAATTATTAATTATTAAAGTGGCTTGAGATTTGAGTCTGTATGTTGGCAGCAGCCACTCAATGTTAGTGATGACTGTTTAACAGTCTGATGGCCTTGAGATAGACTGAAAAACAGCTTCTATCAGTCCCAGCTTTGATGCACCTGTACTGACCTCGCCTTCTGGATGATAGTGGGGTGAACAGGCAGTGGCTCGGGTGGTTGATGTCCTTGATGATCTTTTTGGCCTTCCTGTGACATCGGGTGCTGTAAGTGTCCTGGAGGGCAGGTAGTTTGCCCCCGGTGATGATTTGTGCAGACCTCACTACCCTCTGGAGAGCCTTACGGTTGTGGGCGGAGCAGCAGCCATACCAGGCTGTGATACAGCTCAACAGGATGCTCTCGATTGTGCATCTGTAAAAGTTTGTGAGTGTTTTCGGTGACAAGACAAATTTCTTAAACCTCCTGAGGTTGAAGAGGTGCTGTTCCGCCTTCTTCACCATGCTGTCTGTGTGGGTGGACGATTTCAGTTTGGCCGTGATGTGTACGCCGAGGAACTTAAAACTTTCCACCTTCTCCACTACTCTCCCGTCGATGTGGATCCCTCTGCTGTTTCCTGAAGTCCACAATCATCTCCTTTGTTTTGTTGACGTTGAGTGTGAGGTTATTTTCCTGACACCACACTCCGAGGGCCCTCACCTCCTCCCTGTAGGCCGTCTCGTTGTTGTTGGTAATCAAGCCTACCACTGTAGTGTCGTCTGTAAACTTGATGATTGAGTTGAAGGCGTGCATGGCCAAGTAGTCATGGGTGAACAGGGAGCACATGAGAGGGCTGAGAACGCACCCTTGTTGGGCCCCAGTGTTGAGGATCAGCGGGGTGGAGATGTTGTTTCCTACCCTCACCACCTGGGGGCGGCCAGTCAGAATGTCCAGGACCCAGTTGCACAGGGCGGGGTCGAGACCCAGGGTCTCGAGCTTAATGACGAGTTTGGAGGGTACTATGGTGTTAAATGCTGAGCTGTAGTCGATGAACAGCATTCTTACATAGGTATTCCTCTTGTCCAGATGGGTTAGGGCAGTGTGCAGTGTGATTGTGTCGTCTGTGGATCTATTGGGGCGGTAAGCAAATTGGAGTGGGTCTAGGGTATCAGGTAGGGTGGAGGTGATATGATCCTTGGATAGTCTCTCAAAGCACTTGACAATGACAGAAGTGAGTGCTACAGGGCAATAGTTGTTTAGCTCAGTTACCTTAGCTTTCTTGGGAACAGGAACAATGGTGGCCCTCTTGAAGCATGTGGGCACAGCAGACTGGGATAGGGATTGATTGAATATGTCCGTAAACACACCAGTTAGCTGGTCTACTCATGCGCGCATGCTCTGAGGTCACGGATAGGGATGCCGTCTGAGCCAGCAGCCTTGCGAGGGTTAACACATTTAAATGTTTTACTCACAGTGAAGGAGAGCCCACAGGTTTTGGTAGCGGGCCTTGTCAGTGGCACTGTATTGTCCTCAAAATGAGCAAAGAAGTTGTTTAATAGGTCTGGGAGCAAGATGTCAGTGTCCGCCACGGGGCTGGTTTTCTTTTTGTAATCCGTGATTGACTGTAGACCCTGCCACATACATCTTGTGTTTGTGCGTTGAATTGTAACTCTACTTTGTCTCTATACTGATGCTTAGCTTGTTTGATTGCTGCCAGCTCGAGTCGCACATTCGATATGCTGCTAAAATTTAGGGAGACTTGATTTCAGATTAGTTTTGTTAAAATCCCCAGCTACAATAAATGCAGACTCAGGATATATGGTTTCCAGTTTACAGAGAGTCCAGTGAAGTTCTTTCAGGGTGTTCACTGCATGGCCAGTCTACAGTACCTGTCTACCCCTACATACACTAAGCACTCCATTTCATGGTTAGAAGGTCAGCAAAAAACATCTATGGAGGGGTACCTACAACTCCAACATGATTTATAATACTGTTACTATGTAGAATCATACACTAAGTGTACAAGACATTAGGAACAGCTTCCTAATATTGAGTTGCCCCCCCCTTTTGCCCTCAGAACAGCCTCAATTCTACAAGGTGTACAAAGTGTTCCACAGGGATGCTGGCCCATGTTGACTCCAATGCATTCCACAGTGTCAAGTTGGCTGGATGTCCTTTGGGTGGTGAACCATTCGTGTCGGGTTCACCTTGGGGTCATGATAGGGGCTGTAACAAATATGTTTGATGTATTATAATAATTGATTATGCTCATGTTGTATTAATAGAAGTGGAGGGGTCTTCCTTACATTAATAGGGTCATAGACTACATATATATATATATATATATATATATATTCATTATAATGTTTAATATTGTTCCAGTCTTTTCTAGTCTCTGCTTCTTATAAAGGAACAAGGAACGAATCCCAACACTTGATACACACGGGAAACTGTTGAAAGTGAAAAACCCAGCAGCGTTGCAGTTCTTGATACACTCAAACCGGTGTGCCTGGCACCTACTACCATAACCCCTTCAAAAGGCACTTAAATATTTTGTCTTGCCCATCCACACGCTCAATAGCACAAATACACAATCCATGTCTCAACTGTCTCAAGGATTATAAATCCTTCTTTAACCGGTCTCATCCTCTCATCTACACTGATTGAAGTGGATTTAACAAGTGACATCAATAAGGGATCATATCTTTCAACTGGATTCACTTGGTCAGTCTATGTCATGGAAAGAGCAGGTGTTCCTTATGTTTTGTACACTCAGTGTATAAAGACCTAACCATAACTACTCGTAATTTCCCATTTTCCCTTCACAACGGAACCATCTATTCATCACACTATAAGGCTTCTTTACACAAACACAAGCCCCTTCCATACCTACAAAACACAAGCAGTGAAATTGGCTATTTACTTTTCCAGCTCTGGTATCCTTTAGAGTCTAGCTATATAATTATATACGTAGAATTCACTGTGATCGTCAGTCGCAGGCAGGCAGCTACCAGCTCTAATTGCTGTCTTTGCAGTTGGCCCAGCACACTTTGGCTTTAACAAGAGGTGCTCCACACTTCCCTTAATGATCTCTACAGCTCAGGCAGTGCACGTGCTGCAGTCCTCTACTATTAACTCAACTCACTTCGAGGTTTGTTCTCTTCTCAAAACACTTTGTGTCCTTGGGAAAGTAAGGGACGAGGAGGTCGACAGTGTACTGTGACACTATCATGACATTGCAACATATAAACACTGACTATAGCAGTGTAGGAGAGTTAGACTCAGTCACTGCCATTCACAGGCAGTGGTCCGCAATACTCCCATACAGTAATACCAACATGTCTCAATGAATAAGACAGAGTATAATTATAACTTTTTAACTTGGACCAGAATCTCACCCAATAATGAACTAAATGAAATTGACAATGAAACCTGCTGTAGAGCCAGTAGAGAGATCTCATGCATTATTCTGGCCATGAATTATAGAGATAGTAGTTTCCAACAGACAGTCAGCGTGCCGAGGCTTATAATAATAGTCAAATTTATTTCTACAGTAAGAAACCCCTATCATTACTAAAAAAAGAGTCTGACTGTCTCCATAGTACCCACTATTACCAGTGCTTGACTTGGACTGAAATAGGGGCCGGTGCTGTTTACATTTGGGTGCAAGAGCTCCACAAGACTTCTGAACTAATGTTCAATAAGAGGAACAGGAGCTCAAGCAGTAGAACATTTGAGGTGCCTGTAATCAGATCCAGTGAGCTGCTGCCCAAGTCAAGCGCTGACTATTACTTTAAAACATGGTTAGCATTCCAAACAGCATACCAGAGGTCAACCTTCCCTGCGCTAAGATCAATTATTCAAAAGAGAGGTTTAGCATACAGTAGACAGAGAGACCAGTCTGTCTCTTAAATCTGGATGCAGGCAAGAATATGTAGTACACTACTTTTGACCAGGAACAATAGGGTGTCATTTAGGATGCATTTGGGAAGCAAACCTGAGTGTACATTTCTGTCTAAATACAGGCCAGAATAGAGATTGACTCATCTTTTTTGTTGATAGTGAAACTCCCCTTCAGTTACAGAAACATTCCATTTCAAATGACATAAGTAGCCAATTGTATTTAAATTGGAAAATCTAATTACATTTTCTTTACATACTGCGCAATTATGCTTTGAAAAGAAGATTGTTTACCAATTAAATTCTCTCTCCATTGTGACAAAACTCAATATTCTTCAGCAGTGCAGCTTCTGATCATTAAATAGCAGCCTGTCTGGAAGTGAACACGTGGATGTGAACACTGTAATAACATCTCCATATACTGTACACCAGCACAGTCACAGCCAAGGGGTAAGATAGAGTACGTATATGGTACATCCTCCATAATCCTAACAAGACACACTCAAGTGCTCAAAAAGGTGCAGGTACCCAAATGCTGATGCTCCAGACACTCAACTAGTCTAAAGGCCAGTTTTATTGCTTCTTTAATCATAACAACAGTTTTCAGCTGTGCTAACATAATTGCAAAAGGGTTTTCTAATGATCAATTAGCCTTTTAAAATGATAAACTAGGATTAGCTAACACAACGTGCCATTGGAACACAGGAGTGATGGTTGCTGATAATGGGCCTCTGTACGCCTATGTAGATAGTCCATACAAAATCTGCTGTTTCCAGCTACAATAGTCATTTACAACATTAACAATGTCTACACTGTATTTTTGATCAATTTGATGTTATTTTAATCGACAAAAATGTGTTTTTCTTAAAATGTCTTAGTGGCCCCAAACATTTGAACGGTAGTGTACATACACCCTTTCATCACTATGTTCAACCTCCTACCATTCAAGCTATCAGTGAACACTGTGCCATATATTGCAGTCATATACACATCATTCAAACACTGGGATTCAGCTGAAAAGTAATAAACTATAATCATGTGATATACAGTAGCCAGACTCTAAGTGATTGCACCTATTGAACACGGTCTGGGGCACTATAAAGGGAATAGGGTGCCATTAGGAACACAACCAGGACATCTCAAGCAAAGGACCAAACAGAACAACGACTTCCTTTCTACCATGCCACCAGATTGATATCAATCTATGTTTTGAGGTTGGGAAAGTGAGGTAGTGTATGAGAGTATGACAAATGACAATACAGTCAGATTGAGGATGGTGGGGAAACATTCAAACCCTTTGGAAAAATCCTTGAAAACAGAGACAAAGCACCTCAGCCCTACAGTCGTGGTCGTAGTCCTGTCACACAGGTAAGATATTAAGGTTTGTCAGACTGCTAAAGAAACTGAGTTAAGCATCACTTAAATCCCACTCCTCTTAGAGGTTGACACAGAAAAACGCATACAGCTACCCAGAAATTATAATATATTTTGATTGCTGCTGGCAAGATGCTGCATTTAAATAAATATTAATATGAATGTACTGCCAACCAGACCAGTCTGGAGTTGTGCTCTACAGCCAGCTGGGTGAATCTATATCTTAGGCAGTAAAATTAGGTTGTGAGGATAGAAACATTACTGTAGTTTTACATATAAAATATAAATAGGATATTTGAGACCTTAGATAAAACATAGTATAAACTGAAATACAGTGCCGTTTTATAAAAATCTGTGAACATGGTTGTCTCCAGCTGCCTATTATTGAAATATTCAAATGTTCATCTAATCTAATATACACAGTGTGCCTCCCTAAACAACATATTGGTAAAAAGCATTTCCACTTCCAGCACCACTATCTGATTGGGGGCTATAATTACTGAAGTGTAGCGCACTCCTCAGAGCAGAGCAGCAGTTCCCAGAACAGTCTCAGTGGTAATGCTTCTTATTCACACTAGCTATTTAGTAGAAAGCCAGGTAAAAGCAGACAGCTGCTCCCCTCATAGTGGTCTCTTGGTCTCATAATTCATTACTTCCGGAACAATAACTTTGCCTGACGACAAGCCCTCTCCCCTTCCAATAGATTTATCAGATGGGATCCAATTAGAGGTAATAGAGGGTAGGAGGATAGGCTTCAATTAACTACTGATAGACAATGGCCCAAACATTATACAGCTTTATGCTCTGAGGAAATCATATCCAAACCTCATGAATTTTGTGTTTTACCCGACTAAACTCAGAAAGCATATGGTTACAGGAGCTTAAAACTATACATTCCTGGGGGGCTGTGTTTTTGAAGCCTTGAAGATTGCAACTGGAAATGATTGACCATCAATGCCATGACCCTTAATGTGAAGCCTCAGGGAACTGGATTGAGACCTATTGAGTGCTCTATATACTGCTAGGGCCAGTTATTGGAACAGTTCTCAACATAGGACCTACATTGTTACATTGATATTACAACCATCAGATATTATCCATCAGTGATGTGTTTGCAATCAAAACCCTGGCTAATGGCCCCAGCAGAGCCCTGACCTCAGTCACGGACACACACACCAACCTGTGTATGGCACTGACAGAGCAGAATTCAGTCTGGGCCTTGCAGCAGGGAGAGTGTTTTGAAAACAGTCTCTAATATGTGTAACCCCTATAAATTTGCCCACTTGTGTTCAAACCCAGCCCCTTCGTTCTCCCTCTCTCTGTTCAACTCAGGCCCCCTCTCTCTGTTCAACTCAGGCCCCCTCTCTCCCTAACCCAGGCCCCATCTCGCTCGCCAACCCAGGCCCCCTCTCGCTCGCCAACCCAGGCCCCCCCTCGCTCTCCAACCCAGGCCCCCCCTGTTCCATTCTGAGTCGATAAGAGGCAGACAGACACTTATTTACTTAGATGCATACACCTCTATACACAATGACTACTTTGACCAATTTACACTGAACATTTAAAAAAAACACATTTAGTGGAAGAACTGTGCAGATACAAAGATTCAGTAAAATCTCTAAAAGTTTATGTCCACATGAGTTAAATATCTGCTCCAAATAAAATTCAACATGTCTGCAGATAGAATGGGGTGTCAGCTATGACATCACACATTGACTTTGAAAAAAATATATTTTGGTTATTGAACTACAGTAAGTTGTCACGATTTCCGCCGAAGTCGGCTCCTCTCCTTGTTCGGGCAGCGTTCGGCGGTAGACGTCACCGGTCTTCTAGCCATCGCCACTCCACTTGTCATTGTTCCATTTGTTTTGTCTTGTTTCCCCGCACACCTGGTTTACATTCCCTAATCACACTACATATATATTCCCTCAGTTTCCCCCATGTCTTTGTGTGGAACTGTTTTGTTATGTGTATCATGTTACGCGCCAGGCTGGTTTATCCACGGGTACCGTGTTGAACCCGAGTTTGTTTAATTGTTTAACTTATGCATTATTGTGACTGTTGTCGCTCTTTTCACTTTTGCCAATTGGCTGGAGATTTTTGACGCAGTTGCTTCTGTCTGTTGTTACTTCTGCCAATTAAAGTGTGCGCCTGATCACAACTCTCCGCTTTCCTGCACCAGACTTCTTACCAGCAGCCTGACATAAGTGAAGCCTGACATAAGTGAAGTGGATTTAAATCTGTTATTGGAATTGCGGCAACAGAATTTCATCATGTATCCCCGATCTGTACGACACAGAAATGCATAATTATGGATATTAATGTCATTCACTTCATGATGATCTATACTAAATAGCTACACAAAATGTATAAACATACAATATTCTCCTTTGCATATTTGGGTATTATTCTACACACTGGCTATTATTTTAATGAGCTCTGCCCCCAAACAAGACCACATTTATTGGTCTGGACTAAATCTGAACCAATCCTAGATATCTATGTTTCACTAGTTTGACATCAAGTATAGCACAGTAGAGCTCAGAAGAGTACAGTAGAGTACAGTACAGCAGAGTAGAGTTCAGTACAGTAGAAGACAAAGTAGATTATAGTTCAGTACAGTAAAGTAGAGTATAGTTCAGTGCAATAGTGTCCTGAACTCTAGTTAATCTACTGTACTCTACACAGTACTATGCTTTTGTTTGCTGTACTGTGCCATCCAAACTTGTGAACCCAACTGTGGTTAATGACTACTATGATTTCCCATTGTAGTCAATTCAATCACAGAAATTCCATTACCCATTTTATTTTTAATTCCGTTACCGATTTGGTAACGAAATTGAGTTTTAATCACTTAATAATTCATAAACAATATTGATATCAGTAAAAACACTATCTAATTGATAGGTTTACCTATACGTGTTACTTCTGTGAATTTTAATTATCATCCCTCCTCATGAGGGAGAGAAAATAGAAAATATCTTAAAAGATGCAGCATGTGGGTTTTTGGTAACGGAATTTCAAGCCACAAGGCAATGTTTCTTAAACTTGCAGAAGGCAGAAAAATGTATCCAAAACTAAATATATGTGTTGATAGTAGTTGGCAAGGGTCTTTGATGTATTTTTAGTACCTTTAAGGACTTTTTCTGGTAGGTGTTTTGGAAGACCCCTTTTCCATCTGTTTGACCAGAAATCAAAGCCTTTGCTCATTCCACATTTTTAGGGTGGAAAAGGGTTGAAAAATGGATATGCCTTAATAAAAAAAATGTTTAAAGAGACTCTTAGCTTTCATTTGACATGCTCCTATGTTGGTGCTCATGGGTCCTTTTACATGGAAATAACCCTGTGTTACTGAGACAGAACACTATTATCAATAACAGTAAGACAGACAGGTTAGGATGTGGGAATCATATCATTTTTCTACTCTATTTAGTCGTACGATTAAAGTAAATAGTGCTTCCTGTCTTTAGATCAGTGTCTACATAGCATATGAACTCGTACCAAAGTTTATATGTTAGTACACACAGTAATATGTATGTATGTGTGTGTGTGTGTGTGTGCACAATTAATGTACTATGCACCGTATGTCATTATTGGCGTTACAATATTAACAGCCATGAGCTATGTTGTATGCCTGCCTAGCGCCTAGTGTCTCTGCGTGTGTGTGTGTGTTTGTGTGTGTGTGTGCGTGTGTGTGCATTTAATGTACTATGCACCATGTCATTATTGGCATTACAATATTAACAGCCATGAGCTATGTTGTATGCCTGCCTAGCGCCTAATGTCTCTGTGTGTGTGTCATTCCCCTCCACTACACAGATTATAGATGTGTGCTCTCACACGTCGGTACCCCGTGTCACCACCCATTCATCTGTGACGCAGAAGCAGGTGTGCAGCGTGGACCATCCATACTCCAACAGTGCATTAACCCCCAGAGATGTTCTCAGAAATACAATGGCAGCACACACAGAAAATGGCTCACTCTCACCAACACTACTCACTAACCCAAAAAACATCAAATGATTACGTAAAAAATATAAATAAGCGCTGTAAAACTGCATGTACCATGTGAGGCGATACCAAATCAGAGACTAATGAGATCTCCTGGCATTTATGTAGATTTTTTCAGCAGACACACAATAATTATGAAAACACAATCTGTGAGAATGTGATCCCCTCCTCTCGATGAATAGTATCTCCCCTCAACACCTTGGCTCTCCATCGCTCTGTGGTTGCTGTGTGTACTGGCTGCCAGGCCTGTTGAACTAACACATTGTGAGTGCACTGCTCCTACCTTCGCAGGCACCGCCATGAATTACGATGCCTGAACAAACACACACCTGGTCCATGAGCAGAGCATATTCAAACCATAGCAGCACCGTCGAGTCTACATGCGGCCCAGAAACATTTTCTAATGAACCTGAGGCCAGCCGCAGGGAACTCATAAATTGGAATGAAAAATGTAAGCATTTTAAATCAGGATCAAATTCTCCTCTAACAGTGAGAGATGCACGGCATAGAAGCTGGAGCAATCATTACCTACATTTAACATACCATACCCATAGTATCGTAGCCAGAATAAATACATACAAGAGCTGCTGTTTAGTTTGTAAGTGGGTTATTAACTGTGGATGTTGATATTTGTTGTTTGTGTCAGCTGCCTTTTTATGACTGTATTGCAAGTGTCAAACCTGTGTCACACGTGTCTGATGGAGTGCCATTTCATGTGTACTGCATACAGACATCACTAGTGTGTCAAACATGGATCAAGCACCACAGTAATGAACAGCTTCTGGCATCTCTCCACACAACAAACCATTACATCTCTCTCAGTCACATTTTAGGAGCAGAGCAGCCTGCCTCTATTCATTTGCATGTCATATACAGTACCTACTCATTCAAAGGTTTTAATTTTTTTGGACTATTTTCACATTGTAGAATAATAGTGAAGACATGAAATAACACATGGAATCATGTAGCAACCAAAAAAAAAGGTTCAACAAATCAAAATGTATTTTAGATTCTTCAAAGTAGCCACCCTTTGTCTTAATGACAGCTATGCACACTCTTGGCATTCGCTCAACCAGCTTCACCTGGAATGCTTTTTTTTCCTCTTTCTCTACAGTCTTGAAGGAGTTCCCATATATGCTGAGCACTTGTTGGCTGCTTTTCCTTCACTCTGCGGTTCAAATCTTTCACAACCATCTCAAATAAGGTTGAGGTCGGATAATTGTGGAGGCCAGGTCATCTGATGCAGCACTCCATCTCTCTCCTTGGTGCCCTTACAAAGCCTGGAGGTGTGTTTTGGGTCATTGTCCTGTTGAAAAACAAATGATCGTCCTAAGTGCAAACCAGATGGGATGGCATATCGCTGCAGAATGCTGTGGTAGCCATGCTGGTTAAGTGTGCCTTGAATTCTAAATAAATCACAGACAGTGTCACCAGCAAAGCACCCCCACACCATCACACCTCCTCCATGCTTCACGGTGGGAATCACACATGCAGAGATGATCCGTTCACCTACTCTGCGTCTCACAAAGACACAGCATTTGGAACCAAAAATCTCACATTTCCACTGGTCTAATGTCCACTGCTCGTGTTTCTTGACCTTTATTGGTGTTCTTTAGTAGTGGTTTCTTAGCAGCAATTCGACCATGAAGGCTTGATTCACGCAGTCTCCTCTGAACAGTTGAAGTTGAGATGTATCTGTTGTGCTGCAATATCTGAGGCTGGTAACTCTAATGAATTTATCCTCTGCAGCTGAGGAAACTCTGGGTTTTCCTTTCCTGTGGCGGTCCTCATGAGAGGTAGTTTCATCATAGCGCTTGATCGTTTTTGCGACTGCACGTGAAGAAACTTTTAAAGTTCTTGATCTTTTCCGTATTGACTGACCCTCATGTCTTAAAGAAAGATGGACTGTTGTTTCTCTTTGCTTATTTGAGCTGTTCTTGCCATAATATGGACTTGGTATTTTACCAAATAGGACCATCTTCTGTATACCCCCCTACCTTGTCACAACACAACTGATTGGCTCAAATTCATTAAGAAGGAAGTAAATTCCATAAATTATATTGTAATATTATAAGGCACACCTCATGAAGCTGGTTGAGAGAATGCCAAGAGTGTGCAAAGCTGTGATCAAGGCAACGGGTTGCTATTTGAAGAATCTCAAATATAAAATATATTTTAATTTGTTTAACACTTTTTAGGTTACTACATGTACATACTACCTCAACTAACCGGTGGCCCCGCACATTGACTCTGTACCGGCACCCCCTGTATATATTGTTATTTTTTACTGTTGCTCGTCAATTACTTGCTAATTTTATTTTTTATTCTTATCCGTATTTTTTGAAACATCACTGTTGGTTAGGGGCTCGTATGTAAGCATTTCACTGTAAGTATTCGGCGAATGTGACTAATAAAATTAGATTTGATTCCACATGTGTCATTTCATAGTTTTGATATTAACTTCACTATTATTCTACAATGTAGAAAATAGTACAAATAAAGAAAAAACCTGGAATGAGTAGGTGTGTCTGGTAAACTTTTGTCTGGTACTGTATATCATGAACACAAAAACATCAAACATCAAGAATGTGTTACTGCCTAGGAGACGTGCTGAGAGGCTTCAGCTTAATCTCCCTCTTCTCCCCACCCCCATTGTTGCACAGAGCTGAAAAAATGTGTATGAAGCTGTAGGAGACCCAGAATCTCTCGCTGCATTCTCTTGGGATGCCCAATCAGCACAGTTACGGTGTCTAGAATACCAATCACAATGTAAGAGCTTAAGAGAGCCGGGCCACAAGCATCCCACTGGGCACAAACGTCAATTCAACGTCTATTCCATGTTGGTTCAACGTCATTTTATTGAAATGAGGTGGAAACAATGTTGATTCAACCAGTGTGTGCTCAGTGGGATGTTGCTTACTGACTGACTGTGTGTGCTCATGTCTGCTGACCAATAAGGAAAGGCCTTATAGTCAGAACATAAAGACTAGCAAGCAACGCTCTGTACTGTAGCGGTTTGATGCAGAAATAGAAAAATAAGTTATTTCCCCACTTACTGTACCAGTGCTGACAAAGCTTACTACAACTCAAATATACTGAAAGCTGTTTCAACTGACCGTGAGTTAAAATAAGAAAAGAAAAAACAGAAAATGTAAGTTACAGGACATACAGCCTCCTAGGATCCGTCACATTGTATTTGTTTCAGGAAATCAACATTGACCAGAAGCAATATGGTTGTAGTATCACAGACAAATCACTGCTTCGACACACACACACACACACACACTTATCTAGGTCATATAAATTTGTCATGCCAGTGTCAAAATGCCTCATGATAACAACTGATTTACAGTGTAGACTGCATGACAGCCTAATTCATATTCTATCAATATCTGGATTTTTAAATACATACATACATGAGAGAGAGAGAGAGAGAGAGAGAGAGAGAGAGAGAGAGAGAGAGAGAGAGAGAGAGAGAGAGAGAGAGAGAGAGAGAGAGAGAGAGAGAGAGAGAGAGAGAGAGAGAGAGAGAGAGAGAGAGAGAGATAGATAGATAGATAGATAGATAGATAGATAGATAGATAGATAGATAGACATAGACTAGGCTTCTGCATTTAACTGGTTTTGTAGGTTGGTTTATCAATCACAACCAACTTCTGATTAGATATGACAATGGTAGCCTGCTAAACAAAGGCAAAGGAGAGGTTCTGCTGGCAAGTTGGTGATATCAGCTCGCATAACAAGGTAAATGTTGACAAAGGGTAGACGCTTACCTGTCATAACTCCATCGACTGTATGACATGTTCCTGTTGCTGCTGACTCCTTCCATGACTTCTATGGGATGTTGCTAAATAGGGTTCAACGTGACACGAAAATAAAACCTGGGTTTAGATGCCACGCCAATATTTCTCACCAGTTCTAGCGTTTCCTCCTCGAACGAATGGGAGTTGAGATGTGGTGCACATCGATTCAGGGACTCACTTTCTATAGGCTATACCATTTGGAATGTGAAGGGAAAAAATCAGTGCGCGCAAGTTGACAAGCATGTCAATAATTTGACGAATGCATGGGTTACTCCATTAGTTGCGCGCACGCAGGCATGTTCACGTCTATTTCGATGAAATACATCATTGCGTAATTTTCGAGCAAAAACATCAAATTTCACTTGTATTTCATTAAAATATGTATAGTCTCCATCCTCTGTAACAGTGTCCCCCAGATTGTAACGCCCGTTGGTCTCATCTGGTGATGATGTTGGAAAGGTGTAGCATTGTGATTTGAATTATTATCTGTATTTGTTGGCCTACCATTCATTCCATTATTATTTAATTATTAATGGACAGTATTGAACTCTATCTCCTTGGGCATGATTGATAGCCTACACATGCTTACATATTCATGTTTTCTTCTGGTTGCACTGTAAATGAAAGATCATTTTCAGGCATATACAAAGTGGTCAGAGCTATCTGTTGATATTTCTTGGCCGTGTATACCTACGTATTCTGGGGAGACATATCTTCCGTAAAAATGTCTTTGCTTCAGAAAATCAATGTTGACTGAAAGCAATGCCTTAATAACACAGAGAAATCACTGCTTCTGAACACACACACACACACACACACACACACACACATTTTTCTAGCAAAATCAAATGTATTTATTAACACTGATTGATAACATAAGCCAGTTACAGAAAGCATGGGTTTAATCTTTTTGGGTTGCGTCTGGAGGTGTTTGGCACATAGGCTTATTATTGCCTTTAACACAACCTGTTGACCCTGAATCCCTTAAACTCTCCTTGACAGCTCAGAGGGGGAGAGAGAGATGTGATGAATGCCTGACAGCCAATGTCCCTTAGGATTGGCCTTGAAGTTCGCTAAGCAAAGGCATTGAAAAAGTGGAGTGACAGTTGCCAATTTGGAGCAGTCATATAGTAGAACATATATATAGAACATAATTATATTGAAGAAAAATATAAACACAACATGCAACAAGATTTTACTGAGTTACAGTTCATATAAGGAAATCAGTCAATTGTAATAAAATATATTTAATAGGCCTTAATCTATGGATTTCACATGACTGACGATCCCACAGGTGAAGAATGTGTGGATGTCCTGGGCTGGCATGGTTACAGGTGGTCTGCGGTTATGAGGCCAGTTGGACGTACTGTCAAATTCTCAAACCCAAAAAACGGAGGCAGCTTATTGTAGAAAACTGAACATTCAATTCTCTGTGAACAGCTCTGGTGGACATTCCTGCAGTCAGCATGCCAATTGCACACTCCCTCAAAACTTGAGACATCTGTGGCATTGTGTTGTGCGAAAAAACTGCACAGTTTAAAGTGGCCTTTTATTGTCCCCAGCACAGGGTGCACCTGTGTAATGATCATGCTGCTTAATCAGCTTCTTGATATGCCACACTTGTGGCAAGATTATTTTTTGGCAAAGGAGAAATGCTCACTAACAGGAATGTAAACAAATTTGTTCACAACATTTGAGAGAAATTAGCTTTGTGTGTGTATGGAACATTTCTGGGATTTGTTTTCCAGCTCATCAAACATGGGACCAACACTTTACCTGTTGCGTTTATATTTTGGTTCAGTGTATATAGCCCACTCCTGCCGAGGCCAAGTCCAACTCATAAGATTTCACAACATTTCTAACAGCACAGCAGGATTGAAAGAGAGTGTGCGGATGAATAAAGGGGTCCCTCATTATCAGGTACATTGAAAGTTCACACAAAAAGCTGTGTCAGTGACAAGAATGAGGTAAACACATATAATGGTCATCAGATTTTCTAAAGCAGCTGGTTTGGATGCCTGCCTTCCGGACTGTGACTTTGAGCCAAATGCAAAGCGAGATCTTTCATTGGGACATTGAGAGAGATTGGGATTTGCCTAGGAAGTGTGGATGAGTGGGCACCCTCCCTTCCTTTCTCCTGCCAAACCCCAGTGTCAATGGATAGACGCTATGAGGGGGTGGCGGTGGACCTTGGCAGTCTCAATAGGGGTCCCTCAGAGGCATGTTGAATCAGACCCAGGCTCAATAGTAAAAGGGGTTGACTCCCTGACAACTGGGACAGGCAGCTCAGACAAACCGTGAGAGTTTGGGGATGTGCAGTAGCCCACTGAGTCACGACTTTAAAAAACACGAGCCAGCTGGGAAATTGTGTCCCAGTGAACGGTTGAGATTATACAATACTATGTAACAATTATACAATGTCTTGTAACCTTTCCAAAGAAATCTCCCACTCCCTCCAGAGAAACTCAGCATGACTGCTGATTGATGATGGTGCTGGCGAACGAGGAACAGAACTCCCTTTGATTTAATTAGGTGATTTGCAGTGATAAAGGGTGCCATTGAAATCCTTGTCCTTATTAGTGCCCACATTTTAGGCTTTTGAATAACAGTAGAGTGAGTCAGCAAAACACAGGTGGAGGGTATGAAAACAAATGGTAACCAAGGGGATGCAGAAATCCATTTAAGAGAGTCACTCAAACATAAAATGCCTACAACAACATGATATTTGTGTATTTTGGGCTTTCATTACTATTAAATTTTCAAGTTTTCAAGACAGGGTTCTAGTTTGAACCATGTTAAAACACAAGGAATATCATCCACCATCATCACTGATATGTCCAATCAACAGTTTTACGACTTTAAGAGGCACTGCACTACCCAACATATATCCTAGCTCGGCTCCCTCTAGTGTAGACAATGATTGAGAACAAAATAAGGAACAGGAGAGAGAGAGGAGAGAGATGACACGCAATAAGGTAATAGCGGTAAGTTCACCTGTCTCTAAAAAAGCTCTGAAGAAACCACAAAGCTCATATATATGAGATGACTACCACCAAACTTAAACTCTCAGTGAAAGGATGGTAATATCCTCGTATTTTAACAGAGCTGGAATAATGCCCTCCCAACACATACTATTTTCTCTGTAACTGTAGTATAGTTATTCTCCGACCCTCTCACCTTTCATTTGTAGTGGAGACGATAATCACTGCAACAGATAGTAGATGGACACCACTGAGCACACACACAACTGTCGGTGTCACACCTTCTAATGAGCCACATGAATGTGTGTGCATAAGCACAGTGCTTGCAGTTGTGTGTCCATGTGGGAGAGATGCAGTATAGGCCACTGTGTGTTCATCTCTACAATGGAACCCCTGAGGGAAAAACAGACTGGAATGTTCCGTGATTCTTCGCTGAGAAGACCTGGAGTTAGTCACCCAGAATTGCTGCATTGTCAGAGATCTCTACTCCTCTCCCTAGTTCAGTATTACACCCTCAGAGCCCTGCACATCCTCTTCTCTGAGTACAGTACCTGTGTGCGTCTGACTGGAGTATAAATGTGGTTGAGAGAGAAGCCAGTTGGATGTAGTATACTGTACATTAGTATGCATCAGGAGGATCCATCTCTCTGTGCAGCCATAGCTGCTCTGTATCAAAGCAACAAGGATACTGTTGTGCTGCCAGTAAGGCACAGACAATTAAGGACATCCTATGGTCTCCCTCCCTACCCTGTGTATTTTGATCAAAGGCCTGCATTTGAGCGGAGGTCTACAGCCAACTGAGACATATCTCCAGACACAGCCTTGCATGCATTATTTATCTGAGAATTAAGGGGGAAATGTCTCCTGAGCCCAACTGCTGCCATGGCGCCTGGTCAAAGCCTTGCTTTCATTTCTGCCAGCAGATAGAATGAATGAGATCCAGTTGATGAAAATAATGTCCTCTGCATGACTTTTTAGGACCATTACAGATCAAACCTAACTCCACAAATATAACCAAAGCTTATATCTGAGAAATGATTTGACAGCTGTGGGGTACAGAGGCCCAGCAGTGACAAATGTGTGCCCCCTGTGTCTCTTTCTAGGTACAGGGGCCTGGCCTGCAGTGACCAAACTGTCTCTGACTTGTGTAGTGACAGTAGATTGTTACAGCTGTTATGAATGAGTCCAAGCATAATGTGATTGGATTCCCATAGCCATCTGTTCCCCAGTCAATACAATGACTGGTACTCTTTAGATAATGTAGAACCAGTCAATACAATTCTTTAGATAATGTAGAACCAGTCAAAGGACAACAGCTCATCTAGGTTTCCAGTAGCCGACACAGTAGATGTTCAGAGGCTATGTATTCAGACTCATGCACCACATCACGTAAGGATTTCTCCAGTATACAGCCGTAGCAGTCAATGATACATTGTATGGTTATTTGGAGACAAAGCCAGGTAGAATGGTAATAGCATTTAAATGACTGTGCTTGACTTGAGTGCACTACACACTGTATTGTTTCCAGCCCAGCAACACCACACAGATGACTCAGAGTCAAGGCCACCGAGAACAAACAGCCAAAAGTAGGAATTATCTTCAAGGGTTCTTTTCAAACCAAATCTCACAGTGATCCTCTGTTGATTTGTGAGACATTTGTGCAGGGTGCTATGGCAACCATGGCCCTGTCCTGCTCCCTCCCCTCCAGAGTTGTATTCTACATTCTGGAGACGGCCAATCAGATGTGAAGAACTGAAGTGCTGCCTGGCGTCTGACCCCATATTTCTGTTGTGATGATGGAGATGACAGGAATAACATGATCATCAGCCAGAGAGAGGTGAGCCACACGGGTACACTTACCCTCCATACAAGAACACATTTGTTCCTGTAAGGCAGATCTATCCAGCTGGAAGACAATAAGCTATAGTAGAATGAGTTACATCACCAATAAGACAGCCGTTTTCACGCAGACAGTTCAGAGGTGCTGTTAATGTTGGAATGTTATTAGTGAAGACAGTGGTCCATCCTCATTATGACAACAGGTGTTCAGTGGGTATAAAATGATGGAATCTTCTCATTTTATTCCTCTTTGATTGGATACATCCATTTTCTCAAAGCAATATCTGCCAACACAACTGTTATTGTTCCACCTCGCTTCACAATACAAGGTCAACAAAATATGAAGTTCACCAAATGCAGGACTTCTCAAAAAAACTAAAACAAAAGGAATATTCGCTATTATAGTTTGCTGAATGACAGATTTTATTATAGCACCAGAAGCTATACATGGGGCAAGGGGCATGGACTTGAAAATAATAAAATATATGAATTGAATGTGCTGTACATAAAGTCTGCCAAAAGACAGGAGGTGGTACTTACAGACTCCACCATTGAGCAGAACACATGAATCTGTGACCCAAACATTGACCTAGAGAACAGTGAAGAGAAGAGTGAACGGCCTACCCACAATCCACCATGCTAGTAGGTCAGGTGGGCTGAGTGGAGACGCTCAACCAACACATTGGTTGACATTTGCAGAATGGGCATTGGGCAAGGTAGTGGGGAATGGTCAAGGAAAATGTGTCACCAACACCAAGAACTCTTGGAACATTAGGCCAAATGAGAACTAATCAAATCAAGAGGAGGAAAGGTTCTGGACCACAGGTTGGTCAAGAACCAATGTAGGCCTACAGTCTTCTTCAGTTCAAAACCAGCTAAGGGAATTATACATTCCTCTTTACATATACACACAGCTGTGCTGTCAGAGCATATTCACTTTACAGACATATAAAAATACTTGTCAACTAGTTTGATAAGAAAATAATGTATAAAAGTATAAAGTAAAAACATTTACTCAAGTCCATCAAATAATCATTTTCGTATGCTTCTTTTTGTCTTATATTACATGATGATATAACAACACTACAATAGTTCATTGGTTTCTATTAAGCATAAATACAGATCATATTGAAAAGGATGACAAGACAACAGAATGTGTGAATTGTCTTGATGTTAACTTTAAAGGTGAGAGGTCAGGTGATAACCTCCATGTGACTGTGGGAGTCATGGAAACAGCTCCAAACTGGCCCAGAGTCACACCAATAACCTTGGAGGACATGAACACATCTCCAAGAATAATTGAAGGCAGTGTGTAACAAACAACCATGTCATTGAAATGAAGTTACAGTTTGTTTATGAGTGAGCGTCAACAGCTCAATACCTCTGTCTACTTTTAAGTAATAACTACGTTCCAAAAGAGAGCCAAATAGATGGTACAAAAATCAATGTTCCAACTGAGAGGGATTGATTTGAAAAGATATGTCAGAGAGGAGCATTTCTGAAACTGGTCTGCTATTAACATCATCATTATCAGTGAGGTACATAAATACTACCCATGGTCTCTTCTGCACTGCTTGGCAAAGATTAAAAACATAAAGAGTTTAAAATGTTTAATTCTGATTAGGCCAACCTGACTCTGAGCTAGTCAACAACAACAGGTAAGAGTCAGAGAAGAGTTGTACAACTAAATAAATAAAACAGGTTTGATATCATGTTATTAGAAGCCTAAAGTCTATGAACCTTACAATACAAATACAGTAAACATTCCATATTTGGCCAGTGAGATGAGTGCAGAATCCATAGACATAGAAATGGATCCGCTGACGACGCTGGAAAGTTAAGTTGTCATAATAACTTTAGGGCTATCTAGGTTTATACTGTACAGTGTACATACTTGTATACATGTTATGTTCATAGAAGTCAAACCAAACTCATCAACCTTACACGCTGTACTGTGGCGATTTAATAAATCATTACAAATGCGTTTTCAAAATCACAACAAATGTCACTTATGTACAGTAGCGGATGAGCACATGGAAGTAAAAACGGATATGGCATGACATACACAGAGCTTCATAAGATCACCTCTCTATTCTGATGAGAAACTGGTATCTAGTAAACCTCTCATTGACATTCTGGATATATATATATTTCTCATTCAATCTCGGCAAAAAGTACAAATGTCACTGCAAGGCAAGAAAAAGTCCTTCAGAATACAAAAAATGATATTGTTTAGCTGATTTAAGAGGCAATGTTTAGTGTTAGGACTTTCTCATATGAATTGGATTATTGTTGAAGGTCAAGTGGTGTTTTTTAACATTTGGCGTTGTCAGTTTCTTCTAGAAGTGAAGTCCGGGGGCAGGGGGGGCAGTAGTTCCTGGTAACTACCACAGGAACTTCTGTTGAAGTCATGCACGTGGAGAAGGCAGCGCTCAGTCATCCATACAGGATGTCATGTCAGGCAGGAGGCGGGGACTTGTGACAGTAGCTGGGTGAGTGACAGTGATAAGGCCCACTCAGACGATCACACAATGGCAGCCACTCTTGTCCTTTTCTTTCCGCGTGGGTTCTGGCGAGGGTGGGCATTCCTGTTCCTGGAATTTCCTGTGAGGAGAAAGTGCATTATTACATTATGAGTAAGCAGAGATAGAAAGATTCTAACAAAATAATCTGACTCATTCAAGCAACAATTGTTTTGTTCTGGCTTTGAGTGTAGATGAGATCACATCCTGTCATTGACATTAGGGCATTCTCACATATGAAATTCGGTACTCTGGTTCAGTTTTCTGGATCGTTTGTGAGAATTCTACAGAATACGTTTTGATTTCACAAAACCTGTAAATAAAAGTTTCAGGGTGCAATTAGCAAGACGCACATTCTACATCAGTGTTTTCCAACCCTGGTCCTCCAGTACCCCCAACAGTACACATGTTTATTGTAACCCAGGACAAGCACACCTGATTCAACTTGTTAACTAATCAGCAAGCCCTCAATGAGTTGAATCAGGTGTGGTTGTCCAGGTCTACAATGAAACTGTGTAATGTTGGGGGTACTGGAGGACCATGGTTGGGAAACACTGTTCTACATGATGTTAGCAAGTTAGCTTGTTTAAAACGGGCAAAAAGTTCCACCTGTCTCGCACTGCCACCTGGTACTCTAGTCCTGGGTCTTGAACCCGCTACTCACGCAGGACCAGGATTCGTTGCAGCTAGGGTTTGTTTCTGTTTCAAACATGCTTTATAGCTCAGATCAGGGTACCAAACTTTCCAGGGTCCAGATCATAAGGGGATATGTGAAAGTGCCCTTAGTGACATTCCATGTGGAAGTATTGCATAAAGTACCTTTCAAATGTACTTGAGAAAGACAGACTAGTGCTAGTGAAGGAATAAAAGCTGAAACTACTTATTTTCCTCAACCCATTGCCACTGTATTCAGGGAGGTATAGTGGGGTTGTGGTGCCACCTACAGTCAGTAATGAATCCACCCACCTGATTACTCTAACGAACTCTACAGTCAGTAATGAATCCACCCACCTGATTACTCTAACTAACTCTACAGTCAGTAATGAATCCACCCACCTGATTACTCTAACTAACTCTACAGTCAGTAATGAATCCACCCACCTGATTACTCTAACTAACTCTACAGTCAGTAATGAATCCACCCACCTGATTACTCTAACTAACTCTACAGTCAGTAATGAATCCACCCACCTGATTACTCTAACTAACTCTACAGTCAGTAATGAATCCACCCACCTGATTACTCTAACTAACTCTACAGTCAGTAATGAATCCCCCCACCTGATTACTCTAACCAACTCTACAATCAGTAATGAATCCACCCACCTGATTACTCTAACGAACTCTACAGTCAGTAATGAATCCACCCACCTGATTACTCTAACTAACTCTACAGTCAGTAATGAATCCACCCACCTGATTACTCTAACTCTACAGTCAGTAATGAATCCCCCCACCTGATTACTCTAACCAACTCTACAATCACTAATGAATCCACCCACCTGATTACTCTAACTAACTCTACAGTCAATAATGAATCCACCCACCTGATTACTCTAACTAACTCTACAGTCAGTAATGAATCCACCCACATGATTACTCTAACTTTAAAGTCAGTAATGAATCCACCCACCTGATTACTCTAACCAGCTCGTGGAAAGCCTGGTCTACATTCATACGGATTTTGGCTGAGGCCTCCATATATGTCACCTTGAGCTGTCTGGCCAGCTGCTGGCCCTCCTCCTGGGTCACCTGAAGGAACGAAACAGGTACAGGGATAGATAAATAGCATGTACTCCTTGGCATCACCCTGTGCCCCAGCTGGGTGAAGACTTCACTTTAGGACCAATAGAACGGTTTCAAATGATCAAACAAGACTCAGGAAACTAGTGACATCTGCTGGTGAGGTTGAGAAACACATGGGTCAGAGGGTTCACATCCAAGAGTGGGTCACTAAGAAATATGTAAACAATACAGCAAATGTATCACATTACATTTTACATTCAAATAGCACCTGATTTATATGTGCTTAGCTAGAATATTGTTGCTTCTGGTCCATCCTAAACTATTATGACAAGATTAGAGACCAGGGCCCGTATCCACCAAGCGTCTCTGTGTAGGAGTGCTGATCTAGGATCAGTTTAGCCTTTTAGTTCATAATAAATAAGATTGTATGGACAGATCCTGGATTAGCACTCCTACTCTGAGATACTTTGTGGATACGGGCTCAGACCTCATTGCAAAATCATTTATTCTACTGTCCTAAAACAGCTGAACCCATTGAGTTGCCAGTAATGGTTAGAACTGAATCATACTCCTTAACCAATATGTTAAAGACCACATTTAGACTAATTCATTTGGATGAATCATATTGAGTTATCAATTTTAACAGAGGCCCCACATTATATTCAGTCAATAAAAATAATTATGACAGTAATTGATGTGATAAATGCATTTATATTTGATCAGATGAGAGAATGTGTTTTATTCCAGCAGATGACAGTGTGGAGTCATGTGGGAAAGTGAACTGCAGCTGAAAGCCAATGAAGGCCACGGAATGAGCCCTCTCCTTTTCATACCCTCCCTCCCTCCTCTTTTCCTCTGTCCCACAATGTTTTTGTTGGTCACCTTCTCTTTCTCTCTTTTTCTCACTCCCTCTTTGTCTACCCAAATAGCTCCAGCCACCACCACCACTATCAATTTTCACATTTCAAAATGTAAATGAGAAATGACACATTTTTAAAGTTTGTTGCTTTATATTTACTTTCCTCACATCACCCTAACATGTATGTGTATTTGCGCTGTAGCTGGGCCGTTAGGAGGACTGCTACTCACCTGTCTCTGGAGCTCCAGATCGGCTTTATTGCCTACAAGGATCATGGGAAATTCATCACGGTCTTTGACTCTGAGGATCTGTCTTTGGAATTTGTAGATTTCTTCAAAGCTGTGAAACATAAAGCACGCAGCATCACTCGATGCCCCCAGTAAACTCTACACATTACCCAGCCAGAAGGGAGCGTGATTACAACACCAAACTGTGACATAGAGCTCAGACATAAAGATAAAGCTGAGATAAAGCTGGTGCCTCTGTGGACCTCCCAGGAATGTTGTCTCACAGCCACAAAAAATGAACCCCCCCTGCCCTCCCCTCCCCCACTGCACCCAGGCAGAAGGGATTGACGTCTCTGTGAATCAGAAAGGGTGGGTGAAGGGTGAAGGGAGGTACTCCAGAGCACAGACAGAGAAGTCAATGAACTCCTGTGGTACTGCATGCCTCAATGTTCCAGAAATGTTTGCATGAGCATTGCAGTAAAGCCTTGGTGAACTTGTGAGCAGCCTCAGCACAGGCTTGCCTGCCTTCCATTGACCAGGGAGGGGCCCTAAGCAGGTCCGTCCCTTTAACCAGAGCTTTGCTCCCCGTTGACTTGAAAGGCTTTTAGTGTAATACAAATATCATGCTAACTGTTTGAACCAAACGGCATACATAGAAATATCCCCCCAGAGAGAAAGGGAAACAGAATGTAACCACACACCCAGGAGTGTGTTCTAGTGAATGGCCCCCGGCGGGCAGCTTGGCGATCACATAGTAAATCTGGAGAGCCTTGACTAACGTAAATGGAGGAAGGAAAGACTGTTTACAGCACGGAGAGAGGGGACTCTGAGGGGTGGGTTGAGACACACCCCAACACATTGCTGCTCAGGGACCAGAGGGGTGACAAGGGCCCAAGACTGCCGACCACAGCACTACAGGACAGCACATATAGAGGGGATGCATTCATTCTCATGCAGGGGATTTAATGCAGGGTTTTTACACAGAAAACCAAAGCCTGTAAAGAGGTGGATGTTGAAAGAGAGGTATATGAGCAGAGGAGAACAAAAGAGAATGACGACACAGGTTGGCAAGAACGGAAGTGTGGGAGAACAAGAGAGAGTGAGGGAGAGAGATGTATGTGTTTAGCATGAGAGGGAGAGCGAGAGAGAGGAGCAGGCAGACAGAGGGAGAAAGAGAGCGATGGAGAAAAATGTTGACCAAGATAGGTGCAGATAGAGAGACGTGCAGACAGAGCGAGAGTGAGAGAGAGGAAAGGGAAAACAGAGATAGGTGCAGACAGAGAGAGAGAGGGACAGTCAGGCAGACACAGAGAGAGGGACAGTCAGGCAGACACAGAGAGAGGGACAGTCAGGCAGACAGAGAGAGGCACAGACAGATAGAGAGGCAGCATGGGGGTGGCACGTGACTGGGTTGTCACTCACCTTCCTCTGTCAGTGACTGAGAAGACAAGCAGGAAGCCCTCCCCTGTCCTCATGTATTGTTCTCTCATGGCTCCAAACTCTTCCTGTCCGGCCGTGTCCAGGACTAACAAACACAGGGACAGACACGTTAGACACACACACACACACACACACACACACACACACACACACACACACACACACACACACACACACACACACACACAGTAGCACTTCTCCTGAAAAAGGTACTGTACAAAACTTAACCCTCCAAGAGAACAGTAATCTCCTGTGAAGGCTGGAATTTCTCAATGAACATTAGTGTTGTGGTCAGATTTCTCCTGTTTGTTTACAGGCTGAGGGTCTATACTTACTGTCAAGCCGGGCCGCCCTCTCGTCAATGACACACTGCTTCGTATACGAGTCTTCAATCGTGGGATCATAGTCAGTGACAAAGTAGGACTGGAGAGAGAAAGAGGGAGAGAGAAAGAGGGAGAGTGAACATGGTGTACAGTAAGGACTGAGGAGACATACAGCAGAGAAGGCAGTGAGATAAACAACTGGCTTTGGCTCGGTCTTCTAGAGAGTAAACACTCCATCCACTTGTGTTGTTCAGTAACTCGTTGACCTCTACACTACTATGCAGCATGCAGGAGGTAAACACATAATCCTGACCCGTGTGTTGTGAAAGCCAGGGTAAATACGGACTCACATAACCACTCCACTGTTTCTGAGGGCCACAGGAAAACGAGGTCATCTGGAGTGTTCATGACCAAAACACTGCTAATGTCACTGGCACTTCTGTCGCCACTATTCCAACAATGACACTAATTAGCCATCTTCCAGAGGCTGGTAATGAAGCAGTGACTGGGACTGCCTGTCTGTAGGTAGAGGCGGGGCTTGAAGCTGTGCATTTTATTACATTTTCTCTGCATGTTTTGGAGGCCGCTCCTGTGGGACTAGTTAAGTGACAGCTGAGAACGACATACAAAGCATGTCCTATATCAGAGTGGAACACAGTGCACTGGCTCCATGTGGACAGGAGGGGTGGACTCACTGCTGAGAACAACATTATGTCACCGCAGGTAAAAATACATTTACATTTGAGTCATTTAGCAGACGCTCTTATCCAGAGAAACTTACAAGAGCAATTAGGGTTAAGTGCCTTGCTCAAGGGCACATTGACAGATTTTTCACCTAGTAGGCTCAGGGATTCAAACCACCAACCTTTTGGTTACTGGCCTAACACTCTTAACCGCTAGGCTACCATTAATAAAACAGTCTGCATTTGTTCCAATGCATGAATCATGTTTCCATTTTAAACAAATTATTGTGACAGGAGTGGATCTAATTTGGCAGTGAATTAAATCAGTGTATGTGTATTGATTCATGGCACATGGCCACCTGTTTGACTGTTAAAATATGCATTGTCTTTTTCAGTTAATCCACCGATGCAGATGGAAATATACTGCCTTCTCTCCCTGCCTCTTTCTCTCCCTGCCTCTTTCTCTCCCTTAATAAACCCCTCTTTCTCTCCCTGCCTCTTTCTCTCCATGCCTCTTTCTCTCCCTTAATAAACCCATTTCTTACTACCTACTCCACACATTCTCCAACTCTCTCACATGCATTATTTCATACAAATTTCCTTTTCCCTCCATATTTCTCTGTTGCACACATAAACTCGCCCTTCCCATACTATCTCTCTCCCTCACCCAAGCTCGTTCCTTCTCTCTCCCCATGCCTCTCCCTCTCTCCCCATGCCTCTCCCTCTCTCCCCATGCCTCTCCCTCAACTCCCATGCCTCTCCCTCTCTCCCCATGCCTCTCCCTCAACCCCCATGCCTCTCCCTCTCTCCCCATGCCTCTCCCTCTCTCCCCATGCCTCTCCCTCTCTCCCCATGCCTCTCCCTCTCTCCCCATGCCTTTCCCTCTCTCCCCATGCCTTTCCCTCAACCCCCATGCCTCTCCCTCTCTCGTCATGTCTCTCCCTCTCATGTCTCTCCCTCTCCCCCCATGCCTCTCCCTCTCTCCCTAGTCCTCTCTGTATGCGCTGCATGCATGCCGACATCACGTCCACTTGGCACTGTTCAATAATTCATCAGCGGTCCTGCATATGTCTGCAGCCTGCTCTGCTGCTCCACTCTCTCCATGCTGGTTCCCCTGATTGATGAGGCTGCAGAACAGTGAAGCATAGGCTGAGAAAGAGAGAGCGAGAGAGAAAGAGAGAATGTATATCCAGAAACAGCACTGGCTGTATCCAGTTGAAGTCAGAAGTTTACATACACCTTAGCCAAATACATTTCAACTCAGTTTTTCATAATTCCTGACATTTAATCCTAGTAAAAATTCCCTGTCTTAGGTCAGTTAGGATCACCACTTTATTTATTTGAATGTGAAATGTCAGAATAATAGTAGAGAGAATGATTTATTTCAGCTTTTATTTCTTTCATCACATTCCCAGAGGGTCAGAAGTTTACATACATTCAATTACTATTTGGTAGCATTGCCTTTACATTGTTTAACTTCGGTCAAATGTTTCAGGTAGCCTTCCACAAGCTTCCCACAATAAGTTGGGTGAATTTTGACCCATTCCTCCTAACAGAGCTGGTGAAACTGAGTCAGGTTTGTTGGCCTCCTTGCTCGAACACGCTTTTTCAGTTCTGCCCACAAATGTCCATGGGATTGAGGTCAGGGCTTTGTGATGGCCACTCCAATACCTTGACTTTGTTGTCCTTAAGCCACTTCGCCACAACCTTGGAAGTATTCATTTGTAACCAAGTTTTAACTTCCTGACGGATGTCTTGAGATGTTGCTTCAATATATCCACATACATTTCCTACCTCATGATGCCATCTATTTTGTGAAGTGCACCAGACCCTCCTGCAGCAAAGCACACCCACAACATGATGCTGCCACCCCTGTGCTTGGGATGGTGTTCTTCGGCTTACAAGCCTCCCCCCTTTTCCTCCAAACATAACGATGGTCATTATAGCCGTAAGGCTCTCCAGAGGGTAGTGAGGTCTGCACAACGCATCACCGGGGGCAAACTACCTGCCCTCCAGGACACCTACACCACCCGATGTCACAGGAAGGCCATAAAGATCGTCAAGGACATCAACCACCCGAGCCACTGCCTGTTCACCCCGCTATCATCCAGAAGGCGAGGTCAGTACAGGTGCATCAAAGCTGGGACCGAGAGACTGAAAAACAGCTTCTATCTCAAGGCCATCAGACTGTTAAACAGCCACCACTAACACTGAGTGGCTGCTGCCAACACACTGACACCGACTCAACTCCAGCCACTTTAATAATGGGAATTGATGGGAAATTATGTAAATATATCACTAGCCACTTTAAACAATGCTACCTTATATAATGTTACTTACCCTACATTATTCATCTCATATGCATACGTATATACTGTACTCTATATCATCAACTGTATCCTTATGTAATACATGTATCACTAGCCACTTTAAACTATGCCACTTTGTTTACATACTCATCTCATTTGTACATACTGTACTCGATACCATCTACTGTATCTTGCCTATGCTGCTCTGTACCATCACTCATTCATATATCCTTATGTACATATTCTTTATCCCCTTACACTGTGTACAAGACAGTAGTTTTGGAATTGTTAGTTAGATTACTTGTTGGTTATTACTGCATTGTCGGAACTAGAAGCACAAGCATTTCGCTACACTCGCATTAACATCTGCTAACCATGTGTATGTGACATATAAAATTTGATTTGATTTGATTATAGCCAAACAGTTATATTTTTGTTTCATCTGACCAGAGGATATTTCTCCAAAAAGTATGACCTTTGTCCCCATGTGCAGTTACAAACTGTAGCCTGGCTTCTTTTATGGCGGTTTTGGAGCAGTGGCTTCTTCCTGGCTGAGCGGCCTTTCAGGTTATGTCGATATAGGACTCATCCTACTGTGGATATAGATACTTTTGTACCTTTTTCCTCCAGCATCTTCACAAGGTCCTTTGCGGTTGTTCTGGGATTGATTTGCACTTTTCGCACCAAAGTACGTTCATCTCTAGGAGACAGAACGTCTCTCCTTCCTGAGCGGTATGACGGCTGCGTGGTCCCATGGTGTTTATACTTGCATACTATTGTTTGTACAGATGACCGTGGTACCTTCAGGCATTTGTAAATTGTTCCCAAGGATGAACCAGACATGTGGAGGTTTACAATTTTCTTCTCGGGTCTTGGCTGATTTCTTTTGATTTTCCCATGATGTCAAGCAAAGAGGCACTGAGTTTGAAGGTAGGCCTTGAAATACATCCACAGGTACACCTCCCATTGACTCAAATTATGTCAATTAGCCTATCAGAAGCTTCTAAAGCCATGCTATAATTTTCTGGAATTTTCAACTTAGTGTATGTAAACTTCTGACCCACTGGAATTGTGATGAGGAATTATAAGTGAAATAATCTGTCTAGAAACAATTGTTGGAAAAATGACTTGTGTCATGCACAAAGTAGATGTCCTAACCGACTTGCCAAAACTATAGTTTGTTAACAAGACATTTTTGGAGTGGTTGAAAAACTAGTTTTAATGACTCCAACCTAAGTGCATGTAAACTTCTGACTTCAACTGTATGTGATGGATCCTCATATGGCTCATTGGGTACATCACCATTAGCTCCATATTCAACACAGGATGACTCCCACTGTGGGGTGGGTGACTAACTGGGACAACACAACCACAACAGCCTCCCAGGGTGGGAAGGAGCTTAGCTCACTGTTCTTCCCAGCACCATTCAGTCTTCACTGTATGTACAATTGTGTTTGTGCTATCATTCCAATTCCTTGTCACTCCTTGTCATGCAATTGAGTTGGCAAGAGCACAAACAGATCTGGGACCAGGCCATTGAACTTCTATTGTGCAGCCTCACACCACCATCTCCATGACAACACTGGACAGCCATCACTGCACAGACAGCTGATCCTGTCCAGAGTCCAGACTGACCGGTCAGTCATTCAATCTGCAGGGGGTCTAAAGTCTGGTCTGCTTACGCACGCACGCACACACACACCTAGCCACCGACCCCCCCCCCCCCCCCCACAGTGGACTCTCTTTGCATGGTGAAGTGTCCTGACCTTTAGTCGCACCTTAACACAGATGCCAGTGGGAACTGAAAAAAACACTCCCTGTTCAAACACTCCTAAAATGCAAATATTCTCCTCTCAAGTGAATTAACCAATTGCTTCAATGGTAGCTGAGCCTTTTTCATAGAATGACATTTAATTTGAATTTGGAGAGCAGCTGAGGTTAAATCCCTCTTTAACAAAACAGAGTGCTCCTGTAGTCTGACAGAGTTCAGCCAACCCTTCCATAAATGACTTCTGTTTTTGTGTGCACCAACGAGACAGCCTTAGACATTTTCCATATGAGCACCAGTGTGTGTGTGTGTGTGTATATATATATATATATATATATATATATATATATATATATATATATATATATATATATAGTATAGTGTAGAGCCTTGTATAGTGTAGAGCAGAGTATAGAGTAGAGCATAGAGTAGAGAAGAGAGCATGGTGAGCATGGTGTAGAGTATGGTGTAGAGAAGAGCATGGTGTAGAGTATGGTGTAGAGAAGAGCATGGTGTAGAGTAGAGCATGGTGTAGAGCATGGTGTAGAGTAGAGCATGGTGTAGAGTAGAGCATGGTGTAGAGAAGAGCATGGTGTAGAGGACGTTGTAGAGTAGAGCATGGTGTAGAGAAGAGCATGGTGTAGAGTAGAGCATGGTGTAGAGTAGAGCATGGTGTAGAGCATGGTGTAGATCATGTTGTAGAGTAGAGAATGGTGTAGAGTATAGAGCATGGTGTAGAGTATAGAGCATGGTGTAGAGTATAGAGCATGGTGTAGAGTATAGAGCATGATGTAGAGTATAGAGCATGGAGTAGAGTAGAGCATGGTGTAGAGTATAGAGCATGGTGTAGAGCATGGTGTAGAGAAGAGCATGGTGTAGAGCAGAGCATGGTGTAGAGCATGGTGTAGAGTACAGAGCATGGTGTAGAGTACAGAGCATGGTGTAGAGTAGAGCATGGTGTAGAGCATGTTGTAGAGCATGGTGTAGAGTATAGAGCATGGTGTAGAGTAGAGCATGGTGTAGAGTAGAGCATGGTGTAGAGTAGAGCATGGTGTAGAGAAGAGCATGGTGTAGAGTAGAGCATGGTGTAGAGTAGAGCATGGTGTAGGGCATGTTGTAGAGTAGAGCATGGTGTAGAGTATAGAGCATGGTGTAGAGTAGAGCATGGTGTAGAGTAGAGCATGGTGTAGAGTAGAGCATGGTGTAGAGGATGTTGTAGAGTAGAGCATGGTGTAGAGTAGAGCATGGTGTAGAGAAGAGCATGGTGTATAGGATGTTGTAGAGTAGAGCATGGTGTAGAGTAGAGTATGGTGTAGAGTAGAGCATGGTGTAGAGTAGAGCATGGTGTAGAGAAGAGCATGGTGTAGAGGATGTTGTAGAGTAGAGCATGGTGTAGAGCATGTTGTAGAGTAGAGCATGGTGTAGAGAAGAGCATGGTGTAGAGTAGAGCATGGTGTAGAGTAGAGCATGGTGTAGAGCATGGTGTAGAGCATGTTGTAGAGTAGAGAATGGTGTAGAGTATAGAGCATGGTGTAGAGTATAGAGCATGGTGTAGAGTATAGAGCATGGTGTAGAGTATAGAGCATGGTGTAGAGTATAGAGCATGGTGTAGAGTATAGAGCATGGTGTAGAGTATAGAGCATGGTGTAGAGTATAGAGCATGGTGTAGAGAAGAGCATGGTGTAGAGTAGAGCATGGTGTAGAGCATGGTGTAGAGTACAGAGCATGGTGTAGAGTACAGAGCATGGTGTAGAGTAGAGCATGGTGTAGAGCATGTTGTAGAGCATGGTGTAGAGTATAGAGCATGGTGTAGAGTAGAGCATGGTGTAGAGTAGAGCATGGTGTAGAGAAGAGCATGGTGTAGAGAAGAGCATGGTGTAGAGTAGAGCATGGTGTAGAGCATGTTGTAGAGTAGAGCATGGTGTAGAGTAGAGCATGGTGTAGAGCATGTTGTAGAGTACAGAGCATGGTGTAGAGTAGAGCATGGTGTAGAGTAGAGCATGGTGTAGAGTAGAGCATGGTGTAGAGTAGAGCATGGTGTAGAGCATGTTGTAGAGTACAGAGCATGGTGTAGAGTAGAACATGGTGTAGAGTACAGAGCATGGTGTAGAGCATGGTGTAGAGAAGAGCATGGTGTAGAGTAGAGCATGGTGTAGAGCATGTTGTAGAGTAGAGCATGGTGTAGAGTACAGAGCATGGTGTAGAGCATGGTGTAGAGAAGAGCATGGTGTAGAGTAGAGCATGGTGTAGAGCATGTTGTAGAGTACAGAGCATGGTGTAGAGTACAGAGCATGGTGTAGAGTAGAGCATGGTGTAGAGCATGTTGTAGAGTATAGAGCATGGTGTAGAGTAGAGCATGGTGTAGAGTAGAGCATGGTGTAGAGCATGTTGTAGAGTATAGAGCATGGTGTAGAGTAGAGCATGGTGTAGTGTAGAGCATGGTGTAGAGCATGTAGAGTATAGAGCATGGTGTAGAGTACAGAGCATGGTGTAGAGCATGTTGTAGAATAGAGCATGGTGTAGAGTACAGAGCAAGGTGTAGAGTACAGAGCATGGTGTAGAGTAGAGCATGGTGTAGAGTAGAGCATGGTGTAGAGCATGTTGTAGAGTATAGAGCATGGTGTAGAGTAGAGCATGGTGTAGAGTAGAGCATGGTGTAGAGCATGTTGTAGAGTAGAGCATGGTGTAGAGAAGAGCATGGTGTAGAGAAGAGCATGGTGTAGAGAAGAGCATGGTGTAGAGTACAGAGCATGGCGTAGAGTACAGAGCATGGCGTAGAGCATGTTGAGAGCATGGTGTAGAGTACAGAGCATGGTGTAGAGTATAGAGCATGGTGTAGAGCATGGTGTAGAGAAGAGCATGGTGTAGAGTAGAGCATGGTGTAGAGTACAGAGCATGGCGTAGAGCATGTTGTAGAGTAGAGCATGGTGTAGAGTACAGAGCATGGTGTAGAGTACAGAGCATGGTGTAGAGTATAGAGCATGGTGTAGAGTATAGAGCATGGTGTAGATTATAGAGCATGATGTAGAGCACGGTATAGAGCATGGTGTAGAGTATAGAGCATGGTATAGAGCATGGTGTAGAGTATAGAGCATGATGTAGAGTATAGAGCATGGTGTAGAGTACAGAGCATGGCGTAAAGCATGGTGTAGAGTACAGAGCATGGTGTAGAGTACAGAGCATGGTGTAGAGCATGGTGTAGAGTAGAGCATGGTGTAGAGCATGGTGTAGATTATAGAGCATGATGTAGAGCACGGCATAGAGCATGGTGTAGAGTATATAGCATGGTGTAGAGTACAGAGCATGGTGTAGAGTATAGAGCATGGTATAGAGTATAGAGCATGGTGTAGAGTATAGAGCATGGTGTAGAGTATAGAGCATGGTGTAGAGTATAGAGCATGGTGTAGAGTATAGAGCATGGTGTAGAGTATAGGGCATGGTGTATAGTATAGAGCATGGTGTAGAGTATAGAGCATGGTGTAGAGTATAGAGCATGGTGTAGAGTATAGAGCATGGTGTAGAGTATAGAGCCAAGGAGGACCGGTCACGACTTGCAGACTTGTTTTTGAGTTGCTGTGCGTTTTGTTGCCAACCTGTTTTGCTACCTGACAAATTTACGGTTTTTACTTTTTAATTACCGTTTATATTTTTGTTTTTTCCTACTCAACTTTTTCACTCCGGACGCTTTATCTGGACACGATTCGTCAGGACCTCCAACAGCCGAAGCTAAGTAGTAACATTAACATGATGCCTTCTAATTGTAGTCGCTGTACTCGCCTTACGGCGAGGATAGCTGTGCTACAAGCCCAGCTTCAGACGCAATCGCTAGGCAAGGGTAATTTCAGTGTAGGAAAGGATGAAACAGCGTCTGTGCCACCAGTAAGTACAGATAGTAGTATAAATCCCCTGGCACAGTCCCCGCAGCCGGACAACTTTCTCACGGTTTCTGGAAGGAAATGCTGTAGGAACGCTCAACCGGTGTCGCTCATTCAGCCGACAGAAACTTTCAACCGGTTTTCCCCATTAAGCAGCGGGTCGGAGTCAGAGACCGAGTCTTCTCTGGTCTCTACTCCTCCCGTTACGGGGTCTGAGACGCCGAAGCTTCCCACCATTAGCTCTGACAAATTGAAAACTCTAGTCATTGGCGACTCCATTACCCGCAGTATTAGACTTGAGAATCATCCAGCGATCATACACTGTTTACCGGGGGGCAGGGCTACCGACGTTAAGGCTAATCTGAAGATGGTGCTGGCTAAAGCTAAAACTGGCGAGTGTAGAGAGTATAGAGATATTGTTATCCACGTCGGCACCAACGATGTTAGGATGAAACAGTCAGAGATCACCAAGCGCAACATAGCTTCTGCGTGTAAATCAGCTAGAAAGATGTGTCGGCATCGAGTAATTGTCTCTGGCCCCCTCCCAGTTAGGGGGAGTGATGAGCTCTACAGCAGAGTCTCACAACTCAATCGCTGGTTGAAAACTGTTTTCTGCCCCTCCCAAAAGATAGAATTTGTAGATAATTGGCCCTCTTTCTGGGACTCGCCCACAAACAGGACCAAGCCTGACCTGCTGAGGAGTGAAGGACTCCATCCTAGCTGGAGGGGTGCTCTCATTTTATCTACCAACATAGACAGGGCTCTAACTCCTCTAGCTCCACAATGAAATAGGGTGCAGGCCAGGCAGCAGGCTGTTAGCCAGCCTGCCAGCATAGTGGAGTCTGCCACTAGCACAGTCAGTGTAGTCAGCTCAGCTATCACCATTGAGACCGTGTCTGTGCCTCGACCTAGGTTGGGCAAAACTAAACATGGCGGTGTTCGCCTTAGCAATCTCACTAGGATAAAGACCACCTCCATTCCTGTCATTATTGAAAGAGATCATGATACCTCACATCTCAAAATAGGGCTACTTAATGTTAGATCCCTTACTTCAAAGGCAATTATAGTCAATGAACTAATCACTGATCATAATCTTGATGTGATTGACCTGACTGAAACATGGCTTAAGCCTGATGAATTTACTGTGTTAAATGAGGCCTCACCTCCTGGCTACACTAGTGACCATATCCCCCGTGCATCCCGCAAAGGCGGAGGTGTTGCTAACATTTACGATAGCAAATTTCAATTTACAAAAAAAAAAATGACGTTTTCGTCTTTTGAGCTTCTAGTCATGAAATCTATGCAGCCTACTCAATCACTTTTTATAGCTACTGTTTACAGGCCTCCTGGGCCATATACAGCGTTCCTCACTGAGTTCCCTGAATTCCTATCGGACCTTGTAGTCATAGCGGATAATATTCTAATCTTTGGTGACTTTAATATTCACATGGAAAAGTCCACAGACCCACTCCAAAAGGCTTTCGGAGCCATCATCGACTCAGTGGGTTTTGTCCAACATGTCTCTGGACCCACTCACTGTCACAGTCATACGCTGGACCTAGTTTTGTCCCATGGAATAAATGTTGTGGATCTTAATGTTTTTCCTCATAATCCTGGACTATCGGACCACCATTTTATTACGTTTGCAATTGCAACAAATAATCTGCTCAGACCCCAACCAAGGATCATCAAAAGTCGTGCTATAAATTCACAGACAACACAAAGATTCCTTGATGTCCTTCCAGACTCCTTCTGCCTACCCAAGGACGCCAGAGGACAAAAATCAGTTAACCACCTAACTGAGGAACTCAACTTAACCTTGCGCAATACCCTAGATGCAGTTGCACCCCTAAAAACTAAAAACATTTCTCATAAGAAACTAGCTCCCTGGTACACAGAAAATACCCGAGCTCTGAAGCAAGCTTCCAGAAAATTGGAACGGAAATGGCGCCACACCAAACTGGAAGTCTTCCGACTAGCTTGGAAAGACAGTACTGTGCAGTACCGAAGAGCCCTTACTGCTGCTCGATCATCCTATTTTTCTAACTTAATTGAGGAAAATAAGAACAATCCGAAATTCCTTTTTGATACTGTCGCAAAGCTAACTAAAAAGCAGCATTCCCCAAGAGAGGATGACTTTCACTTTAGCAGTGATAAATTCATGAACTTCTTTGAGGAAAAGATTATGATTATTAGAAAGCAAATTACGGACTCTTCCTTAAATCTGCGTATTCCTTCAAAGCTCAGTTGTCCTGAGTCTGCACAACTCTGCCAGGACCTAGGATCAAGAGAGACACTCAAGTGTTTTAGTACTATATCTCTTGACACAATGATGAAAATAATCATGGCCTCTAAACCTTCAAGCTGCATACTGGACCCTATTCCAACTAAACTACTGAAAGAGCTGCTTCCTGTGCTTGGCCCTACTATGTTGAACATAATAAACGGCTCTCTATCCACCGGATGTGTACCAAACTCATTAAAAGTGGCAGTAATAAAGCCTCTCTTGAAAAAGCCAAACCTTGACCCAGAAAATATAAAAAACTATCGGCCTATATCGAATCTTCCATTCCTCTCAAAAATTTTAGAAAAGGCTGTTGCGCAACAACTCACTGCCTTCCTGAAGACAAACAATGTATACGAAATGCTTCAGTCTGGTTTTAGACCCCATCATAGCACTGAGACGGCACTTGTGAAGGTGGTAAATGACATTTTAATGGCATCGGACCGAGGCTCTGCATCTGTCCTCGTGCTCCTAGACCTTAGTGCTGCTTTTGATACCATCGATCACCACATTCTTTTGGAGAGATTGGAAACCCAAATTGGTCTACACGGACAAGTTCTGGCCTGGTTTAGATCTTATCTGTCGGAAAGATATCAGTTTGTCTCTGTGAATGGTCTGTCCTCTGACAAATCAACTGTAAATTTCGGTGTTCCTCAAGGTTCCGTTTTAGGACCACTTTTGTTTTCACTATATATTTTACCTCTTGGGGATGTTATTCGAAAACATAATGTTAACTTTCACTGCTATGCAGATGACACACAGCTGTACATTTCAATTAAATATGGTGAAGCCCCAAAATTGCCCTTGCTAGAAGAATGTGTTTCAGACATAAGGAAGTGGATGGCTGCAAACTTTCTACTTTTAAACTCGGACAAAACAGAGATGCTTGTTCTAGGTCCCAAGAAACAAAGAGATCTTCTGTTGAATCTGACAATTAATCTTAATGGTTGTACAGTCGTCTCAAATAAAACTGTGAAGGACCTCGGCGTTACTCTGGACCCTGATCTCTCTTTTGAAGAACATATCAAGACCATTTCAAGGACAGCTTTTTTCCATCTACGAAACATTGCAAAAATCAGGAACTTTCTGTCCAAAAATGATGCAGAAAAATTAATCCATGCTTTTGTCACTTCCAGGTTAGACTACTGCAATGCTCTACTTTCCGGCTACCCGGATAAAGCACTAAATAAACTTCAGTTAGTGCTAAATACGGCTGCTAGAATCCTGACTAGAACCAAAAAATTTGATCATATTACTCCAGTGCTAGCCTCTCTACACTGGCTTCCTGTCAAAGCAAGGGCTGATGTCAAGGTTTTACTGCTAACCTACAAAGCATTACATGGGCTTGCTCCTATCTATCTCTCTGATTTGGTCCTGCCGTACATACCTACACGTACGCTACGGTCACAAGACGCAGGCCTCCTAATTGTCCCTAGAATTTTTAAGCAAACAGCTGGAGGCAGGGCTTTCTCCTATAGAGCTCCATTTTTATGGAACGGTCTGCCTACCCATGTCAGAGACGCAAACTCGGTCTCAACCTTTAAGTCTCTACTGAAGACTCATCTCTTCAGTGGGTCATATGATTGAGTGTAGTCTGGCCCAGGAGTGGGAGGGTGAACGGAAAGGCTCTGGAGCAACGAACCACCCTTGCTGTCTCTGCCTGGCCGGTTCCCCTCTTTCCACTGGGATTCTCTGCCTCTAACCCTATTACAGGGGCTGAGTCACTGGCTTTACTGGGGCTCTCTCATGCCGTCCCTGGAGGAGGTGCGTCACCTGAGTGGGTTGAGTCACTGATGTGGTCATCCTGTCTGGGTTGGCGCCCCCCCCCCCCCCCCCTTAAGTTGTGCCGTGGCGGAGGTCTTTGTGGGCTATACTCAGCCTTGTCTCAGGATGGTAAGTTGGTGGTTGAAGATATCCCTCTAGTGGTGTGGGGGCTGTGCTTTGGCAAAGTGGGTGGGGTTATATCCTTCCTGTTTGGCCCTGTCCGGGGGTGTCCTCGGAGTGGGCCACAGTGTCTCCTGACCCCTCCTGTCTCAGCCTCCAGTATTTATGCTGCAGTAGTTTATGTGTCGGGGGGCTAGGGTCAGTTTGTTATATCTGGAGTACTTCTCCTGTCCTATTCGGTGTCCTGTGTGAATCTAAGTGTGCGTTCTCTAATTCTCTCCTTCTCTCTTTCTCTCTCTCGGAGGACCTGAGCCCTAGGACCATGCCCCAGGACTACCTGACATGATGACTCCTTGCTGTCCCCAGTCCACCTGGCTGTGCTGCTGCTCCAGTTTCAACTGTTCTGCCTTATTATTATTCGACCATGCTGATCATTTATGAACATTTGAACATCTTGGCCATGTTCTGTTATAATCTCCACCCGGCACAGCCAGAAGAGGACTGGCCATCCCACATATGCTCTCTCTAATTCTCTCTTTCTTTCTCTCTCTCGGAGGACCTGAGCCCTAGGACCATGCCCCAGGAATACCTGACATGATGACTCCTTGCTGTCCCCAGTCCACCTGACTGTGCTGCTGCTCCAGTTTCAACTATTCTGCCTTATTATTATTCGACCATGCTGGTCATTTATGAACATTTGAACATCTTGACCATGTTTTGTTATAATCTCCACCCGGCACAGCCAGAAGAGGACTGGCCACCCCACATAGCCTGGTTCCTCTCTAGGTTTCTTCCTAGGTTTTGGCCTTTCTAGGGAGTTTTTCCTAGCCACCGTGCTTCTTCACCTGCATTGCTTGCTGTTTGGGGTTTTAGGCTGGGTTTCTGTACAGCACTTTGAGATATCAGCTGATGTACGAAGGGCTATATAAAATAAATTTGATTGATTTGATTTGATATTGAGCATGGTGTAGCGTATAGAGCATGGTGTAGAGTATAGCGCATGGTGTAGAGTATAGAGCATGGTGTAGAGTAGAGCATGGTGTATAGTATAGAGCATGGTGTAGAGTATAGCGCATGGTGTAGAGTATAGAGCATGGTGTAGAGTATAGAGCATGGTGTAGAGTATAGAGCATGGTGTAGAGTATAGAGCATGGTGTAGAGTATAGAGCATGGTGTAGAGTATAGAGCATGGTGTAGAGTATAGAGCATGGTGTAGAGTATAGAGCATGGTGTAGAGTATAGGGCATGGTGTATAGTATAGAGTATGGTGTAGAGAATGGTGTAGAGCATGGTGTAAAGTATAGAGCATGGTGTAGAGTACAGAGCATGGTGTAGAGTATAGGGCATGGTGTAGAGCATGGTGTAGAGTATAGAGCATGGTGTAGAGTATAGAGCATGGTGTAGAGTATAGAGCATGGTGTAGAGTACAGAGCATGGTGTAGAGTATAGGGCATGGTGTAGAGCATGGTGTAGAGTATAGAGCAGGGTGTAGAGTATAGAGTATGGTGTAGAGTAGATCGTGGTGTAGAGTACAGAGCATGGTGTAGAGTACAGAGCATGGTGTAGAGTATAGAGCATGGTGTAGAATATAGAGCATGGTGTAGAGTACAGAGCATGGTGTAGAGTATAGAGCATGGTGTAGAGTATAGAGCATGGTGTAGAGTATAGAGCATGGTGTAGAGTATAGAGCATGGTGTAGAGTATAGAGCATGGTGTAGAGTATAGAGCATGGTGTAGAGTATAGAGCATGGTGTAGAGTATAGAGCATGGTGTAGAGTATAGAGCATGGTGTGGAGTGTAGAGCATGGTGTAGAGTATAGAGCATGGTGTAGAGGATAGTGTAGAGTATAGATCATGGTGTAGGTTATGGTGTAGAGTATAGAGCATGGTGTAGAGTAGAGCATGGTGTAGATCATAGTGTAGACTATAGAGCATGGTGTAGATTATGGTGTAGAGTATAGAGCATGGTGTAGATTATGGTGTAGAGTATAGAGCATGGTGTAGAGTAGAGCATGGTGTAAAGTATAAAGCAGAGCAGAGTATAGAACAGAGTATAGATTAGAGCAGAGTATATAGTAGAGCATATAATATAGAGTAGAGCAGAGTATATAGTAGAGCAGAGTATAGAGAGCAGTGTATAGAGTAGAGCATATAGTATAGAGCACAGCAGTGTATAGAGTAGAGCATATAGTATAGAGCAGAGCAGTGTATTGAATAGAACAGAGTATAGAGTAGAGTATAGAGTATATAGTTGAGTATAGAGTACATTAGAGCAGAGTAGAGTATAGAGTAGAGGTCGACCGATTATGATTTTTCAACGCCGATACCGATTATTGGAGGACCAAAAAAGCCGATTTTTAAAAAAATATTTTTATTTGTAATAATGACAATTACAACAATACTGAATGAACACTTATTTTAACTTAATATAAAACATCAATAAAATCAATTTAGCCTCAAATAAATTATGAAACATATTCAATTTGGTTTAAATAATGCAAAATCAAAGTGTTGGAGAAGAAAGTAATATGTGCCATGTAAAATGTGCCATGTAAAAAAGCTAACGTTTAAGTTCCTTGCTCAGAACATGAGACCATTTGAAAGTTGGTGTTTCCTTTTAACATGAGACTTCAATATTCCAAGGTAAGAGGTTTTAGGTTGTAGTTTAATATAGTATTTATAGGACTATTTCTCTCTATACCATTTGTATTTCATATACCTTTGGCTATTGGATGTTCTTATAGGTACTATAGTATTGCCAGTGTAACATTATAGCTTCCGTCCCCCTCCTCGCCTCTACCTGGGCTCGAACCAGGAACACATCGACAACAGCCACACTCGAAGCATCGTTACCCATCGCTTCACAAAAGCCTTGCAGCGCAAGGGGAATAACTACTCCAAATCTAAAAGCGAGTGACGTTTGAAACAGTATTAGCGCACACCCAGCTAATTAGCTAGCCATTTCACATTGGTTACACCAGCCATTAGGCTGATAGGCTTGAAGTCAAAAACAGCGCTGTGCTTGCGAAGAGCTGCTGGCAAAACGCACGAAAGTGCTGTTTGAATGAATGATTATGGGCCTGCTGCTGCTCAGTCAGACTGCTCTATCAAATCAGACTTAATTATAGCATAATAACACACAGAAATACGAGCCTTTGGTCATTAATATGATCGAATACGGAAACTATCATTTCGAAAACAAAACGTTCATTATTTCAGTGAAATACGGAACCGTTCTGTATTTTATCTAACGGGTGGCATCCCTAAATCTAAATATTCTTGTTACATTGCACAACCTTCAGTTTTTTATAAGATAAGTTTAATGCTAGCTAGCAATTTACCTTGGCTTCTACTGCATTCGCGTTACATGCAGGCTACTCGTGGAGTGCAATGGTTAGAGCATTGGACTAGTTAACGGTTGCAAGATTGGAACCCCTGACGAGGTAAAAATCGGTCGTTCTGCCCCTGAACAAGGCAGTTGTTCCTAGGCAGTCATTGAAAATAAGAATGTGTTCTTAACTGACTTGCCTAGTTAAATAAAATAGTATAGAGCATGGTGTAGAGTATACAGCATGGTGTAGAGTATAGAGCATGGAGTAGAGTATAGAGCATGGAGTAGAGTATAGAGCATGGAGTAGAGTATAGAGCATGGAGTAGAGTATAGAGCATGGTGTAGAGTATAGAGCATGGTGTAGAGTATAGAGCATGGAGTAGAGTATAGAGCATGGAGTAGAGTATAGAGCATGGAGTAGAGTATAGAGCATGGTGTAGAGTATAGAGCATGGTGTAGAGTATAGAGCATGGTGTAGAGTATAGAGCATGATGTAGAGTATAGAGCATGGAGTAGAGTAGAGCATGGTGTAGAGTATAGAGCATGGTGTAGAGCATGGTGTAGAGTATACATCATAGTGTAGAGTAGAGCATGGGGTAGAGTAGAGCATGGTGTAGAGTATAGAGCGTGGTGTAGAGCATAGTATAGAGTATAGAGCATGGTGTAGATTATGGTGTAGAGTATAGATCATGGTGTAGAGCATAGTGTAGACTATAGAGCATGGTGTAGATTATGGTGTAGAGTAGAGCATGGTGTAGAGTAAATTATAAAGCAGAGCAGAGTATAGAACAGAGTATAGATTAGAGCAGAGTATATAGTAGAGCATAGCATAGAGTAGAGCAGAGTATATAGTAGAGTATAGAGGAGTGTAGAGTATAGAGCACAACAGTGTATATAGTAGAGTATAGAGCAGAGCAGTGTATAGAATAGAGCAGAGTATAGAGTATATAGTTGAGTATAGAGTACATTAGAGCAGAGTATAGAGTATAGATTAGGGTATAGAATAGAGTGGTGTATAGAGTAGAGCACAGTACAGAGTAGAGTATAGAGTAGAGCATGGTGTAGAGTAGAGCATGGTATAGAGTAAAGTATAAAGCAGAACAGAGTATAGATTAGAGCAGAGTATATAGTAGAGTATAGAGTAGAGCAGAGTATAGAGAGGAGTATAGAGTAGAGCAGTGTATAGAATAGAGCAGAGTATAGAGTACATTAGAACAGAGTATAGATTAGGGTATAGAATAGAGCGGTGTATAGAGTAGAACAGAGTAGAGTATAGAGTATAGAGTTGAGCAGAGTATAGAGCAGAGTATACAGTAGAGCAGCATATAGAGTAGAGTATAACATTTGATTTGAGTATAGAGTAGAGCAGAGTATAGAGTGTAGAGCAGAGTATAGAGTATAGAGTAGAGCAGAGTATAGAGTATAGAGTAGAGCAGAGTATAGAGTAGAGCGGTGTATAGAGTAGAGCAGAGTATAAAGTAGAGTATAGAATAGTGTATAGAGTAAAGCAGAGTATAGAGTAGAGTATAGAACAGAGAAGAGTATAAAGTAGAGCAGATTATAGAGTAGAGCGGTGTATAAAGTGGAGCAGAGTATAGAGTAGAGTATAGAGCAGAGAAGAGTATAGAGTAGAGCATAGTATACAGTAGAGCATAGCAAAGCTATGAGTATAGAGCAGAGCAGAGTACAGAGTAGAACCGAGTATAGTGTAGAGCAGAGTATAGAGAAGAGTAAGCATAGTATAGTGTAGAGCAGAGCATAGAGTAGAGTATAGAACAGAGTCTAGAGCAGAGTGTAGAGTAGTGCGGAGTATAGAGTAGAGCAGAGTAAAGAGTAGAGCAGAGTATTGAGTAGAGTAAAGCATGGAGCAGAGTATAGAGTAGAGTAGAGCAGAGCAGAGTATAGAGTAGAGTAAAGCAGAGTGGAGTGTAGAGTAGAGCAGTGCAGAGTGGAGTATATAGTAGAGCAGAGCCCTCCGCTCCACTCAGCCAGAGGGAAGTAAACTAAACCTACACACCAGGGCAGCCGGCCCAGGCCAGCAAAGCCCTCTGATGTCACAGAGGAGATATTCACCAATCCCCACCCACCTACCAACTAACCCACCAATCCACCCACCCACTGCCAATCATTTCCACTACTGCCTTCCAGCACCACCACCCCACCCACTCCACACCATGACAACATTAGCGGTTTGTTCACCATGAAAAGAGGGTCAGTGGATCCAGTGTCTCTCTCAGCTGCAGCCTGTGCACTGATTTAGTTAGCCTACATTGTGCTGCAGCGCTGAGGAGTCGTCTCCCTAGTATACAGCTGCTATACTAACCCTGTCTGTCTCTGACTCTCTGATAGACAATCTAACAGATCCTGTGTTACGACTGCTGGCTGACAGCTTCATCTACACCAATGGGAAACAAGGATACGTGTAGGCGTGCAATAAACGCCATTCACCCACTTCCTCACCACACAAACAGCTTACCGTGCTATATATAGATACACTCCTTTCTATCTGAGACAGCCATCCCACTCGTTTGGGTAGCAGGAGTCTCACGTAAATTACTGTTAGGGCTGGGCGATATGGCCAAAATATCATATCATGGTATTTTGATTTTTTTTAAACGAGACGGTATCACATATTTTTTTTAAATATTGAGATGGCATCACGTCTTTAAAAAAAAAAATGAGACGGTATCACATTTTTTTTTTAAATGAGACGGACGGTATCACATTATTTTTTTAAATGAGACGGTATCACATATTTTTTTTTTAAAATGAGACGGACGGTATCACATTATTTTTTTAAATGAGACGGTATCACATATTTTTTTTTAAATGAGACGGTATCACATATTTTTTTTTAAATGAGACAGTATCACATATATTTTTTTAAATGAGACGGTATCACATATTTTTTTTTAAATGAGACGGTATCACATATATTTTTTTAAATGAGACGGTATCACATATTTTTTTTTAAATGAGACGGTATCACATATTTTTTTTTAAATGAGACGGTATCACGTATTTTTTTAAATGAGACGGTATCACATATTTTTTTTTAAATGAGACGGTATCACATATATTTTTTTAAATGAGACGGTATCACGTATTTTTTTAAATGAGACGGTATCACGTATTTTTTTTAAATGAGACGGTATCACATATTTTTTTTTAAATGAGACGGTATCACATATTTTTTTAAATGAGACGGTATCACATATATTTTTTTAAATGAGACGGTATCACATATTTTTTTTTAAATGAGACGGTATCACATATTTTTTTTTAAATGAGACGGTATCACATATATTTTTTTAAATGAGACGGTATCACATATTTTTTTTTAAATGAGACGGTATCACATATTTTTTTAAATGAGACGGTATCACATATTTTTTTTTAAATGAGACGGTATCACATATTTTTTAAAATGAGACGGTATCACATATTTTTTTAAATGAGACGGTATCACATATTTTTTTAAATGAGACGGTATCACATATTTTTTTTTAAATGAGACGGTATCACATATTTTTTTAAATGAGACGGTATCACGTATTTTTTTTAAATGAGACGGTATCACGTATTTTTTTAAATGAGACGGTATCACGTATTTTTTTAAATGAGACGGTATCACGTATTTTTTTAAATGAGACGGTATCACGTATTTTTTTTTAAATGAGACGGTATCACATATTTTTTTTTAAATGAGACGGTATCACATATTTTTTTTAAATGAGACGGTATCACATATTTTTTTAAATGAGACGGTATCACGTATTTTTTAAAATGAGACGGTATCACGTATTTTTTTTAAAATGAGACGGTATCACATATTTTTTTTTAAATGAGACGGTATCACATATTTTTTTAAATGAGACGGTATCACGTATTTTTTTTAAATGAGACGGTATCACATATTTTTTTTAAAATGAGACGGTATCACGTATTTTTTTAAATGAGACGGTATCACATATTTTTTTTTAAATGAGACGGTATCACGTATTTTTTTAAATGAGACGGTATCACATATTTTTTTTAAATGAGACGGTATCACATATTTTTTTAAATGAGACGGTATCACGTATTTTTTTAAATGAGACGGTATCACGTATTTTTTTAAATGAGACGGTATCACATATTTTTTTTAAATGAGACGGTATCACATATATTTTTTTAAATGAGACGATATCACATATATTTTTTTAAATGAGACGGTATCACGTATTTTTTTAAATGAGACGGTATCACGTATTTTTTTTAAATGAGACGGTATCACGGTATTTTGTGTTTTAGAATAATAAAAGTTCCAATGTGCTTCATGAGTGGTGTGTGACCATAGGATGGCAAGTGATTTCAATGGGTCTTTCTCCTTCCTGATTGGGTTATACTGTTAAATTCAACTTCAACCTAAAATAATTTCCTGTATTTCCATCAATTTCTACATTTCCTGCACTCATTTGAGATGATTTCCACACTGCCACGATATGGGCAAAAAACTAGGCCTTATTTTTAACCAAATGTTGCAATTGCGATTTAGATTTAGAACACGTGGGTGAGCTTTTGGAATCATGGAAATATAATGTTTATTCAATTCTATAGTTAGAATATAAATAACAGTGGGCACTTTGATTACAGTGTTTGACATGACAATGAATGAAAATGCCATGGACAAGTTATTGTGACAGGGTAGAAACCAAAGTGATGTTCAGTGTTTCCTAGGGGACCCTATAATCTTTTGCTACATTAAATCTTTATTCACGTAGCCAACATGTTCCTGCTTCGCCTATTCCTCTTTGATTTAGAAGATACTGTTGCACAAACAACATGCAGTACTGGTATCAGGCTGTATTAGCTAGCTACGTTTACTCTGACTAGCCAGCTAACTAGCGATTAGCATTAGTGGCTAACACGATTTAGCTTTAACTTCCTAAGAAAATACAAACTAGCTGTTTGCAGATATAAGAAACACAAACTAATATTGTAATTATTGAACGCTTGTGGATTTATATTAAGATCAAATAGGAAACAAGTTCATTGCATCAACATTGTTGCATGCGCTACATTGACCATGCAGACTGAACGAAACCAAACATTCAAATACCGTTATAGAAGGTAAAATAAAAACCCAAACCGGTCCGTGTATCAATACCGGTATATAGTCAAATATGGTATACCGCCCAGCCCTAATTACCATTATAGCTGATCCAGCATAAGATAAACAGCCAGAGCAGAGCTCAGCCATGGATTCACCAATCAGTTCTGTGAAGGGAGGGAGGCCGGAGATTTCTCTCCAAAATACTCTAGGCGATTAATTAACAAAAACACACATATTTGAGGAAAATGGTATGCCTGCCTACTGGATCATAATAAGCGTGAACACAGCAGACTAAGAGGAAACGGCACAGTTAATTTCCTTCCATATGTGCCCTTAATGCCCTATGAGGATTCAGAGACCTTGACTTCCAAGAAATTGAGCTTCTCTAATGAGAAAATGTAGATTAAATGGTAGGAAAACTTGTATTATCCCTTAGGAAAATTATGCAAACAGCTGCAACTTTATAATATCCCTCAATCCCAATACAGCTCCCCTCTCAGCCAAGCCTGACCAATTCCAGCACCAGGTCGAGCTGACACAGCGTTAGAGAGACACACACTATGGCTGGGCCCAAGGTGGGGCAGGACCAGGACACTGAGGAGGAGAGGTCCAGGAAGGGGTAGGGGAGACGGGGTAGTAGGGGTAGGACCAAGACACTGTGGAGGAGAGGTCCAGGAAGGGATAGGGGAGACAGGGTAGTAGGGGTAGGACCAGGACACTGTGGAGGAGAGGTCCAGGAAGGGGTAGGGGAGACTGGGTAGTAGGGGTAGGACCAGGACACTGTGGAGGAGAGGTCCAGGAAGGGGGTAGGGGAGACGGGGTAGTAGGGGTAGGGTAGGACCAGGACACTGGAGGAGAGGTCCAGGAAGGGGTAGGGGAGACTGGGTAGTAGGGATAGGGTAGGACCAGGACACTGTGGAGGAGAGGTCCAGGAAGGGGTAGGGGAGACGGGGTAGTAGGGATAGGGAAGTAAATAACTGCTAATCTTACATGTTTTGGAAGAATGCAGGACTTGATGACTGCATACAAATACAGGTGATGAACTGAACTGCCTTTTCATGTGCATTGATTTATGGGAGAGTTGAACCAGTGCCAGCTCAAAGCAGATCCCGGTGAGGCCTGGTGCTTTAACTCCAGACCTGCTTAAGCCCTCTCATTTGTTTCTAGAAGTGCAGCAACAGAACTCCACCCTTGAAGTAGAGCTGTTCCAGGGATTTGCATAGTCAGGCTTTCCCTAGATTCTCCTTCATTCCCCAGCTTATCATGGATGTGAATGGCGAACTGGACGGGCCCATTATACTGGCTGTTATAGGGGTAGTCTACACTATCATACTGGTCACTGCTTCCATTGGGGGTGTTAGATACAGCCATGTTGAGGGTTCACTAGGATGAGAGCCACTAGCCACAGTTGGCCATTCAAAAAATGGGCCCCCAAACATCCAGCTTTGTTGTCTCTTTAGGGTCAAAGTCCATTGATAAGGTGTACTTTTCAGAATATAGTTCGTCTTATCTCTGTCCCTAACCAGAGTTTTTACACTGAGCCGTCCTCTAAAACAGCCTCACTTGTGGAACTGCTCAGAGTAAATAAACACCTGTGAACATTGAGTTTCATGTGTCAGTCAGGCAGCTGTAGACTTACACCACTCCCTTAGCCATCCCCTTCCTGTTCCCCTGCCCTCCCTTGTCCTACAGGGTTAACCTCTGCTGAACCTGGGGGACTGTCCAGGGGCCGAATGACCTCCGGCAGCCGTCAGTAATCAACCATCACCCAGCACAAATAGCCACCATTAAGGGTTAACATGAAGCAGATGGGAGCGTAGGGGTTCTGCTTGTCCAATACTACCATCTGCTCTACTCCATCCCTCTCCTCACCTTCATGTGTGACTTCATCCCACTGGAGAGTTCCAGCCAAGAACACAATTACAATTTGTTGTGTGTATGAGTAAGCGAGAAAAAGAGAGAGGGAGAGAGAGAGGGAGAGTGAGCACGAGAGAGAGAGAGAGAGAGTGAAAGGCCTACACTTCCTGGGGAAAAACCCACTTGTCCCATGAGCTCATGCAAACCAGAAAGGTCAATTATTCAATAACTAATACACATGAAGAGGGAGAGCCCAGCAGCACACAATGGGTCCACCGCCTTAAAAGGGCGCCAGGGACCTCACCCCTCAGGCTGAAGGAAGCCTCTATCACTCTACTGTAAATGCTATTACACTGCTTCAATAGAAAACAGCACCACGTTGGAAATCTTTTAGGTGTACTGAAAACACTTCTACTATTCCTCATAAATTCCTCATCACATCACATCTGACCACATTTGAGGTGGAGGCTAGGGCTTTAGCATCTGGAATTGTTTCATCTGATTGAATTCTTCCTTGGTATCAGTGAGCAGAAACTAGTGCTGATGTCCAGCATTACCTGTTGTTTTATCATATCTCAAAACTCATATCTAACCTGACTGAGCAAAGACAGGAAAGTTCCAGAATGATTCTGAACAAATGAAGCGATGAAATGAAGTGTCCACAACACCCCCAGCCTGTCATCCTCCCAATGGCCAGATATAACAGATCCCCTGGCCCCTGCCTCTGCCAGGGCCTCTCATTCAGTAGCCCACGCCCAGGCCCTACCCCAGCAGAGGAGCATCCCACCTCAAATACCAAAATCTATTTAGCTCCCAAATAGATGTTCTCACTGCACTGGCCAGGGCTCAGCCACAGGCCATGGTACAAAACATCACCAGGGGAACGACTAGCTAACTGGCTCTCCATAGTTAGAGCCTTCTTCACCCGTGTGCTCAGGTCTCATACTGTGTACATATTTGTATTTATTTTATTTTACCTTTATTTAACCAGGTAGGCAAGTTGAGAACAAGTTCTCATTTACAATTGAGACCTGGCCAAGATAAAGCAAAGCAGTTCGACAGATACAACGACACAGAGTTACACATGGAGTAAAACAAACATACAGTCAATAATACAGTATAAACAAGTCTATATACAATGTGAGCAAATGAGGTGAGAAGGGAGGTAAAGGCAAAAAAAGGCCATGGTGGCAAGGTAAATACAATATAGCAAGTAAAACACTGGAATGGTAGTTTTGCAATGGAAGAATGTGCAAAGTAGAAATAAAAATAATGAGGTGCAAAGGAGCAAAATAAATAAATAAATTAAATACAGTTGGGAAAGAGGTAGTTGTTTGGGCTAAATTATAGGTGGGCTATGTACAGGTGCAGTAATCTGTGAGCTGCTCTGACAGTTGGTGCTTAAAGCTAGTGAGGGAGATAAGTGTTTCCAGTTTCAGAGATGTTTGTAGTTCGTTCCAGTCATTGGCAGCAGAGAACTGGAAAGAGAGACGGCCAAAGAAAGAATTGGTTTTGGGGGTGACTAGAAAGATATACCTGCTGGAGCGTGTGCTACAGGTGCAAGATGCTATGGTGACCAGCGAGCTGAGATAAGGGGGGACTTTACCTAGCAGGGTCTTGTAGATGACATGGAGCCGGTGGGTTTGGCGACGAGTATGAAGCGAGGGCCAGCCAACGAGAGCGTACAGGTCGCAATGGTGGGTAGTATATGGGGCTTTGGTGACAAAACGGATTACACTGTGATAGACTGCATCCAATTTGTTGAGTAGGGTATTGGAGGCTATTTTGTAAATGACATCGCCAAAGTCGAGGATTGGTAGGATGGTCAGTTTTACAAGGGTATGTTTGGCAGCATGAGTGAAGGATGCTTTGTTGCGAAATAGGAAGCCAATTCTAGATTTAACTTTGGATTGGAGATGTTTGATATGGGTCTGGAAGGAGAGTTTACAGTCTAACCAGACACCTAAGTATTTGTAGTTGTCCACGTATTCTAAGTCAGAGCCGTCCAGAGTAGTGATGTTGGACAGGCGGGTAGGAGCAGGTAGCGATCGGTTGAAGAGCATACATTTAGTTTTACTTGTATTTAAGAGCAATTGGAGGCCACGGAAGGAGAGTTGTATGGCATTGAAGCTTGCCTGGAGGGTTGTTAACACAGTGTCCAAAGAAGGGCCGGAAGTATACAGAATGGTGTCGTCTGCGTAGAGGTGGATCAGAGACTCACCAGCAGCAAGAGCGACCTCATTGATGTATACAGAGAAGAGAGTCGGTCCAAGAATTGAACCCTGTGGCACCCCCATAGAGACTGCCAGAGGTCCGGACAACAGACCCTCCGATTTGACACACTGAACTCTATCAGAGAAGTAGTTGGTGAACCAGGCGAGGCAATCATTTGAGAAACCAAGGCTGTTGAGTCTGCCGATGAGGATGTGGTGATTGACAGAGTCGAAAGCCTTGGCCAGATCAATGAATACGGCTGCACAGTAATGTTTCTTATCGATGGCGATTAAGATATCGTTTAGGACCTTGAGCGTGGCTGAGGTGCACCCATGACCAGCTCTGAAACCAGATTGCATAGCAGAGAAGGTATGGTGAGATTCGAAATGGTCGGTAATCTGTTTGTTGACTTGGCTTTCGAAGACCTTAGAAAGGCATGGTAGGATAGATATAGGTCTGTAGCAGTTTGGGTCAAGAGTGTCCCCCCCTTTGAAGAGGGGGATGACCGCAGCTGCTTTCCAATCTTTGGGAATCTCAGACGACACGAAAGAGAGGTTGAACAGGCTAGTAATAGGGGTGGCAACAATTTCGGCAGATAATTTTTAGAAAGAAAGGGTCCAGATTGTCTAGCCCGGCTGATTTGTAAGGGTACAGATTTTGCAGCTCTTTCAGAACATCAGCTGAATGGATTTGGGAGAAGGAGAAATGGGGAAGGCTTGGGCGAGTTGCTGTTGGGGGTGCAGTGCTGTTGACAGGGGTAGGAGTAGCCAGGTGGAAAGCATGGCCAGCCGTAGAAAAATGCTTATTGAAATTCTCGATTATGGTGGATTTATCAGTGGTGACAGTGTTTCCTATCTTCAGTGCAGTGGGCAGCTGGGAGGAGGTGTTCTTATTCTCCATGGACTTTACAGTGTCCCAGAACTTTTTTGAGTTTGTGTTGCAAGAAGCAAATTTCTGCTTGAAAAAGCTAGCCTTGGCTTTTCTAACTGCCTGTGTATAATGGTTTCTAGCTTCCCTGAACAGCTGCATATCACGGGGGCTGTTCGATGCTAATGCAGAACGCCATAGGATGTTTTTGTGTTGGTTAAGGGCAGTCAGGTCTGGGGAGAACCAAGGGCTATATCTGTTCCTGGTTCTAAATTTCTTGAATGGGGCATGTTTATTTAAGATGGTTAGGAAGGCATTTTTAAAAAATATCCAGGCATCCTCTACTGACGGGATGAGGTCAATATCCTTCCAGGATACCCCGGCCAGGTCGATTAGAAAGGCCTGCTCGCTGAAGTGTTTCAGGGAGCGTTTTACAGTGATGAGAGGAGGTCGTTTGACCGCTGACCCATTACGGATGCAGGCAATGAGGCAGTGATCGCTGAGATCTTGGTTGAAGACAGCAGAGGTGTATTTAGAGGGGAAGTTGGTTAGGATGATATCTATGAGGGTGCCCGTGTTTAAGGCTTTGGGGAGGTACCTGGTAGGTTCATTGATAATTTGTGTGAGATTGAGGGCATCAAGTTTAGATTGTAGGATGGCTGGGGTGTTAAGCATGTTCCAGTTTAGGTCGCCTAGCAGCACGAGCTCTGAAGATAGATGGGGGGCAATCAGTTCACATATGGTGTCCAGAGCACAGCTGGGGGCAGAGGGTGGTCTATAGCAGGCGGCAACGGTGAGAGACTTGTTTTTAGAGAGGTGGATTTTTAAAAGTAGAAGTTCAAATTGTTTGGGTACAGACCTGGATAGTAGGACAGAACTCTGCAGGCTATCTTTGCAGTAGATTGCAACACCGCCCCCTTTGGCAGTTCTATCTTGTCTGAAAATGTTGTAGTTTGGAATTAAAATGTCTGAATTTTTGGTGGTCTTCCTAAGCCAGGATTCAGACACAGCTAGAACATCCGGGTTGGCAGAGTGTGCTAAAGCAGTGAATAGAACAAACTTAGGGAGGAGGCTTCTAATGTTAACATGCATGAAACCAAGGCTATTACGGTTACAGAAGTCGTCAAAAGAGAGCGCCTGGGGAATAGGAGTGGAGCTAGGCACTGCAGGGCCTGGATTCACCTCTACATCGCCAGAGGAACATAGGAGGAGTAGAATAAGGGTGCGGCTAAAAGCAATAAGAATTGGTCGTCTAGAACGTCTGGAACAGAGAGTAAAAGGAGGTTTCTGGGGGCGATAAAATAGCATCAAGGTATAATGTACAGAAAAAGGTAAGGTAGGATGTGAATACAGTGGAGGTAAACCTAGGTATTGAGTGATGAAGAGAGAGATAGTCTCTAGAAACATCATTGAAACCAGGAGATGTCATTGCATGTGTGGGTGGTGGAACTAATAGGTTGGATAAGGTATAGTGAGCAGGACTAGAGGCTCTACAGTGAAATAAGCCAATAAACACTAACCAGAACAGCAATGGACAAGACATATTGACATTAAGGAGAGGCATGCTTAGTCGAGTGATCAAAAGGGTCCAGTGAGTGGAGAGGTTGGTTGAGGGTCACGGCGATTTAGACAGCTAGCTAGGCCATCGGTAGCAAGCTAGCATAGGATGGAGTCTGTTGTTAGCCACCTCTTGCGTTCGGTCAGTAGATTAGTGGGGTTCCGTGTGGTAGAGGGGATTAATCCAAATCACACAACAACAACAAAAATAAGAACAATAGATATAGTTATAGAGGCCCGAGAAGAAAACATAATAATAAAAATAAATAAATTGTCCGATTGTCTATTCAGATAGCAGCCGGTAAGACAGCTAACGGTTAGCGGGCCGCAGATGGGCGTTCAGGTAACGTCGCGACGGAGGAGCCAGCCGGATCTCCTTCAGGTAGATAACGTCGGCAGTCCAGTTGTGAAGGCCCGGTGGGGCTCCGCGTAGGCAGCAAAACGGGTCCGGATAGGTGACCGCAGCCCAGGAGTGAACGATGGAACTCAGGATTGATTGACGGAGCTGGCTAGCACCGGAACAACCGATGCTTGCTCCGGAATCGACGAAAGCCGATTGTCACACGGATAGCAGCTAGCTAGCTGTGAGATCCGGGCATGAATGTCCAGAGAGCAGTCGGAAATCCAGGGACATGGAGAGAAAAATTGGTCCGGTATGTTCCGTTCCGAGCCGCGCTGCGCCGTACAAAACTGGCGATAGATTTTCGATAGATTTTCGAGCCAAAGGATAGCCGATGACCACAAACCGTGGTTAGCTGAATACTAATGATTTGCCAGTAAAGAAGCTAACTAGCTTTTGATTAGCTTCTGGATTAGCTTCTGGGCTAGCTCCTGGCTAGCTTCTGGCTAGTTTCTGGCTAGCTTCTTGGAGTTTCTGGCTAGCTTCTTGGAGGATTACAGATCTGAGGTAAATTATATAATTATAATTTTTTATAAATATAAATTGGTGAGGCGGGTTGCAGGAAAGTGTTTTGAAGATGAGTTGATGGAAAATAAAAATAAAATGTATGTGAAAAAAGTTGTAAATATATATATATATATATACAGGACACGACAAGACGAGGACAAAAGACGTCTGAACTGCTATGCGATCTTGGAGAGTGGGATATTCAATTACACAGCAGCCCTCTGTCAGTCTATTGAGGCCTCTGCTCTGGTCTCACCCCGCACACAGTTCTGGACTGGATAATAGTGAGGTTACCATCAATTAGAGAATCATGGCCTCCTCTGTGTCAGGACTAGGTCATGTTGCCTGGGGGCTCTCTGGAACAGGAGTCATGACTTTTCACCAAATGGAAAAGAACACAGACACGCACAAACACACACGCCACAGCAGTAGCAACGTTTCACCTCAAACATGAGAGAGAGTAGCTTTATGGCATGAAACTAAATGGATAACAAAAGCATATGTTCTGGCCTTGGTCTGAAAGTCCTATGTGGTCCTGGTACTGTACACCATAAAGAGCATAGCAACAAGGAGAGTGTTCCTGCTGAGTCTAAAGCAGGGAGGGAAATGTTGATCAAGTCCGCTGAGCCAACCAGGCGCTCCTCTGCCCTCCGTGGCATTATAACTTCAATCGGCAGGCTAAATATCACTGTGTGCTGGACTTTCACTGCTTTTGAACCCACTCAAAGGGCGCCATCAAAGAGGAGCCAGTAAAAGGCCTTTCTTCCCAGTCTGGCCACCAGAGCTCAAAGCATTCAGAATCCACAGCCAACTTAACATGTTCACTGGGACCTGCCCACACCACTACCTCATCTCTTTCTTAACCCCAGTTTCTGGTCATGTTTTCTCATCACAAGGCACCATTTTAGATACAGTAGAAAGCCACAGAGTTATTCGAGCCGACAGTGTGCAGTAAAATAGCTGTGTGTGAATGAGCATGGTTGCTGTTCCAGCAGGTCATGTGATGTTACCAATGTCCCCTTCCCCCCATTAAGCTAGCCTTAAGCCTAACCATTGTGGTGGTGTTGATGTAGCCTTCTCTGTGGTCTTCGGTAGTTTTGCTATGAGGGGCAGAAAAAAGTCATTTATATTTGTGCGTCTAACTTTCTCACTCATCATTATTCACGATTCATTCAGGATTATCCGTAATCATGGTAGAATCCACATTAATGTAGAAGTGTTTAGAAACATTTTCTATTCTTATTTACAATGAAACTGACACTAAAGTGACACAATACATTATTTACCATTATTTTCTATTGGGCATAAAATAATCTGAAACACAACCAAAACAAACAGCAAATGCATCCAACAAGTTTTGAGTCATAAGCTTGATGTAATCATTGCATGCTAGGAATATGGGACAAAATACTCAACTTTTGACTACTTTAATACACATAAGTGGATTTGTTCCAATACTTTTACAAAAAGTTCTGTAATTTCTTAACGGTTAACCTGATATGGATGAAAATAGGCTCAAATTAATGGGGACAGTCTGTACTTTAACCTGTATCATTTCAAATCCACAATTATGGAGTACAGAGCCAAAACAACAGCAAATTGTCACTGTCCCAATACTTTTAGAGCTCACTGTATGTGGTGGCTGAAACAAAGCTAACAGAAGAGAGTGGGGTGATAGCTGGCTCTGAAGTTCCCACAGTAAGAGGGACTCAGAGAGAGATGGCCACGATGGGCTATGAACAACCTGTGCCACAGTTCTGACACAGGTCTGGTATGAGATGAGGACACTAGGGAAAGGAAAGGGGGATACAACTGAATGCATTCAACTGAAATGTGCCTTCCGCATTAAACCCAACCCCTCTGACTAGGCTTGTTTATTATGAGTGAGATATGGGTACAGAGATTTGAGATGGGTACATAATACTGATAAGCCCTCATAAAGCTGCATCTGATAGGACAGAGGGTTGTTTTCCCACTACAGGAAGTAGGACAGTCTATGAGCTTACGGGTTGCTGTAGAAGAGATGCACAGAGAGTCAGGGGTCAGTTATGGCCAGTCAGCCATGTTGTGAGTAAAAACCATGACTCCTAACCACCCCAGATCAAACACACACCACCCTGTGTTCTCCACCTAGCACCCAACCACCCACGTTGTTCTTATTTTACTTTCATTTACTAGTAGTAATATCAGGTATGACATGTATCCTACTTTACAGGACAGCTCTTGTTACAGATTCATCTCCCTCCATCTGCTGTAGTAGCGCTCCATGTATTTGCATTAGTGGTGTTTCTCCAGATGGTAAGCTTTGCAGAGGGTGATATGTCAGGAGGAATAAGGCCTCTCCTTGGCAGTGTGTCAAACGCAGCACCATTACCGTTTTAGGCCACCAGTCACACAACACAGACAGTGGAAATGTTATTACCTCAGCAGGCAGCTCCTCATAAATAAGAGCTAATGGATGTCACTCTCCTGCTCCCAGCCCCAAGGCCCAGGGCAGACAGACAGACAGGCCTCCCCCACATAGACCTAGCCCAGCCGCCCACCGGCCTCATAAGCCCTTACGGAACAACATGATAAATATTGGGGATATATTTCACTTCCACAAACCGTTCCCGTTGAGGGAAGTTGATATGGCTTGAGCTAAATCAAACAAAGAAGTGAGGCCCTCAACTTGGCCACTTTAAATGACGTCTAGAGTCAGGTTGAGGGCAGGATAAAGAAACATGTTTTGGTTACACATACCAAGCATTTATGAAACACACTTGTTAGGCGGCTGTTGACTTGGTGTGCGCTTGCTTGTGCCAACTAAACATTCTCGTTCATTTGTGTTTGTTGAGACCAACTGGTGCTGAGTACATATTAGGAGCCATAACCAGTGACCCTGTCTCTCTTAGCAGCCACAGAACAGCAGCTGAGCCTCCCACTAGTCCCCACTGCCATTTCTTTTTACCTACCCCATGAAAACTGAGGGGAGAGATTACAGTTCAGCTCTCCATGTCCCATCTGGAACCTTAACCATTAAGAGCCAAACCACAAGACAGGCCCAGGACCAGTTGTTGCGGGCATAGGAGGCCACACGCCTGCTCACCCACTGTCATCAGCACATATGGGGAGTCATTCATGTAGCACTTCTCACCTGTTGAGAGGGGTTGTTCCCCTCTCCTCTCCTCTCCTCTCCGCTCCGCTCCTCTCCTCTCCTCTCCTCTCCTCTCCTTCTCTCTCCTCCCCTCCCCTTCTCTCTCCCCTCTCCTCTCCTCCTCACTCCTCCCCTCTCTTCCAGCAGGTGCCCAGCAGTAATGAGTCAGTCTCAGCTTAGCCTCAGCTGTCTGCAGACAGCCAGCAGCCTGCCCAGACAGTGCCAACTGTCAGCCAGCCCAGAGCCTGCCTAAGCCTAGCCAAGGCCCCAGGGTAGGGCAGCCAGTGACGGGACGTCCCAGAACCAGGCTCTCAGTGACACACAATCAGTCTGCCTGGCCTTCCCTGTCCTCCTGGGAACAGACTCAGAAGGGTTAGTCCCAGGAGTGGACGTTCTAACAGACAAGCCCTTGGTTTGGTCAGCTAGCTGCATTCTGTCTGACACAGCTCCTCACTTCTCTACATCTATACAGACATTGATTTTCTAACACCCACATGGGAAATGGACTGTAGAGAGGCACGGTGAAATCACTCTATAACGTTTAGATGGGAAATAACAGTGATGCAGGAGAGACATGGCACTCTCTCTACAATACCCACAGTGAAAAATAACGTCTATAGAGACATGATAATGAGGGACAAATGGCACATAGATTCCGAGAAACAATACCTAAACAAATTGACTAAAGAGTATCCTCTGTGCCTAGTATAAAAGCCTTTTAGTCAGATTGGCTGCATGGGGTTGAGAGATATGGGGGCATGAGCTTCACAGCATGGCATTTTCCCATAGTCATCTTGTTGTTATATGAATCTCCGATGCGAGGAATGATACTGTCACAGTGAAACAGGCCTCAGCAGTGGCATGAATAGAGACAGGGATTATCAAAGGCAACACACACAGCTTCCTAAGTACCCACACTTCTCTTCTCTCTGTCAGTCTCTCTTGCTTGGGTGACAGGCAGCCAGCAGGGACCAACAGCCTGAGATGATCTGTGATTCAGACAGGAGGTGCATTTGCCAAGCTTAACTCGATAAGCAAACTATTAATAATTAAATTAACAGATCCTCTGACTGCACAAGAGTCGGGAAGAGGACTGTCTGGAGTGAGGAGTGATTTGAGTAAACACAGGTTTAGATTTTAGTCAAATTGCAGTGTTGGGCTGGAGGGACTATGTTCCTTTTTCTATGTTTTGGGTTTTCTGTGTTTGGCCTGGTATGGTTCTCAATCAGAGGCAGCTGTCAATCGTTGTCCCTGATTGAGATCCATACTTAGGTAGCCTTTTGAGTTATGGGTGATTGTTTCCTGTTGTAATGTTTGTTTCACATTTCAGGACTGTTTTCGTTTGTATCATTCACTTTGTTATTTTGTATTCTTTAGTGTTCAGTTTAATAAACTAAAATGGACACTTACCACACTGCACATTGGTCTGACCTCTCTTACTCCTCGTCAGAAGAAGAGGAGAATCGTTACAGCTCTAGCATCTTTTATTTTTTAAACAACAAAGAGAGCTTGATCCAGTGAATTCCTGAAACAGTCATTATGCCTAATCCACGGTGACATTGTCCCAGAGAGACTGCTGTACTCAGAGGTTGGGGAGAGAAAATGAAATCAAAACAAACAGGAGGATAATAGAAGCTGTGGGTTCTTCTCCTTTCTCTAACTGCCACTGCTGTTTGTTGTTGGAGCCATACACGATGTCTCCAGGCCACTGTTGTCTCAGACACTCCAACACAGTCAGTCATGAATAGGGTGCCATTTGGGACCCAGATCAGATCTACCCAAATCAAACAAACAGAACCAGTATAACGTGCTGTGGTGAGATCAGGGACCAGACTGACTGGAATGCTGTGGTACTGTTGACACGACATTTTAGGCAGATCAGATCATGATTTTGCAAGATGATAGTCAAATGTTATGGCAACAATATCGTGTGGCTAGTGTGGACAACTATGGCCTCTACGGACAGATTTGAGAAGAAAACAAAAGCCATGTCTAATTTAATGTTTCTCAAAACCAACCCACTCAGGGCATCCCCACTGAGCGCAAATTAAACACGTCAACAAATCATAACTAAAAGAATGGGCTGTAGTAGCAGCAGTATAGCAAACCAAACAGCCTGGCAGATCTGACACTACATATTTGTTGAGAGTAAATAAAAGGCAGAGACATACAGGAAGACAGACAGACAAATATTTTATGTTCTAACAGATCAAGAGAGAGAGGGGGGGAGAGAGAGACCAATTGCCTCTCTCTGGATCAGGTAGAAACCATGGGCTCTTGGAGTCCCAAGGCCGACTGACAGCCATCCACGTCATACCATAGAGTCTAGACCAGGGATGGGCAACTCCAGTCCTCGGAGGCCTGATTGGTGTCACACTTTTACCCCTGTCCCAGCTAACACACCCAGTTCCAATAATCAACTAATCATCATTTTCAGATTACAGTGAAATTAGTTTAATCAGCTGTGTTTGCTAGGGATGGGGGAAAAGAGTGACAACTCCGGCCCCTGGGGACTGACCATAGACAGCCACTGAAACAGCCCCTTGAGCTTGAAAGGATGCACATACAGTGGGGCAAAAAAGTATTTAGTCAGCCACCAATTGTGCAAGTTCTCCCACTTAAAAAGATGAGGCCTGTAATTTTCATCATAGGTACACTTCAACTATGACAGACAAAATGAGAAGGAAAAAAATCCAGAAAATCACATTGTAGGATTTTTACTCGTTACCTGTATTAATGGCACCTGTTTGAACTTGATATCAGTATAAAAGACACCTGTCCACAACCTCAAACAGTCACACTCCAAACTCCACGATGGCCAAGACCAAAGAGCTGTCAAAGGAAAGGATGCACATACAGTGCTTTGTCACACACCCACAGCCTCACCATGTCATATACTGAACAAAAATATAAAACGTAACATGCAACAATTTCGCTGATTTACAGTTCATATAAGAAAATCAGTCAATTAAAATAAATTCATAAGGACCTAATATGGATTTCACAGGACTCGGCAGGGGTGAAAGCCAGGCCCAGCCAATCATAATACATTTTTCCCCACTAAAGGGCTATATTACTGACAGAAATACTCCTCAGAAATACTCCTCAGTTTCATCCAATGTCCGGGTGGCTGGTCTCAGATGATCTGGCAGGTGAAAAAGCCGGATGTGGAGGTCCTGGGCTGTAGTTGTTACACGAGGTCTGTGGTTACGAGGCCGGTTGACAAATTCTCTTAAACAATGTTGGGGAGGCAGCTTATGGTAGAGAAATTAACATTGAATTCTCTGGCAACAGCTTTGGTGGACATTCCTGCAGTCAGCATGCTAATTGCACACTCCCTCAAAACGTGAGACATCTGTGGCATTATGTTCTGTGACAAAACTGCACATTGTATAGTGAACTTTTATTGCCCCCAGCTGCTTAATCAGCTACTTTATTTACCACACTTGTCAGGTGGATGGATTAACTTGGCAAAGGAGAAATTATCTCTAACAGGGATGTAAACAAATTTGTGCACCAAATTTGAGAGAAATAAGCTTTTTGGAACATTTCTGGGATCTTTTATTTCAGCTCATGAAACATGGAACCAACAATCTACATACTGCGTTGATATTTGTATTCAGTATAGATCAGGGGTAGACAACCCTGGTCCTGGAGGACCACAGGAACTTTATGTGTTTGATTTAATTGACCTGGAAAGTTGAATTTAGGCAATCACTGAACTGTTTAATTAGCTCAGTTGGTCAGGTGTGGTGCCTAGTTGGAACAAAATCCTGCCGTACCTGCGGGACTACAGGAACAGGGCTGTCTACCCCTGTCATAGATGATAGAGGTCTGAGAGGAACCCATGCCCCCATATCTTATGTCAATAGTCAACCAAGTCGAAGCTCAATATGTGAGAAAGTTACAGTTACAGAGCTCTCACAGCACCAGCTCACACAAAGCAGATTGTGTTAAAGATCATGTGACACACGTTACTTTTCCTCTTGTCACTCTTTGATATTCCCTGTTTCAATGTGACTCTATGGATCGGGCCAAATGAGGGGAGGCTGGTAAGCATAAGCGACAGATCCTCCAGCAGATGTCATTTGTGTGAGCTTGGAGATGGGAGGCATATGTTCCCTGTGTCCGTGCAGACCATGAACATTTACACAGCCCCAGGCCAGGCAGCCGTATTCTAATCTGTTCCTGTTCATGGTGGGAAGTGATTATCTGAACAGAAACACATGCACTCTCTGGATCCTCTCCCCTGCTGTCCCTGAGAACATAGAGAATCACAGTCACTGTATGCTAAACCCACAGATGAACTGGAAATAGTTTTTTACTGTGACTGCATGAAAAAGGGGATAGAAATAGAAACTGAATTCTACCCAAAGAAATTCACTGGCTTAGTGGAAACAACAACTCTTATCCTCTGCAAGGTGAGAGGTAGAATCCATTGTTGTGGTTTTATTTGACTAACTGTCAGCCCAGTCTCATTTTCTTGTGTGTGTATGTGTGGTTTCTACAAGCAGTTGATTCAGGTAAACAGGATACCTAAAGTAGAGGCAGGGCCTTTAAAAAGCCACAGGAGTAAATACTTGCCCTGATGTGAGACAAAGGGGGGAGAGACAGAGAGAGAGAGGAGGCCCTGTGGTGAATCGAGGGGGAGGGGTAAACACATACCCACTGCTTTTCTCTAACCATCACTTGTTTCCCTCAACACATGTCTATCATCCCCTCTCCTCTACGAATAATGACCATGTAATGAACATGTTAGAGCAACAACAAAAATGATTTGCTGTGGCACTCAAGTATAGTGAAACTCAACAGGGAGGAACATTCCACCTGACCATACATTATCAACATTAATATCCATCAAATATACAGGAATAACACAGTAGTAAGCTCTCTGATTGGTGGTAGCACTTCTACATGGGGGGGGGGGCAATCAGTGTCACCGACTCCCCCCGTCTCTAGTCTCTGTCTGTCTAAGACTCAGGGTCAATTAGACACTGATAATAGTCGTGATGAGAAGACTTGCCTTCAGTGGAAGCCTTCTGTAATGCAGTTTATTTACTAGGAGCCAATGGAAAGGCCTGCCCTCAGTGAACGTGGACCACACCACCCACAAGAGGCATTAACGGGTCACTAGAGGTCTTCATGGGTCCATCCCAACCTGAATACAGAGACCCCAACCCGAATACCCGAGACCCGAACCAGGTCCAAAATTTTTACTTTTCCCTCAGGTCGGGTCCTATTTGATTGTCAGTGGGTCTCAGGTCTATGTTACTACAGCTGATAGACCAGAGTGGACCAGACCACGGATTTGCATAGGCTATAGCATATTTATTTTACACTAATAGGGTGCATTTATTTACTTATAGAAGGCCTGGCCAACATGTAAAGATGTATTTGTTAACCAGAAGAGAAATTTGGAAATATTTTGTATTTTTTTAAATTTCACCTTTATTTAACCAGGTAGGCCAGTTGAGAACAAGTTCTTATTTACAACTGTGACCAGGCAGTCTTTGTCACTCGTTCCAATCGGGTCTGGTCTAGGCCCGGACCTGTTAGGGTACGAGTTCTGTCTAGGTCTGGTTGTCGTCGAGTCCATTCGGGTTTGGGTCTGATTGTCCTCGGTTCTGTTCTGGTCCGGTCCCAACTTTTTGGACCCGAGCAGATCTCTTCTACCCACTGCATGCAGATGGGCGGGTGCATCCTGTCCATTCAAATCCCAGACCGATTACTATTTTTATGCATCTTTACATTTTTGTCATTTAGCAGACTTACAAACTTAAAATTAATGCATTCATCTTAACCCTAAAATCACCAACAGGGGTCAAAAATGTAATCTCTTCTGTATACTAGTTGTGCGTGGCTAAGATGAAAATATGGATTCAATAGTAAGATTTGTGATAAAAGCACCAATTTTGGTACAGGTGTAGGTGTATGTACCCTGAAAAGATATATAGTGCATTTGGAAAGTATTCAGACCCACATTTTGTTACGTTACAGCCTTATTCTAAATTGGATAAAATATTTGTTTATCCTCATCAATCTACACACAATGCCCCACAATGACAAAGCAATAACAGTTTGAGATTTTTGCAAATGTATTTAAAAAAAACTGAAATATCACATTTACATAAGTATTCAGACCCTTTACTCAGTACTTTGTTTAAGCACCTTTAGCAGCGATTACAGCCTCGAGTCTTGTTGGGTGTGACTCTACAAGCTTGGCACACCTGTATTTGGGGAGTTTCTTCCATTCTTCTCTGCAGATCCTCTCAAGCTCTGTCAGGTTGGATGGGGAGCATCGCTGCACAGCTATTTTCAGAGATGTTCAATCGGATTCAAGTCCGGGCTCTGGCTGGGTCACTCAAGGACATTCAGAGACTTGTCCCAAAGCCACCCCTGCGTTGTCTTGGCAGTGTGCTTAGGGTTGTTGTCCTGTTGGAAGGTGAACATTAGCCCCAGTCTGAGGTCCTGAGCGCTCTGTAGCAGGTTTTCATCAAAGATCTCTCTGTACTTTCCTTCGATCCTGTCTAGTCTTCCAGTCCCTGCTGCTGAAAAACATCACCAAATGATGCTGGCACCACCATGCTTCACAGTAGAGATGGTGCCAGGTTTCCTCCAGACGTGACGCTTGTCATTCAGGCCAAAGAGTTCAATCTTGGTTTTATCAGACCAAAGAAACTTGTTTCTCATGTTCTGAGAGTATTTTAGGTGTCTTTTGGCAAACTCCAAGCGGGCTGTCATGTGCCTTTTACTGAGGAGTGGCTTCTGTCTTGCCACTACCATAAAGGCCTGCTTGGTGGAGTGCTGCAGAGATGGTTGTCCTTCTGGAAGGTTCTCCCATTTCCACAGAGGAACTCTGGAGCTCTGTCAGAGTGACCATCGGTTTCATGGTCACCTCCCTTACCAAGGCCTTTCTACACGATTGCTCAGTTTGGCCGGGCGTCCAGCTCTAGAAGAGTCTAGGTAGTTCCAAACTTCTTCCATTTAAGAATGATGGAGGCCACAATTCCAGTCAATGTCTCTATACCAATTTGATATTTCAGTCATCTTTCAGATGCAATTGGAAACAAGTTTATAGCCCATAGCGTTCCAAAGTTAGACCTAAAAGTCTGATGACACCGGTGACCATATTGCCTGTAACGCCATCGCTGTGGCTATTTTAGGTCATACCGGTATGTCAGATTATCAGTCATATTCTGTTAAAGGTCCCCAAAGCACACACATCCCTGGGTCGTTCGTCTTTTCAGTTCGCTGCAGCTAGCGTCTGGAAAGAGTTGCAACAAACACTCAAACTGGACAGTTTTATCTCAATCTCTTCATTCAAAGACTCAATCATGGACACTCTTGCTGACAGTTCTGGCTGCTTTGCATGATGTATTGTTGTCTCTACCTTCTTGCCCCTTGTGCTGTTGTCTGTGCCCAACAATGTGTGTACCCTGTTTTGTGCTGCTTCCATGTTGTGCTGCTGCCATGTTGTGTTGCTACCATGTTGTTGTCATGTGTTGCTGCCATGCTATGCTGTCGTAGGTCTCTCTTTATGTAGTGTTGTGTTGTCTCTCTTATCTTGATGTGTCTTTTGTCCTATATTTTTATTTCATTTATTAGCATTTTTAATCCCAGCTCCCGTCCCCGCAGGAGGCCTTTTGCCTTTTGGTAGGCCGTCATTGTAAACAAGAATTTGTTCTTAACTGACTTGCCTACCTAAATAAAGGTTCAATTAAAAAAATGTTTTACAAAAATTGCTCAATCGCCAATTTCTCAGCCTCTGAGTATCACAGAAACACAACACTGTGAATTAATAACTTGACTAGAAATGTGTGAAAATTTTAAAATATATGCTTATTTTGGGGAATTTAAACCATTTACTTGTGTTAAAAAAGGTTAATAAATTAAGAAGTGTTACTATTTGACTTTTGTTTTTGCCATAATTTTGCCATAATTTCCAAATGTGTAAAAAATTACCGCTTTTGGTGCTTTTAGGAGTCGAAATACATTATTTTGGTGCTTTAAGGGTGATCTTGACGAGACAACCACATATCACAGTCATCGCAAGTACATTTTCCCTCAATAAAGTAGTTATCAATAAAGTCTGTGCTAGTCGACACCCCTGCTCAGGGAACGAGAATGGTTGTTGGTCTGACCCATGGCACTATGCCAGGTTCTGGTCTGTTACCCAGGCAACAAGGAAGTGGTCCTCCATAAACTTTTTAAAAGAGCAGTCAGAGTTGATCTCCTGCCTTATTCTTTACCACAGGGACCACGGACATTGAGTTTATCATTGATCTGACCTTATTGAAATGTACTATGTTATGATCAGCACTACTATGTAACCATGTTCTGCCTATTGAGGTACAAATGCTAGATGTTTGGACAGAAAACAAAGATAGTAGAGAAACCTGATTCCCCCCAGTCTAATGATACATCAATAATAAATCTGATCTTTGCTCAGAATAACATCACATCAGTCTCTGGGTAAACAGACACCAACTGCAAGACCTGCTGAATGGGTTTAATTGTGATTAGATCCCCATAGGGTTTTTATTCAGACTCAATCTAATATCAAATTACAGACTGGTATTACATAATTCCTTATCCTTTAGGGCAGGGTTCCCAAATTTGGACCGCCGGCCAAATTCAGACAATTTTATTTGGCCCCCCTAAGTTCTGAGCAAAGAATCAATACATTACTGTAAAATCACCAGGATTTTAAATGATTTATAATGATGTTCCGCCCCCCCAACCCTCCACTCAAGAAAACAATAGGCCCACGGCTGAATCTAATTGGGAACCCCTGCTTTAGGGTAAGAGACCAGCACAGACTTGTGTCATTGAAAAACAAAATCATTTCAACGTTATCTCTTAACCCTTGAGTCTAAGCCTTTAAGAACTAAACATGATTACAATGTTGCACAAACATTGTGCTGCATCATGCACTCAAAACTATCACACAAATACATTCATAGGAATGTGTATGGTTATTATAGCATGTTCATCAAATTAGAACATTTAGGTTAGAGGGAAATGTATGAATTTTCTCTCCCTCTGACAACACCCATATGGAATTGGAAAATTACTTCTACAGGACTTTTTTGGTCTGTAAGCAGGAGAGTTGTTTGTTTTAGTGGCTCGGAATGAAGTGCTGTGAAAACTACTTCCCTGCTATGAGCTCTGAGAGCGGTTCACTTCACAGAAACGCTCAGTCAATGAGCCAGCTCTGTGAGAAATCAACAGGTGACCCTCCTGAAGAACAAAACCAACAATGTTCCCTCATCACCCACCTTGGTAGCACTACCAAACACACACACACGCGCACGCACACACACCCTCAAAGAAAATGAAAAACCAGCTCAAACCAAAATGGATCAGCGGTATATGGTATGTGATGTATCACCAAGCTAGATAGAATGCTACAACACTGCTTATGTCCAAAAATAGTTTTAAAGTGTGCTGGTCATGGCAGTTTCCACACCGCCTGGTATTCAGCCACCTTGTCCTGGGTGTGTGGGAATGCACACCCCCATCACCACTGCTGCAAACAAACACTTTACTTAGCCCGCTGCGTCTATTTCAGAGAAATGTGCATGAAACAATCCCCAAACCCCATCACTCACTCACACACACAATCACACACACACACACGCACACCTTGCCTGCAAATGCCCAGGAAAGACGCCTACATGCTTAATCTGTATTTATTCAATTAGAACCCAGAGCAGCAGCATTTCTCCTAAATGACCTCATCTCAGTAATCAAAACCATGCTCAGAATGAGACAGAGAGAGGAGAGAAAGGGGGTAGATAGAGGAGATAGAGGGGGTAAAGAGAGCAAGAGAGAGGAGAGAGGGGGTAGAGAGGGGAGAGAGAGGGGAGAGAGGGGGTAGAGAGAGGAGAGAGGGGTAGGGAGAGGGAGAGAGGAGAGAGAGAGGAGAGAGAGGAGAGAGAGGGGGTAGAGAGAGCAAGAGAGGGGATAGAGAGAGCGAGAGAGAGGGGTAGAGAGAGCGAGAGAGGGGTAGAGAGAGCGAGAGAGGGGTAGAGAGAGCGAGAGAGAGAAGAGAGAGGGGGTAGAAAGAGCGAGAGAAAGAAAAAGAAAGAGAGTACTTACTGTATGTACTCACTGTTTAGGTGTCTTTAACCTCTGATCATATTGGTCTGTATCTAATCTTTCATGACTCTATCAGGCTTGATACTGTGCTCTCCCACTGAATCACACAGCGGGGAGTCAACTCCAGCAGAAATGAAAGAGAGTCAGTGATAAGGACTAATATTAGCAGCTGTGTGTTCATGTAACACCATGCTTTACTCCTCTGTCATCCAGTCTGGCGAGAAGATAGCATTTCACTCCCACAGGTGCCATGGTTGCTAATGATAACTTCCACAAAGGAACCATAGCAGAAATGTTGTTCATACCATCGGTCAAACAAATGAGAGACATTAGATATGGGATCAAATGGCTTGAACCCCACCACCCCACATTGAGTCATGTTTTCCATCTGTTGAATAACACTCTGTGTCCCAATTTGTTTTAGATGACTCAATGTTATGTCACCTCTCTACCATTCTACTCACTGGCTTGGCTTGGCTGTGTCTTTACTTCAACTACTCCCAGTGGCGATGACCTGCCGGCCCTGTCACTCTGTTATTGTAAAGAGTGACATCATCCTCCCTGCACTGTAAAAGGACCCTCACTTCAGCCATTGTGTGACTAGTCTAGTATACACTACAGCGGTTTCAGGAGCTAGGTTTCCATCCAATCGGCGACAGATTTTCATGAGAATATTCTAAAATATGCATGAAGAAAATAAGCACATTTTCCCACCAGTGGTGTTTCCACCAAATTGACTTGTTTCAGATAAAAATCAGTGCATGTTTCAGATAAAAAATTGTTTCCGATTAAAATCTGAACTTCAATGTTTCCATCACATTTTCAACTCTACCGATAGTTTTGTCACAAAAAACTTTTGTGTTAAATACAAAAATGTGTCTACTCTGGTCTTGGCCCGTGCGCTCTATCCAACAGCTCACAGATACAGTGTGGGTAGACTGTTTATAAGAGCGGGAATAAGAGCGGGAATGTTTCTATTTGTCAAAAAGCAGTCAAGCATCGATCATCATGTCACCAGAATAAGACCCTCGATATTTATTGGAAAGGAGCATCAAGATCATTGTACACTTTCACCACCCTTTGAAATTCATAACTTATTTCATCTGTAGCCTACTAAACGGTCTATTTGAGCATAAAAGCGTTTTCCCCACCATTTTTGTCACATTATTCATTTTGCCGACACAAAAAGATCCCACCGTGTCGAACAAACAAAGGATCTGTGGACATTTATGAAATTTCACAAAACTTCCTGTTTCCATCACAACTGTCAAGATGTTTTATAAGGTATGACTTTACTCGCATAAAAACTGTGGGTGGAAACGTGGTTACTGAGCCGTGGTTGTATCTCTGTAATGTCTTTAACTTAAATATGGCGTCAGGTTTTTTTTCACCAGTAAATCTTATCTGATTCCATCAAGTGCACACCACCACACCCACAAGCCCAGCCAGTTAGGCAGGCTGCAGCTCATGTTTTCTGTTTCAAATCTAGGAGGTCCATAGAAAATGAACAGGAGTGGAGGGACTTCCTTTTCCAAAGGCGCTGATTCCGGCTGTTCCATGGTCATTAACCCAACATGACTCAGACAACCCTCCGTCCTCCACCTAAACTGACCCTCCACACCTCCACAGATCTGGATGGGAAAGTCTGGACTCAACAGCCAGCTGCGAGGCTTTTCCCCTGGCAGCCGGCTTCTAGAAAACTCTAATAGGATGTAGGCGCTTTCCATGATGTCAACATTCTACACATTACCAAATTCATTTATTTTCTTTACATCCACAGACATATACAAAAGAAATACGGAAAGGAATGCAGTCAACACACCAACTACAATTTGGACTAGATCTTGCCTACAAGGTGAAAAGCAAAGTGACAGCCAAATGGTTGGCATAAAACACTGTAATGGTGCTCAGCCAAGTATAGAACTTCCTTTGCCTTTTTAGGGGCTATGAATCACCCAGTAACAGATGAATGATAGTGGTTACTAAGCTCAAGCACTTGTTTGGCCAGCTGCAATGGTGCACAAATAAAACAGAAGAAACCTAAATGCTGCAGGGCCAGGCAGTGTGTCACTGAGTCCCCCACACACACTGCCCAGGATATTAACCTGCTGTAACATTCTGCTAAAGTATGTGTGTTCTCCCACAGCACTGTCTGAAAGACCCCTGGCCCTCTCTCTCTCAGCTCAGTGCTCTGGCTGGGCCATGGGTGAGTGACATCCCATCCCACCCTCCAAGTTCTGTGGTTTAGATTTTGGATCAGATTGCTTGGGCTGGGTGAGGATCCAGAGCCTATGACCAGGGATCATCAACTAGATTCAGTTGATTTTTTCTTGAGCGGATGGTCAGAGGGCCGGAGCATTGTTACAAACAATTTGCAGAATGCAAATTGACCTCAAGAAGCCAAACAGATATAATATTGAACAAAAACATAATCATTTCAAGCCTAGCTTACATTTGTAAACAATCACACATCTCTCTCATATGTGTGAGAATACTTTGTAAAATATTTCCAAAATTAAAATGACTTGGAGCTGATTTCCTGGTGTTTTTACAGTACTTTATGTCCAACAAGCGGGCCACCAGTTGGGGAACCCTGCTATAGACTATGCATGCAGAGCATATAGGGCGTTTATACTGCACTCATTTCTCACAGATTTAACATACTGTATATATTGGGAATTCCTTTGCATTTTGGATGTCAAGGGACAAATAAGAGGTTGATGCTCATCTAAAAGATATGGTTGCACATTATTATTTTATACCGCTATTCACAAAGAACACAGTTGTGGTATGGTTATTATAAAGAGGAATAAAAAGTGTTGATCAAGACTGGATTGGACACATTCTGAAATGCTAAGTCCATACAAAAAAAATGGTCTTATTTCCCAAATGAATGTTCTTTAGTGAGTGCGGACTGACCTGCAAGTTTCAACTAAAGGCTCCAGAGGCACCGTTGCCATGACAAAGCAATCATCCAGAAAATATCTGTGAACTGCTGATCGCTGAGCTGCATACAGTCTTCTCCTACCTACCCTATATTCTACTCATCTTGTTAACAAACAAAATGTAATAACCAGTCTATCATTATCTTGGTGTTACTGTCCTATCAGTATTATTAGTTACATATCACATGGTAATTAATCACATTACTGTCTCATTACACTGTAATAAGGCACTTGTACTGTGGTTTACTGTTTCCTATCCCTACTGGAACAAGTCAACAGTGCATGTTTCCTTGTTTGGACCAAAACGCAAGGATTTGCTAAAAATACTAAAGGACTTTGAAGTGTTTATACAATACTTAGCCTACTGTTCCATTCCAAAGAAGAATAGGGTCAGAATGGCTGAACCGTGGTACAGTAATCTGATCTGACCAACATCCCTGGTATACATTTAATGAGCTTTCTGAAACCTTATTAGACCTTCAGATCACAACAAAATCCCCAAGCAGCACTTGCTGCTGACTGCCCCACTATTGTCTCAGTCACTTTAGACATGCAGCTGCCCGCCCCCAGTCTAGTCTCCTGGAATTAGGACCTGGCATTACAGACTCCTGAAGACACAAAGAGGATTCCAAAGCTTGTCCACTCATTGTCAGTTACATCTTTATGAGCACCTTCACAAACAAACTAACTGTGAATATAAAGGTTTTGATAGTGAAAGGGGAAAGACAAAGAGTTAAAAGTGTGGGCACCTATGGACAACACACTGTGTGTGTTGGAATGGCATTGACAAGACTATAAAGGACAACTGTGGCTGGGCAATAGCTGCTTGGTCCACTCGCTTGAACAACAACTGTCTTTAGCAGCAGCTGTCATTGCTCTGCAACTGTTTGAGCAACAAAAGGGATTGATCAAGATTCACACATGATATCAACGTTAGAGAAAGGCATGCATGCAGGGATATTCTCTGTAATGAATATGCTTACAGTTATGGATGTGTAGGAATTTCTTTATATCATAGTCTGATTCACTTAGATTTTTTGGATCCAAATGAATGTTAGTTAGTCTGTTGGCTAAACCGTTATTAGGCTACTCAATAGGCAAATTCAATGTCTGATAATGAACATGGGTCTACATTAATAAAAATGGTAGGCAAGAGATTTGTCAATACTGCACCTAATTGGTATGATGGAAAATACGTTCAATGTGCCTGTTCAATGTGCCTGTTCAATGTGAGTTTACATAGGAGTTTTGTTTCAGATTTATGCTTTCAAGTACAGCAGGCCCAGAGGTTCTGAGCGACGTGTTATATTGTAGCCAACAATTATAGACAAGACAGATGTTGACAACTCAACTTTGAAAATAAGTATTTTTAAATTGCACCTGTACAGGTAGCCGAATGTTATATTATACAATTATACAGTCTTACATCAGAGTTCAGCCTAAATCACAATTGTGAGACTATATCTTCACTATTTGTTCCACAATTTACTTTCCATAGCCGAGCGAGATTACGTTGCCAATTGACCTGTTATTCATTATACTGAAAAATAGGCTCAAAATACAAATTTTATCTAAACACAATTTCAAGTTTTTTCCCAGAATATGTTCTGTGCTAAACAGGCCTCGGCGAATATATCCCACTATTGCGAGAAGAAAATGAACTAAACCCATCATACGCTTGTGGGGTCCCCATTCGCAACAGCTCAGCCAGCCTCCCTCCAGATTCCCAAACATTCCGTACAAAGTGGCTGGAGAAACGGTCGACTATTTACTAACCTGGATAAATTGTATAGTTAGGGCTGACTTTCCGACACCACCACCTCCAACCACAACCAGTCGATACTTCTCCTGCACCGAGCCGTCCTTCCACCCTGCCATCGAGGACACACTTCTGCACTCGCCGCTGTCTGAACACCAGTAGTGAGGAGACACCCACTTTTCAGTGAAAGGCCTTCAGTTGAAAAATGGAACGAAGGAAAATCGCGAGCCTAAATAGACTGAAATGATAACTGCGTCTGAACGGTTAACGGAATTAACGGTGCTGCTCACTGAGATACGGGCGACCGAGTCCATACGCCCTCAACAGCGTTGCTAACCACTGCGTTTTTAAGATGTGAAACAGAAAGGAGTAATCAGTTAGTCCAATACAAATGTCCGTCGCTAGGGGCACTTTACTTCTCATGAGTAGCATCGACTAAAGGGACATTTAAAAATTACCATTGTAGAATACTCGTTTTATGATCTATGTTCCTTTCATGTAGGGCTTACAATTATTTTCTTGATGTGCTGTGCCAACAAGAACATTTATAAGCATTAATTTGGGCCTTGCACAGACTATCCTCAGTAGGCTACAATGAGGTCATGCAGTATTAATGTCCGTGTTAATGTAATTAACACTATCCACCATCCAGCCCACACATGGATGGATGGTGATTGTAATGGATTTCATACTTTCATCTCTGATGGTCTGGATGATCAATAAGTCTATCTTCCAAGTAGCACATCATTGTTAGTGGGAAAGACAAGTTTAGTCTGGCCTGGAAGGATGGCTTTTGGCTAATTTCTATGTATTACCTTAAAAAATGGGAAGATATGCTGCAGCTTGACACTGTCTGTTTTCCACAGCTGTGAAGCGCTGTCCTCACAGACACCGTTGGCCAATATCAAGGCCCCCAGAGTGAGAGCTTTCACACAAAGGCACTTTGTCCACATATTTATATGTTCTTAATTCCATTTCATTATTTGTATTTGTGTGTATTGGGTATATGTTGTGAAATTGTTCGATATTACTTGTTAGATATTGCTGCACTGTCGGAACTAGAAGCACAAGCAGTTCGCTACACCCGCAATAACATCTGCTAAACACGTGTATGTGACCAATAAAATGTGATTTGATTTGATTTAAAGTGTGTGTTTGTCAGAGCCGTCAAGGCTGACTGAGTTCTGCTATTCTGTGGCAATGGCATGCATGCGTGACCACAGTGATCTTGGTGACGCATACAAGTGGGTCTATATCTGAGCTTCTAGAAGGATGTTTTATAGCCTCCAGCCAGTATATAGCAATACTTTATGCAACACTGGTGCATGTGTTTATATATGTAAACTGAACAAAAATATAAACGCAACAAGGTGTTGGTCCCATGTTTCATGAGCTAAAATAAAAGATCCCAGAAATTATTAATATACACAAAAAGCTTATTTCTCTCAAATGCTGTGCACAAATGTGTTTAAATCCCTGTCAGTGAGCATTTTATCCTTTGTCAAAATAGTCCATCCACCTGACAGGTGTGGCATATCAAGAAGCTGATTAAACAGCATGATCATTACACAGGTGCACCTTGTCCTGGGGAGAATAAAAGGCCACTCTAAAATGTGCAGTTTTGTCACACAACACAATGCCACAGATGTCTCAAGTTTTGAGGGAGCGTGCAATTTCCATGCCAACTACAGGAATGGTCCACCTGATCTGTTGGCAGAGAATTTGTTTATTTCTCTACCAATGTAATTTTAGAGAATTGTAGAGACCACGTGTAACGACGTCAGCCCAGGACCTACACATCTGGCTTCTTCACCTGCGGGATCGTCAGAGGAGGGGGATGCTGAAGAGTATTTCTGTCTGTAATAATTTTGATTGGCTGGGCCTGGCTCCCAAGTGGGTGAGCTTATGCCCCCCCCCCCCCCCCCGCCTATGCCCAGTCATGTGAAGTCCATAGATTAGGGCCTAATGAATTGACTTCAATTGACTGATTTCCTTATATGAACTGTAACTCAGCAAAATCTCTGAACAGTACATAATATGATTCTCCTTCTTTTCCCCTTGTCTCGACCCTGGAGGGCTATTCAGCAAGATGTTATATTTTAGACTCCTGAATGAACAAATTCCAATTGACTCCCACTCTGCAACGTAGTGCCAAAGGCATTTGAGGAATTTAAATGAACTGCTGAAATCATAGTCCACACAGCCTGTGGAGTAGGAGAGGAACAACAGGGGCGGTGCACGAGTCCCTCCACACTTCAGGAAATATGACCTGTTAAGTATGTTACAGTAGGTCACTTAATGGCTCTGTACCCATGGTATATTTACAGTTCTGAAATCCTTATGTTGACAAAGTTAAAACGGCTAGGCTAAAGGGGAATTCTGGGTTGAAAAAGGGGAGAGATATTTGTAATGGAAGAAATCTTGTTGATTTACTGCATTGTTTGGGCCTCTTCTTTCCAGTCAGTCATTGTGATACAACACAAGAACAGGAAGTTTAAGAAAAAAATGTGAATCACTGAATATTCATAATTTCTATTCTGTGTAGTTTTATGTCTTCAGATTTTAGAGTGAGATGAGGACTTGAGAGGAAGAGGACCTAATGATTCATCATGGGTTTTGTCTGAACTCTTGACTATTGGCCTAAAATCGTGTTTTTCAAACTCTTTTCTTACAATCAATCATAATTTCACAGTAACGTTGCCTTTAAACATGCCTGTCTCAATATGAGAATCAAAAGGAAATGTGGGTATCAAATTCAGAAGAGGTGTGTCAAAGTGAGAAAACTTGTGTGAAGTGCTCACATTCTAAATCTTTCCATACAAGGCAAAACATGATGTAATTTCCTTTCCAAGAAGCAAGGGAACTTTTGAGTTTCTATTCAACTGGGGAATGTTTTATATAATGGTGAGGTGGAAAAGGCAGTCAAAGCAATCTAAATGTGTGTGACTGACAAGAAATTGACAAGGGATTTTGATTTGATGCTGATCTTCCATCATTACACCATTTCAATACATGGCAAAGACTGATCTCATATAGCACGTTGATTGTATTCACTCTACATTTGTATAACTTGAAATTTGGGACCTGGCACAAACATACATTTTCACTTCATTGATGCAATTACTTGCAATTTACAGAAGCAATAACCTTTCCCCACAAATCTTAAAGTTTTACTTTCAAGGAATTTGCATGCATCTGATACAATAATCCCTTTGATGAGTCATTATCTGTAGTGTAAAGACAATGGGACATGAATCAGCTAAGCTGCTTATTCACAGGCAGCCCAATTCAGATCATTTGTTTGGTCAAAAGACCAATTAGTGGCAAAAACATCAGAATTGGACTGCCCGTGTAAACACACCCGTAGTGGATGGAATGTGCATTCAAACTGAATCCATATTTCATGGTTTAGTCTATGACATTGCACTTAACTTTACTGTCATAACTTTTGTCAACAGCGTAGTTAAGGGGTGGTGGAGCCGAAGTTTTTCCTACCTCGCGTTCCCTTAATGTAAGTAAAGAAAGACTGAACATGCAAACAGCCCATCGTCTGACAAATGTTGGGAGTATGTTTTGTTATATATGACATGTTTATTGAAAATTAAAGATATCCCTGGCCTATCACTTGGAGGACAGTAAGAGGGATTTTATTCCTGACACAGGAGGTGTAAAACAATCTCTCATACCCACATATAGAACAGTACTTAATCAAAAGGCCATAAAAAAGCTATCTGTTTATGGCCAGAGACAGATAGAAGAGACTAGAGAGGACTAGCAGAAAGCACATTTCTTTGCAGATGAATCTTGTCCAGTGATGTGGAGTTCTCAGTTGGACTGCTGGTTTTCAGTTGACTTTATGCAGATGTTTTTTTCTGGGAAAGATTGATCTTGTCACCCAGACTCAACGCCATGCCCTGTAGAGAGAGGGGAAGTGTTACTTGCAATGTATAAACTTCACAAAATAATTCCACCCCGATGTTTGCATTATTCTATCATTACTACTTCCGTCTACATCGCAAATGGCAACCTATTTACAAAAGTATTGCACTATAATGTAGTCTGAGTGGAAAGTGAGTTTCTCACCTGGCTCTTGGCCCGGATGCGGATGTGTCCGTTGACAGGGGCATCAGGACCCAGGTGGATGGGCTTCTCAATGCTGACGTTGGCCAGGGCGTCTTCACCGAAGATGGAGCGGGCATACAGGTTGGCAGCCATGAAGCCACAGAATCCAGAAAGTGCCTGGTTGTAAGGACAGACAAGGAGTGAGTGAGCATCACATGCATTACTACCTACTGTATTTGACCCAGTAGTATGAGTCTGATTGGTCCTGTAGAAACGTGCTCAGTTTGCTGAAGACAGGGCTATTACAAGAGAGAGTCAAGCTTATCTGTCTAAATCCATTAGTGGATTGATGAAGAACTTGAAACAAAATAAATAGGTATATATTGCCTGTATCTCGCAAGGTGCCCTTCTCTTTTCAAACGGATTGATTCAATCAGATAATTATAAAAAGACATTTAGAAATCAAATCCTAACACTGTAAAAAGGGTAGCAGCAACAGACATGTTAGACGCTCTGACAACTTCCACTCAGCCTTCCTATCTGCCAGGTTTAAAATCTCCATTCTGTTCTACACATCATCCTATTGATGTAGTTCAATCGGCAATATTCCACGACTACTGTACCTTCTCTGGGGTCAGGCACTTCATGTTGGTGGAGCTGAGGATGTGGTGGAGGTACTCGTTCAGGTCTACAATGTTGGTGTTCACCGTCACCTAGAATAAAGTGTTATTACGATCATCCACTGAACACACTAACAAAACAAAATATGGACAGTTCTCTTATCTAGCAGTAGTACCTTATTCTCCCACTCAAACTCAGCCCACATCTGTCTGAATTCTGCATCTGTGCACGAGGCTGGCTGGATGTAGTCCATGATGTCAATGTGGATGTCACTGAGGACCACGCAGTTCCTGTCGCTGGCAGCTCCTGATACGTCATACACTGACAGACAGACATTAGAACTGATGTCATACACATGGAGTGGAGGCTGGCATCAGATTATTCATGACAAGTATTCTGACAGAAGTTAGAAGTGATCCTCTTACCTATGTTGCCAAATATGATGCCATTCTCTGTGGACGCCACTTTGACGTTAGCCTTGATGTTGGCAAAGTCATGGGGTGCCAGAGTGAGAGGAGAAGGCTTCTCAACCAGCTTGAGGTCACCTGTTGGATTGAAAGGTTGATATCAGCATTAGACATACATCACCTATGGCAAACAAGAGAAATTGCCCTGAAACAGCCCTTAGTAAGGTTGTATGACTCTGCATAAAGTCATATGAACTATAGACTAGAACCTCACCCAATGTCGCCAGCTCCAGGGTGCAATTCTGAAGGGTGTCGTTGGTTTGGTTGACGACCAGCACATCCAGCACAATGTCATACTGGTTGACATGGACATAGGCCTCAGCATAGACTGGGTCTGAGAAACCAGTCAGCTGGGTAACCTGCAATACAACATACACTCAGAATGACATGGTCCTCACCAACCGGTTGTTATACAACGGAGCAAGTGTCAATAACTACCTCAACAGCACTAATAGCTAAGATGAAAACGTACATTTCTGAATAGGATCCTGATACAATCCATGCCAGAGCCTGAACTTAAAAATGTTATATTCATTCCCTCTTTCATAGTCGTACCTATGGAACAGACCTAGAAAACACAGATTTCTCTGTTGCTATGGCTCACTGTCACGTTGGAAACAATGCCACCTGCTGGCAACTTGAGGTACATCACATACATCTACTATCCAAAAAGGCACATGACCATGTGATTCGCAAGCACACAATTTTGTAATTCTGCAACAGAACAGTGTGTGTGTCTACTGGGTCCTTGTAGGTGTACCTTGTTGAGTTTGGAGGCCATGGGGTCATTAGCCTCCTTCTTAAGAGTGGTTCCCATGGCAGCCAGTAAACTGAGCTGGAACTGGTCCTCCTTGGAGGATGTCTCGTTCTTGGCCGTCAGTTGCATAAAGGAAATGGGGTCATCTGCCTGCACCAGCACGTTGCGTTTCTCTGACTCTTTCTGTGGATAAGAGCACAGAACACCATCAGCACATAGCAATACAATCCAGCAGTGTCCAAATGGATAGGCAGCCAGGTGAAGGGAGGACTAGAGTATAGCTGATTGAACTGGGAGAAGGCAGTGGTTTAGTGAGAAGAGTGGACTGGAAGCTATGGTCTAATAATCTAGCAGCCAGCGCTCCTTCTTACCTTCTGAGATAGCTTCTCCTCCTCCAGCCTGACAGTGAGCATGTGAGACAGGGACTTGCGGCACTCCTTATTAAAGATGTCGTTCATGAGGGGCGAGCACTCGGACAGTACCTTGAGGCACAGAGAGATGCGGTCCACATCGTCGTCTGTGATGGGCTTCTTGGGCAGAGAGGACTTGCCCAAGTGGAGGATAGTGGCCATGATCAGCATAGACTCAGCCACAAAGGACTGAAGGGGAGATGGTGATAGAGCATTAGAATCATTTCATGACTTTCAATGGACAGTGAACATGTTTCACAACCGTTTCAGAAGATAAGAGGTTCTATACTTACATTCTGTCTCTTTTTATCTTGAACGATGGCGACATATCGTAGGGCCACTTTAGTCAGGGTTGTGGCCAGGGAGGCTGCCACATAGAAGTCTCCGTCCATCAAGAAGCCCCTGAGAGGAGGCCTACAGGGAAAGGGATGACAGTTTCATTGAGTGTCATATCAACCACTTCTGAAAGACAATCACTGCAAGCTAAGAAACTATGTATTTTAGACACAAAAGGAAGGTGACTTACCTGTCCTCTTCCTTCTTTGAGGGTCGGGAGGAGCTGAGGGCGCTCTGTGTGACGTAGGTGCCCATCTCTGTCACCAGTTTGGCTGCTGGCGCTGCGTTCACCTCTTCTTCCGGCTTCCCCTCTCCAGCCTCTTTCTTGATCTCGTTCTCTACTATGGGGATCTGAAAAAGGGACAGACATGAGCAACTGGCATCAAGTATCACTCTGGTATTGAACACCGAAAGTGAATGAATAATCCATAAGCACACACACATACCTCGCCAAGCGACCTGCGCACTTCTGTCATCACACTCTGAATGTCCTCTTTAGTGCTGCAGTATTCTCCCAGGATCCAAAGCGCTCCTCTGTAGATCCTAACACAGTTTAAAAGATTGGATGTCGGCATACATTTTTACAAATCTGTAATTCTCCAAAAGTATCCTGCAATTCTCTATTTATATGCAAGCTTGTCAGTCTTGGTCTTACTTGACAGTCTTGATGGCGTGGAAGACTTCCAGCATCTTCTCGATGATGAGGGGCCTCAGGTTGTCGAACCTCTGAATGGCCTCCCTCACAAACTCCAGCACATCAGCCGCCGCTGCCTCATTAGTGTCACTCAGGAACTCCATCAGCTGAGTGACACACACATGTTATTTAGATGACATCACAGAGGACAGAATGACCCTAGCTGTGTTTGATTTCAGGGTTTGTATGTGTGAACAGGGTAGACTCACCACAGGAATGACATTGGCCGCCATGTCAGGGAAGCGTACACTGCATGAGTGGAGGGTGCGCACCAGCAGCTGCCTGAATTTATCAGTGTCCTCATGCTCCGTCACATTGTTGGTCTTAATCACCTCCTTCTTCAGAACTATCACCAACTGGAACACAAACACCTTAGTTAGAATAATCATCCTTTTACAAAATAGACAGGAGAGGAGAGTCCACAGAGACAGGAGAGATTAGTCCTGAGGATGACACCCCCACCTCCTCTACGTTTCGGGATGAAACTAGGTCCAAGGCCAGCTGCAGAGTCTTCTTCCGGACCTCGAGGTCAGGCGTGCTCAAAACACGAAGAATGTCCATCACCAGGTCCTGGGTGGACAGAGAACAGACATGTTAACCAGGTTATTATTGCACTTCAAAGACTTACTGGTACCTAACATTGAGTCTGTTCACCAGGAGCATTAATGAAAGTGAAGTCAGAGTACCTGGAGAACACGTTCATGAGTGGGATGCTCCTTCAGCTCTATCAGACGATCCAGGACGATCAGCTTCACGTTGTTGTCACTCTCCTTGATGATCAGGTCGATGTAGCACTGGGCAGCAGCCTAGAACAAATACACAAATGCCATTGAAAGACAATACCAGACCAAAATCCACAGCGGTGCTGTGTTGTAGATAAGTGAGAGGGGGTACCTTGATGGCAGTGGGTGCGCTGGACAGCGTGACAAGAGTGCCAGCTGCCTCGTACTTGACGGCTGGGCTGGAGGACTGCAACAGGTTGTAGATGCAGCGGATGAAGCGGGCACGCTCAGATGGGTTAGCGTGGCACACCTAAACATTGAGGAAACAAGAGACATGACAAATAAAAAGTGCCAGTACTTACGTGGATATAATTTCCAATTGAAGCTTTGTTGTTTTCTTTACCCCTTTTTCTCCCCAATTTCGTGGTATCAAATTGGTAGTTACAGTCTTGTCTCATCTCTTCAACTCCCGTACGGACTCGGGAGAGACGAAGGTCGAGAGCCGTACGTCCTCCAAAACACAAATGCTTCTTGACATAATGCCCACTTAACCCGGAAGCCGGTCGTACCAATGTGTCAGAGGAAACACAGTACACATAGGGGCCACAGGAGTCGCTAGTGTGCGATGGGACAAGAACATCCCTCCTGACCAAACCCTCCCCTAACCTGGATGACGCTGGGCCAATTGTGCGCCGACTGGGGTCTCCCAGTCGCATCCGGCTGAGACAGAGCCTGGACTTGAACCCAGAATCTCTAGCGCGATGTAGTGCCTTAGACCACTGCGCCACTCGGGACGCCCTTCAAGCTTCGTTTTAATTTTCTTTAACTCATAGCATAATGTCTTAATAGACCACACACATTGGCATATGTTTCAGCTTGCTCCTTCCTCAGTGCATGTGAGACAGAGAAACAGACATCAAGTGACATCCTGTGTTTTTCTTTACATATTTCTCAAAAGAGATATCTGGAGGTTTCTAGTGGGAAAATGTCTGAAGGACTCACCTTGTAAATGAGTTCCACAATGACCAACTGGAGAATATCTCCAAATGTATGCACTTGATCAATGCAGGTGCTGAGGTAATCCAGAGCTCTGTCCTGCACAGTGGAAATGACCAGTGTTAGTCCCAGACACAGAAAAATGTTGGTGAACAGTCTCTAATAAATAAAAAACTGAAGATGCAATTGACCTGGTCTGCGTGAATGAGCATCATGAAAGCATTTCTCTTGCAGCTGGCATCTTTTTCATTCACAAGGAAATCATGGATCAACTCAGGGGCATCTGGGATGAGATTTTCAAAGTTCCTGAGATAGAAATAAAATTGCTCAAGTAAATGCCATGTTCTCCACTAAGGGTCATAAACAGTCATATCGAACTTCCGTATTGTATCTCTACAGTAAGTTTACCTGTAGATTGTGTAGATGGCCAGTACAGCATTGCGGCGAACGTAGCTGTGGCGGTGCTCCAGGCAGGCACGGATGGCGGGCATGAGGGGCTCCAGCAGCTCAGACTCCTTTAACTTGCACAGGAAGCGCAGGGTGGATCCACGGATGAACTCATTGGGGTGCTGCAAGTCCTGAAACAGACAAACATACATTTAATGCCTCTTATTCAAGGATAATAGTCACACATCATACTTTCTTGTGCTAATTATATAATTTATTGAACATTCAGACAGAAAGTACACTTGTGTAGTATGCTACTATACCTTTCTGTAGGCGTCACAGACCAGGATCATCTCCTGAAGCAGCTTGCCATCTGGAGTCGTCTTGGGGACAATCTCCCAGAAGACTAGCAGAAGCTTTTTAATGGTGTGGTCTTGAAGTGGGAGGACAAATCGGATGATGGTCATCAGTAGGCCTGGCAGCTTCTCTCCATTCAGTATCATGATGATTACCTTCTTCAGGGCCTCTGTCTTTGCCTTGATCTCTCCTTTTTCTGATATCAGAAAAAAATTACATTGTATTACTCTTAAAGTCACACTAATCATAGATCATTCACACTGATTGTTTAGGTGCCTATTGACAATGCAGATAGGGTCAACAAAGGACACTTACCTAAATCTGCTTTGAGACTGACTTCCGATGGAGGTTCGGTGTCATTTGGAACATTGATCAAAGTGTAACAAACATTCTCTGCGGCTGTCATTTTGCCGGATGGATCGTCTTTCCTCTTGCAACACCCCAATCAACAGAACTGTTAAGATGATTCCTATGAAGTACCCATCAAGTAATGTTAATGCATAATCCGAAAAATGTAAACATAGATGCTATTGCACATAAGTTACTGAACACGATTCGTTCTTTCTAATACTGCACAGCTGTAGCTAAGAAATATATGGTAGCTAGTCGACACGTCAGTTAGCTAGCTTGTACTATAGTAGTTAGTAACGTTACTATAGTAGCTAGTTAATTTTCTTCATTCACACAGGCCGCCTCGGTTGTTAGTTAGCTAGTATGCTAGTTATTGACAAGTCAATGGCCTAACGAATTATGCAGCTCAATCAGTGATATTCACAAAAAAAAACAGATATGCAATATGCCAGTAACACTTCACAGAACCTATTAAGACGTTTTGATTTTGCAAATTGAGCAAGCTCAAACGCTTGTCGTCCATTACAGCTAATGTTAGCATGCAAATGGTGGATGGATACCAAAACATATTTGGAATAATTACCCAAACCAATCTTTCCACACTTGGTCACGATAGAGAAATAAGCACGTTGCTGCCTTTTACTGCACGTTAACTATATTTCATAATATCATTTGTCGCGTCTGTTATTTAATTGGGCAGCTGTAAAATTGCTGATATCTTCTCGAGCTGTCCGTTCCCAACTTCCCTGTGACGTGGAAGATTAGCTACTTTCTGAGCCACATCACTGCAACAGCAAGTGAAAAGGGACAAATAACCCGGATATCTAGACGCGAAGACGAAATTCTAATTATGAGTGTTTCCCAATATAACAATCTTCCATATTGCCTCCATGTATGTACTCTGAACCGATGCTTTACATATTTTTCCTACAAGTAACATACATTTGCTCTTTATGAAATATTGAATTGTAGATTTTGTTTATCCCCCATCACTTGGTATGGCCCAATCCAGAGGGTTGACCACATTATATAAGGCTACCATTTCAGTTGGGGTTGTAAGTAGGTTGTGTTACCAGTGATTATGATTCAATAAAGTCCATAGTAATCCCGGGTTAGTCATGATGTTTGAACATCTGTGTTTTTCTTTTTTTTTTGTTCAAAGTTCAGTTGGTGCTTAGGTATAAATAAACCCACTTCAGTTCCTACCTTCTCTTTGAAAACATCCACCGAGTGGCCACATAAGAACATAGAATGACAATGCAGTAATGAGAAAATATAACATCACATTTACATTTATTTTAACGAACCAGACAAGTTCAGAAAAAGTTGTCTTTAATGACAAAAAATGAATGCAAACATTGAATGGCTAACAAAAATCATAGTCGACTTGAACATAATGGTAATTGTTCTCCATGTTGAAACAGTTGCAAGTGAGTGTGGGTGTAATATTGGTTGTGGACAGGATGCCACCCAATGACTGAAAGAATCAGGGATAAGAGCTTTGTCATCTTCACACTGTCTGGGACACACTTCAATCTCAGAGCTCCATGGGCTCTTCTGGCTTCTCTGCTGCCACCTCGTCGTCTGGCTGGGCAACCTGCAGCACAACAAGAGGACAAGGCATGTGCATTGTCAGGTATGAAGATAACTGAATAATGTACCGTCAATAATCTTAAGGCAATAACCGTTCCTCTTGACAAGTTTCCTCTGAGAAAATATTTGTATTCAAAATTTGCCACGTTGTTTTTTACCCTTCTCTGTGGCCTCTCCTCAAGGCCTTCAAGGAATGATGCCACATCGCCATCATCGTAGATGGTGAACTCCATGTCCTTGCCAACAATCCCGATGGACACATTCTAAAAGGGCAGACAGTAAGTTGTCAATCTGTGATTTAAGTTGTGTTCTGATCCCCTACCCTTCTCTCTGAACCCCTCATGAATTTAAAAACATTGGATTAGTGTAAGAATGGCTAGGTGTTTTCACATAATAGTAGTTATACCAGTCCACCCGCTAACCCCTCTTTTACGCTACTGCTACTCTCTGTTCATCATACATGCATAGTCACTTTAACCATATCTACATACTACCTCAATCAGCCTGACTAACCGGTGTCTGTATGTAGCCTCGCTACTTTTATAGCCTCGCTACTGTATATAGCCTGTCTTTTTACTGTTGTTTTATTTCTTTACCTACCCATTGTTCACCTAATACCTTTTTTGCACTATTGGTTAGAGCCTGTAAGTAAGCATTTCACTGTAAGGTGTTGTACTCGGCGCACGTGACAAATAAACTTTGATTTGATATGCAGGGTGTACCGGTACAGAGTTAGTTGAGGTAATTGAGGAAACATTTACATGTAGGTAGAGGTTTAGTGACTCACAAGGGGGCGATAGCAAAGTTTTGTAATGTTATTTCTTTTTATTAGTTGCAAGCTGGCAGCCTGGCTAGCTGGCTTTAAAAATAGGAAGCTAGCTAGCCTTTTTAACATCCCACATCTATCTCCATGTGAAAGAATCAGATGTATAATTTAAACATATGCACTGGCAAATATTTGTACACTTGCAGGTTTAACTACTGATGGGGGAACAAAGCTTCCTGAAGCTGAGGTTTTCAAGACAATTGTGTCAAATAGGTTCATTACTCAAGGCTTTAATTAACACAGTGTACGCCTACTGTTCAAAATCATTTAGAGCAGCCAAATTAGCGTTTGCTCAGCATAGCCTTTTTGTCTTCTACCAAACAAATCAGGTGGTTGTTCGACGAAATGAAGCTTCGGACGTCATTAATAACGTTCTTCTGATAAAGTGATCCAGGCATTGGTACACTGCTTCAAAGTACACTTCTTAGAGATTTTGACGCATGCCTCAGAGCTCAGGCATCAAACGTAACATCACTAAGTGTAGCCCAAAACATTATCCCAGTTTGATATGCTGCTTGTGTATTAATTCCCATATCAGCTAAAAACAGAACATCATAATGTTTTGCTTACAGAGAAAAAAGAACATGGCTAGCTAGTTGGCTATAGCAGGTTCTACCATTTCACACTAGCCTGAGTTATAACTTCTAAACAAAATACCTTTTTGGTTGGATTCTTGTTGTTTGGTTATCAATGGAAATTAGGCTACTTGATTAATAATCTATAGATCGGATCGATGGAACCAAGTGACAACACTGCCCCCCATGGCTGCGGAAAAAATGATACGGCGCATCTCAATTTTCAGGCAGTAGAAAAGCATGTTGAATGCCGGATGGCATTACAAGAAGCTGCTCCTTTTGTGACAAAAAAATGACATTCCAACATTGCGCTACGCTCTGAATCTTGCGTCACCATAGAGCTTGCAGTAAGCTTAAGGTTTACCTTTGTGGTAAGATCTTGTTCTGCAGGTAGAGTTTCTCTCAGTCCCCGGAGGCCATGTTGAACCAGGTCATTCAGTTCACCTACAAGACAGAATTAAAGTTTTACAACGTGCTTACATCAGAAGCAGAGAAGAAAAGGCTTAAAATACTCACAGTCGAGAAAAGTGTCCATATGTCTTTCCAGGTAGGTACGTGCAGACTGGGAACGGGCCCCTATGGACATGGCCTTGCAATCAAAGTAGTTGGCAGAGGGGCAGGTCTGGAAAATGTGTGGCCCCATATCCTAGACGAGACAAACAATATTAGATATGACATACTATTCCACTAATATTTATAGAGGGACAAACCAACCAAAACATATCTTACATCATATCCTGCGATGAGTAACCCCACACCATAAGGCCTTCTTCCATATCTCTGTGTAGGGATCTGGGTTTCTGAGTGCTAGGTCAAGGTGGATTGTCTTAGTTGCAACGGTGTAAAAACTTTTAAAATGACCAATATAGACAATTCATGTTAACCATCATAAAAACTAAATTTGTGGTAAAAGGATACTGCTTCCAATTAGTGTGACCAAGCGGGACACAGGGAGAGGCCGATCAAACACAAACCTGGAGTCCAGGCACTCCTGACGCATAAAGTTGCTGAAGGAGTATGATGGAAGAAAGTGTTAACCTCAATCAGAAGAACACTGTCTAATTCTCTTCAAGAATATGAAAAACCATGCACAACAGATCCTCTCTTACCAGAGTAGCCTTGCATCAGCAGTGAGGCCAGCAATGGAGATGCCAATATGGCTGTCGACATGTAGAATTTTCTTCTGATGGGCAGCCAACTCGGACTGAGCTCTCTGGACAAGAACACAAAATTAGGATTATAAATAGACTTTACACTACTTTTCATATAATCATGTCCTTGAATGCAAATGTAAAATCAATGCAAATTGTACCTTCAGAGCCACAAGCACAGCATGACTGTGAGATTTCAGACCCACTGTGGCAGATCCTTGTTTCACTGCTTCCATAGCATATTCAATCTGATGAATACGCCCCTGAAACACAAAACAGTGACCTGTTATGAGTCACAAATATTGCAGCTGAAATTGCTAACTGTTATGTTACCTATATTTGCAGACTTACCTGTGGACTCCAAACTGTGACATCATTGTCATACTGGTTGCGGAACTAAGAAAAATACAAAAATTAGTCCACAATCTAGAAACCTACATGTTGCTGTCGTCATAGTACAATATGTCATCATTGATTCCATAATAGAAATCAAGTTCAATTTGCATGTGAAAATGTTATCATGGAACCCATTATTGCTCCATTGTTTATATTGGCTGCCCAAAGCCCACTTTTTAATGGTAACAGTTACTTCTTAAGTGTCTTTAACAAGTCAATGACTCAGCTAAAACAGCGCTGATTTAACTAGCTAGCAACACAGCTTGGTCTTCACACAGTGAAGTTTGACTTCAAGTTGTGAGGAAGTAGCTAAGCTCGCTAACGTTAACTGAATAGATAACATTAGCTAGCTAGCTACTACCATTGATTAAAATTGTAGCTAATAACATTAAGCAAGAAGTTAGCTACTCCTATCATATTCTACCCAAAATATGGGATAGTCACAGGCTAGGGATGCTGCCATAGCATTTGTTGTTGTCTTAGCTGGCTTTCTATTTCATTACCCTTTTTTTACCGGTACAGTAGCGTGGCTAGTAAACTTAACTAAATGCTTACTCATTGCTGGATAGCTAACTAGTTAGCTAGGTAGCCTTTCCATCCAACTACAGATAACAGAGATTTCTGGTGCATTTACTTAATACGTTTGCATTCATTTTTTTATATATCGTACATATTATATTATTTATTCCAAGCTTACCATGATGATAGAGCTTTCCACCAACAGGAGCCTCAGATAACCGATGAGTGCTTGATTACTTTTCCTATTGATGTCTGCGCAAAGGGAAACAAGTAGATCACAGAGAGGGGGAACCGCGTTCTGTATTTTTCTCTCTGCCAGATGTGATGTGAAATGATTCACCAGACACTGCTGAAGAAATCAGAAACCCCCACAATACACAAAGTAAAAGCGTGCAATTACTCAATACACCTCATGTTAAACATAATCTACAATCTCGTCGAAATAACTTTTTATCCCTGAAAATTTCGATTTTGAAGGTGCGTTCCTTATTCTTACATAAATATCACTTGCTTTCTATGATATATCCAAATAGAGTTCCATCTTCTCTGATATATGTAGTGATCAAAATATGCGATTCCTTGGAGGAACATTGCTTTCATTTACAAAGTCTCATTAGAACACATACAAAATAGGTATTCTAAGATTAAGCTTTTTTTTTTTATGAAGTGGTAGATTTCGTTAGTTGAACATATTTGGAAATCTTTCAATATCACAGGGCTGCCAGAGTAATTAGGCCAAGATAGGGGTACAATAGCCTGGCTGGGTAATTACACTAGAAAATAACTAGTACTATTATTACTACTACTTCTACTACCACTAATAATAATGGCTAAATCTTCAAATAATGGGCCTTATTGTTGGCCAAAATGTACTTTATCAATCATAAAATCCTAATGAAACAGATCAAGTTGCATATCTGTTTGAAGGCAAGATAATTTGACGTTTGGATTTTGTCCAAAGTAACGCAAGCAAACTCAGGTAATTGATAAATGCACTGTCAACATGTTGACGTTGTGTGGTTGTTTTTAGCTGTACATATTATCTTTTTTTTTTTTGGTTTTCAGTGTATTTTGAACGCGTCCAGACAATGCAATTAATTGTGATTTAAAAAACGCGTGCACTAAAATTACAAAAAGTTAACTCGAGCTGATTAACTCCGACAGCCTTAGATTTTATATAGCAGCACTCTTCTTCCGTTTTCTGACCGACCATGAGAGTGCACGGTTTGTTCCAGTGCTGCAGAGCGCGTGCCTGTGTAGATCTGTAGTTTTTGTAGCGGATTGTCACATCTAGGCGGCGACACGGAGTCCCTTTTATCTAAAACAACAACATTTCACCTTCTCTTTCTTTTAGTCAAAATGCTTGAGCACGTTTGAGTGACCATGGAGTGCGTTTGCCGTCATGTTAATATGTGTTAATACGTCGAGAATATTGGGAGAAGGAAACTTTTGAAGGAATCCAAGGAGCTACAGTTGAAAACATGGCTGTTCGCGAGGAAGGAGAGGTTTTGCACAGTAAAATCAGGCACCACGATGGGGTTGCCAATGCAAACAGCACAGAGAGCTTCAGGAACGGCTATGTGAAGAGCTGCGTCACCCCTTTAAAACAAGACAATCAAAGGGGATTTTTGTTTAACGTCTGTAGGTTTTGCAATGAGGACATTCTGAATTCAAAAATATTTCGAATTTCTGGCCTATACCTGGGTGCATTCGCAATTTTTGCAGTTTCGTTGCTTATTTCCAGGAGCTTACAAAGTGACTTCAGCTTTTGGGATTTGCGGACTTTTCTGTCGGGCTTCTCTCAGTCCATCAGCCCTCTCTTTAGCATAGGCTGTGCATTCTTCTTTTTGACCTTTTATTTAAGGAGGAAAAAGAGGGAAAGTAATAAATGTTGGCTTGTGTCACTGCCAGCATCATGTTACTTAGGGGATTTTTTAGTTTTGCGGTTTTTGCAGTGGGGAGAGGACCAACACCAGATGCAAATGTTTGGCAGGTTGTTATTCGTGTTGGGGTGTGTGGGTCTCCTAACACTGATCCCCACTTTGAAACTCAAACACAGTGTTCTGATCCTGGTGTTTGCCAGTGTTGTGTGGTTGGTGTCTTTCACCAGTCTGAGCTGTCTGCCTGCACTCCTGAGACCCGTGTTTGCGTGTTTGGCGGGTGTCTCAGGCTCGCTCTTGTCCCTCTGTTTTGACCATTATTACCCGTCGAGGGAAACGCCGAATAGGAGCTCCAGCAACGAGGAGAAAGTCCCTGTGATCAGACCCAGGAGAAGATCCAGTTGTGTTTCTTTGGGGGAAACGTCGACCAGCTATTATGGCAGCTGTAAAATGCCTCGCAGACCTTCGTTACCGTGCATATCCAGAGAACAGGTAGGTCATGGCTGGCATAAAGTTCATCATTGCCTTCATTAATTTGTGCAAAAAGTATCACTCACTGACTGCTCAGTGAGCACACGTGCGCAAGAGTACACAACCTTGAACCTGTGGTCTCCAGCAAGGAGGCAATTAAACCCCATATCCAGAATGCATAGGCCTACAGTAGTCCAGACAGACAATCACCCCTACACTGCTGAACTATTCACCATCCAGGTCACTCACCTCTACTCACACCAAATAATTGTCTCTTGAAATAAACTATTCTGATGGTCCTGCAATAATTAAACCCATATGACTAAAACATGCAGCCACACACACCAGAAAGTTAATTTACCTAAGTAACTTTTATTCAGACATCCTATTCTATTCTTGTTTGTTGAGTGTTGTGTTGATGACAGGAAAACCTGTCAAACAAGTTAAGTCCAAGTTCAAGGGTGATCACTTATGGTAGAGTAATCAATGCAATGATCATTATTTAGTAATTCACTCACAAGCGTAATTTTCATATAGGCTTAGAAAATAAGTGGTTAGTGCTACATGTTCACTAATCTCTGAAGTTCTCTATAAGGTTATTATTTCACTGTAGTTAGGATATCCTGGTGTGAGGCCACTGCAATGGAAAGTGGGAGTAACATCAAGTGTATTTATTTGGCTTCAACACTCACTGTATTCCAGGCAATGTATTGTAACCACGGAGGATATTCATTCCCCAATAGTTCAAGATGGAAGATATTCATCCAAGACCCCCCAATAGTCAAACATCCTGTTCACACTTACAGTTGATTGTAAACAAACAATATCACTGACCCAGCTGAGCAAGGCAAGCCCTTTTTAAAGATTCTGTCTGTAAAATGTTATAGGCTACTATTTTTTTTTTTAAATGCCCCTTGATTTTATGAAGAAGACAACTTGATGACTTGACAACATATTACTTTCTTATGCATGCCCAATCATAACATTCAGGGATGTGAAATATTGCTAGCTTGCTTACATTTTCAATATCTAAGCTCAAGAACCAATTGTGTATCAGAAAGAAGCTGTTTTTGGAAGGACAGGGCCCTCCACTCTGACAGTAAATAGACATCAGGCGTTAACATCAAATTATGTTCCATATTTTAAAACCCTAAAGGAATGTAATTCCTTTAAAGATTTATAATAACAGGCTATTTGTGTGTAGAAACTTTATGGATTGCAGTCTGCTTTCATTTTATTATCAGTGATGGTAGCTGATTCTAGTTTATTTGTGAAATATTTAGGCGTAATGTCACACATTAACAGTAAGAGTTTTCAAATCCAACGAGGGCAATATGTTCAGCTGACATTTTAGTATGTGCTCTGCCCTCTCTGACCATATTAGATTAGCCTATCATATTGTTCATTATCAGTTTTATTTATCCGAATTTAGTTTTGCCTCTCTGATTCTGTCTGAACCTGTGACGTTTTATAAAAGTGCCCTGCCAAATATTGTTTCAGCAATAGCCTTTGTTGTAAACTGGACTACCTTAAAGATGGAGATTATTATGAAAAGATAAGACACATACGCTGCATAAAGGATGTTTTATTACGGTGTTGTAATAGCACACTTCACTCATACAACACAACATTGAATTTGTTCTTTGTTCATTTGACTCATTGTCCTGCAGTGGATGTTGTCAGGAATAGATTGCAGGCTCAAGTCTGGATACTACCATACAGGTCTGGTCTAGTGTTAATGTTGTCAGGCAGTGAGGGGCATTTGTGTAGACCAGTATTGATCAGTGAAATAAAGATGTCACTGCCTGTTGTCCAACTGTATTGACTTAACAAGAGAGGACAAGAGTGCCAGCATTACCCAAAACGTGCTACTGTCCTAGCTGAAGGACCATATTTTAATATCGTAGGCAAGAACATTAAGAGTGTGATGTGTACGTCAGGTACAGTGTCCACAATCAAGTCCTGAATGTCACACTTTGTCATGATGTAGTGTAGACTAATAGTAATTCAGCCTAGCTCAAATATGGTCTTAGCAGACACATTTAGTTGGGAACTGAAAGGACAAACTCAAACGTAATACTAACCATTGATCAATCTTGTCATCCACACATGCATAGATTACTGGACTTGTTTGGTCACACATTAAATGGCGCCTCATGAATCATGACATTACATGATTTGTTGGTCATTGATTCATCAGAAAATGTATAGTAAAATAATTTATATTTTTGGGGGTCAGCACATGATGCTTATGACACATGCTGTGTGGAATGTGGAAAAGACTAACTCATGTCACTTGAAAAAAAATAATGATTTTTACCTTAAAAGAGATTGTGTCTTGCAACATTGACAATGTGGAAAAATACACAATTAATATAATAAAATTTTCCACAAATTAATATTTACAAATGAACAACACCACCATATACGATCAGTGGACAACCACATTTGGGTTTGCATACAAAGTTTAGACACGATCCTTGCTTTTGTCCAGAAGCTCTGTTGGTATTTACGTGATGGTATGCTGTGTGTCCTGTTCTGCATTAGATCCATTTGTTGCCAGACAGTGATGCATTTAGGCCTTGTTTTTTAAATGTTTCTAGTTTCCACACAACAATTGTTCAGTGTTAGCTGCCAGACACGTATCAACACCAACACCTTTTGATATGAGACCATGTGCAGCTGAAATCAAAATGATTTAGTCTCTGAAAGACAACTCTGTTTTAATAGGCCTGTCTCTTGCTGGATCTCTCACATGATAACTACAGTTAAAGTCGGAAGTTTACATACACCTTAGCCAACTACATTTAAACTCAGTTTTTCACAATTCTTGACATTTAATCTTAGTAAAAATTCCCTGTCTTAGGTCAGTTAGGATCACCACTTTATTTTAAGAATGTGAAATGTCAGAATAATAGCAGAGAGAATGATTTAGTTCAGCTTTTATTTCTTTCATCACATTCCCAGTGGGTCAGAAGTTTACATGCTACCAAATACTAATTGAGTGTATTGCCTTTAAATCGTTTAACTTGGGTCAAACGTTTCAGGTAGCCTTCCACAAGCTTCCCACAAAAAGTTGGGTGAATTTTGTCCCATTCCTCCTGACAGAGCTGGTTATAACTGCGTCAGGTTTGTAGGCCTCCTTGCTCGCACATGGTTTTTCAGTTCTTATGGGATTGAGGTCAGGGCGTTGTGATGGCCACTCCAATACTTTGACTTTGTTTACCTTAAGCCATGTTGCCACAACTTTGGAAGTATGCTTGGGGTCATTGTCCATTTGGAAGACCTATTTGCGACCAAGCTTGAACTTCCTGACTGATGTCTTGATATGTTGCTTCAATATATCCACATCATTTTCCTTTCTCATGAGTCATCTATTTTGTGAAGTGCACCAGTCCCTCCTGCAGCAAAGCACCCCACAACATGATGCTGCCACCCCCGTACTTCACGGTTGGGATGGTGTTCTTCGGCTTGCAAGCATCCCCCTTTTTCCTACAAACATAAGGATGGTCATTATGGCCAAACAGTTCTGTTTTTGTTTCATCAGACCAGAGGACATTTCTCCAAAAAGTCAGATCTTTGTCCCCATGTGCAGTTGCAAACCGTTGTCTGAATTTTTTTATGGCGGTTTTGGAGCAGTGGCTTCTTCCTTGCCGAGCGGCCTTTCAGGTTATGTCGATATAGGACGAGTTATACTGTGGATATAGATACTTTTGTACCTGTTTCCTCCAGCATCTTCACAAGGTCCTTTGCTGCTGTTCTGGGATTGATTTGCACTTTTCGCACCAAAGAACATTGATCTCGAGGAGACCGAACGCGTCTCCTTCCTGAGCGGTATGACGGCTGCGTGGTCCTATGGTGTTTATACTTGCGTACTATTGTTTGTACAGATGAACGTGGTACCTTCAAGCGTTTGGAAATTGCTCCCAAGGATGAACCAGGCTTGTGGAGGTCTACAATTTTTTTTCTGAGGTCTTTGCTGATTTCTTTTGATTTTCTCATGATATCAAGCAAAGAGGCAGTGGGTTTGAAGGTAGGCCTTGAAATACATCCACAGGTACACCTCCAATTGACTCAAATGATGTCAATTAGCCTATCAGAAGCTTCTAAAGCCATGACATCAAGTTCTGGAATTTTCCAAGCTGTTTAAAGGCACAGTCAACTTAGTGTGTGTAATCTTCTGACCCACTGGAATTGTGATACAGTGAATTATAAGTGAAATAGTCTTGTCTGTAAACAATTGTTGGAAAAATTACTTGTGTCATGCACAAAGTAGATGTCCTAACCGACTTTCCAAAACTATAGTTTGTTAAAAGACATTTGTGGAGTGGTTGAAACACTTAGGTTAGAGTCATTAAAACTAGTTTATGTAAACTTCCGACTTCAACTGTATGTAGGCCTTGTTATGGAGCACTATCACATTCTTCTCAGGACTCTGACTTTTTTTTACAAGGAGCATGTGCGCGTCTAAGTTGAAAAATGTAGGAGCACACAAAGAAATTTAGGAGCACAATGACAAATATTTGAGGTAACAAGCCAGGTTCTTTGTATTAATTGTGCAAGCATGACGGTCATGAATCTGTGCTTAGTGTATTCTCCACGGGCTGCGCGGTATAGTGAAGTAATCATTGCAACAATTATCATCTGGGTGATTATTATTTATTTATTTTTTTTGGGGGGAGGGGGTGCACAGATGCTCCTAAATTAAAATTCATGGTAGCACAGCAAAATATTTAGGCGTATTTGCAAGTAAAATGGTCGCACTGTAGAGCCCTGCTGCTACAATTCACTATGCTGTTTTTTAAACGTGGAACACAAAGTTACACCATGCTATTTTTGTATGTAAGCCTTCATACTGTGCTTGACACTCCTTTGTACACCTACTAATACTGTTCAAATACCTATGATATAGGTCTACTTCATTATGAATTGTATAGGTCAACAAAGGCATGACTAAGGAGGACCATAATGCAGAGAAGAGAAAGTTTTACATCTAATTTGCATGTCTATCACCTCACTTTGTAAAATGTCATTCTGAAACCTTCTCTGGTATTAGGTTAGACGTTCTGAGCATAAGACTTAGTGTCCCAGTGATGAATGATCAGTGATAGGCCATAAGCACTGATACAGTATTTCTTATTTTGGACTCTGATACCTTACATTTTTAAAGTTTGGTTTACATTGGCACATCAGTCATGTTTTTCATAAAGATACTGAAGTTTGGATTTCAGCTTGATAGTTCATGCTAAAAAGCAATGAATAGTACAGCCAAAACAGCCAGGCAAAAGAAGTCCAGATGTCGACTAGTTTGGCTCTTAAGTGTTGGACACACAGTTGGACAAATGTCTTACATTTCAAATCAGATCAAATCACTACATAATCATCAGTGTGTTATCTTATTTATTGTGTTGTTTTCAAGATTATTTGACATTCTTTGAAATGTATTGCAGTTTGACTTTAAGGGTGACGTCATCTGTCTGCAAAACAATCCTCGCAGAGCGCAATTAGGCCTAGAACATAATACACGCAGTCGCAGTAGACTTCTTTTTACGATGTCTGTGGGAAGGCAGTGATCATTTATGAAGAGTTAAGGTAAACAGTGTAAAAGTGCTTTGCACACGACATTGCCATCAGCAGTGGGCCTATTCCAAACTATTTAAAAAGTTACTTTGGGCATCTTTGCTTGCGTTGTATGTCGGACAGACAATGTAGCTCATTAGCTTGTAATAGTACCCTCCCTCATATAGATAGTACAATTGTCATACTTTCAGGGGATGTTACTGAAGAAGGTACATTGAACTTGTTCTCAACTTGCCTACCTGGTTTACTAAAGGTGAAATAAAAACATTGAATCTATATTCTTTGCTGACTAGCAAATGGCTGTGAATGTGTTGTGAATGGAGAGCAACATTAAACTTATGAGCGTCTTACTTGGTTGAGATAAAGGCGCCACACTCTGTCCTGTGATCTTATGACCTAGCTAGTACACCACAACACCTCAGCCTCTCCTGCACTTCCTGATTATCTTTGGAAACTTAGTCTTCATACATTACGCTTGCTCTTTTGAAGTGTTTTAGCCAGTTGGTAGCCAACAGACCCCGTTGTGGTTCCTAAACTGATGGACTAGCCAACTATAGTGATAATTGGTCATTGCAGTTTTGTGGGAATATCTCATTGATGTGCGGTCTCACGTCATGTCTGGCCTCATGGCTTCTCCACCTGATGAGCCCAGCTAACAGGCCCTCTCCCTGGCCCCTGCCTGTGAGTCACAGCCTTCCTTCCCACAGTGTAATGGCTATGTGCTCGTCATCAGCTTTAAACCCAACTACAGTGGCATGGACCAGAAGGTGCGTCTAGTGCTGCTTAAAATCTGTTTGACATCTTGTGCATCGTCTGTTTGACATTGAATTATTAGTTTGTGTTGCACAAACTCAAAAGAAAGCAAAACCTAACCTGAAACTGTGAACAAGGGCCTACAGTAAAACAGGTGTACATTCCTGTCCCCAGTGATGGAACCTCCTCTACCTGAAATGCAATTTTGGTTACAGAAAACAGGAGATTGACAAACACATTTTCAACGCATGGTCCCGTGCTCCTATAGTATAATGTGCCAGTATTCCTATAGTATAATGTGCCAGTATTCCATATTATACTATAGGAGCAGTCAATAGAACAATTAAACACTTGAGTTCACACAGTGAGTCAGGTTTTGAAGTTTTGAACTTGTAATTGTATTAAAGTCTTGATTTCTGTAGTAAGATGGACAGCCTACATTATTAGGCAGTATTATATAGGCTAGTATTATTCCTGCAGTATTACACAGTTGTTATCATGTTATTTTTTCAGTGATAGAATAATGGTAAAATACTGCACACATGAGAACGGTAGAAAGACCATACAGTGCTTTTACCTGTAAAGGTCACATTTCTCACAGAATAAAACAGTCCTACATTTGTAGCAATGTTTTCATGGAACAGATATGTTGGCCCCACACTTCCTAAAGAGTTAACACAAATGAAAAACAGTCACTTTGTCTAGGCATAAACCAAAGTCGTTGCATGTCTTTTGGGAAAAAGAAATCCATGATTTGGTACCAGACCGTTTCTCATTTTTTGGGTGGTGTTTGGACTATCATGACAAAATCAGATTTTTTTTGTCTATTGTTTGACGTGTGTCATTCCTGCAAAGGGGCAGGTTGGACATCCTGTGTAGTGTACTGACATCCTGTGTCACATCACTACACTTTGTGGCATATTGGTAGGCTAGATATGAGGACAAATATAAAGTATTTAAAGAGAAAGTGATCTAAGGTTAATGAGTGACTTAAAGAACTTGTGTCCTACACACACACACACACACACACGTGTGTGTGTATATATATACACACAAAGTAACTGAGCTGTATGTTCTGTTTCTCCTGGTGTGAGTCTATGGGCAGTTGTGGTTTTATCGGTTTATCTTGAACTCATAAGGAAGTTTGTCTGTGGGTTTGGCATTGTGCAGCTGGAGGCAAGTGGGTCGGTGTGGTGGGCGGGCGTTGACGCTTGCTGAGGGCCTGTTATCGCAGGTGTTTGGCTTCTCAGCGCATGACTGCTTTTGCTCTCTGAAAAGGACATGGCGGCATGGGCTCCAACAACGCCCTCAATCACCTCCCTACTGCTCATTCAGTCCTATCGCCTCTCCAAATGGATTCTTAGATGTTTAAAGTAGAGGTCGACCGATAATGATTTTTCGACGCCGATACCGATTTATTGGAGGACCAAAAAAGCCGATATCGATTAATCGGCCAATTTTTATTTATTTGTAATAATGACAATTACAACAATACTGAATGAACACTTATTTTAACTTAATATAATACATAATTAAAAATAAATTTAGCCTCAAATAATCAAACATGTTCAATTTGGTTTAAATAATGCAAAAATAAAGTATTGGAGAAGAAAGTAAAAGTGCAATATGTGCCATGTAAAAAAGCTAACGTTTAAGTTCCTTGCTCAGAACATGAGAACATATGAAAGCTGGTGGTTCCTTTTAACATGAGACTTCAATATTCCAAGGTAAGAGGTTTTAGGTTGTAGTTTAATATAGTATTTATAGGACTATTTCTCTCTATACCATTTGTATTTCGTATACCTTTGACTATTGGAGGTTCTTATAGAATTGCCAGTGTAACAGTATAGCTTCCATCCCTCTCCTCGCCCCTGCCTGGGCTCGAACCAGAAACGCATCGACAACAGCCACCCTCGAAGCATCGTTACCCATCGCTCCACAAAATCCGCGGCCCTTGCAGAGCAAGGGGAACAACTACTCCAAGTCTCAGAGCGAGTGACGTTTGAAACGCTATTAGCGCGCACCCCGCTAACTAGCTAGCCATTTCACATCGGTTACACCAGCCTAATCTCAGGAGTTGATAGGCTTGAAGTCATAAACAGCTCAATGCTTGAAGCACAGGAAAGAGCTGCTGGCAAAATGCAGGAAAGTGCTGGTTGAATGAATGCTTATGAGCCTGCTGCTGCCTACCACCACTCAGTCAGACTGCTCTATCAAATATCAAATCATAGACTTAATTATAACATTATAGTATTTCTGTGTGTTATTATTCTCATCATGTACTTTAGAAACAATATATATATAGATATATAGATATGTGTGTGTGTGTGTGTATATGTATGTATATAGATATGTGTGTGTGTGTATATGTGTGTATATATATATATATATATATATATATATATATATATATATATATATATATATATATATATATATATATATATATATATATATATATATATATATATATTTATTTATTTATTTATTTGTAATAATGCCAATTACAACAATACTGAATGAACACTTATTTTAACTTAATAAAATACGTTAATAAAATCTATTTAGTCTCAAATAAATAATGAAACATGTTCAATTTGTTTTAAATAATGCAAAAACACAGTGTTGGAGAAGAAAGTACAAGTGCAATATGTGCCATGTAAAAAAGCTAACGTTTAAGTTCCTTGCTCAGAACATATGAAAGCTGGTGGTTCCTTTTAACATGAGTCTTCAATATTCCCAGTTAAGAAGTTTTATGTTGTAGTTATTATAGGACTATTTCTCTCTATACCATTTGTATTTCATATACCTTTGACGACTGGATGTTCTTATAGGCACTATAGTATTGCCAGCCTAATCTCAGGAGTTTATAGGCTTGAAGTCATAAACAGCGCTGTGCTTCAAGAATTGCGAAGAGCTGCTGGCAAATGCAGGAAAGTGCTGGTTGAATGAATGCTTACAAGCCTGCTGCTGCCTACCACCGCTCAGTCAGACTGCTACATCAAATCATAGACTTAATTATAACATAATAAACACACAGAAATATGAGCCTTAGGTCATTAATATGGTAAAATCCCGAAACTATCATTTAGAAAACAAAACGTTTATTCTTTCAGTGAAATACGAAACCGTTCCGTATTTTATCTAACAGGTGGCATCCCTAAGTCTAAATATTGCTGTTACATTGCACAACCTTCAATGTTATGTCATAATTATGTAAAATTCTGTTAAATAATTTACGGTCTTTGCTAGGAAGAAATGGTCTTCACACAGTTCGCAACGAGCCAGGCGGCCCAAACTGCTGCATATACCCTGACTCTGCTTGCCCCAGTTAATATTGCCTGCTAACATGAATTTATTTTAACTAAATATGCAGGTTTAAATATATATACTTATGTATTGAATTTAAGAAAGGCGTTGATGGTTAGGTTCATTGGTGCAACGATTGTGCTTTTTTCACGAATGCGCTTGTTAAATCATCAGCCGTTTGGCGAAGTAGGCTGTGATCTGATGATAATTTAACAGGCAATGCAGGACAAGCTAGTTCAACTAGTAATATCATCAACCATGTGTAGTTAACTAGTGATTATGTTAAGATTGATTGTTTTTTACAAGGTAAGTTTAATGCTAGCTAGCAGCTTACCTTGGCTCCTTGCTGCACTCGTGTAACAGGTGTTCAGCCTGCCACGCAGTCTCCTCGTGGATTGCAATGTAATCAGCCATAATCGTCGTCCAAAAATGACGATTACCGATTTGTTAACTTGAAATCGGCCCTAATTATTCGGCTATGCCGATTTTAATCGGTCAACCTCTAATTCCTATGCTGCTTTCCATAGTCTGATTTACATGGCTATGAAAGTGTCAAAATAGCCGTTTGTGTTTACTAGAAAACTAATGGATCACCAAGTTTTCAAAACAATAAGCGGTGGCCCTGTGTTCATGTGACCTACCGGTCAGTTTGTCTTGCAGTGCAGCTGTATGCTGACGACCTCTGTGTGGAGTGAACACATCTGTCTGTTGTTGGTGAGATCCTTCAATGTGTCAGGCGGTCTGGGAGGGAAAGCCCTACTCAACACGGATGCTGCTGCTGCTGCCATTTTAGAGATCTCACTGTGAACATAATGTATTAATGAAATGATGGCGAGACTACTGATTCATAATTTATGGAGCAGGATGGGAGGGATTTCTGTTTTTGTTTCAGCGAAGGTGTTCATATGATTAAAAATGAAGCCTCAGCGGAACAAAGTGAATAAATTCGCCCCCAAGAATGGTTAGGGATAGGCAAAAAGGATTTCCCACAAATGTCCTCAGTGTGTTCCTTTTCCAAAATAATTTATATCAGAAATCCACGGGAAGTCTTTTCCTCACCAATTAAAATCCTGAAAACAACCCCCAAACAGTCTAGCTATAGTAGGAATGTGCTAATATAGACATTCTGGGCCGACCTGATATTAAAAAGTCTTAGTTGGTATTGAAGAATTTAGTACTCATATTGGTATCTGAACCGATCATCCTCCTTTCCACTATCTGCTAGCTATCAATTTTTCAAAGATAGACTTGTAGAAATACAGTTTTAAAAAGAATCTTGACCTTAATAATTGATCAATTGTCTCATTATTAAAAGGTCAGTCATTGGTATAAGTGTGTAACCCCCAGATGTATTGCAATGCTGTTGCACTCTTTTTCTTCATCCTCATTTGGTCCGTAATAAAAGATGGAGGAATGAGGGGTGGAGTGTTAACGCTGGCCCCTGAGGAAGCCCAGGCCCCTTGCCTGGATGTGACCCACAGTGTCTGTCTCATAAGACCCTCTTATAAAGCACTACTCTTTATTCTGCATGCTATCTTACTCTTGACACCCCTCTCTCTGTCAGGCCCTTTGAGTCTGCTTTCTCTCTGCCCCTGTCCCACAATGTCCGCCAGCCACATTTTAAGAATAGAAGTAAACTGCATTTAAAGAAATGACAGGCACAATTTAATAAAAATAATACCATCTCACCTAAATCATGCTCTATGGCAAGGTTCCTCATCTTTTTTAATGGTTGGACATAAAACACTGTAAAAACACCAGCAAATTTTTATTTAGAAAAGTATTCCCACACAATAGAGATAATAGTGAAGACATCACAACTATTAAATAACACATATGGAATCATGTTGTAACCGAAAAAGTGTTAAACAAATCTAAAAAAGATGTTATATTTGAGATTCTTCAAAGTAGCCACCCTTTGCCTTTTATATAAAACAATTTATTTAGTCTTTATTTAACTAGGCAAGTCAGTTAAGAACAAATTCTTATTTACAATGACTGCTTACCCGGCCAAACCCGGGCGATGCTGGGCCAATTGTGTGCCATCCTATGGGGACTCCCAATCACGGCCGGTTGTGATTCAGCCTGAAATCAAACCAGGGTCTGTAGTGACACCTCTAGCACTGAGATGTAGTGCCTTAGACCACTGCACCCCTCGAGAGCCCTAATGACAGCTTTGCACACTCTTGGCATTCTCTCAACCAGCTTCATGAGGTAGTCACCTGGAATGCATTTCAATTAACCGGTGTGCCTTGTTAGATGTTAATTGGTGGAATTTCATTCGTTCTTAATCCGTTTGAGCCAATCAGTTGTGTTTTGACAAGATAGGATTGGTATACAGAAGAAAGACCTAGTCAATATTATGGCAAGAACAGCTCAAATAAGCAAAGAGAAACGACAGTCCATCATTACTTTAAGACATGAAGGTCAGGCAATCCGGATAATTTCAAGAACTTTGAAAGTTTTTTTCAAGTGCAGTCGCAAAAACAATCAAGCGCTATGATGAAACTGGCTCTCATGAGGAAAGCCACAGGAAAGGAAGACCCAGAGTTACCTCTGCTGCAGAGGATAAATTCATTATAGATACTAGTCTCATAAATCGGCAATTAACTGGACCTCAGATTGCACCTCACGGAGTTCAAGTAACAGACACATCTTAATATCAACTTTTCAGAGGAGACTGCAAGAATCAGGCCTTCATGGTCAGATTGCTGCAAAGAAACCACTACTAAAGGACACCAGTAAGAATACTTGCTTGGGCCAAGAAACACGAGCAATGGACTAATGGAAATCTGTCCTTTGGTCTGATGGGTCAAAATTTGCGATTTTTGGTTCCAACTGCCGTGTCTTTGTGAGACGCATAGTATGTGAACAGATGATCTCCGCATGTGTGGTTCCCACTGTGATGCATGGAGGAGGAGGTGTGATGGTGTGGGGGTGTTTTGTTGGTGACACTGTCTGTGAGTTATTTAGAATTCAAGGCACACTTAACCAGCATGGCTACCACAGCATTCTGCAGCGATACCCCATCTCATCTGTTTTGTGCTTAGCCGGACTATCATTTGTTTTTCAACAGGACAATGACACAAAACACACCTATTTGACCAAGAAGGAGAGTGATGTGCTGCATCAGATGACCTGGCCTCCACAATCACCTGACCTCAACCCAATTGAGATGGTTTGGGATGAGTTGGACCGCAGAGTGAAGGAAAATCTGCCAACAAGTGCTCAGCACATGTGGGAACTCCTTCAAGATTGTTGAAAAAGCATTCCAGATGACTACCTTATGAAGCTGGTTGAGAGAATGCAAAGCTGTCTTCAATGCAAAGGGTGGCTACTTTGAAGACTCTCAAATATAAAATATATATTTTTAACACTTTTTTGTTTACTACATGATTCCAAATGTGTTATTTCATAGTTCTGATGTCTTCACTATTATTCTACAATGTAGAAATATAAAAAATAAAGAAACTCTTGAATGAGTAGGTGTATCCAAACTTTTGACTGGTACTGTATATCTGCAAGCAAGGTTTGAAATTATTATGCTTTAGTCAAATATTACTGTATATCTGTTTGGGCTTCTTGCGGTCAATTTGCAGTCTACAAATGATTTGAAATTATGTTCCGCCCCCCTGACCTTTTTGCTCGAGGCTGAATCTGGTTGATGATCCGCATCCCTGCACTATGGATTTGTTGTGTCTTATAGTAAGATATTCCAAATATGATCTCTACAATCTCCTGCAATATAACTTCAGTCACAAAAACTGTCAACTTATGATGTTCCGCTTTGTGTCATTACAGAACCATTTATAGCTCTGATGGACAGACCCGTAATTATGCTGTCAACATTATCCTTCTGTTTTCCACATCCTACTTTGAGTACAAGTCATGTGTTGACCAGGTCCGCTCTGCAATTCAGGGCCAGATGTCAAAACTGTTTGCATATTAATCTAATTAACCACAATTATTTAAAAGAGCATAGTATGAGTGGAACATTGTGTGATTAAGTATGACTATGTCGTATGAAATATGGCTTTTCAATGTAACATTCAAAAATATCCTGTAAGAACAGGATATTGCGATGTTCCTTTGCCATATGGAGAGAGGGAAGGGTGGTTTAAACCTGGTCAGGCGAGGGTGAACCATAGATGGACCCCTGTTTGTGTGGTGTTAGTGCTCCTGGGTGTTTTGAGAGCGTAAATAATGCTCTTAACTAACTCTTAACTATACACATGAGGACAGTGCAGCAGGCTGCATAGAGAGAGAGGGGAAGGGAAAGAGTGGGAGGGAGGGAGGTAGAGCAAGGCGGTGGAAAAGCAGAGCGCCTCTCAGCTGTCACGTTCTCTTGCTGTAAAGCCATGTGGAATGATATAACATTGACGTCACTACCCAGTGACGTACGAGTGTGACTGCAAGTTTTACTAATCGCTCTGTAGAATTTAGTGACTGCCTCTAGCTGTGATGAGAAGGGGAGAGAATGCACGGAGGAAAATGCAGATACTATTCAACGCTGTATGTAGGACTGTTTAAAGTTGTCAAATAAAATGTATCATTTATAATTTATTTTTGACATGTAATATTCTTGAGAAACCAAGGTGATTTCTTTTTTTTTTCTCACATTGAATCTGTTTTGTTTTTTTGTAAATATTTTTATGAAGATGAACATTAATTGAATAGAGATAAAGTGTTGGTTATTGATGGTCATAATATTTAGCCTAAACTGATTGTAAAATTGCTTGAGTGAATTAGTAATATCTTAAATACTATATATTTTGAGACAGTTCATGTTTTTCTATATATTGAGGGAATGTCATTTGCGTGCATGTTTCTGGAATGTGGAACATAGTAGTTAGAAAAAATATTAAAATAAGGCCATATCTTCAGTCATTCTTTTGATAATTTCTAGCAATTCTGTGATTCTTGACTGAGGAAAAAATATATAGACCTACTTGTTTTCTGTGGTCCATCCAACTTATTTTGTCTATCTCCTCAACTCATTTATTTCTGCGTAGTCTCAGTACATTAGCTCCTCTTGTGCTCAGCTGTAGTGAGCCCAGAGATGAGGGGCTCCGGAATGACTGAAAAACAAGTCCTAGAAAGCACTGACAGGGTCAAAGCTTCAACAGTCTGCTGGAGCTAGCGACAGTATATTGCTTATGGTGTTGAATTAGATTTTCTATAATCCCAAATACACCTTTTGAACCGTTCACTGTCAGTGCTATTAAGACATATTGTGAACAGAAATCCACAAAGACAAATATTGTAGCCTAGCATTTGCTTGATAACAATGTAACATGGTTTTCTCAATGTAGCAGTAGCATGATCAATTTTTTTGGGATAGGTAAATGTTTTTATTTATTTATTTTTTACTGATGTGAAATGTTGGACTAAGGAATTGAGTCATTCCTCTTTCCTTGCACAAGTTAACGCATGAGCGGTAATCAAATTAGACCTTAAATTAAGGCCACGACACCACTCAGGCCTTTGCACATAACACATGGTCAGGGCGCTACACACACACACACACAGCAGGCAGGGCCTCTTCAATAAGGGCAGTAGACAAACACAGGCCTGCCAGTCCTCAAAGCTTCCTATAGTCAATTTTGAAATATACATTACTGAATTATGAAAAACATATAAAGCAATACATGGTAAAAGGAACAGATTTGACCCTTTGATGGATAATAGGTAATAAAGGTAGCACATCTCTTCCATCGGCTATGAGTGAACAGATCTATCCAATATTCACAGTTCTTGACACATACTGTATATCTGTTCAGTGTGACTCTTAACCAGAATATTCAGATCTCTTGTGTGTGAGCTTGACAGTTAAATCCAAAACTTAGTTAGCGTTGTTACTTCCATTTACAGATACATAGGGTGCAGCCCAGCTATCGTTGCTGTCTTTGTTTTATTTTTTCACTATTAGATTAATAATACTTGAAAAATATTCATAAAATAACCCAAAATTATCAGTCATGTTTTAATACAAAAATATTTGTATTAGTCTAATATTTTGTTATCATCTTGTTGTATTTCAGCTCAAATTAAGACAACTCCTTATTATATCTTAGGTAGATAAAACATACACAGGTATCAGGTATTCTAGCAACTTATTTATTTGCTAGTTAAATTGAATGTATTTTTATTATTCAATGTTCTCTGTCAGTGGTTTGGTGTTCATTTTCTACTTGGCAGCAGACATCAGGACTTGTTGAATGAAAGGGTTAACAGCAGCAGCCGAGCGAGGTGCTCTGTGTGTTTGGCTGACTGCAGAGTGAAACAGGATGCAGCGACTGCATTGTCAGCCTGCTGGTGTGAGTGCAAACAGATGAGGAAATGCTGGAGCGGGTACTCCAAAACTTGGGTTACCTTGGAAACGGTTTGCGTCATGATCACCAGCAATTAGCTTGCAGCTCTTTAGTTTTCAAGATAGGTCTACCAGGGCTTAGTCCAATGGCTGTTGCTAACAGCGAACGGAATTGTGCTCCAAACAGCGCTAGGAAATAATTACTGTTTTTTTACCTATATTTTGTAATGTTTATTTTTTTTAAATTGTTTTCAAAGATAATAAAGTTGATCTTATTTCATATGTTGTATTTTTTCACAGAATGTATATATTTTGAAAGTGACCTGAAGAGTGGTGTTTATTATAAAAGTGAGATGATGAGGCAGAGAAAGTTTGCATTAATTGCTCTTCTAATTAGCCCTGATGTGACATTATTCTCTTATCTGACCGTGTGTGTGTGTGTGTGTGTGTGTGTGCGCGCTGTATGTGGTCGAAACACATGGAACGGTGCATAAAGTTCCCGAGTGGTCGGTCAGTGATGAGTAGTAGTAGTTAATGGTTATATTTGAGAGTTAAGAGGCTTCTCTCTCTGGGCCTGTGTTGAGACTGTGGACACCTCCACTGATCACAGGGAGAGAAAGGCTACTCTGCTCAACCCAGGGGCAGATTGTTGGAACTGTATTAGCCATATACTCAACTCCTCTCATTTGTTTCAAGAGGAGCAGGGATTTTCTGCATGGCTCATCTGGAAAGGATTATTGCACCATAACGTTCCCAACAGTTCAAACAATTAAAGGTGGCCTGGTAGCTTTTAAGTCGACAAGGAGGTTGTTGAACCTTGCATGCGTCCTGTGAAGGAAAAAAAAGAAGACTGTTTGTTTAGCCCAGTGGCTGGGTAAGATGGGAGGGAGGGAGAGCAGGGGAGACCATAACGGGGTTGGGAGGAGGGGTGGTTAGGTGAGATCAGAGATCTAGTGACGTAAGTGAAAGATCTCATTTGAGTTAGTTGGCTCGCATGGGGTTGGGGAGAATGTTGGCGGAATGGGACTGCGAGGATGGTTAGTTTGCGTTTGCAGTGGTGGAAAAAGTACTCAATTGTCATACTTGAGTAAAAGTAAAGATACATTCATAGAAAATGACCCATGTAAAAGTGAAAGTCACCCAATAAAATACTAGTTGAGTAAAAGTCAAAGTATTTGGTTTTAAATATTCTTAAGTATCGAAAGTAAATGTATTTACTAAAATATATTTAAGTATCAAAAGTATAAATTATATTAAGCAAACCATTTTCTTGATTTTTAAATGTACGGATAGACAGGGGGTATCTCACCTCTATACAAGCCTTATTGCTGTTTTGGCAATTACAGCTTATTTGCAGTGGTGTAAAAAGTACCCAATTGTGGTACTTGAGTAAAAGTATAGATACCTTAATAGAAAGTTACTCAAGTAAAAGTTAGTCATCCAGTAAAATACTACTTGAGTAAAAGTATTTGGTTCGAAATATACTTAGGTATCAAATGTAATTGATAATACATACTTAAGTATCAAAAGTAAAAGTATAAATAATTTAAAATTCCTTCTATTAAGCAAAGCAGACACCACCATTTTCTTCTTTCAAAAATGTACAGATAGCCAGGGGCACACTCCAAAACTCAGACATCATTTACAAATGTTGCATTTGGGTTTGGTCTGTCAGATCAGAGACAGTAGGGATGACCACGTGTTGTCTTGATAAGTGTGTGAATTTGATCATTTTCCTGTCCTGCTAAGCATTCAAAATGTAGCAAGTACTTTTGGGTGTCAGGAAAAATGTATGGAGTAAAAAGTACATTATTTTCTAGGAATATAGTGAAGTTACAATAAAAAAACTTTAAAGTACAGATATCAGAAAAAACTACTTTAGTAATGCTTTGAAGTATTTTTACCTAAGTACTTTACACCATTGCTTATTTGTGACTGAATCGCACCAATAATCCTGTCTGTCAAATTCAAGATGGCAACTGAACTGTTCACTGTTCTGATGAAACGTTTGCTCCTTGTCCCTCTCACTCAAGTGAAAACAGTGTTAGCAACTGCCGCTTTTACACCAAAAGGCTGTTGCTAGGTGACGGCTGACGTCAGTGGCAGCTACAGAGGAGGTCTTGTGTGTTTGGCTGCTGAGGGCAGACCCCACTGTAAAGGGCAAAACTATGAAGCACTATTAGTCATTGCAATGAAAACCTAAACTTCAGTGTCCAAGGATAACCACTCTAAATAATTGTGAGCATTTCATGCAGAGAAACCTGTGATCAGGAATTACGAGGTAAAAAATAATAAATGCTCCTCTGTCAACCCTGCCAATACCCAACCCCTTTTATCTTTCTCTCTCCCTACTCCCTCGCTGTCTCCTTTTCTCTAACCCCCCACACACACACACACACACACACACACAAGCTCAAATACCAGTCCAGGAACCCCCTACGTTTTCAGAGCGCATGACGTAAGCAAGATTTTGTGGAGAGGGGGGAAAATCAAGGTTGCTAAGGTTGCTCTGGAGCCTGCTTGCCATTGTTTAGTGTAACCAATTCCCGGGAACCCGTATTTCTCTCTCTCTCTCTCTCTCTCACTCACTCACTCACTCACTCACTCACTCACTCACTCACTCACTCACTCACTCACTCACTCACTCACTCACTCACTCACTCACTCACTCACTCACTCTCACAACATCTGCCCTATTGTACAGCACAGATCAACACCGCACTGTGCATAGCCTAAACAAATGACACAAGTTAGGCTTGGCATGTTTATTAATTTTAGTAAAGAAAGTTAACTATTCTGCTGAATGTAAGCAAAATAAATGACTAATTCTCACAATATTTATTTCACTTAGAAATTCTAGAGTAGGTTGTTTAGACCATTGTATTTTTCAACAATGTGATAAATGGGTTGATTTGGGGGAACCAGGTTACCTAGATTTACCGCCCAAACCCGTTGTCCTTCTGCCCCTGAGCAAGGCAGTTAGCACACTGTTCCCCGGGCGCTGAAGACGTGGATGTCGATCAAGGCAGCCCTCCGCACCTCTCTAATTCAGAGGGGTTGGGTTAAATGCAGAAGACACATTTCAGTTGAAGGCATTCAGTTGTACAACTGACTAGGTCTCCCCCTTTTCCTCTGGATAAATACAGTGCCTTCAGAAAGTATTCAGACTAGACTTGGGCGGTATACTGGGGTAGCTTTTCAATACGGGCGGTATACTGGGGTAGCTTTTCAATACGGTCGGTATACTGGGGTAGCTTTTCAATACGGGCGGTATACTGGGGTAGCTTTTCAATACGGGCGGTATACTGGGGTAGCTTTTCAATACGGGCGGTATACTGGGGTAGCTTTTCAATACAGGCGTTATACTGGGGTTGCTTTTCAATTCGGGCGGTATACTGGGGTAGTTTTTCAATACGGCCGGTATACTGGGGTAGTTTTTCAATACGGCCGGTATACTGGGGTAGTTTTTCAATACGGGCGGTATACTGGGGTAGCTTTTCAATACAGGCGTTATACTGGGGTTGCTTTTCAATACGGGCGGTATACTGGGGTAGTTTTTCAATACGGCCGGTATACTGGGGTAGTTTTTCAATACGGCCGGTATACTGGGGTAGTTTTTCAATACGGCCGGTATACTGGGGTAGTTTTTCAATATGGCCGGTATACTGGGGTAGTTTTTCAATACTGTCAATACTGTAAAATAAAAGGTTTTCAATACGTTTTAATATTTGTAGTTACAGACAATACATTAGTGCAACACATACATTTGGCAGAAAATAGCTTCAATGTCATCAGATGACAACAAAGGTGCAACAACTATTTGTCTGGCAGCCACACAAGTAAATGAGCTCACAATGAAAAAGCAAGGTCTTTTCTTTGCTAAGAACTATGAATCGCCATCATATTTCTAATGTTTCTCATTGGAAATGTAGCTGGTTACATTATTTTAATGTTTTGCTGTTAGACTGGCCACACGGATCAAAGTACCTGAGAAAAGTAGGCTGGCCACACGGATCAAAGTACCTGAGAAAAGTAGGCTGGCCACACGGATCAAAGTACCTGAGAAAAGTAGGCTGGCCTCACGGATCAAAGTAACTGAGAAAAGTAGGCTGGCCACATGGATCAAAGTACCTGAGAAAAGTAGCTACTCATCAGGGCTCCTGAGTAGCGAAGCGGTCTAAGGAGCTGCAACTCAGCGCAAGTGGTGTCACTGTCGTCCTTGGTTCGATTCCAGGCTGGAGCACATCTGGCCATGATTGGGAGTCTTCATAGGGCGGCGCACAATTGGCCCAGCCAGCATCATCCGGGTTTGGGCGGTGTAGGCCGTCATTGTAAATAAGAATTTGTTCTTAACTGACTTGCCTAGTTAATTATTTGTTTAAATACAATTAAAAAATCAGTCTTTTTGATAGAATGCCTGTTCATGAATTCTCATCCGAGTGTAACAGAAGCACAAAATTAGTTTGATGCTGAGCAGAAATTACAATCTGCGTTTACAAAACACAGCAAGATATTTATTTTGCGTTTTAGTAATTATTTCCTGCTTAAAAAAAAGAAGAATTCTGCGTTAGGGCGACCCCTAAGTTTAACTACTAGCTATCTAAGTAAGTGGCTGAATTAATAAGGTCATGGGGCATCATATTGTGTCAGCTTTCTGCCGTGTTTGAGAAGTCAAAGCCCTTTGGTTGAGTTTTCTATAAAGCTGCCATTGCAGCTTTTTTTCCTTGTGTTTTTTCTCCTCTCCGTTCTGGACCTGTCTGATCCTCCCCTATCTTCTCCGAGCCCTATCGACTCCCAGACCCCACATAGACATGGTGTGTACACAGTACTGGTCTCCCTTCAGACAAGCATGCGTCAACTTTGTTAATTTACACAATGTCTCTCGTTCACATTCACTTGTAAATGTTAAAACTCACCAATAATGACATTGGGTAGCTCATGTGTTTTTTATATATATATATATATATACACACACACACACACACACAGTGGGGCATATACAGTGGGGCAAAAAAGTATTTAGTCAGCCACCAATTGTGCAAGTTCTCCCACTTAAAAAGATGAGAGAGGCCTGTAATTTTCATCATAGGTACACTTCAACTATGACAGACAAAATGAGAAAGAAAAATCCAGGAAATCACATTGTAGGATTTTTAATGAATCTATTTGCAAATTATGGTGGAAAATAAGTATTTGGTCACCTACAAACAAGCAAGATTTCTGGCTCTCACAGACCTGTAACTTCTAATTTAAGAGGCTCCTCTGTCCTCCACTCGTTACCTGTATTAATGGCACCTGTTTGAACTTGTTATCGGTATAAAAGATACCTGTCCACAACCTCAAACAGTCACACTCCAAACTCCACTATGGCCAAGACCAAAGAGCTGTCAAAGGACACCAGAAACAAAATTGTAGACCTGCACCAGGCTGGGAAGACTGAATCTGCAATAGGTAAGCAGCTTGGTTTGAAGAAATCAACTGTGGGAGCAATTATTAGGAAATGGAAGACATACAAGACCACTGATAATCTCCCTCGATCTGGGGCTCCACGCAAGTTCTCACCCCGTGGGTTCAAAATGATCACAAGAACGGTGAGCAAAAATCCCAGAACCACACGGGGGAACCTAGTGAATGACCTGCAGAGAGCTGGGACCAAAGTAACAAAGCCTACCATCAGTAACACACTAAGCCGCCAGGGACTCAAATTCTGCAGTGCCAGACGTGTCCCCCTGCTTAAGCCAGTACATGTCCAGGCCCGTCTGAAGTTTGCTAGAGAGCATTTGGATGATCCAGAAGAAGATTGGGAGAATGTCATATGGTCAGATGAAACCAAAATATAACTTTTAGGTAAAAACTCAACTCGTCATGTTTGAAGGACAAAAAATGCTGAGTTGCATACAAATAACACCATACCTACTGTGAAGCATGGGGGTGGAAACATCATGCTTTGGGGCTGTTTTTCTGCAAAGGGACCAGGACGACTGATCCGTGTAAAAGAAAGAATGAATGGGGCCATGTATCGTGAGATTTTGAGTGAAAACCTCCTTCCATCAGCAAGGGCATTGAAGATGAAACGTGGCTGGGTCTTTCAGCATGACAATGATCCCAAACACACCGCCCGAGCAACGAAGGAGTGGCTTCGTAAGAAGCATTTCAAGGTCCTGGAGTGGCCTAGCCAGTCTCCAGATCTCAACCCCATAGAAAATCTTTGGAGGGAGTTGAAAGTCCGTGCTGCCCAGCAACAGCCCCAAAACATCACTGCTCTAGAGGAGATCTGCATGGAGGAATGGGCTAAAATATCAGCTACAGTGTGTGAAAACCTTGTGAAGACTTACAGAAAACGTTTGACCTCTGTCATTGCCAACAAAGGGTATATAACAAAGTATTGAGATAAGTATTTGGTCAATAACAAAAGTTTATTTTCCACCATAATTTGCAAATAAATTCATTAAAAATCCTACAATGTGATTTTCTGGATTTTTTTTTCTCATTTTGTCTGTCATAGTTGAAGTGTACCTATGATGAAAATCACAGGCCTCTCATCTTTTTAAGTAGGAGAACTTGTCCAATTGGTGGCTGACTAAATACTTTTTTGCCCCACTGTATATACACACTGCTCAAAAAAATAAAGGGAACACTAAAATAACACATCCTAGATCTGAATGAATGAAATATTCTTATTAAATACTTTTTTCTTTACATAGTTGAATGTGCTGACAACAAAATCACACAAAAATTATCAATGGAAATCAAATGTATCAACCCATGGAGGTCTGGATTTGGAGTCACACAAAATTAAAGTGGAAAACCACACTACAGGCTGATCCAACTTTGATGTAATGTCCTTAAAACAAGTCAAAATGAGGCTCAGTAGTGTGTGTGTGTGGCCTCCACGTGCCTGTATGACCTCCCTACAATGCCTTGGCATGCTCCTGATGAGGTGGCGGATGGTCTCCTGAGGGATCTCCTCCCAGACCTGGACTAAAGCATTCGCCAACTCCTGGACAGTCTGTGGTGCAACGTGGCGTTGGTGGATGGAGCGAGACATGATGTCCCAGATGTGCTCAATTGGATTCAGGTCTGGGGAACGGGCGGGCCAGTCCATAGCATCAATGCCTTCCTCTTGCAGGAACTGCTGACACACTCCAGCCACATGAGGTCTAGCATTGCCTTGCATTAGGAGGAACCCAGGGCCAACTGCACCAGCATATGGTCTCACAAGGGGTCTGAGGATCTCATCTCGGTACCTAATGGCAGTCAGGCTACCTCTGGCGAGCACATGGAGGGCTGTGCGGCCCCCCCAAAAAAATGCCACCCCACAACATGACTGACCCACCACCAAACCGGTCATGCTGGAGGATGTTGCAGGCAGCAGAACGTTCTCCACGGCGTCTCCAGACTGTCACGTCTGTCACGTGCTCAGTGTGAACCTGCTTTCATCTGTGAAGAGCACAGGGCGCCAGTGGTGAATTTGCCAATCTTGGTGTTCTCTGGAAAATGCCAAACGTCCTGCACGGTGTTGGGCTGTAAGCACAACCCCCACCTGTGGACGTCGGACCCTCATACCACACTCATGGAGTTTCTGACCGTTTGAGCAGACACATGCACATTTGTGGCCTGCTGGAGGTCATTTTGCAGGGCTCTGGCAGTGCTCCTCCTTGCACAAAGGCGCAGGTAGCGGTCCTGCTGCTGGGTTGTTGCCCTCCTACGGCCTCCTTCACGTCTCCTGATGTACTGGCCTGTCTCCTGGTAGCGCCTCCATGCTCTGGACACTACACTGACAGACACAGCAAACCTTCTTGCCACAGCTCGCATTGATGTGCTATCCTGGATGAGCTGCACTACCTGAGCCACTTGTGTGGGTTGTAGACTCCGTCTCATGCTACCACTAGAGTGAAAGCACCGCCAGCATTCAAAAGTGACCAAAACATCAGCCAGGAAGCATAGGATCTGAGAAGTGGTCTGTGGTCACCACCTGCAGAACCACTCCTTTATTGGGGGTGTCTTGCTAATTGCCTATAATTTCCACCTGCTGTCTATTCCATTTGCACAACAGCATGTGAAATTTATTGTCAATCAGTGTTGCTTCCTAAGTGGACAGTTTGATTTCACAGAAGTGTGATTGACTTGGAGTTACATTGTGTTGTTTAAGTGTTCCCTTTATTTTTTGGAGCTATATATATATATACACTATATATATATATATATATATATATATATATATAAAAAAACTGGAAATGAATTTATGACATCTTAAACAGCCTCAAGTCTTCTTGGGTATGACGATACAAGCTTGGCACACCTTTTTATTTGGGGAGTTTCTTCCATTCTTCTCTGCAGATCCTCTCAAGCTCTGTCAGGTTGGTTGGAGAGGGTTTCTGCACAGCTATTTTCATGTCTCTCTCGATGATATGTTCGATCAGGTTCAAGTCCGGGCTCTGGCTGGGACACTCAAGGACATTCGGAGACTTGTCCCGAAGCCACTCCTGCGTTGTCTTGGCTGTGTGCTTAGGGTCGTTGTCCTGTCGGAAGGTGAACATTTGCCCGTCTGGTTTTCTTCAAGGATCTCTTAGTACTTTGCTCCGTTCATGTTTCCATCGATCCTGACTAGTCTCCCAGTCCCTGCCACTGAAAAACATCACCATCCTTCACCGTAGGGATGGTGCCAGGTTTCCTCCAGAGGTGACGCTTGGCATTCAGGCCAAAGACCTCAATCCTGGTTTCCTCAGACAAGATAATCTTGTTTCTCATGGTGTGAGAGTCTTTAGATGCCTTTTGGCAATCTCCAAGCAGGCTGTCGTGCCTTTTACTGAGGAGTGGCTTCCGTCTTGCCACTCTACCATAAAGGCATGATTGGTGGCGTGATGCAGAGATGGTTGTCCTTCTGGAAGGTTCTCCCATCTTCACAGAGGAACTCTGGAGCTCAGTCAGAGTGACCATCGGGTTCTTGGTCACCTCCCTGTAGCTATTACATGTGCTAATTTTGTTAGCATTCTGTTAATAGACATCCAATGGGATTTTTTGGTGTCCCCATGTGTAATACTGTAAATACCGGTGTAAGAGAAGGGCGGCATGAGGATATGAAAATCTGGTTACCTCCCAACTCTAATTCGCACCCCTCAACCTTTTCCACATTTTTTGCACTACAGCCTGCATTTGAAATTTATTATTTTTAGATTTTGGGTCACTGGCCTACACACCATAATGTCAAAGTGGAATTACTTTTTTAGACATTTTTACAAATTAATAAAAGCTGAAAACCTGAAATGCCTAGAGTCAGTGAGCGTGGTTACATGCACACAATATTTGATTATTGTAGATAGTCAGGTTAATATACTACACTGAACAAAAATATAAGCACAATATGCAACATTTTTAAACAATTTTACTGAATTACAGTTCATATAAGGAAATTAGTCAATTGAAATGAATTCCTAATCAATGAATTTCACATGACTGGGAGTCAGTGGCGATCAGTGCCATTTAAGATGAGGAAGGATTTGTATATATTTTTTATGAGCATGGCCATATTTCTATTACAGCATATTGGACGACAGAATATATTTTGTATAGTTGTATATAAAATGGAAAACTTTTTTAATGTTTCACTTTTTTATTAAATTCACTGAGGAGGATGTTCCTCCCATTCCTCCTCTGAGGAGCCTACACTGCTGGGAATACAGATATGCATTTGTTGGTCACAGATTATTTTTTAAGGTAAGAGCGAGGTTCAGAAAATCAGTCAGTATCTGGTGTGACCAAAATTTGCCTCATGCAGCGCAACGCATCTCCTTTGCATAGAGTTGATCAGGCTATTGGTTGTGGCCTGTGGACGTTGGAGGTGGCTTATGGTATAGAAATGAACATTCAATTCTCTTGCAACAGCTCTGGTGGACATTCCTGCAGTCAGCATGCCAATTGAATGCTCCATCAAAACTTGAGACATCTGTGGCATTATATTGTGTGACAAAACTGCACATTTTAGAGTGGCCTTTTTATTGTCCCCAGCACAAGGTGCACCTGTGTGTCATGCTGTTTAATCAGCTTCTTGATATGCCACACCTATCCGGCTGATGGATTATCTTGGCAAAGGATAAATCCTCACTAACAGCATGTAAACAAATTTGTGCACAAACATTTGAAAGAAATAAGCTTTTTGTGCTTATGGAACATTTCTGGAATCTTTCATTTAAGCTCATGAAACATAGGACTAACACTTTACATGTTGCATTTATATTTTTGTTTAGCATATATGCTTTATATGCTTAAGAATCACACTTCAGGTTTTTGCGGGAAATAGTGGGTTACCCGGGAGAAATGGAATTTATTAAAAAAACAATACCGGGAAAATATTCAACCCTAATAAATACTTTCCATAGGCAATATATATATATCTTACCCTCAGCAATACTTTGATGGAACTCCTCTGGTTATTGATTGTTTTTGCACAATTGCATTGCTTGTATTGTTGTCGCTGTTGTTTTTGTTATTTCTGCTGCTGCTTTGGATGTTGTCCCCAGTTCAAGTTCTCATCAGTTCTCCCCTACCAAGGAGAGTCAGACAAAACATTTTGTTGAAGAGTCTCGAGCTCCCGGAAGCCTGGCCACCTGACAGTGAAGAGAACCGCTCCCCTACCAAGGAGAGTCAGACAAAACATTTTGTTGAAGAGTCTCGAGCTACCAGGAAGCCTGGCCACCTGACAGTGAAGAGAACCGCCTCCCTACCTGCATACGGGTATAACCAACCATCCATCCTAGACCCTTCCTCTGTGGTGTCTGGCTGCCTGACTCCCTCCCCTGGGGGTTAACACATCCCAGCCCTGCCTGTCTGTCTCATTATGTTCCAGCCCTCCAGTGGTAGAATCTCACCCCTGTCCTGTTACACTGTCTGAGGCGCTGGCAATGAAACAGCCTTTTTAACACCATGTTATAGTGTTCCTACTCTACTGAGGCATTTATGTAGTGCTATTCACACACTAAAGGTAAAAAAAACATTTGCCTGTGGTTTTGTTTTTGTTCAAACTTTTGTCTATTCTCATAGCTCTACATTCTCATAGCTCTACATTCTCATAGCTCTTTTACATGCTTGGAAAGGAACAGAGGGTTTTGTGTTTCTGAGAAAGAAGAGAAACATCACTGATCATTCATGTTTATTATTGTTCTCTCCCAAGTGTCTGTCTCTATCCTCAGTCACTGGGTTTCTTCACTCTCTGCCTTTAAATCAGACTCACTGTCACACAGTAAACTACACAGCAGAGATAGCGATGGGCCTAGATGAAAACTATGTCAACACTTGAAACGAGAAAAAAAGCACTCATGAAGACGTCAGTAGCAAAACACAAAAGCCACAAGTGTGTGTGTGTGTCCGCTCTCGCCTAGCTCTGCCTGAAGAAGTGTGTAAAGCCTCCTGTCTTTGGTGTGTCAGCAATGAATGACGTGTGCTGTCACTACAGATAAACCAGCCACTGTGTACTATGCCTGCTGTAAGGAGGGGGCAGAGAGAGAGGTGTACTGTCCACAGGACACAGTCACGTGGCCTGGTAGGGCTGGGCAATGTAACACATTTTATCTGATTCATTAGAAAGTACAGTGCCTTGCGAAAGTATTCGGCCCCCTTGAACTTTGCGACCTTTTGCCACATTTCAGGCTTCAAACATAAAGATATAAAACTGTATTTTTTGTGAAGAATCAACAACAAGTGGGACACAATCATGAAGTGGAACGACATTTATTGGATATTTCAAACCTTTTTAACAAATCAAAAACTGAAAAATTGGGCGTGCAAAATTATTCAGACCCTTTACTTTCAGTGCAGCAAACTCTCTCCAGAAGTTCAGTGAGGATCTCTGAAAATTATTCAGCCCCCTTAAGTTAATACTTTGTAGCGCCACCTTTTGCTGCGATTACAACTGTAAGTCGCTTGGGGTATGTCTCTATCAGTTTTGCACATCGAAAGACTGACATTTTTTCCCATTCCTCCTTGCAAAACAGCTCGAGCTCAGTGAGGTTGGATGAAGAGCATTTGTGAACAGCAGTTTTCAGTTCTTTCCACAGGTTCTCGATTGGATTCAGGTCTGGACTTTGACTTGGCCATTTTAACACCTGGATATGTTTATTTTTGAACCATTCCATTGTAGATTTTGCTTTATGTTTTGGATCATTGTCTTGTTGGAAGACAAATCTCCGTCCCAGTCTCAGGTCTTTTGCAGACTCCATCAGGTTTTCTTCCTGAATGGTCCTGTATTTGGCTCCATCCATCTTCCCATCAATTTTAACCATCTTCCCTGTCCCTGCTGAAGAAAAGCAGGCCCAAACCATGATGCTGCCACCACCATGTTTGACAGTGGGGATGGTGTGTTCAACTGTGTTGCTTTTACGCCAAACATAACGCTTTGCATTGTTGCCAAAAAGTTCAATTTTGGTTTCATCTGACCAGAGCACCTTCTTCCACATGTTTGGTGTGTCTCCCAGGTGGCTTGTGGCAAACTTTAAACAACACTTTTTATGGATATCTTTAAGAAATGGCTTTCTTCTTGCCATTCTTCCATAAAGGCCAGATTTGTGCAATATACGACTGATTGTTGTCCTATGGACAGAGTCTCCCACCTCAGCTGTAGATCTCTGCAGTTCATCCAGAGTGATCATGGGCCTCTTGGCTGCATCTCTGATCAGTCTTCTCCTTGTATGAGCTGAAAGTTTAGAGGGACGGCCAGGTCTTGGTAGATTTGCAGTGGTCTGATACTCCTCCTTTCAATATTATCGCTTGCACAGTGCTCCTTGGGATGTTTAAAGCTTGGGAAATCTTTTTGTATCCAAATCCGGCTTTAAACTTCTTCACAACAGTATCTCGGACCTGCCTGGTGTGTTCCTTGTTCTTCATGATGCTCTCTGCGCTTTTAACGGACCTCTGAGACTATCACAGTGCAGGTGCATTTTTACGGAGACATGATTACACACAGGTGGATTGTATTTATCATCATTAGTCATTTAGGTCAACATTGGATCATTCAGAGATCCTCACTGAACTTCTGGAGAGAGTTTGCTGCACTGAAAGTAAAGGGGCTGAATAATTTTGCACGCCCAATTTTTCAGTTTTTGATTTGTTAAAAAAGTTTGAAATATCCAATAAATGTCATTCCACTTCATGATTGTGTCCCACTTGTTGTTGATTCTTCACAAAAAATACAATTTTATATCTTTATGTTTGAAGCCTGAAATGTGGCAAAAGGTTGCAAAGTTCAAGGGGGCCGAATACTTTCGCAAGGCACTGTATGTTTTTGATCGATATTCCAAATGCTTTTATCGCATTACTCGACTTTGTTATGAGCTGCATGTTCTCATTCTGTATTTTTGGTCTCATCTCTTTCGCTCCTCTGTGCTGTGTGCACCTTCCCATTTACACCAGAGATCTGTATATAATGAAGAAATTCACGTCTCCGCCCTAACAATGGGATTCGTTGTCCCAAAGGCGGGAAGGCAGGCGACAGGCTTAGGTCCAAAATAAGCCCATAGAAACGCATTGGCCTCATTTTGGACAGATTTTTAGCGAGAGTGAAACCTCTTGCTTCGCCTCTATGATTTACACACACATCAAGCCCGTCCCCCCCGTCTCTCACTCCAACAAAGTTCGGAGATGTCATCTTGCTCTGACCAGCGGTTTCAACTCGCTATTTGCATTTGAGATTTGGTCCACCAAAACACATCGAGACATTATTTTACTGTAATAGAGGAGAAGTTAACTTTTCTAATGATACCCTTTTTAGGTCACAACTACTCAAATTGTGGGCAGAGCAGACACTACTAAAACGAGAGTATCAATGAACATTGATTCTGCTCAGTTTGTCCTGCGCAGCATTGGGATACCGCTAGCAGCATTTTAGAACAAAGACTGTTATACTAGCTGTCTGGTCTGTGTTTTGTAAATGTGAAGTAAGAATAAACACAACTATATAAAGAATTGGCAACTCGTTCTCATTCTGAGAAATAAGGTAGGCCACTTGATTTCAACATCTGAACAAAGTGGAGAGGCTAACATGCTTTTCAAACAGTTGGAGGTGGACAGAAAGGTCTGTTCATAACAATTCAACTGTTCAACCTTGTTAGCTAGAAAATTGATCCAAGTTGTCTAAACTTGAAATATAAAGATTAGCTGGCTAATCACTAGCATGTGGGCTTGAGAGATTGTTGATGAGACCTGTGTTCATTTTCTATAGCCTGATGGCTGCTACAAGAAGTTATTAGTGAATGTGAATTAGTCATGGTTCTGGTTAAATTTGTAACAAAAAAGGGCATTTTCATAGACAGACCAGATTAGTGATTATTGTAATAAAAATCAGGTTAAACTATTTTGATAAAATAATTAAATTATTAGTGAGTGGTTATGGAAGGCTTATATTTGGCCTAGGTATAACTTCACACGCCCTGAATTTATTAGATTATTCCTGACTGTTTTAAATGCAGTGAATTTTACCTTTAATTGTACAGCAACTCTTATTTTGAGAAAACATTTTTAAAAATCTAGATATATTGTGAAATGCCCATAAGTTTGAGAAGATCGAGATATAATTGTCAGGCCATATCGCCCAGCCCTATGGCCTGGACTCGTAGCACAGAGGAGGTGATACTTGGGTGAGTTGTTAACTGAACGTTCCAGCCGTGCCCAATGTGCGCTAGTAGATCAAATCAGAGCTGTGACCCAACTGTCACAAATATCACACTCCTGCACCCAGAACTCACAGTAAGAGCTGGGCCAGAAATAAAAGACTGGCTACATGGATCTCTGGGACGTTCATTTATTTTAGGTGCAGGTAGGCTTTTTTTTAGATATTTTTTACACCACCACTTGCCTGTACTGTTTACACCAGGCAGAAGCAAACCGTTTTCATGAACGGGGTACATAAACTGGCCACTGAGTATATATCAAATACCACTAGGGATGCACAATATCGGCAATTTAAAAAAAAATATATATATATATATATATATTGTAACTTTACGATTACGATTTGACTTGTGATAAAGATCAAAACCCATGGGTGAACTGTTGGAATCATAGACATGTAATTATTTATATTAAAGGGGAAGCTTACCTAAAATCCAAAATGTCCCAAGTGATTCCGTACATTGATGTATCATGTGACTTGTGATGTGTTTTTGTGTCCTGCTAGCTCTGCTCCGCTGTCAAAGAGCAGTTGAGAAATCTGTGAATTGTGGACATTCTTTCTTTTATTGAAAGCGTATGGCGGAATGAGTTCATGTTTGGAACAATCTGTTGACTGCATTTGACCTAACAGAACAGCATGCAAACTTCTAGTGAATCTAACAGCGAGGAGGAGGACCTGCACTGCTTGTGTGACTGGGAGTGAGGAGTTCTGTGTGGGAAGCAGCCACAAGCGGGTAGAGGTGGATAGAGATGACAGCGAACTATAAAAACAGACATTACACTGAGTGGCCTTTTCAGAATATTGTGATATGGATAGCTCTTATGATATCTATCTCTTGCGATGTGGTATTGCACATGTCAATATTGAGATCTTGATGTGAATTTGATTCATTGTGCAGCCCAACTATGAACCTAGGCAGAGCAGCCTAATACAGGTCATTGTAGCAAAGTCCTTGGCTAATAATATTGAAATTGAGAATTATTTATTTCCCACTTCAGAAGTAGATAATTTGTTCCTTTCTCTTGACATTGCAATTGGCTCACTGGTTTTGTGCAGTGGGTTGTGGTTCCCTGTGTGTGAAGTGAGATTGTGAGTGCAGTCTGTTGGTGTTGGCTGCTTTCTGCTGTGTGTGGAATGATGGTAACAGCTGGTTTGTGTGTCTTTCTGTGGCCTGGCTCTCCTGTGCTGCTGCTGCTCTGTCAGAGGATCCAGCAGAGGTTCTGTGGTTATGGGCTCCTGGTGTTATGGGCCTTGGTATTGGGCAGCAGGGACAGAGAGCAGCAGGAACTGGTTGGGGGTAGACCATTGTGTGTCCCTCATACAGACAGGCCTACACTCTGAGCAGACGGGACAGTGATGTGACTACTGTGGAAGCTAGCTAGGGTTGTAAAATGGCACAGTGAGAATAGTCAGTGTTTATTGACTGTGCCCAAAGTGCTGTGATCTTATGTGCTTTGTTAAAATAACACTGTCCCATTACAGTGACAAAAAAATATGGGGCACAGTTCCAAGCTATTTAAAAGGTAATTTAAAGGCTAGCCTACACGATGTGGAATGTGCTTGATTTCTTTCAGATAACCTAAGACCCCTGAAGTCATGCAAATGTCATTTCTGCTTTTATTTATACCTGTGCAGAGACTTTTACAGCTGCTGGTCTAGGATCATTCATTACAGTTTTGATTGACCTATAATTCACCAGGCTTTCTTTCTGCTGTTGGTATTAGTGATTTTTTTCCCCCCCTTTTAATCAATGTTCCAAGAGCCAGTGGGTCAGAATTAGATGTGGTGTCTGTCTGCCGCGCCGGCTGGAGTGGATGATGTGCAAATGGACGCCATGTGTGTCACTTTACTTTGGGGGGAGAGACAGGAGAACACAAAGGGGGAATTCTAGTGTCTCTGAATGGTTGATGGGGAAACCGAGAGACAGACATTCACGGCATCAATTCATCATTTCATTGAGACATCAGTCAGAAATATACGCAATCATTTACTCAAGTGTAGACATTTCTTCTAGAGAGCACGGCACTATCTTGACGACATAAAATGGCAAGTTATGGGAAAAATGTGTGCTGTGGAGATATGTCATTTTTGCGATGTGTTTTTTCTCACAGCTCAGATGTAACATATACTATGCGTTCTTTACCGGTCTTCACAGTAAACCTGCTCCTACTGGCACTGTAAGCCTGCTTCTACTGACACCGTAAACCTGCTTCTACTGACACCGTAAGCCTGCTTCTGCTGAGAGAGACAGAGTGAGCAAGAAGAGTTTTGTGTTTATGCACCGGTCTTTCTCTGGAGACGAAAGGAAGGGTTTGCCACAGTCTGCGCTCATACTTGGATGTTGCTCGGGCCCTCACTGGGTTGTGCTATGCTCCAGACTCTCTATTCTGCTCAGTCAACCCTGGATGTCAATGCTCAGGGATCTTTTATGATGAACTAGTAATGGAATCTCCCTTGCCTTCACATTCCAAAGATGTGACTTTTGTATCTCCATTTTCCGTTCATGTAACACCCTCCCTGCTAAACAGAGCAAGGTATGCCCAATGTTTACACCCCCAAGATATGGTATTGTTGAGAATATGAGTGTATTACATCCAAGGCTGCAAAGGGAGGGTAGATTACTTGAAACCTTTGAAGTTAACCAGTAAACTACAATAATTTTGGTATCTTTCAAGGTTTTTATGTAATCTATCATAAGACATCTAGTGTCCGTTTTGGGTACTTCAAATTACCACAGGTGTCTGTAATTATCTCTAGCCCTCTTTGAAGCCTTATCACATGTAAAATATATGAAATAATTAAATAAGATATATAATTAAATAAGATGATAAAAAATATATATATATATATGAGAAGGCTGTAAAACATTATCCTAAATTCAAACCATAAACTCTGAATATCATTGGTGTTTAATATGAGGGTTTCAGCATGAAATATCCTTTATACTTTTTTACACACTTGTATTTATTTTATTATGTCAGTATGTATTTGTTGTCAATGTTTTGGCATCAAACTGGTGGCAATTCTGAAAAAAGTTAATAGTTAGATGAGTTGTAGAGGTAGTTGAAAACAATGCCATTGTTGATTTAGATATTTTTTTTCATTTATTAGGCTATTTCTTTTCTTGAACCATATGGACAATATGGACACAGATATAAAACATTAATACTGTGTATAAAAATGACAAACGATCACACCATGTCTGTTATCATAGACTGGCAAGACAATAACAAAGTTCCCTCTTCATTAAAGATTTATTGCAACACTCATTGTTTGTGTATTTGAGTTGTTCTGAAGTGCAATGACTAACACGAAGACATTTCAGGGGCTATTGTTGACCAAAAGGATTGACAGCTGGAAATAAATAGTCAAGCAAACCAGTTAGCCTATCTGTTTTCATATTTTGAAATAGGCCAACTGTCAGGGATGGAACTATGCTATTGGAGCATCCTGTGCTGAAAGCCACTCAAATATATTTTAGGAACTGGCATTTAATGTTACCATATTACCATATTCTAGACCATTTGAGAGCGTGGGATTGCGGAGTCTCATTCATAACAGGAAATGACGTCTCTTATTTTTCCGTCTGACTGAATTTAAACGATTGTGAATAATACATACTCATTCCCATAGACCAGGGGTGTTTTCCTTTCAATTAAGACCTAGACAACCAGGTGAGGGGAGTTCCTTACTAATTAGTGACAATAAATAATCAATCAAGTACAAAGGTGGAGTGAAAAACCCGCAGACCCTTGGCCCTCCATGGAATGAGTTAGACATGTGCCATAGACTGAGCTGTCACATGATGGTATTTGTGCCATTGTGAGTAAGAGTTAGGCTTCCTCAGAGCACTGGTCTCGGATCAGATCAACCTTTCCTTCCTATGTCTGTTCTGATTTATGAAGTGAAATGTGCTCTGGCCTTGCTCTAAAGCCCTTCCAGTGAGTGATGCTGTGTTTAGTGACGAGTGTTCTTCTCCCTGTCTGTATGTCTCCCTCCCACCCTGTCTGTCTGTCTGTCTGTCTGTCTTGACGAGTAGTGTTCTCCCTGTCTCTGTCTGTCTGTCTGTCTGTCTGTCTTGACGAGTGTTCTTCTCCCTGACTGTATGTCTCCCTCCCACACTGTCTGTCTCCCTCCCACACTCTGTCTCCCTATCTTGACGAGTGTTCTTCTCCCTGTCTGTCTGTCTGTCTTGACGAGTGTTCTTCTCCCTGTCTGTCTGTCTTTCTTTCTTGACGAGTGTTCTTCTCCCTGTCTGTCTGTCTTTCTTTCTTGACGAGTGTTCTTCTCCCTGTCTGTCTGTCTTTCTTTCTTGACGAGTGTTCTTCTCCCTGTCTGTCTGTCTGTCTTGACGAGTGTTCTTCTCCCTGTCTGTCTGTCTTTCTTTCTTGACGAGTGTTCTTCTGTCTGTCTGTCTGTCTTGACGAGTGTTCTGTCTGTCTGTCTGTCTTGACGAGTGTTCGTCTGTCTGTCTGTCTGTCTTGACGAGTGTTCGTCTGTCTGTCTGTCTTGACGAGTGTTCTTCTGTCTGTCTGTCTTGACGAGTGGTCTGTCTGTCTGTCTTGACGAGTGTTCTTCTGTCTTTCTTGACAAGTGTTCTTCTGTCTGTCTTGACGAGTGGTCTGTCTGTCTGTCTGTCTGTCTGTCTGTCTGTCTTGACGAGTGTTCTTCTGTCTTTCTTGACAAGTGTTCTTCTGTCTGTCTTTCTTTCTTTCTTGACGAGTGTTCGTCTGTCTGTCTGTCTGTGTCTGTCTGTCTGTCTGTCTGTCTTTCTTGACGATTGTTCTTCTGTCTGTGTCTTTCTTTCTTTCTTGACGAGTGTTCTTCTGTCTCTGTCTGTCTGTCTTTCTTGACGAGTGTTCTTCTGTCTGTGTCTTTCTTTCTTGACGAGTGTTCTTCTGTCTGTCTTTCTTTCTTTCTTGACGAGTGTTCGTCTGTCTGTCTGTCTGTCTGTCTTTTTTGACGAGTGTTCTTCTGTCTGTGTCTTTCTTTCTTGACGAGTGTTCTTCTGTCTGTGTCTTTCTTTCTTGACAAGTGTTCTTCTGTCTGTGTCTTTCTTTCTTTCTTGACGAGTGTTCGTCTGTCTGTCTGTCTGTCTGTCTGTCTTTTTTGACGAGTGTTCTTCTGTCTGTGTCTTTCTTTCTTGACGAGTGTTCTTCTGTCTGTGTCTTTCTTTCTTTCTTGACGAGTGTTCTTCTGTCTGTGTCTTTCTTTCTTTCTTGACGAGTGTTCTTCTGTCTGTCTGTCTTTTTTGACGAGTGTTCTTCTGTCTGTGTCTTTCTTTCTTGACGAGTGTTCTTCTGTCTGTGTCTTTCTTTCTTTCTTGACGAGTGTTCTTCTGTCTGTGTCTTTCTTTCTTTCTTGACGAGTGTTCTTCTGTCTGTGTCTTTCTTTCTTTCTTGACGAGTGTTCTTCTGTCTGTGTCAGTCTAGCCTAGCGGCAGGGTCTCTGTGTTCTCCCCTGGTAGTACAGTGCACATGGCAAGGGACTCTCTCAGTTCAGTTCATGACATGTGCTGTGCTGCTGAACACCGGGGACTCAACAATGCCGATATGAAAACACTCCCTACCAGCCCAAGCCACATTTTATTCTCATAAAACATAAACTTATTACTCTCACACTTGGCTACAAGAAGACATTTTTTAGGTGTTTTGCAACATAGTTGTAGGATTCAAATTCAAACGGTTTTAAATCCCATGGAGCAGGAGCAGCTCTGACTAAAGCTGATCTGCTGTTTCCACTGTATTCTATTGGGTTAGAAGGGAATGCTCCATAGCTTTGTGTTAGAACTTCTCCCAGTGCCTGGAGGCCCAGGTTACAGGGCTGTGAGTTGTGCCCAGAGCCCAGACATCTTGTGTAGCCTACCACTGTGGCATTTTGTACTGCTCACACAGCACTGTGGCAGGCAGCAGAGCTGACCTTTATTTCACTGATTCTAGAAGGGCCTTAGTGTTTCCTTATGAAATTCAGGTGAGGGTAACGAGCTATGGGGCCCATTGCTCTCATTGTGTAATGATGTGTGAGCATCATGAAAACAGGAGAAGTGTAAACTTTGTTTGTTTTAGTGTTTTTGGTCACCTCAGGGCCTGTTGGCACCCAGAATGAGATGCACATAGAGAGAAAGCTGGAGGCAAGTGACCGCTGAGATAATTGTAAAATAAAAACGTTGTGCCTGGGCCAGCGGCCAGCGGTGGGCCCTTGTTTGTAAATGATTTACTTGACGACAGGCAATTTCTCTCACTCACTCTCCTCGCTTTCGCTCTCTCCCTCCTCCTCTCTCTCCATCTCCCTCCTTCTCTCGCTCTCTCTCTCTCCATCTCCCTCCCTCTCTCGCTCTCTCCCTCTCTCGCTCTCTCCCTCCTCCTCTCTCTCCATCTCCCTCCCTCCCTCTCGCTCTCTCCCTCCTCCTCTCTCATCTCCCTCCCTCCCTCTTGCTCTCTCCCTCCTCCTCTCTCTCCATCTCCCTCCCTCTCTTGCTCTCTCCCTCCTCCTCTCTCTCCATCTCCCTCCCTCCCTCTCTCGCTCTCTCCCTCCTCCTCTCTCTCCATCTCCCTCTCGCTCTCTCCCTCCTCTCGCTCCATCTCCTTCCCTCCCTCTCTCGCTCTTTCCCTCCTCCTCTCTCTTCATCTCCCTCTCTCCATCTCCCTCCCTCTCTCGCTCTCTCCCGCCTCCTCTCTCTCCATCTCCCTCCCTCCCTCTCTCGCTCTCTCTCTCCCTCTGATAGATGGTGGCTCTGTTCGCATGCTTGTTATTGGCCTGAGTTCTAGGGCTCAGGCGCTAGGCTTTGTTTATGAGAGGAGCCTGCTCTGATTCCATGATAAAGCCAGATGTTCCCATACAAGGCCTCCAGCCTCCTCGATCTGGCACTCATGTCCATATCAGGTATAGTCTTCCTGTTGTACTCAAGCCTCCCAGGCTCAACACTAGCTGCTGTCTGGCCTTTAATTGGGCGCCTCAACGCTTGGCTCTAACACAGCTGCATATGAAGGACACTAATGGAAGTGTTTATACTTCAATACAACAGAGCCTTTTTAATATACAACGTGTCAATTCTTCCCACTATGTATACTGTAATGTGTAAAAAAAGCCCTGTATGTAATGTGTAAAAAAAGCCCTGTATGTAATGTGTAAAAAAAGCCCTGTATGTAATGTGTAAAAAAAGCCCTGTATGTAATGTGTAAAAAAAGCCCTGTATGTAATGTGTAAAAAAAAGCCCTGTATGTAATGTGTAAAAAAAGCCCTGTGTGTAATGTGTAAAAAAGCCCTGTGTGTGATGTGTAAAAAAGCCCTGTGTGTGAGTTCAGAGTAACAGGGTTATTTTCCAAAAGAACGTAAGCAGATATGTGAGGAACCGGAAAAATGGAGCCCCACTTTCATTCATGTGCCTAACTAGTGTTTAAATACCTGTGCTGGATGTCCATGTGAGGTGTGTGCCCTACTTTCCCTGATCCATCTCTTACCTCAGCCTTTCTTAAAGTATGCGTTGCAACCCAAAGTGGGTCCCAGAAAAAAAAAAAGTAAGTCAGCTAGCTTGGAATTGTTGTCGTTTTATAACAGGTGATGGATGATAAGCAGAAATTTGATTTAATAAAAATAATTGAACCTTTTTATTTAGCTACCCAAGTCCGTTAAGAACAAATTCTTATTTACAATGACTGACCCTGGCCAAACCCGGACAACGCTGGGCCAATTGTGCACCGCCCTATGGGACTCCCAATCACGGCCGGATGTGATGCAGCCTGGATTCGAACCTGGTACTGCAGTGACGCCTCTTGAGACATAGTAAGGGAGTACTATCTCTCATAGTAGTAGATGTGAGTTTCTCTTTCAAACAATATTCTGGCCTTGTACACAGCTAATAGCTAACGTTAGCCAAAGCAAGCTAGGTAGCTACTAAGAGTGCAACCCTAAGTAACAGTACAGGTGAAGATGAAAAATGATCAGGCCTACGGTACATCTTAATGTAAGTTATTGTTGGAAATAAGTCTAGGTTGGAACCGTTGCTGTTAAAATACAAGTAATACATTTACTCTGAACTGGAATAAACTGATTGAAGCAAGCTATTTTTTGAGGCAAACACTCACACAGTTTTGGGTTGCTCATCTACAGCAGGAAGTGGTCTCCTGCCTAAATTAGAAAGCAGTAGATGTTCTGATCCAGTTGGGCACCACATACCTATGCGAGTCAGGGTTCTCAAGGTACTGACATACTTAAAGTAAAAATCTAATTGCTTACCTACAAGCCCTTAAACAACAATGCAGTTTAAAAAAATAATATACATATTACCTGCATTGTTTTTTATTGTTGTTCCATGTTATTTATTTATTTATTTATTTATTTATTTATATATATACATACACACACAATTGAAGTCGGAAGTTTACATACACTTAGGTTGGAGTCATTAACTCGTTTTTCAATCACTCCACAAATTTCTTGTTAACTAACTATAGTTTTGGCAAGTCGCTTAGGACATCTACTTTGTGCATGACACAAGTAATTTTTCCAACAATTGTTTACAGACAGATTATTTCACTTATAATTAACTGTATCACAAGTCAGAAGTTTACATACACTAAGTTGACTGCCTTTAAACAGTTTGGAACATTCCAGAAAATGTTCTGATAGGCTAATTGACATAATTTGAGTCAATGGGAGGTGTACCTGTGGATGTATTTCAAGGCCTACCTTCAAACTCAGTGCCTCTTTGCTTGACATGGAAAAATCAAAAGAAATCAGCCAAGACCTCACACAAAAATTGTAGACTTCCACAAGTCTGGTTCATCCTTGGGAGCAATTTACAAACGCCTGAAGGTACCACGTTCATCTGTACCAACAATAGTTCGCAAGTATAAACACCGTGGGACCACGCAGCCGGCATACCGCTCAGGAAGGAGACGCGTTCTGTCTCCTAGAGATGAACATACTTTGGTGCGAAAAGTGCAAATCAATCCCAGCACAACAGTAAAGGACCTTGTGAAGATGCTGGAGGAAACCGAGTCCTATATCGACATAACCTGAAAGGCTGCTCAGCAAGGAAGAAGCCACGACTCCAAACCCGCCATAAAAAAAGCAACCTCACATGGGGACAAAGATCGTACTTTTTGGAGAAATGTTCTCCGGTCTGATGAAACAAAAACATAAAATATAAATATATTATAAATAAAATCAATCATTTAACCACTGCGCCACCCGGGAGGCCCTAACCTAAAACTTCTTAACTGGGAATATTGAAGACAGATGTTATAAGGAACCACCAGCTTTCATATGTTCTGAGCAAGGAACTTAAACGTTAGCTTTTTTACATGGCACATATTGCACTTTTATTTTATCTCCAACACTGTGTTTTTGCATTATTTGAAACCAAATTGAACATGTTATGGGGTGGTAATCATTTAGGCAGGTTACCTTCCCTTCCTTGGGCACAGGGACCATGGTGGTCTGCTTGAAACATGTAGGTATTACAGACTCGGTCAGGGAGAGGTTGAAAATGTCAGGGAAGACACTTCCCAGTTGCTTTGAGTACACATCCTGGTAATCCGTCTGGCCCCACGGCTTTGTGAATGTTGACCTGTTTAAAAGTCTTGCTCACATCGGCTACCGAGAACATTATCACACAGTCATCCAGAACAGCTGGTGCTCTCGTGCATGCTTCAGTGTTGTTTGCCTCGAAGCAAGTATACAAGGCATTTAGCTCGTCTGGTAGGCTCTTGTCACTGGGCAGCTCGCGTCTGGGTTTCCCTTTGTGGTCCGTAATAGTTTTCAAGCCCTGCCACATCCGACGAGCGTTAGCTGGTGTAGTAGGATTCAGTCTTAATCCTGTATTGACGCTTTGCTTGTTTGTTGGTTCGTCTGAGGGCATGGTGGGATTTCTTATAAGCACTCGGATTAGTGTCCCACCCCTTGAAAGCAGCCACTCTAGCCTTTAACTCGATGAGGATGTTGCCTGTAATCTATGGCTTCTGGTTGGGATATGTACACTACCGTTCAAAAGTTTGGGGTCACTTAGAAATGTCCTTGTTTTTGAAAGAAAAGCCATTTTTTTGGTCCATTTAAAATAACATCAAATTGATCAGAAATACAATATAGACATTGTTAGTGTTGTAAATTACTATTGTAGCTGGAAACTGCAGATTTTTTATGGAATATCTGCATAGGCGTACAGAGGCCCATTATCAGCAATCATCACTCCTGTGTTCCAATAGCACGTTCTGTTAGTTAATTCAAGTTTATCATTTTAAAAGGCTAATTGATCATTAGAAAACCCTTTTGCAATTATGTTAGCACAGCTGAAAACTGTTGTTCTGATTTAAATAACCAATACAACTGGCCTTCTTAGACTAGTTGAGTATCTGGAGCATCAGCATTTGTGGGTTCGATTACAGGCTCAAAATGGCTAGAAACAAAGAGCTTGCTTCTGAAACTCGTCAGTCTATTCTTGTTCTGAGAAATGAAGGATATTCCATGCGAGAGATTGCCAAGAAACTGAAGATCTCGTACAACACTGTGTACGACTCCCTTCACAGAACAGCACATACTGTCTCTAACCAGAATAGAAAGAGGAGTGGGAGGTGCACCACTGAGCAACAGGACAAGTACATTAGTGTCTAGTTTGAGAAACGGACGCCTCACAAGTCCTCAACTGGCAGATTCATTAAATAGTACCCGCAAAACATGAGTCTCAACGTCAACAGTGAAGAGGTGACTCCGGGATGCTGGCCTTCTAGGCAGAGTTGCAACGAAGAAGCCGTATCAGATTGGGCAATAAAAATAAAAGATTAAGATGGGCAAAAGAAAACAGACACTGGACAGAGGAACTAACTAATTAAGTTACCCTACATTCAAGTCCCCGGCCACTAGGAGAGCTGCCTCTGGATGAGCATTTTCCTGTTTGCTTATGGACCTATACAGCTCGTTGAGTGCCGTCTTAGTGCCAGCATCGGTTTGTGGTGACAAATAGACAACTTTGAAAAATATAGATGAGAAATCTCTTGGTAAATAGTGTGGCCTACAGCTTTTAATGAGATACTCTACCGCAGGCGAGCAAAACCTTGAGACTTCTGTAATATTAGATTTTGTGCACCAGCTGTTATTTCAAAAAGACACAGATCGTCACCTCTTGTCTTACCGGAGGCAGCTGTTCTATCTTGCGGATGGACCAAAAACCCAGCCAGATGTTTATCTATGTCGTTCTTCAGCCACGACTCGGTGATACACAAGATATTACAGTTTTTAATGTCCCATTGGTAGGATATCCTTGATCGGAGCTCATCCATTTTGTTATCCAATAATTGTACGGTGGCTAATAGGACTGATGGTAGAGGGAGTTTACTCACTCGCCAAGAATTCTCAGAAGGCCTCTCCGTCTTTTCTTTATGCAAATGACGGGGATTTAGGCCCGTTCCAAAGAAAGCAGTATATCCTTCGCATCGGGCTCGTTCAAGAACAAATCTTTGTTTAGTTCGAGGTGAGTAATCGCTGTTCCTCCGGCGCCATTTCAGGAAATGGGCTCAATGCTGAGCATGACCTCAGTGTTAGACTGTCAAAAACTGAGCCCAGAATAGACATGCTTATTGAAAACTTCAACCAGCCCCACACCTCTCATTAGGACTGTGTGTGTTTTTTCTGGTTTACATCCGTGTGATGTGATCAATCAGTTTATTCCAGTTCAGAATTAAAATGATGTATTGTAACATCAACAGTTCCAACCTATACAGATTTGTGTTTTTAATGGGAAAAAATAAATAGGAATAGAAATTACATTTCTATTTCATTATTTGTTTTTGACTATATTGTTTTTGTTTTAGGCATAAAGGCAATGAAATGTACCAATATTTACATATAGTTGCATATTTTCCTAAGCTTGGGTCCAAGGAAAACACAGAATTTCTCATTTGGGTCCCAGGCTGAAAAAGTTGAAGACCCCCTGTTCTAGATTGTGATGATCATTTAGGTATGTTTTTGAATGGCCTGCCATGGAAATGTCAAAATACACTACAAGCTTGGTCTCTGAGTGTGTAAGGGCCACACCAGGCTGAAGTCAGCCAACAGCAGGAGTTTTCTCTTGGTTTGTACAGTAGGCCAGGTTTCTGGATGTAATGTCACCCCTATGAGCTCTGAAGAGTACAAACCTCTAATACTCTCCCCATCGTTCACAGTGTAATTACAGTATAAATGCCTGCCTGCCTGCCTGCCGTCTGTCCTCTCGAAAAGTTACTTCCACAACACCAGTAGGCCTAGCCCACATTTTGACTTGGACATGTAGTGAGCTAGGGAGGTTGGAATGTTTTATAGTTCCTGTATGTAAACACTTAAAAATGCCAAAAGATGTGCTGAAAATATTGTCAGCGAACATGTTCTTCCACACAGTTAGATCACCAAGAGAAAGAGGTTCTGTAAACAGAACTTCTGGCCAATGAAGAATCCAGGGTTGATGGTTCCACTGGACTCATGGGATGTTGAAAGGGGAGTGGAAACAGTCGAGCCACTCAGGAGAGGACCTACAAAGTTATTTCACATCCATAAATTATCTGTTCATAAATTTCAGGTGAAATATAGAAGCTGCCCGGGCTGTCGCACAAATTGTCCATTTTGTGCGTCACTGGGTCAACATTCTCTTTCATAATTGCTTGTGTTAAATGTAGATAAACCCGGGATCTTTTTATGAACACGCAGATCAGCAAATGAAAGTAAAGCAAAAAGGAGTGCTTATGATTGAGAAGGACTATTCCAGGTATTTATGCTGCCAGGGCACCCTGCCCATACTCTCCACAGATCATGGATCCCTATTTGCTCTAAAGCCTGTCGGCTGGTGCATTGCTGAGGTCCAAGTCGAGGGGATATTAAGCAAAGATGAAACTTAACGTGCACGAAACACAGCACACTGCCTACATCTATTTCTAGGACGATGATTTACTGAGCGGTCGCCAATAAACTTTGGATCAAACTCCTCTCGCTGAGATTAAATCCCTTTTACTGGGAATATACATGTTATGTTTTTTTTTAATCTGAGGTATATAAATTGTATTATCAGGCCTATCTTCTCAGAATTGCAGTGTTTTTGTTATTTGCTTGTTCATAACTATATAAATGGAATCTCCACATTTTGCTCGGGGTTCTGTTTTGGATATTTCATGAAATTGAAAACAAATTTTTCCTTGTTTTTCTAATTCTTCCTCATCATCGCTCATTGAAATCAATCAGCATATAATACATTATATGTGAATCAAAATATAAACTCACATGTCAGAAAACAAAACTGTTTGTAGATTGAATTTATTTTCCCTTTTAAACAATGCGCAAGGAATGCTTTTATTGAAAAAAATAATTGTCTCTGATCATGTAGCTAATCTATTAATCTATTACGATATAGGCCTATAAAATCCTGATTAGTGATTTTCCAGTAGAATCCTATAGGATTCACATATCATTAATTATATGCTGATTTGATTTCAGCATTTGTTGATAATAAAATCTGAAAATACTCTGGATACATTTAGTAACATGATAAGAATATTCCAGGAAAATGTGGGATAGGTGCAACATAAGACAAAAAAAATGACAAGGGTTTGAGTGAGAGGAATAACTGGTGTGTCCAAGTGGCCACGCTTCTCTCCAAAGTGTGCACACTTCCTAAGTCATTTCAATGAACTTGTATGACCCAAAGAAGTGTCTTCACCTGTAAAGTGTATTTTTTACATTTTCTTTAGCTCCCCTAGCAGTTGCCCAATTAGCAGCAGGGAGGGGGTGCTCAAGTTCAGAACGGCTGTCAATCAAAACCCAAACAGAGCTGTTACACAGAGACACTGAGAACTGACACAATTTATAGGATGTTACTGTGAAGCTACTGCGTTCCAATTTAGGCGCTTTTCAGTGCCCAAATCTGACATTTTCAACCCGTATATGGTTACGAGTGTAAAGGGCTACAGTGAAGACTTGGATGCCAGCAGTGTGTTAGTGGTGCGTTTCGGCAGAGTTGTGGCCTTTGCTTTGGCTTGGTGAGTGAAGGGAATAGCCTATATCTCACTCCTGTCCTGTGTGTGACGGCTGGACACTGCCTGTCACACAACCCCTAGAGCTCCTCGGCTTTCCAGGAAAGTCCCATCTGGAATGATCACCTAGTCTCCTGTAAATCGGTTTGTTGTTGTAAAAGGTGGATGTTCCAGGGGAGCTTATTTGACAGATATTCCATCAGGCATTTTATATCCAAAAATATATCAGAAAACATGACAAACTTTCTCTGAAACAGACCATAGTTTCAAACCATAGTTTTAGATCCACAATTCTCAAGTTGCCTTTTAATCAACTTTGGGAACAAAGTGGTCCAATCCTGTGTTCTTTGTCTAAGCTGAGCCGTGGTGGCTGTTCTTCTGTAGAGTTATGGTAGTGAGCACAGCAGAACTGTAATGGGCCATTTGAGACTGAAACATGCCATTGTGGGAAAAAGTTCATCATTGACGTAATATGGTTGACCTTACTCAGACTGTGGCATTTTTGTTGTTCCTGCAAAACACGTGTTTGTCATTATGCAAGCTCCGCTCCGTCTGGCCTGCAGCCAGGAGCAAAACCTCAACTATGAGAAGCAGAGCTGACAGTTGAGCTGAGATTTTCTCCTCTAAGCTCCGCATTCCTGTTTCAACATAATACCCTGTCAGTCACCTCATCAACTCCTTTTAGCCTAAATACTGGAGGCAAGTCTGTCTTACACACGTACATTCATAACAACTGGAGTATATTTATTTATCTCTCTCTGCTCTGTAAATTGTTTCACTGTCTTTTTCTGTTATTTTCTAATCCTAAACAAAACTGAACCAGGTTGATGATCCTTCCCCTCCATAACAACAGCCCTTATTGTAGTAGAGACATATGAGAGGGCAGAGAAGACTGCAGGTAGTAGAGTGAGGTAGAGATCTGCTAATAGGAGATGGGAAGTAAAACATCACAAGGAGAAGAAGGCTTCAGAGCTGGGGCTTCACAGCAGAACAGAGCAACAGCACAACACTTTCACTTTAGATTTACTGCTTGACTGGATTGAGTTTCTCTCGCCAGGCGCCACAAACACTCGCTGGGCGTCCTGTCCCAGAGCCAGGCCCTGGAGGAGCAGGCCTCTGGTGACCTGTCTGGGCCCTGCTCTCTAGCCTTCTGGCCCATGCCCTGGGGCTGCCCCTGTTCCACAGCTGTCAAACCTCTGGATGGACAGGGGCTGGAGCGGTGGCCCGGGCAGAGTCAGTCCCTGGGGGAGCTTAACGTGGGAGTCTCTCTCTGTGGTTCATTAATTGCTGTGGTGCAGGGGTTGGGTAGTGGTTTGGAGGGAGAGGGGGTGGTAATGGTTAGGCTCCGGCGGGGGGGAGACCTGGCCTTCTACAGGCCTGCGTCATCAGCTCTGTCTGGGCTGCGGGCTGCAGGCAGGTGGCCCCGGGCAGGAGAGATGTAAATCACTGAGCTGCAGCAGCTGGTCACACTCCTGGACCAGGTACAGACAGGCTTTTCGGTGGCCCAGATGCGCGCACACACACACACGACTGACTCCAATCAAAACCATGTTGCTGTGTACAGGTTTAATTTGGTGGCATTTGTATTTTTGTCAGGTTTCATTTTTTTTTTTGCCTAGTTAAAACCCATTGTGAATTGTTTGTAGTGCTCCTGTTCTGTGTTTCTATGCTGTGCCAAGAATGTGGAGAGGAGAGGCAAGCTATGGGCAGAGGAAGGGCAGCCAAGACTGGGCATGTCTGCCGTGACTCGCAGACGTCCGCATCCACAACGGGTCCTGTCCGTCTCGAGACAGGATGCCGAGCCCAGTGTCTCCCTCCCAATCACTCTCTATGTCCATGTCCGACTCCCTGTCCAAGCTCCATCCCATTCCCTGTTGCAGTCCCAGTCCCCGTTGTGGACCCTATCCCCGTCTTCCAGTCCACATCCCTCATCACAGTGCTGGGATCAGCTCCTGGCTCTGGCTCAGGACACACTTTTCCATCTACTTTTCAGGAGTTCCATGTTGCATGACTGTATTTCTTTCCCTTGGTGGTTTGTCTCTGGTCTGGTCTCTGGTGTTTCCCTGTGAGGGGCCACAGCTGGCCATCAGATCCACACACAGAGCCAGGAAACCAACCCTCCCCTCCAAAAGTAAAGTTGCCTTAAGTAGCCTTGTTCAAGCCAGAACAGCCCATAGGGCAGGAGCATGTCCCCTTTTTCTGTAGCGTGAGACAGCTTCATGTACAAGGCCTAGACAGGAAGGCAGTCTATTGCAGGGTCAACAGTATGTGTTGCTGGCTGTATTTGGATGCCGTCATTGCGCTGGTGGTGTTTGGTTTGGTGTCCTGGATCTCTCTGTCCTCCATGTCCTGCAGCAGCAGGAGGATTTAGCTGCTAGCTCATCTAGAGGTGGTTGAATCCTCAAAACTTTTCAGAGTAATAGGGTCCTCAACTAGCATACAGACAGACATAAGCTCACACACACACACACACACACACACACACACACACACACACACACACACACACACACACACACACACACACACACACACACCTATTGCCCTCAACTCTATTCATTTTGGGTTGATGAAATGGACAGTGCATTGTTCAATTCGAGTATAATCTGATGAAATGGACTTTGCTGGCAGATTTGCCTAAGAATTAGGACTTATCATGGTACGTTTGAGCGATCCTGTGACATACAGACATAATCACAAAGAGACCTTGTGATTAAAGGCTTTTGTTGTCCAGCCAAATAAAGACAACTCCGCACAACAGTGTATTTGAAGGAAATAAACAACTGTTTATTTTTGGCTGAATTATCTACCATAGGCGATATACTCATACCCCTCCACAATTGAATGGTTTCTTTAGACATATTTCATATTGTAAAAATCCAGGTTAATATGATAATATCTCCATCGCTGGTATGAGAGAGCGAGAGAGGGGCGCAGGCAAGCCATGGGGGACTGCCTGCTTGGTCTGGGGTATCACGGTGCAGCCCCAGATCAACACTTGAGAGGAGAAGTGGTAGACTGGTGTGAAAAGCCAAGGATGACGCTGTCCTCCAACCCCATTCCCCACTCCAAGAATGTTCCATGGTCCTGCCAGGTTGCCCTGGCGACACGGCTGAGGCTGAGACCACCGGCTGGTCCCCTGCACCCTCCTCACTACGTCAGTCCCCCTGCCAAGACTTTGGATTACAATCCAGGCCATCCGTACCATGGGGGTAGAATAGAGCAGCAGAGACTGACTGCAGGCAGGCTACAGTGATCTACTTAGCTAAGGACAGCTCTTTTCACAGCGATGCAGACTAGTGAACCACCCTATGGATATATTTGTTCTTGTGTCTCCTTCTGCCATTTAGGCTACTCAGTGTCTCTTATCTTTGTTGTGTGTGTGTGCTCTCTGTAGATGTGTATTTCTGTGTGTAATGGCCATATTTCTTCCCAGATGTGACTTTGTCTGGGACTCTAAGAGCTCTGTCCTCATTATCTGTGTGTGTGTCTAAAGAGGGCTGCTGACGCGCTGTGTCTCTCTAGCGGCTGACGTCAGCACTGACCTGCTCCTCTCCATACAAATCCCCAGCTGCCTGTGTCCCCCTTCTCGCATTCCCCCTCGCACTCATTACCCTGCTTTTATGATTTCTAACCTATCTGATCTCACACTCAGTGCTAGTTTAGGGGAAATATAACAAACAGGTCAGTGTAAGACTGGTTTGGACTGATTAACAGCACAAATCACTGCTGTGTTTTAGGAGAATATTCAAGACTAAGTTATGATAAAGATTAACCGGGTATGCAAAATGACATCTTTTAGACATCTTTTCCAGACGTTGAAATCAGGTGCATTTTAGGTGCTGAATGAAAGACGAAAATACTTATTTTCTGGACTTTAAAAAATTATATTTTCGGCCTCCTGGGTGGCGCAGCAGTCTAAGTGCTTGAGGCGTCACTACAGATCCGGATTCAATCCCGGCCTGTGTTGCAGCCGGCTGAGACCGGGAGACCATGAGGCGGTGCACAATTGGCCCAGCGTCGCCCGGGTCAGGGGAGGGTTAGGCCGGCCGGGATGTCCTTATCCCATCGTGCTATAGCAACTCCTGTGGTTGGCCGGGCGCCTGCAAGCTGACACGGTCGCCAGGTGTATGGTGTTTCCTCCGACACATTGGTACGGCTGGCTTCCGGGTTAAGCGAGCAGTGTGTCAAGAAGCAGTGTGGCTTGGCAGGTCGTGTTTCGGAGGACGCATGGCTCTCAACCTTCGCCTTTCCCAAGTCTATACGGTAGTTGCAGCGATGGGACAAGACTGTAACTACCAATTGGATATCACGATATTGGGGAGAAAAAGGGATCAAAACAAAAAAACATTACGGATTTTCCAGACATTGAAAATACAGCATTTACAGACTTTGAAAATACGTCTTTCAGTCATTGATTCTCTGGACAAATGTTAATTGCATATACTTCATTGAGAATGTATCACAATAATCATTCTTCAAGCCTCTTGTCATGACATTGGATTGATTAATGTGACGACTGCTGTTCATCAAATTATTAACTGTTTATAATTACGTGATTAAATGAATTAGGTAATTATTAACTCAGTAACCTGGGGCACCATGGGAAAATGTGGTTTTATTGAGTTTCTATTTCCCAAATTGTCATATGGTCCCAAAGTCCATTTATTGCATGTTACTGTTCTGAGGTAGGTTCTCCATAGGCCCATCATACTTTCCATTCCTCCACAGTGAGAGGACAAAGAGATTTTGTCTGCTGCCTTGAGATTTACAATGGGCGTGAGGTGTCATAAAACCCCCCACCTCGATACCTCTCGATCTCTCCCACTCTGGTGGGTGTGAGAGATGTCTCTTGTAGGAATGTGGTCCATGGTATCCTGACCCGAACAGGCCAGTCATGACACTCTCAATATAAGAAAGTGGAGCCAACTGAAGAGTGTAACAGAATATTTATTATTGCTCCTGTCACATGCTCTGATCGTAGCTTTTTCAAAAGCTTTAAAACTGTCACCAATGATGTTCAAAGTAATCCAACCTACAGAATAAACCAACAGACCACAAAATCATTTGTAGGCTGCAAATTGACCGATATAATATTTGACTTAAACATAATCATTTCAAACCTTGCTTACATTTGTATATGATCACATAAACTACATGACAAAAACTATATGAACACGTGCTCATCGACCATCTAATTCCAAAATCATGGGCATTAATATGGAGTTGGTTCCCCCTTTGCTGCTATAATGGCCTCCACTCTTCTGGGAAGGCTTTCCACTTGATGTTAGAACATTGCTGCAGGGACTTGCTTCCATTCAGCCGTAAGACCATTAGTGAGGTCGGGCACTGATGTTGGGCGATTAGGCCTGGCTTGCAGTCGGCTTTCCAATTCATCCCAAAGGTGTTCGATGGGGTTGAGATCAGGCTCTGTGCAGGCCAGTCAAGTTCTTCCACACCGATCTCGACAAACCATTTCCGTATGGACCTCGCTTTGTGCATGGGTGCATTATCATGCTGAAACAGGAAAGGGCCTTCCCCAAACTGTTGCCACAAAGTTAGAAGCACATAGTCATCTAGAATGTCATTGTATGCTGTAGCGTTAAATGTCACTTCACTGGAACTAAGGGGCATAGCTCAAACCATGAAAAACAGTCCCAGACCATTATTCCTTCTCCACCAAACTTTACAGTTGGCCCTATGCATTGGGGAAGGTAGCATTCGCCTGGCATCCACTAAGCCCAGATTTGTCCGTTGGACTGCCAGATGATGAAGCGTGATCACTCCAGAGAACGTGTTTTCACTGCTCCAGAGCCCAATGGTGGCGAGCTTTACACCACTCCACCCTACCCTACTCTTGGCATTGCGCATGGTGATCTTAGGCTTGAAGCTCCCGAAGAACAGTTATTGTGCTGACGTTGCTTCCAGAGGCAGTTTGGAGCTCGGTAGTGTTGCAGCAGAAGACAGATGATTTTAACGCAAGCTTCAGCACGGAAACTCTGAGCGCAGCCCTATCCAGAAATCTGTCAGTGACTTCTGATTTAAATTAAATTTTCACAGAACCATTTGTTGCAATTTCAATGAGGCTCTCTTGTTCAGATATCAGTAAGTGGACCGGAGGCAGGGCATGAAAGGGATAACGAATCCAGTCGTTTCTGTCGTCAGTTTTGGGAAAGTACCTGCGTAATTGCATACCCAGCTCACTCAGGTGCTTTGCTATATCACTTTTGACAATGTCCGTAAGCTTGTTCATTTGCACACAAAAAAAATCACACAATGATGGAAAGACCTGTGTGTTGTCCTTGTTAATGCAGACAGAGAAGAGCTCCAACTTTTGAATCATAGCCTCAATTTTGTCCCGCACATTGAAAATTGTTGCGGAGAGTCCCTGTAATCCTAGATTCAGATTCAGGAGAGAAAAAACATCACCCAGATAGGCCAGTCGTCTGAGAAACTCGTCATCATGTAAGTGGTCAGACAAGTGAAAATTATCGCCAGTAAATGTAACTTTAAGCTCGTCTCTCAATAAAAAATTGTTTTTTTAAACATGTCAATAATTTTCCCGTTGATAACCAGCACACTTCTGTTGTATGTTGTAAAAGCTTTACATGGTCGCTGCCCATATCATTGCATAATGCAGAAAATACACGAGAGTTCAGGGGCCTTGTTTTAACCAAGTTAACCATTTTCACTGTAGTGTCCAAAATGCCTTTCAAGCTGTCAAGTATTCCTTTGGCAGCAAGAGCCTCTCGGTGGATGCTGCAGTGTACCCAAGTGGTGTCTGGAGCAACTGCTTGCACGCGTGTTACCACTTCACTGTGTCTCCCTGTCATGGCTTTTGCTCCATCAGTACAGATACAACACATCTTGACCACCAAAGTCCATTTGATGTCACAAAGCTGTCCAGTACTTTAAAAATATCCTCTCATGTTGTCCTGGTTTCCAGTAGTTTGCAGACGAGGATGTCTTCCTTAATTGACGCTCCATAAACATAACGGACATATACCAGGAGCTGTGCCAGGCCCGCCACGTCTGTTGAGTCATCCAGCTGTAACACATATAATTCACTGGCTTGTATGCGAAGCAGTACTTGTTTCAAAACATCTCTTGCCATGTCACTGATGCGTTGTGAAAGTGTTGTTTGATGAAGGTATTGTCTGTATAGTTTTGTGGGCCTTTCCTCCCAGCATTGTTCCAGCCATATCCGCGGCAGCAGGAAGAATTAAGTTTTCCACAATAGTATGGGGCTTGCCTGTCCTAGCCACTCGGTAGTTCAACATATGAGACGCTTCTAGGCCCTTCTTATTAATGGTATCTGTTGCTTTTATACAAAGTAATCTTTATTCTCGCTAAAAAAACTCCTGTGGCTTATTTTTCAAATTGTCATGTTTCGTTTCTAAATGTCTGCGCAAGAGTGAGGGTTTCTCGCGAGAGAGTAACGGTTAATGTGATTGGATGTTAATTATTTGACTAGGCTTCCTGTATTTGACATAGTGGTGTTATTTCACTGAACACTAGATAGTTTAATTTAATTTTTGGCAGTGAACCGAGGCTACCTAGGCGAGAGAAAAACCTGACCCAAATGTATAGCCCCGTTGGAAAATATAAATGTACTGTTTGACAATGTGAGAGAAAGAAAATGGATTCATATTTTATTTGGCGTCCCCGCGACGGCATTGCGCGTACGTACCCAAGTTTGGGAATACCTGGTCGATGGTGATTTTATACACCTGTCAGCAGCGGGTGTGGCTGAAATAGCTGAATTGATATACTTTTCAACAGTTGAAGTCTGAGGTTTTACATACACCTTAGCCAAATACATATAAACTCAGTTTTTCACATTTCCTGACATTTAATCCTAGTAAAATTTCCCTGTCTTAGGATCACCACTTTATTTTAAGAATGTGAAATGTCAGAATAATAGTAGAGAATTCTTTATTTCAGCTTTTATTTCTTTCATCACATTCCTAGTGGGTCAGACGTTTACATTCGCTCAATTAGTATTTGGTAGCATTGCCTTTAAATTGTTTAACTTGGATCAAATGTTTTGGGTAGCCTTCCACAAGCTTCCCACAATAAGTTGGGTGAATTTTGGCCCATTCCTCCTGACAAAGCTGGTGTAACTGAGTCAGGTTTGTAGGCCTCCTTGCTCGCACACGCTTTATCAGTTCTGCCCACAAATGTTCTATAGGATTGAGGTCAGGGCTTTGTGATGGCCACTCCAATACCTTGACTTTGTTGCAGAGGTGGGAACAAGTCATTGTTTTACAAGTCACAAGTAAGTCTCAAGCCTTAGCACTCAAGTCCCATGTCAAGGCAGGCAAGTCCGAATTGTAGCTCAATCTTGGGTGTAATGATCACGTACCCGCACTGACTGACTGTGTGGAGGCTCATTGACTTAATGTTATGTTAGCCTACATGCTATACAAGCAAAGTTATATATAGCTGTCGGCTATATTAGCCACGACCTAACGTTCTTTGTGCAGCTTCAAATGTCGAACCAAGTTGGAAGTTGTTGCGCCTCCGTCTAATTTTCTTCCCGCATGTTTTGCAAGTTACGTTTTGTTGACTACAGCGTAGTCTTTAATAATTTTGGGTATCATCTTTCCGAGGGCTTCGACTGGATTCACCCACCGACATTCCTCTGCATTGCAACGCACAACTTTTTCTCAGCTGCCACAATTTGATTGGCTGCTGTCCGATTCCAACTGTACCAACTGTCCGATTCCAACTGTCCGATTCCAACCCCCACAACATGATGCTGCCACCCCTGTGCTTCACAGTTGGGATGGTGTTCTTTGGCTTGCAAGCCTCCCCCTTTTTCCTCCAAACATAACAATGGTCATTATGGCCAAACAGTTCTGTTTTTGTTTCATCAGACCAGAGGGCATTTCTCCAAAAAGTGTGATCTTTGTCCCCATGTGCAGTTGCAAACCGTAGTCCGGCTTTTTTATGGCAGTTTTGGAGCAATGGCTTGTACCTTGCGGAGCGGCCTTTCAGGTTATGTCGATATAGGACGAGTTTTACTGTGGATATAGATACTTTTGTACCGGTTTCCTCCAGCATCTTCACAAGGTCCTTTGCTGTTGTTCTGTGATTGATTTGTACTTTTTTGCACCAAAGTACGTTCATCTCTAGGAGACAGAATGCATCTCCTTCCTGATCGGTATGATGGCTGCGTGTTCCCATGGTGTTTATACTTGCAAACTATTGTTTGTACAGATGAATGTGGTACCTTCAGGTGTTTAGAAATTGCTCCCAAGGATGAACCAGACTTGTGGAAGTCTACAATTTTTTTTCTGAGGTTTTGGCTGATTTCTTTTGATTTTCCCATGATGTTAAGCAAAGAGACACTGAGTTTGAAGGTAGGCCTTGAAATACATCAGCAGGTACACCTCCAGTTGACTCAAATTATGTCAATTAGCCTATCAGAAGCTTCTAAAGCCATGACATAATTTTCTGGAATGTTCCAAGCTGTTTAAAGGCACAGTCAACTTAGTGCATGTAAACTTCTGACCCACTGGAATTGTGATTCCGTGAGTTATAAGTGAAATAATCTGTCTGTAAACAATTGTTGGGAAAATTACTTGTCATGCACAAAGTAGATGACCTAACCGACTGGCCAAAACTATAGTTTGTTAACAAGAAATTTGTGGAGTGGTTGAAAAATTAGTTTTAATGACTCCAACCTAAGTGTATGTAAACTTCCGACTTCAACTGTATTTATAGTGTGTGTGACCCACCACCTGGATCCGGTTCTATGTAGCAAAATGTAAAATTGTGAGGTAAAACGTGGTATATCATCCACTGCAGTTGAGGAACAATGGGAAAGTAATTCTGCTTTGAAAGTTGCTAAACTTGTACACTTTTGAGGAAATGGCCATTGAATGTTTTGGTACACCTACTGGAGAGTTCTTCTTTGTTGACACTTGTTCACACCCTCTTAAGCCTTAGCCCCACCCATCTCTTTTAAAGATTCACATGTGAGTCCATGTGCTAAGCAGAGTGAGTAGTTTAGTAAACAACCAAAGATTTCAAGACGAAGTAGTAGCCTGCAATAAGGAAAAACTCTAGGTAAAAATACTCTATCTAGTCCTTGGTCTATATCCCAATCTGATTTTGGTGCAGGTCATGTTGTTCTTCACATTACCATCTCTGGTAAACACACACTATATCAAACTAAATCTAAGTGTATTTGTCACATGCACAGGATACAGAAGGTGTAAACAATACAGTGAAATGGCTACTTTCATAGTAGCAATATCAAAAACAGAAAGTGTCTAGATACATATATTTTATAAATCATATTTCCAAAATTCAAATAAATTTGAACAGATTTTTCTTTTGCTCAGAAACTTGGTGGCCAAATAAAACCACGCGGGCCGCCAGTTGGGGAACTCTGGTCTATGGTGTGGCAAGCCGTCTGTCTGCAGACTGCAGTAGAGTAGTTAAATGTCCGGTTTGGTTGTGGGGGTGTTATTGACAGTTAAGGCCAGGCAGTCATCAGCCATCAAAGGATATGGCTGGTGTTGCAGCAGGACCAGCGTGTTGTTTTGGTGTGCTTCCCTGACAGGCTGGACCTGGTTGGCGGGTGGGGCGGGGCGGGTTGAGGGCTGTAGCGTGTCAGTGTGGAGTTATTCGGCTCTCTGTCATAACCCAGGGCTAGGGGCAGGCAGGTGAGAAACGCACATACTGACACTTTCCCCTTTCCCAGCCACTCACAACACACAGCTCCCTCCTCACAAATACCTCACCTCACACCAAGAACCAAAACACCTAACAAATTTGGTCTTCTCAATCAATGAACTATTTGAGATTTTGAAAACTTTTTTTTATTACACTGAACAAAAATATAAACGCATCATGCAAAGTGTTGGTCCCATGTTTCATGAGCTGAAGTAAAAGATCGCAGAAATGTTTCATACACAATTTGTTTACATCCATGTTAGTGAACATATCTCCTTTGCCAAGATAATCCATACACCTGACAGGTGTGGCATATCAAGAAGCTGATGAAACAGCATGATCATTACACAGGTACACTTTGTGCTGGGGACAATAATAGGTCACTCTAAAATGTGCAGTTTTGTCACACAACACAATGCCACAGATGTCTCAAGTATTGAGGGAGCATTCAATTGGCATGCTGACTGCAGGAATGTCCACCAGAGCCATTGCAAGAGAATTTAATGTTAATTTCTATACCATAAGCCGCCTCCAACGTTGTTTTAGAGAATTTGGCAGTACGTCCAACCAGCCTCACAACAGCAGACACGTGTAACCACACCAGCCCAGGACCTTCACATCCGTCTTATTCACCTGCGGGATTGTCTGAGACCAGTCACTCGGATTGGGTTTGCACAACCGAATAATTTCTGCACCAACCGTCTCAGGGAAGCTCATCTGCATGCTCTGCATCCTCACTAGGGGTCTGGACCTGACTGCAATTTGGTGTCGTAACCGACTTCAGTGGGCAAATTCTCACCTTCGATGGCCACTGGCACGCTGGAGAAGTGTGCTCTTCACGGATGAATCCCAGTTTCAACTGTACCGGGAAGATGGTGTCATGTAGCCGATCAGTTTGCTGCTGTCAACATTGTAAACAGAGTGCCACATGGTGGTGGTGGGGTTATGGTATGGTCAGGCATAAATACAGACAACGAACTCAATTACATTTTATTGATGGCAATTTGAAAGTACAGAGATGCCATGAAGAGATCCTGAGGCCCATTGTCATGCCATTCACCTGCCATCATCACCTCATGTTTCAGCATGATTATGCACAGCCCCATGTCGCAAGGATCTGTACACAATTCCTGGAAGCGGAAAATGTCCCAGTTCTTCCATGGCCTGCATACTCAACTAGACATGTCATCCATTGAGCAGGTTTGGGATGCTCTGGATCGACATGTACGACATTTGTGTTCCAGTTCCCGTCAATATACAGCAACTTCGCACAGCCATTGAAGAGGAGTGGGTCAACATTCCACAGGCCACAATCAACTCTGTGAAGTAGATGTGTCAAGCTGCAGGAAGCAAATGGTGGTCACACCAGATACTGACTGGTTTTCTGATCCACACCCCCTACCTTTTGTTTAGGTGTATGTGACCAAGTCATGAAATCCATAGAATTTATTTCAATTGACTGGTTTCTTTATATTAACGGTAACTCATATCTTTGAAATTCTTGCATGTTTATATTTTTGTTCAGTTTATCTTCACCACATTTCACCTGAGCTGTAAACAAATAATCAGTCTGGTATATTAGGAATTAGTCCCTATATTGTGACTATATTAGGCCCTATATTGTGACTATATTGAGTCCTATATTGTGACTATATCAGGCCCTATATTGTGACTATATCAGGCCCTATATTGTGACTATACTAGGCCCTATATTGTGACTATACTAGGCCCTATATTGTGACTATACTAGGCCCTATATTGTGACTATACTAGGCCCTATATTGTGACTATATTTGGCCCTATATTGTGCCTATACTAGGCGCTATATTGTGAATATATTAGGCGCTATAATGTGACTCAGGCCCTATATTGTGACTATACTAGGCCCTATATTATGACTATACTAGGCCATATATTGTGACTGTACTAGGTGCTATATTGTGAATATATTAGGCGCTATATTGTGACTGTCAGGCCCTATATTGTGACTATTTGGATATTGTGACTATACTAGGCCCTATATTGTGACTATACAAGGCCCTATATTGTGACTATACTAGGCCCTATATTGTGACTTTATCAGGCCTCAATTGTGACCCTCTCATATAGATAAGAATGTTCCAGTTTGTTTACCTCCATTTGAATTTACAAGTAGAGTTGTGTTAAAATATGAGAGGATGTAGCACACGTATTTGCATTGGTACAGTTGTACACAGTATTGTACCATGTTACATAAACATATGTGTTTGTATGTGTAGCCTATTTGGAGGTGTTCATCCTCATGACAATCCTCCTCTTTCTTGTTAACAATAACACATGATGCTCTCTTTTGACCTAAAAACTGGTGAATCTGTAATTAGGCAGGTGTGTGTGTGTGTGCGTGCATAATGTTGTTGTTACACACACAGGGGCTAGCTAACAGGCCTGTGTATTGTGGCCATTGAACTCTGCTGTTGACTCACATTTCCCTGTCTCTGGAACTGTTACGTTCACTGTCAAATCATGTGTGAACAGAGCTTGGCATTTTTCGAATGAGACTACATGTTGAGGAACATAGAGTGTACAGAGGGATATGAACAGGCCGTGCGTGTGTGCTCACAGAGGTGTGAACAAAGCGTCAGAGGGACACACGTGTCTGAGGAACACACTCCCTGGCTCCAGTCTGACAGCCAGGCCAGCAGCACGTCTCGACTGCGTCAACCACTTCACTCCATGGCAGCCTCTCTCTCCCTCCCTGTCACTCCCTCTCTCTCCCTCTGTCACTCCCTCTCTCTCCCGCCGACCCATCTCTCTCTCTCCTCCGCCCCGCTCTCTCTGTAAACAAACAGACGTCCGACAGATCTTTCCTCCGGCCCTCTCCCGCCATCCCGTCGCCATGGCGTTTGGAGCATTGTTTGCTGGCCTCTGAGTTGCCATGGCAGTGCTTATTTGCTGTACTAAATGTTTGGCCGCGTTGTACAGATTCTGATGACAAACACGGAGCATCCCGGTCTGATCAATGAAACTGCCTCTGATTGGAGAGGAAGGAACGAGGCATCTCATAGAAGCGCAGCACAGATACACTTGTCATCCAATCTAACCTATTAAATGGCCTCGTATTCTTTGCATCTGGTGTCCTTTGATGCAGCTAAAATATGTTTTGGGATGACATTCCCCTGACATAAATGCTTTGGTTTCTGTGTTCATTCAGAGGATCTCTGGTCGCAATTCTTGGTCTCTGATACTCAATTATTATTTACAACAGCACTGGTATCACTCACACTCCCAGGGTGCATCACTCCTCACCACACCTGCTCTCACACTCTGTAGCAGTCTACTACTGAACACACAACCTAGACTAAGTGTCCTGTGCGATCACAAAGATATCTGTATTTACTACGTTAGTTAAAGCTAAATAACAAATGTCTTTGAGGATTACACATTGGATTCATGTGATTCATGTCAACGTTTACAATTTTGTGAAACAAAGAGACCTGGATAATAAATGCTTTCTTACATTGCAGAAAGGAGGTTGTTTTCATAGCCCTGCACTATGTTCCAGTGCATTGGGGACCAGTGAACTAACACTTAAGCATCAACGATGTACCAATGATTTACAGTGTAATTATAAGAGAGTGCATACTGGTCTACTTCAATCTTACATAATGACTAGGCTTATACTGCCTGGGATTGGGCTTTGTGTCTATTTAGATGTGAATTGCTGTGTGTTTTTGTGTTTAAGTCTGAGAGGTGGTCTGTGACTAAAGACTAGAGAGAGCAGAGGCCTTGAAGTGTGTGCATCCATCCACATGCCTCTAGCACACACCCTTGTGGCCAGTAGAAAGACTACATGCTCTCTGAGTCTTGAGGGAATGAGTGTTTGCTCTCTGGTTTTAACCTGGCGACTAACCTGTGTTCCTTCCTCCCTGAGAGGACATGTATAGTGATCACCCAGTATGATGGCAAACTGCTCCCAAGACACATTTACTTCAGGACAGACTGTTCTGCTCGGTCTAGACTATAGATCATCCACAGATACTGTTGGGTGTTTGTTGCTGTTATTTTATTCTCCCCAGAAGTGGTAGTTTGATCATTTAAACTCATTTATATGCCAATCCTACTTAAAATGTTTTATTGGAGTGAAAATACTGTCCAAAATGAGGCCAAACTAGTGAATTAAATAATATCAACAAATGGCAAAAATGGTATCGTTCTAGAGGTTGTACTGTAGATCTAGGCCTATCGAAACCAATTCACATCAATTCAACACCCACTCTAGTTGTTGCAGTGTGTCGTAAGTAAACCTACAACCCAGTATGTGACAACGGAAGTTTAACACTCGTGGCATAGTAGCAGTTTGTCTGTGTGAGACTGAGCTCTGTTTGGTGACTTTTCTCTGACAGATCATGTGGAAATGCTGGTCATTGACGTAATGGGGGCTAGATAAGATCTGAGAGTACCATTGTTGACGTTTCATTGTGGTTGGCTGGTTGCGGTGGTTTGCATTTTGTGTTTTTCCTTTCTACAAAAGGCATAAGATAGACACAATAGCTCTCTCTGTGTGTGTCGGCCTAAATAACACTACAGCAGTTGAAAGTCCACAGTTTGGTAATTCGTCTATGTAAGCTGTTTGACCTGATTCTATCATAACCTAAAAGTAAACACATGAGGGTAACTACTAGAGGTGAATAAAGTAACAACACTATCTCGTTGACCTCTTTAATATGCTACAACAGTTACACTATATAATACTGTAAAATGATTGTTTCTCGTTGACCTCTTTAATATGCTACAACAGTTACACTATGTCTAATGTTGTAAAATAGCCTGTTTCTCGTTGACCTCTTTAATATGCTACAACAGTTACACTGTATAATACTGTAAAAGGATTGTTTCTCGATGACCTCTTTAATATGCTACAACAGTTACACTATATAATACTGTAAAAGGATTGTTTCTCATTGACCTCTTTAATATGCTACAACAGTTACACTATGTCTAATGTAAAATAGACTGTTTCTCATTGACCTCTTTAATATGCTACAACAGTTACACTATGTCTAATGTTGTAAAATAGCCTGTTTCTCATTGACCTCTTTAATATGCTACAACAGTTACACTGTATAATACTGTAAAAGGATTGTTTCTCATTGACCTCTTTAATATGCTACAACAGTTACACTATGTCTAATGTAAAATAGACTGTTTCTCATTGACCTCTTTAATATGCTACAACAGTTACACTATGTCTAATGTTGTAAAATAGCCTGTTTCTCATTGACCTCTTTAATATGCTACAACAGTTACACTATGTCTAATGTAAAATAGACTGTTTCTCATTGACCTCTTTAATATGCTACAACAGTTACACTATGTCTAATGTTGTAAAATAGACTGTTTCTCATTGACCTCTTTAATATGCTACAACAGTTACACTATGTCTAATGTAAAATAGACTGTTTCTCATTGACCTCTTTAATATGCTACAACAGTTACACTATGTCTAATGTTGTAAAATAGCCTGTTTCTCATTGACCTCTTTAATATGCTACAACAGTTACACTATGTCTAATGTAAAATAGACTGTTTCTCATTGACCTCTTTAATATGCTACAACAGTTACACTATGTCTAATGTAAAATAGACTGTTTCTCATTGACCTCTTTAATATGCTACAACAGTTACACTATGTCTAATGTAAAATAGACTGTTTCTCATTGACCTCTTTAATATGCTACAACAGTTACACTATGTCTAATGTAAAATAGACTGTTTCTCATTGACCTCTTTAATATGCTACAACAGTTACACTATGTCTAATGTAAAATAGACTGTTTCTCATTGACCTCTTTAATATGCTACAACAGTTACACTATGTCTAATGTAAAATAGACTGTTTCTCATTGACCTCTTTAATATGCTACAACAGTTACACTATGTCTAATGTAAAATAGACTGTTTCTCATTGACCTCTTTAATATGCTACAACAGTTACACTATGTCTAATGTAAAATAGACTGTTTCTCTTTGTGGACCTATTGTATTAGAACTGATGCATATTGTATTAGAACTGATGCATGTGTTGAAGTACTTCACCTCTTACTTCACCTCTTATGATAAAACAACAATTGTTGGTTGTGAATAATGAATACCTGCATGTGCATATATATATATATAATATATATAAAATATATATAAAAACTCAGCAAAAAAAGAAACGTCCTCTCACTGTCAACGGCATTTATTCTCAGTGGTCTGAGAATGATCAGCTGTCTGTCCTGTCTCCCTGTAGTGCTGTCTTAGGCGTCTCACAGTATGGACAATGCAATTTATTCCCCTGGCCACATCTGCAGTCCTCATGCCTCCTTTCAGCGTGCCTAAGGCACGTTCACACAGATGAGCAGGGACCCTGGGCATCTTTCTTTTGGTGTTTTTGAGAGTCAGTAGAAAGGCCTAAAAAGTAGAAAGTTTTCAGAACTGACCGTAATTGCCTACCGTCTGTAAGCTGTTAGTGTCTTAGCGACCGTTCCACAGGTGCATGTTCATAAATAGTTTATGGTTAATTGAACAAGCATGGGAAACAGTGTTTAAAATCTTTACAAAGAAGATCTGTGAAGTTATTTGGATTTTTTAAAATTATCTTTGAAAGACTGGGTCCTGAAAAAGGGACGTTTCTTTTTTTGCTGAGTTATGTATCTGTAACACACACGTCCTTGCAAGGCCTCCTGACGGATGTGTGTGTTTCTCTCGTTCAGATGATCCTATGGGACTGGGACCTGAAGCAGTGGTACAAGCCCCAGTATCAGGTTAGTGTGTTTTCTCTCTCTCTCACACACACACACACACACACACACACACAGACAGACAGACAGACAGACAGACAGACAGACAGACAGACAGACAGACAGACAGACAGACAGACAGACAGACAGACAGACAGACAGACAGACAGACAGACAGACAGACAGACAGACAGACAGACAGACAGACAGACAGACAGACAGACAGACAGACAGACAGACAGACAGACAGACAGACAGACAGACAGACAGACAGACAGACAGACAGACAGACAGACAGACAGACAGACAGACAGACAGACAGACAGACAGACAGACAGACAGACAGACAGACAGACAGACAGACAGACAGACAGACAGACAGACAGACAGACAGACAGACAGACAGACAGACAGACAGACAGACAGACAGACAGACAGACAGACAGACAGACAGACAGACAGACAGACAGACAGACAGACAGACAGACAGACAGACAGACAGACAGACAGACAGACAGACAGACAGACAGACAGACAGACAGACAGACAGACAGACAGACAGACAGACTATACTCCTCTGGATACAGTATATCACTGTTAGAGCACATGTGCAGTCTATCATTCACATTAGGGTTGGGGATAATTTCCTATTTTACTTTCAATCCATCCATGGAATGAATTGTAATAACATGAATACAACTATAGATCATCAACCCTCATAGGGTAACAAGTGAATTAGATATCCCAGAGAGGGCATTGAATTGACAAAATGTAAGTAAAAGAGGATACTGACTGAAAATAGTATTAGTGCAGTAACTGTAATTTAGTCATATTTCAAAGAATTGAGGCTGGAATTAATAAGTAGAGAGGTGCATTTTTTTTAACCAACTCCAAACTTTTAGGAAATCAGATTTATCTTGTTACATTTTGGAGAGCCTCCACATAATCTTTCTAATCTAGTATACTGGCCTTGTGTTTCAATTTATTGTCAAATCGCTGACACACGTTTTATGCTAGGTCTACTTTATGCATCGCAGAATGGAAGCATCTGTGTTTTTGTAAGCTTGTGTGTGTGTGTGTAGATGTGTGTGTGTAGATGTGTTTGAACTGTGCATGTAGGCCTGCCCATGTGTGTGTGTGTAGATGTGTGTGTGTGTAGATGTGTGTGTGTGTGTGTGTGTGTAGATGTTTGAGCTGTGCATGTAGGCCTGCCCATGTGTGTGTGTGTGTAGATGTGTGTGTGCGTGTAGATGTGTTTGAACTGTGCATGTAGGCCTGCCCGTGTGTGTAGATGTTTGTGTAGATGTGTTTCAACTGTGCATGTAGGCCTGCCCGTGTGTGTAGGTGTGTGTGTGTGTGTGTGTGTGTGTAGATGTGTTTGAACTGTGCATGTAGGCCTGCCCATGTGTGTGTGTGTGTGTGTGTGTGTGTGTGTAGATGTGTTTGAGCTGTGCATGTAGGCCTGTCCGTGTGTGTAGATGTGTGTGTGTGTAGATGTTTGAACTGTGCATGTAGGCCTGCCCGTGTGTGTATTTTGTGCCTTGTGTGTCTTGTCATCCTGTTGGGCTCCACAGTGTTTTGCAGACACGCTGTACAGGTAGATCAACAGGAAGCTGTGCTCCTCTGACTGACGTCTGCCCCACTCATCACTCACCACTCATTGTGGCCACAGAGCCGGCCTTCAAAAGTAGCCTAGTTCTCCAAACTCTCTAGTATTTTATATGGGGTCTATCAGCACAGCAACAGTCAGTAGGATAGGCAGGGTGAAGAGGGGTAGGGGTGCAGGCAGGATCTCCATCAGCGTCATGACATACACACAGCCTCCTAGCTGTCACTGGGCCAGGGAGGTGCCAGCACTGCACTTTTACTCCACACACAGGCACACACACCAGCACCATGCCCAGCCAGCACCATGCCCTGCCAGCACCACTCCCCTTTATTACTGACATCACTGGTCCAAACAGCCTTTCAATTACCCCGCATCAATGCCATGAGCTCAGCAGCGAGCCTGTCTGCCCTTCACACTACCCTCCACTGCTGTAAGAGGAGTGACAAGTACAGTGAGGCCAGCAGTGTCCTGTTACAGCTATCTGACAGTCTATCTGCGTATGTGTGATACCTGTAGATGTCCTGGGCCCAGATTCACTAAACACTTTTTACGCAAAAACTTAAGAAGCTTCTTAACAAGAAGAAAATAAGTTCATATGTGCAGATCCTCAAAAATGTCTTAATTAAGAATTCATGATTTTCTCATGAACTTCTCAGATGTCTTCTTATGAACTTCTTAACAATCTTCAGATGTTTGTCGTTAGACAGCTAGCTGGCTGGGTTGCCTATCTAGCAATGGCAATCATGTTCGCATATTTCTAATTGGGATTATTGGTCTAAAATATGAACTTGGGCTAAAAACAATTAACACTGAAACTTTCAGATGAAGTTTGTGAGTCAATTGAACATGTTCAATAGCTCCCATTAGCATATTCTTTCACTGCCATGTGTTTAAGATGAGGGTTTAGCTATCTGGGAATTCAAAAAATAAATAACTTTTTATTTTCAAGCATCTCATTTCTTCTTACTTTTTGCTTAAGAAGATACATAAGAAGTAACATAATAACATTTCCAATAATCATTTTGAGGAAAAGCAACTTCGCTTAACTTTCTTCAGAAGTCCATAGTTAAGGAAAAAATGGCAATTAAGAAGGAATTTCTTCTTCAGGAGGTTTTGTGTTTGGTCATTTAAATCCTTTCTGGGTTCATTAGATACTGTAAAGGACACCAGTCTCTCTTCTTTAGTACAGTTTATCTACTGTATGTTTGTGCTCTGCTGAATGAGGCATGTCTCCTCCATGTCCCCAGGGAGCGGTAAGTGGTAACGGAGTGGACCTGTCGGTCATCAACGAGGCCAGGAACATGGTGTCTGACCTGCTGATGGACTCGTCCCTGTCGCCACACACCGTCTCGTCCCTGCGCAGCGTCAGCAGCCTCATGGGGACCTTCTCTGGCTCCTGTCGGCCCAGGGTCAACCCCTTCACCCCCTTCCCAGGTTTCTACCCCTGTACCGAGGTGGAGGACCCTGCAGAGAGGGGCGACAGGAAGCCCATGAAGGTGGGCCCTCCAGCAACCTTCTGAATGTGATACTAGCAGGTCATAACTAACACATAGACAGAAGCCTGCTGAGACTAGCTAGCCAATACATTATCCACTAACACATTATCCACTTATACAGGGTATCTTATCCTCATAATGAATGTTCCTCTTCTATGTGTTCACCAGTGTTACGTAGATTTAGTTTAGTTGTTTTAGTTGTACACCTGCTCTCCTCTATGTAACCTGGTGGTGAGCTGAATATAGATCTGCCTTTGACTGTGTTAAAGCATCATTGACCGTAATGTAATAATGTCTCCCTCCTCCCCTCCACACACCTAGGGTCTTAGCAGCAGGAACAGCCTACCAACCCCCCAACTCCGCCGCGGCTCCACCTCCTCCCCTCTCCCCCCTCTGGAGTCGGCCTCCTCCCGCTGGGAACGCAACAACGGCAAGAGACCGGGACCCCACCCTGACCTCAATATGACCAGGTACGACCACACACACCTTGACCTCAACATTACCACACACACACAGTGACTTCAATATGACCAGGTACGTCCACACACACCTTGACCTCAACATTACCACACACACACCCTGATCACAATATGACCAGGTACGATCACACACAGGTGGGACTTCAGAGTTCAGACACCAGGTTAAAGGTTAAAGACATGCCCCGGTAATTTGGCGACTAATAAGTACTTTTTAAACCTCACGCTTTCGACTGGATGTGTCAATGTGTAGTTCATACATGCATAATCTATGAGCAGAATAACTGTCTTACCTCAATTAGCCATGAAATCCCTAGTTTGAATGCAACTCTTTTCTGGAAGCTTTGCGGTGCCATTTTCTCTACATTACCCCAATGTGGACAAGCCCCCTAGCAATTAGAGTTTTAGCAAATGAGCTTCAGCCCCCCACCATTTGAGTGACAGCTAGCAAGACACACACACACACACAGTAAAGAGAGCAATGACTTGGTGCTCATATCTGCACATTTGCAAGGTAGTATGGCGTTTTCGGGGACCACTTTTGCTCGCGGGCACTACTTTCAGAACTACTAATTAAAACGTATACAAAAGTACTGGAGCACATCTTTCAAGGTCAGGTCATTTTCAACATGGCACACTCCCTGTCTTTACCCTGATATGAACAAGCAGGCCCTCCCTCAGCAACACATTCTTTGTTACCATGTGTCTTTGATTAAACTCCCTGAAGATGTGGTGCCCCTTTATATCCACTGGGGGGCAGTAGTGGTCAATCTTTGTAAGCTGATATGCCTAGCAGATAATGACCATAACATTTCTTCATTCTCTTTGTTCCAACACTGTTTAAATGACTCACTTGACCTTTTAGGGATCTTTGACTTCTTCAAGGATACATTTTCAACGTTGATTTTCATTGTCTTACTTCGAGCACCAAATGAGTCATATAATTAGTGTTACTGTATGCTATGTAACATTTCTCTAAGTTCATCTTTACACATAAGAGCGGGTGTGAAAAAGTTCATCATTATAATGGTGTAGATTGAATATGGAAGCATTTTAACTGATGTTGTCTCATTAGTTCTAGCAGTAAGTACCATGGTGTGTGTGTGTGTTCCAGCACGGGGTCTCTGTCCAATGGGCCAAATGCAAACCTGTTGACCATCCCTAAGCAGAGGTCCTCCTCTGTGACCCTGACCTACCATGCCGGGCCCAGGAGAGCAGGTGAGATCATGAGGATTTACTGTACACACAGGTCTGATACACTGTGTGGAAGTAGAATGTGTTTTTAAGTTGTTTGACTAGCTCTCTCTCTCTCATTTCTTTCCCATCTCTCTCACTCTACAGGTGCGTCCCCCAGTCTGAGTCCTGTCAGCTCCCCCAGCCACAGTCCTCAAGGGGGAGGTCTCTCCTCCCAGGTTACGCGCCCCCCGGTGGAGTTTCCCGACACAGCTGACTTCCTCACCAAGCCCAGCGTCAACCTGCACAAGCCCCTGGGCTACATCCTCAGCTCCGCTGACTTCCAGGGGCCCTATCGCAGCCCCGCTGCCCTGTGCACCAGGTAGGGCAATTTACTACCCCCTTCCCCTACCCCCTCCATTATCTCCTGGTGTTGTAGAGCCAGTTCAGCTGTAGAGTAGAGTTGCATTTCACCATGTGTGTTGATGATAATGGCAGCTGTGTTTGTCCCTCTGCTCACCCTGTAGCTGTGGTCGTCAGATGCTGAAGAACATGCCCAGTATGGAAGCAGGGGAGGGACACCTGCCATTCACTGGTCATGCTGAGGCCCAGCGCAGACGCTCAGGTATGACACCTGCTGGAATGTAGCCTCACTCTGTACAGACATAGGCTGCACAGTGTTTTTGGGCACACACCCATGGCTTACTGTTTCCACTCTCAAATGACTGAAAACCATTTGGACATGATGTACCAGAGTTAATTCATTAGAATAATGCTTCCCACCAAAATGCCAAACTAGTGGTCAACTCACTGTGATGTGCAATGTGTCTCCTCCACAGCAGGTGAGGGGTCAGAGTTCATGGGGGAGGCACTGATCAGGGAGGAGAGTGTGGAGGCCGAGTCAATGGAGGACAGGAGTCCAGACGCAGGGAGCCGGGGCCAGACAGACAAGGAGAAGCAGAGCGCCACCACAGAGCAGCAGACTCAGGAAACAGAGGTACGCAGTGCTACAGTATGCTAAGGGTGCATTCCCACACAAGCTAACGGATGAGTATGAGCTATGTACCATTGTGAGAGTGTTTTGGTAGTGCATTGTTTAGCACAACCTCATGCAACCTGACACGCCTTCCCTCCGCTACTCCAACGCACCTTCCACATTGAAATACATTGTGTTGGCTCTTTCATTTTACTCTGTTGCCCTGTGTGAATGCACCCTACTGCTAGGCTAACATCGCCATGCTGCAGACTTAAGAAACAAAGGTAGGCTATGCTGTTACATAACAGTAGCTTTGAAGGGATATGTCTCGGTCAATGCTAACACCTTACAGCGTTCGTTAGCCTTCCTGTGTGTAGCATTGCTGCCGCTAAACTATCTGTTAGTGGAATTAAATTCCTATATGTTTATTACCCAATTCAATTAATACACTCAGCCCATTTCTAAGGATTTGTAAGATACTTATTTGCATAAAATGGGCGGAGACCAGTCTCAAAATCAAGCACTAGCGTTTATTCTCGAGAGTACTGAACATGATACAATTTACAACAGGTTATAAACTGCACTAGCGTTTGTTCTAGAGAGTACTGAACATGATACAATTTACAACAGGTTATAAACTGAAAATGACATCATTAGGTTTCAAACTGTCATGTCCCTCCTCCACTCCGGTACAATGGCAGTATAGTTCACAAGCCTTCCTACATCGTCTCCCACCGGTTTAGATCATTTACGACCAGGCCAAGGTCTCCCTGTGTAGATAAGCATTCTAGCCAGTCTGACGATAAGTTAATTCGTTTCTACCAAGGACCAGACCGTCTTTGTTCAAATTCTTGATTATAATTACACACGTTATATTCAGTACTAGGATTGACATAAAATTCATACATCTATACAGTAATTTAATAATATTCTGATTAGTCAGTCCTGATTGAAATGTATACATAATTTTGTCATTATTGATAACAATCCCTTAACACTATCCCAACCAGGAGACTCCCTCTGAGTGAGATAACACACTCAGGCCAACACATGTAACAGTGTAGCTAGCTATAGGATGTGTCCTCTAGTTAGTTCTGGGAACACAGTAAAGGATTTCCTCAGACACTCATTGGGTGCATGTCTTTCAGTCTGTATCTAACAGCCGTGTAAAACCAGTGTGATGGGGGGTAGTGTTGATCTGGCTCTGTCCTGGAATGCCCCCTCTGTTTACTTGGGCTGTGCTCTCACTTTCTTTATTGGACAAACCAAGCCTTGTTAAATCAAGCCAGCTGTTAAGACAACTGTGTAGGGTTCATCTGAGGATTCTGTGGGGTAATTCAAAAGTGAATTATTCAAAAGCCACGCATACATAGTCAGTCTGGAGCCTGCTTCCATCCCCTTAACAGAGGAATGAGATTCATAAGATTTACGATGTGGTGTCTTGCGTGCGTTTGTGTCTACCTGCATGCGTGTATGTGTGTGTTTATCTAAACGTGTGTGTGTGTTAAAATGTGTGTGTGCTGTGGTCCTCTCCTGCCTGTAGGGTGAGTTCATACTAGACCCACTGCTGGAGAACCACGATGACCTCATGGAGAAGATCAACAGCTGGAACTTCCAGATCTTTGACCTGATGGACAGAACAGGAGGGAAGACGGGAAGAATACTCAGCTACGTCAGTACAACCACATACCAACCATATAGCAACCATCTATCTGTCATTACGCCATGATCTGTTACATCCGGTATTCCCAAACTGGGGGCAATGCCGTCGGGGGTACGCCAAATAAAAATGTGATTCACATTCTATTTTTTATTTAATTTTTCATTACATTTGGAGAAAGAAAATATTCACATTTTCAAACAGTCCATTTCTATTTTCCAACGGGGCTATACATTTGGGCAAGGGTTTTTTCTTGCCTGAGTAGCCTCGTTTCACTGCCTAAAATAAAAATTAAACCATCTAGTGTTCAGAGAAATAACAGCACAATGTTAAATACAGGTAGCCTAGTCAAATAATTAACATCCAATCACATTAACCGTTACTCTCTCGCTGGAATTCCACTAACGGTCCGTATGTAGCTGCTGCTCATGTTGGCTTTTACGCCATCAGTACAGATACCATGACAGGGAGACATAGTAGAGTGGTAACGCGCGTGCAAGCAGTTGCTCCCGACGCCACTTGGGTACACTGCAGCATCCATTGAGAGGCTCTTGCTGCCAAGGGAATACCTGACAGCTTGAAAGACGAGCCGGGTTGTGACAAACTCACACTCATTCTTATGTTTAATAAATGTATTGTATAGTGTGTGTGAGGCAGGCTTACAATGATGGCAAAACACAACATTTGAGAGTGTGCTGACCCTGGTGCTAGAGGGGGTACACAGATGGAGGTTGAATGTTTGAAGGGGTACGGGACTATAAAAAGTTAATTATCAATTAATATTTGAATAAACAACACCTGGGCTGTATCCCAAATGGAACCTTATTCCCTATATAGTGCACAAATTTAGACCAGGACCCATAGGGCTAAGAGTAGTTTTGTGATGCAGCCATTGAATTTATTTATTTGGAGAAACTCACTTGATTGATTGGTTTAAATATGGAGAACGGTATGATCCCAATTACTGATATTTGACTGAATGATGTCCCGAATGCTCGTGGACGTCTTGGGGATTTCTCTGTGCTGTTTTGAGTACACTGTGTTCTCCCAGTGTCTCACTGTCTGTGTCTGAGGGGAATGACTTGGTTAATGTAAAAAAAAAAAAAAAATCTATTTGTGTTTTAAATTAATCTAGGTGTTTTATTTGTTGTCTTTCTCCCCAGGTGACCTACACTCTGTTCCAGGACACTTGTCTGTTTGAGATGTTTAAGATCCCTGTGAGGGAGTTCATGTCCTATTTCTGTGCTCTGGAGAACGGCTATAGGGATATTCCCTGTGAGTATAGTGCTGCCTATGCTTTCTTCAGTCCAGGCACAAAGCCCATATTAACACTTGGTGTATTGTCTACTCAGATGTAGAAATGATCAGACCTGGGTGTAAAACATGAAGGTATGGGCCTCCTGAGTGGCGCAGCAGTCTGAGGCACTTCATCGCAGTGCTTGAGGCGTCACTACAGACCCGGGTTCGATCCCAGGCTGTGTCACAACTGGCCATGACCGGGAGTCCCATAAGGCGGCGCACAATTGGCCCAGCGTCGTCCGGATTAGGGGAGGGTTTTGCTGGGGGGACTTTACTTGGCTCATCGCGCTCTTGCGACTCCTTGTGGTGGGCCGTGTAACTGCAGGCTGCTTCGGTCTTCAGTTGAATCGTTTCCTCCGACGCATTGGTGCGGCTGGCTTCTGGGTTAAGTGGGAGGGTGTTAAGGAGCGCGGTTTAGCGGGTCATGTTTCTTTGGACGCATGGCTTCACCTCACCCCAGCCCGTTGGGGAGTTGCAGCGATGAGACAAGATCGTCATTGGATATGACAAAATTGGGGGAGAAAAGGGGGGTAAAAAATATGTACAAAAAATAACATGAAGGTATTTGAATGGCGCTTAATTATGCTTTAGACTTTTCCAGGCCGCTAAATTATGCCCACTTCAAGTATTATTTGAAATGATTTACCCAGGTTTAGAAACTAACCATAGGGTTGTCATGAAGTAGAAATCATAGGCCTACAGTTCACCACATACAGCATGACATGCACCATCATATGTAATAGTAGCTTCTACCTCATGTACATGATGTGGTGGAGTATTACTGTGACTGATGTCCTGTGTGAATCTCTGCCTGTACTCAGATCATAACCGGGTCCATGCCACTGACGTTCTCCATGCTGTCTGGTACCTGACTACCCGGCCTGTTCCAGGGTTCCAGCAGATCCACAATGAGCATGTGACAGGAAGTGACACAGGTAGCACTATTTCTGTTCTCTTTATTTCATTTTGCCTCAGTAGGTATAACTCTGGACTTCCCCAAGCCCTCATTTATTACCATAATATACCACAATATGCCGATAATTTATTAGCATAACTGGTGTGCTTGCTGAAGGCAAGACCACTCTAGATTTCATACATACTTCCTATTATTAGTGTGCTTGCTGAAGGCAAGACCATTCTAGAATTCTTACATACTCTTATTTGATATCTTCTGCACGCTCTAGAGCTTAAACGATTGAAGCTTTTTAACACAAAACAACAAAGCGACATTAGTTTAAAATAACTCACCAACAGCAGTGATGGCTAGTGGGAGGGGCTATAGGAGGACACGCTCACTGCAATAGCTGGACTGGAATTAATGGAACGGTATCAAACACATCACACATATGGACACCACATGTTTGTTTCCGTTCCATGAATTTCATTACAGCCATTACAATGAGCCCATCCTCCTATAGCTCCTCCCATCCTCCTATAGCCCCTCCCATCCTCCTATAGCCCCTCCTCCTCTAGGTTGTCTCAAGCTATAGACAACAAACAAACTTTCTCATGTTCAGGCTATCCTATCAATCGATCAATCTTTCCACCCATCTATACTTATTCAACTGAATTAATTGGCATGGGGTTTGAATGAGAACAATAGAAATACAGTGGTAGCAAAATTAAGTTCCCAACGTTAAAACATTCAGGCTATCCTAACACACCTTCATAAACAATAAACTATTTTAATGTATAATACATTGGCATAACACTTAATGGATCCAATTTCAACCATGAGAACACAGTGGTATTCATTTCAAATGCTACTGCTCTTTAGCTATTACAGCTACATACATTAAAACAACTTCAAAACTTTGTAAACTATAACAATTCAAATGATCATAAATTGGCTGTTACTAACCCACCAACAATAATAGTAACTCTCGTTCAAGCTAGAGATACCTAACCAACTTTCACATGTTCAGGGTAGGCTATTCAATCAATCAATCAATCATTCAATTCTCCCATCTAGCTACTTGTTCTACTTTAACCAGTCAGTACCATTAGTATTGTATTCACTATAACTACTCTAACTTATTTCACGACCATAAATACTTTAAGACATGCTAGCAAGCACACATTTTCTTTAGGAAATTGACTTTTCTAGTTCTAGCCTCTTGATGTACCAGTGTAGGCATTCCTGTAGTGTTTGGCCTTTTCTCGGCAGACACCAGATGGTTTAGTTTAAAATGCCAGGATCCCCACTCCCGTCCCTGCTAATTATATTTTATGTACTGCATCTTTGATCCATCGGAAATGATTTAAGGCTCGCTTGCTGACAGATCCTTCAGTAGCTGCCAGAGGAGCAGCTGCCTTTTGATAAAGAGAGGGGGAGGGAAGGGTGGAGAAACAGAGAGGGGGGAGATGGGGTGGTGAGCAAGCCTCTGTCGTGATAGAGATCTGTCTGTGCTGAGCGTGTTTAGGGCTTATTTTGGCCCTTTTCATTTTTCAAATGGAGTGCAGTAGTCTGAGTCACTGGGCCACCAGCTTAACCTGCCTGTAGAAATCCTACTCTACATACTTTGTTCTTAATGTGACACTAGTTCCCTGTTTTCACTTTATAACACAGTCAAGTCTTCTCCAGTAAACTCCAGCTATGATGTAGTTCCAGTGTGAGGTCCCAGTATGTCGTTGCTGAAAGCTGCTACTCTTCTCTCTAGATTCAGACAGTGGGATCTCGCCGGGCCGGGTATCATACGCCTCCTCCAAGAGCTCGTCCATCTCTGACGACAACTACGGCTGCCTGGCGTGGAACATCCCTGCTCTGGAACTCATGGCACTATATGTAGCAGCTGCCATGCATGACTATGACCACCCCGGTCGCACAAACGCCTTCCTCGTAGCCACTAACGCAGCTCAGGTAAGTGTTATTATCCCAAAAGCCACTGCTCTACCATCTCATCTTGCAAACCCACACCTGTTCAACAGTAAAACCTGTATCAGGAAGAGAAAGTTCAACCTGTCCCGTCACTTCAATAAGTGTTCCCATTTGTGTTCCCACACGCTGTTAAGTCCTAGGAAAGGGGAAGTGTTGTGCTTGTGTCACGGACAGCATTAATTTGGTCCCTGTGACTCATAGACGAGATCTTTATTGGCCTTAAAGCTTCTTCATAGACAGGTTCTAATCAGCCTTGGATCTCATGGTAAAAGCAATGAAGTGAGGGACTGGTATAATATTACACTTAGTTCACATGTCAGGGAAAGGTTCCCACAAATCCTGAGAATTCAGCCAATTCCTTGTCTTGCTTCAACATTATGGCGAAGGTTGGCAAAGAAACTATACAACTGTATAAATAATGTTTTGCACTGTCATGACCTAATTATAGCACTGTGCATACTGTCTAGGTTGTGTTTTCCAACCCTGGTCCTCCAGTAACCCCAACAGTGCACATGTTTATTGTAACCCTGGACAAGCACACCTGATTCAACTTGTTAACTAATCATCAAGCCCTCAATGAGTTGAATGAGGTGTTGTTGTCCAGGGTTACAATAGATATGTGGAATGTTGCGGGTACTGGATGACCAGGGTTGGGAAACACTGGGCTATGTGATATGTGAAGCATCCGTTCTGGGTAGGCTATGTGATATGTGAAGCAAGAGTTCCGGGTAGGCTATGTGATATGTGAAGCATCAGTTTCGGGTAGGCTCTGTGATATGTGAAGCATCAGTTCTGGGTAGGCTATGTGATATGTGAAGCATCAGTTCCTGGGTAGGCTATGTGATATGTGAAGCATCAGTTCCGGGTAGGCTATGTGATATGTGAAGCATCAGTTCCTGGGTAGGCTATGTGATATGTGAAGCATCAGTTCTGGGTAGGCTATGTGATATGTGAAGCATCAGTTCTGGGTAGGCTATGTGATATGTGAATCATCAGTTCTGGGTAGGCTATGTGATATGTGAAGCATCAGTTCTGGGTAGGCTCTGTGATATGTAAAGCATCAGTTCTGGGTAGGCTATGTGATATGTGAAGCATCAGTTCTGGGTAGGCTATGTGATATGTGAAGCATCAGTTCTGGGTAGGCTCTGTGATATGTGAAGCATCAGTTCAGGGTAGGCTATGTGATATGTGAAGCATCAGTTCCGGGTAGGCTATGTGATATGTGAAGCATCAGTTCCAGGTAGTAGGGTATGTGATACTGTATAACAGGATGGCATGGCATTGCATTACATTGCTAACCTGGCATGTGGGCCATGCCTTCCTCGTAGCCATTAACGCAGCTCAACCCTGGCATATTGATTAACAGTATGTTGGCAGTCAGTCAATCACCCACCTGTCCACCATGTCTAGACCGGCTGCATTATTTAGTCTGAAGCACACTGACCCCAATTCCTTGCCCCTGCTCACCCCTCCCATTCCCTTCTTCAACCTCCTCTTTCATATTTTACCCTCTCCTTTCTTCTTCTTGTCCTCTGACCCACCCGCATCCCTCTCCACTCAACCTACCCTTCCTCCTACTCACTCTCTTCTTCCCTCAACTTCTCCTCCCTCTGTTCCCCAGGCGGTGTTGTATAATGACCGTTCGGTCCTGGAGAACCACCACGCTGCTTCAGCCTGGAGCCTCTACCTGTCCCAGCCAGAGTTCAACTTCCTGGCCAACTTGGACCATGTGGAGTTCAAACGCTTTCGTTTCCTGGTCATCGAGGCCATCCTCGCCACAGACCTGAAGAAGCACTTTGACTTCCTCGCTGAGTTCAATTCAAAGGTTTGAGATGATGATGACGAACCTCACATTTTCAGAAAATCTGTTTCATTTCTGTTGATACTTTGTATTTCCTGTCATTTCTATACTGGCAAAGGCAATACGCCTTCTTTTTTTAATTTTTAATTTATACATTATTTTACCAGGTAAGTTGACTGAGAACACATTCTCATTTGCAGCATTGACCTGGGGAACAGTTACAGGGGAGAGGAGGGGGATTGAATGAGCCAATTGGAAACTGGGGATTATTATGTGACCGTGATGGTTTGAGCGCCAGATTGGGAATTTAGCCAGGACACCAGGGTTAACACCCCTACTCTTACGATAAGTGCCATGGGATCTTTAATGACCTCAGAGAGTCAGGACACCCGTTTAACGTCCCATCCGAAAGATGGCACCCTACACAGGGCAGTGTCCTGGGGTATTGGGATATTTTTTTAGACCAGAGGAAAGAGTGCCTCCTACTGGCCCTCCAACACCACTTCCAGCAGCATCTGGTCTCCCATCCAGGACCAACCCTGCTTAGCTTCAGAAGCAAGCCAGCAGTGGTATGCAGGATAGTATGCTGCTGGCTAATAGAGTTGATACTTAAAGGAACATGCTGGATCTCTGTTAGAAATGAGGAGCCTGGCAGTTATAATCACTGTGTGAATGTTTGTGTTGCTATAAATAGGTGAATGATGTGAACAGTCCAGGAATCGACTGGACTAATGAGAATGACCGGCTGCTGGTGTGCCAAGTCTGCATTAAGCTGGCAGACATCAACGGGCCGGCCAAAGGACGCGATCTGCACCTCAAGTGGACAGAAGGCATTGTCAATGAGTTTTATGAGCAGGTATGGAACCCCTCCACTCAGCATGGCCCACATGTCAGGTTTGCAATGTAATGCAATGCCATGCCTTCCTGTTATACAGTATCTCATACCCTACTACCCGGAACTGATGCTTCACATATCACATAGCCTACCCGGAACTGATGCTTCACATATCACATAGCCTACCCAGAACTGATGATTCACATATCACATAGCCTACCCAGAACTGATGCTTCACATATCACATAGCCTACCCGGAACTGATGCTTCACATATCACATAGCCTACCCAGAACTGATGATTCACATATCACATAGCCTACCCGGAACTGATGCTTCACATATCACATAGCCTACCCTGAACTGATGCTTTACATATCACATAGCCTACCCGGAACTGATGCTTTACATATCACAGAGCCTACCCGGAACTGATGCTTCACATATCACATAGCCTACCCGGAACTGATGCTTTACATATCACATAGCCTACCCAGAACTGATGCTTCACATATCACATAGCCTACCCAGAACTGATGCTTCACATATCACATAGCCTACCCAGAACTGATGCTTCACATATCACATAGCCTACCCAGAACTGATGCTTCACATATCACATAGCCTACCCAGAACTGATGCTTCACATATCACATAGCCTACCCAGAACTGATGCTTCACATATCACATAGCCTACCCAGAACTGATGCTTCACATATCACATAGCCTACCCAGAACTGGTGCATCACATATCCTACCCGGAACTCTTGCTTCACATATCACATAGCCTACCCGGAACTGATGCTTCACATATCACATAGCCTACCCAGAACTGATGCTTCACATATCACATAGCCCAGTGTTTTCCAACGCTGGTCATCCAGTACCCCCAACATTACACATTTTTATTGTAACCCTAGACAACCACACCTCATTCAACTCATTGAGGGCTTGATGATTAGTTAACAAGTTGAATCAGGTGTGCTTGTCCAGGGTTACAATAAACATGTGTACTGTTGGGGGTACTGGAGGACCAGGGTTGGAAAACGCTGACATAGCCTACCCAGAACTGTTGCTTCCTTTTCTGCTGTCTGTTACTGCTAGAATCAACACAATGTCACATTTATCCATTTAGGAAGTTAAGTTAAATTAGATGAATGAATAAAACAATCTTAATTGACAAATTAGTTAAATTGTTTGTCTGCCTGTCTATCATCTACAGGGGGATGAGGAGGCCACTTTGGGATTACCCATCAGCCCCTTCATGGACCGCTCCTCTCCCCAGCTGGCCAAGCTGCAGGAGTCCTTCATCACACACATTGTGGGGCCGCTCTGCAACTCGTACGACGCCGCTGGCCTGCTCCCTGGCTACTGGATCGACGAGGAGCGCTCTGATGATGAGGAAGAGCAGGTGGAGGACACAGAGACTGACGAAGACGAGCTGGAGGAGGAGCTCGAACCAAGTAAGACGTCATTTTCTATCCTTCTCTCATTCTGAATTAATATATGATCATGAGTTGACACATTTATAATTTTAACATTGAGCATTTAACATTTCTATCAAGAGCAGGATGTTTTTTGGATCATTGCTATTGCAACTAAAAAGCTTTGGGATGTTAAATCCTTTTTTGTGTGTGGTCCCATGCAGAAAGGAGAAACGGCCGGCGTCGGCTGTTCTGCAACATCATGCAGCACCTGACAGAGAACCACAAGGTGTGGAAGAAGACCATCGAGGAGGAGGAGAAGAGCAAGGAGAAGCAGCAGGCCGACAGCCTGCCTCTCAGCCTGTCCCCTTCGCCCTCCGACGACCAGATCCAGGTCATTCAGGAGGAGGAGGAAGGAGAGGAGCGCCAGTAGCAGGAGGAAGATGAAGAAGAGGAAGAGGGACAGATCCAGGTCATTCAGGAGGAGGAGGAAGGAGAGGAGTGCCAGTAGCATGAGGAAGATGAAGAAGAGGACGAGGAGGGACAGATCCAGGTCATTCAGGAGGAGCGCCAGTAGCATGAGGAAGATGAAGAAGAGGAAGAGGGGGGACAGAGCCAGGATGCTCGGAAAGGGCGGAACAGTGAAAGAGAAAGTCCTTCAACTCCTCCCTCTTACACACACACACACAAACATTTATACACACACACACACAACACATACATACACACACATATTATAGATATATACACAAACATACACACACAGGATGACCCTGCTGGATCTCCACACGTTGAAATTGTCACTGTGCCGACACGCTAATGCAGTCATGTTGTTTTGAAAAAAGGCCTTACTACTGTGAGGGGATTCTTGCTGCAATGGTGGGAACCCCACTCCTATGCACTTTCACCCCATGGAGAGTAGACCAAGAACAAACACCAGAGCTGAGGACACTGGTGTGGAGAGGAAGAGAGGAAAAGGGTCTGGATGTGCCCTCCATGGTGATCTGGCTGTAATGCTGCCTTGAACGCAGAGCGCTTAACTCTCCCTTAGGTACTAAAACAAATCCTATGATTTCAAATAAAGGAAAATAAAAAACACCTTGACGTGGTTGACATCCGTTACCAAAGCGAACAGTTCAAACGTGGAAAGACAAGAGACTGAGACTGTTTCAGGCTCAATGTCAGGAATATTCTAGATCTATATATCAAATGTGCCTGTCTGAACCTTTACTGAGTCCCCTGGTCCAGACCCTAGGTTGGTCTGTGCAGTCCTCTCCCCTTGCTGGCGACACACTGTATCACTGACTCAGTCACAGAGACGTTGTGGAAATGAGCATTATACCTGCATCGTTTTTGATGCCTTTTATTCATGTGTACCACCTGCCTTTTATGTTTCCTTCTTTTTTTGTTGGTTTAATTAAGTTGGTGTGAGCGTGTGTATGTGTGTGTTTTCTTCAGGAACGCTTGGTCGCCAGTCATTGAAATGTTATCAGAGATGAGATGTTCTCTGTTGTTCCAATGAAGGGATGTTTTTTTTATTTTGATTTATATCTATTTTTTCACGGTTACTCAGGATTCTCGTGAAGTTGAATAATTATTTTGCAAGAATTTAAGTAATTGACTTTAAAACAAAAATAATTAAATCTCGGTGATTGAAATAGTTTTTAAGCTTTGTAAGAACAACTTGAAAAACAAACACATTCAAGCAATTGAACTGCTCCTCTGTGATAGAGCAAAGTATGTCCTGTGTTTCTGTCAAACTCCGCTGCCCCGCAGGCAGTGCCGTTGGCTTGATCTTCTAAAGACCTCACTGTAGAATTGGGATTCTTGATTATAAGTTGACTGTAAAAGACCTGTTTGCAGCAAGGCAACATTTTGTACAGTAAAATCCCATGATTATTCATGTACCAGTATAGGTAAAAGTGTTTTTGAGTGCATTGCTGTTGGCATTGTTTTTACACATACTTTGTCTAGCTAACCTCTTCATTTCATTTGTCATTCTACAGACACTGATGTTTTGACAAAAACTATATATCTTTGCCAAACCCACAACCAGGCCAGTGCGTAAAGGGGGTTAAGTAATCCAGGGTTTCACCTTCACTTTGGTTTTGTTTTTTATAGTGTCTTATTCTCTGTACCATAAGACAGTTTAATACTAATAGTTCTATATTTCTGTCTGCAAAAACTCTAGGCATTCCACTAGAAAGAGTTTAATGAAAGAGATGGCAGACCTGCAAGCCGAACTCACTTATCACCCTATCAAGTCATTTTCTCTGGAGAAGGAAGTTCTCAAGTAGGCAGTGTAATTCAAGCTAGTATATTTAAAGACAAAAAATATATATATAAATGTGCACATTTTACTACCAAACAAGTGTTTAGCCTCTGCACAAAAAATAATATCTGCATATAAATATGGTGTATAAATATATATTATATTTTTTAATTAATCAACAGAATGCAACTGTTTTCTACACACAGCTGACATATATTGTACAGTGAGACCCTGTAATTCTCATCCTGTTTCCAGAGTTTTTATCTGATACTACAGATGTTGAACTGTGGGGTTTGGTGTTTTTCTTTTGGGTTCAGCGTCTCCCTGCTCTCCCTTATCACAACCACTTTCTCTCTCTTGGTAATCTCTATTGTCTACTCAGTCCACCCATCCACCCAACCAGTGCCAAACTGTCCCTGCTCACTGCCCACTGCCCAGCCTCTGGGCTCTCATACACTGGGCTTGTTATGGTTGGCCCCAGAGGTCTCTCTGAGCTCCATGTCCCACAGCAGGCTCAAAGTGATGCTGGTGAAGCCCAGCCCAGGTGTTGTGGAGGAGAGCTCACGACTCCTAACCGTGGCCCTTCAGTCCGTTCGGGTTGAGCGACACTGTGTCTCTTACTTAAGTTCTGATGGCGAATTGTGATGCCTCTACAACCTCCAGCCACCTCCCCCCACATTGTATGGCTCATTATGTTGTAAAAGTTTGTTTGTTGGCTTGTCACTGTGCAGTCTCACGAACCACAGTGTCCTCTAATGTTCTTGTCATAAAAGTGTCTATGAATGGCTGTTACCCTTATGTAGCATTGAGATATTGTATGTCTGTTGTAACTGTTCAACCATATCAAAATTGTGGGGGAAATGATTTTTGTTATTTATAGCTGTCATAAAACACCATCCCTAAAATAACTTATCTCAAATGATTTTATTGATACATACACACACCTACTCAATTGTAACTGTTTGTGTGTGAGTGTGTGCTGAGTGTGGCATAAAAATCCCCTTGAATGTAACTGTACTAAAACTTTGCCCTAAGTGTTTAGATTGTCCTGCAGACAACCACAGTTGGAACAGTGATGTTTGCTGAAATGACTGTAATGTCACAGTTTCCAATGCACACAGACGAGGCTCTCATCCAGGTGAATTGGCAGTGTCTCTCTTCCTCGGCATAACTTTCTGAGAAGTGCAGTTACTAGTTAATAGAGGTATGCTGGGTGGAGGCATCAAATCAATATGAAATATTACCCAGTAAGTCTGATGTATGCACAGCATTGCATTGGAGTCTTTTTCCAGCCCTTTGGTCTGTTGAGTAAAGAGTAGAAGTGAGAGGTCACTTAAGGAAATGGGTGACGCCGCCCCAGGCTCAGCTCCAACCACATGAAGATTATTTATAATGGCTGTGTCTGTGTATCCCTAGACGACCCAGTCTGGACACATTCTGCCGGCTCACTGCAAAAGTCCATGTCTGACTAGTGCTGTACTGTAGTTTAGATGGGAAGATTTTTTGGAGAGAAAACATAGACCTGTAACCTATTGAGAGAAATACTGTCAGCACGGTGAAGAAAAAGAGCAAGCAGCATAAAACATATGTAACTTGAATTTCTCTTAGTAAAGGCACACCATAAAACATATGTAACTTGAATTTCTCTTAGTAAAGGCACACCATAAAACATATGTAACTTGAATTTCTCTTAGTAAAGGCACACCATAAAACATATGTAACTTGAATTTCTCTTAGTAAAGGCACACCATAAAACATATGTAACTTGAATTTCTCTTAGTAAAGGCACACCATAAAACATATGTAACTTGAATTTCTCTTAGTAAAGGCACACCATAAAACATATGTAACTTGAATTTCTCTTAGTAAAGGCACACCATAAAACATATGTAACTTGAATTTCTCTTAGTAAAGGCACACCATAAAACATATGTAACTTGAATTTCTCTTAGTAAAGGCACACCATAAAACATATGTAACTTGAATTTCTCTTAGTAAAGGCACACCATAAAACATATGTAACTTGAATTTCTCTTAGTAAAGGCACACCATAAAACATATGTAACTTGAATTTCTCTTAGTAAAGGCACACCATAAAACATATGTAACTTGAATTTCTCTTAGTAAAGGCACACCATAAAACATATGTAACTTGAATTTCTCTTAGTAAAGGCACACCATAAAACATATGTAACTTGAATTTCTCTTAGTAAAGGCACACCATAAAACATATGTAACTTGAATTTCTCTTAGTAAAGGCACACCATAAAACATATGTAACTTGAATTTCTCTTAGTAAAGGCACACCATAAAACATATGTAACTTGAATTTCTCTTAGTAAAAGCACACCATAAAACATATGTAACTTGAATTTCTCTTAGTAAAGGCACACCATAAAACATATGTAACTTGAATTTCTCTTAGTAAAGGCACACCATAAAACATATGTAACTTGAATTTCTCTTAGTAAAGGCACACCATAAAACATATGTAACTTGAATTTCTCTTAGTAAAGGCACACCATAAAACATATGTAACTTGAATTTCTCTTAGTAAAGGCACACCATAAAACATATGTAACTTGAATTTCTCTTAGTAAAGGCACACCATAAAACATATGTAACTTGAATTTCTCTTAGTAAAGGCACACCATAAAACATATGTAACTTGAATTTCTCTTAGTAAAGGCACACCATAAAACATATGTAACTTGAATTTCTCTTAGTAAAGGCACACCATAAAACATATGTAACTTGAATTTCTCTTAGTAAAGGCACACCATAAAACATATGTAACTTGAATTTCTCTTAGTAAAGGCACACCATAAAACATATGTAACTTGAGTTTCTCTTAGTAAAGGCACACCATAAAACATATGTAACTTGAATTTCTCTTAGTAAAGGCACACCATAAAACATATGTAACTTGAATTTCTCTTAGTAAAGGCACACCATAAAACATATGTAACTTGAATTTCTCTTAGTAAAGGCACACCATAAACATTGTAAAAAAGGTCAAATGGCATTGTTCTTATTACAAAGTATGACCATAATAGACAAAAGTAAAAATTTAGAGATCGGGTTCATTGTTAGTTCAGACTGATTGACGTGGCGCTGATCCAGACTAAACACCATGTCCAGAGCCTTCTAGGAAAGGCTGGCTGCTAGTCCACTTATTTTCACTGTGCTGTAGAAACAGCTGAAACTACCCACTGGGAACATCAATTCAACGTGACATGGAAACAACAATGATTCAACCAGTGTGTGCCCAGTGGGTAATGTTCCCATTTCTCATCTAGGCAGGCTGTGAGAGAGAAGACAGGGCTGTGAACCATCATAGAGGTCCATCCTGTCAATCATTGATGTAATCCCGCAGGGAAGATGAGACATTTGATTATAAGGACAGATAAAAAGTCAATTCTAATTCAAGATTAATTCATAGTATATGTCTGCATGTATTGTTTAAATATTCACACTTCTTATCTTCTCTATTAAACTTACTGAGAAGTTCCACCTGATATTTCAGGATCTTGCCAGTAACATTTCTGGTGATCCTGTGACTTTGCAAATGGTGCTGTGTAAACATGCAATTGCTCAGAAACAACCATCGGCTGATGTTTAGAATTCTATCAGTTCTGTGTAAAACAAGGTAGGAGTCCAAGCTCTAGACCCCTGTTCTGTTCTGACTAAACCCCCAACCCCCCCACCCCTTCGGGCTGTGCCTTCTGAGAATCTGTCACTGCTGCCTGCGGACGGCGCAGATGGAGTAAGGCAGCGGCTGCAGTGTCATGCCCAGTTTGGGGGTGAGGCTTGGCACTGTGCCGGGGGGGAACTGCAGGTGGAAGCGCTGCAGCATGGTGGTGAAGAACAGGAACATCTCCATCCTGGCCAGATGCTCGCCCAAACAGTGACGCTTCCCTGAGGACAAACCACACAACATGGATTGAGTTTTGTGAAGATCATGTCATACTTTGTATCATCTACTCTACTCAGAGGAGGCTGGTGAAGGGAGGACTGCTTGTCGTAATGGCTGACATGAAATCCATTCCAGCCATTACAATGAGCCGTACCAGCTACTACTGACTACTGTTTTCCAGTGAACATTCAACCAATACAACATATATATTGTACTCAATGTATCTGTTAAGTGATAGTAAAGGTCATTTACTATCACGGTTATCAGCTGTTTAGTGTTTACCTTTTTAGCATATAGGTTCATCCAATGATATGGCTGGGAAAAGGTTTACCCTTGCATACACAACGCAACTTGAGCAATAGAGGGAACCACATGTATGGGTGGTATGACTGAGATAATTTGTATTGTTTGAACTGACATGGTGGTGTTTTTCTGTCTTCACAGTACTTTCCTTTATTAATGGCAGCATTGTAGTCTGCAATAGCCCCAGGGACAGGCTTGCTCACCAGTCTATTAATTAAGTGCTCAAATAGATTACTGGGCCTTCATACCAGAGAGGCTCTAGCTTTTATTACATTTGACTCATTGTAGGTAAAATGAAATAAGATCATAGCTGGGGTATACGGTTAAAGACATGCTCCGGTACTTTGGCGAAGAATAAAGTATTTTTCAATGTGTAGTTCATACATGCATAATCTATGAGCATAATTACTGTCTTACCTCAATTAGACATGAAATCCCTAGTTTGAAAGCGACTGTTTTATTGAAGCTGTGCTGTGTTATTTTCCCTACATGTGGGCCAGCACCCGAGCAATTTGAGTTCTAGCCAATGAGCTTCGGCATCTCACATTTGAGTGACAGGTAGCAAGAGGCCTGACGAGCATTATCCAATGAGGTTGCAGGGCGGGCCCAGCTCAGTGGACACAGCACAGAGAGAGCGAGAGAGAGAGCAATGACGTGCTGCACATATGTGGCGTAGTATGCAATATTCAGGGACCACTTTTGGCTCATGAGTCCTACTTTTTTTTGCCTCAAAAGTATACAAACATACAGAAGAATCTCTAATATATTGGAATTTCATGCCCGTGATGACTATTAACCCTGTTTTTAAGCATTACCATTTAGATTAGGCAAGAGGAAAGGCATTCAAGTAAGAGGGTGTGTACAGTATGTGTGTGAGAGTCTGTGCTACTCTCTTTGGGGGGCTAAGAGTGGAAAGAAGGAAGACTCACCCAGAGAGAAGGGTAGGAAAGCTTCCCGTCGGACAAAGTTTCCATTGCTGTCCAGGAAGCGATGTGGTGAGAAGGTTCCAGGGTCGCACCAGTACTTCTCATCAAAGTGCACAGAGTACAGGTTGGTGATGACCATGGTGCCTTTGGGGATGTTGTAACCGCTCACCAGTGTGTCCTGAGTGGTGGCGCGGAAGATGCCCAGGGGCACGATGTTACAGAAGCGCAGGACCTCATGTAGCACCGCTTCCACATAGGGCATCCTCTTTTTGTCTGCAAGCGAGGGGGACTTCTCACTTCCTAGCACACTGTCCAGCTCCTTATGCACCTTCTCTACACAGAGGAAACACCAGCAGCAAACTGTCAATACCTTTTCATCACAATGTTCTATCTTTTATTTATTTTTATTTCACCTTTATTTAACCAGGTAGGCTAGTTGAGAACAAGTTCTCATTTGCAACTGCGACCTGGCCAAGATAAAGCGTAGCAATTCGACACATACAACAACACATGGAATAAACAAAACATACAGTCAATAATACAGTAGAACAAAAGAAAACAAAAAGTCTATATACAGTGAGTGCAAATTAGGTAAGTTATGGAAATAAATAGGCCATGGTGGCGAAGTAATTACAATATAGCAATTAAACACGGGAATACTGGATCGGCAGAAGATGAATGTGCAGGTAGAGATACTGGGGTGCAAAGGCTTCCTCAAGTCTTGTCTAGTATCCACAGACACACACTGAGTGTACAAAACATTAAGGAGACCTTCCTAATATTGAGTTGCACCCCCTTTTGCCCTCAGAACATCCTCAGTTTGTTGGGGCATGGACTCTACAAGGTGTTGAAAGCATTCCACAGGGATACTAGCCCATGTTGACTCCAATCCATAATAAAGAGCTGCTCTGGCTTCTTAACAATACTATCAACAAGGCAGATCCTACAGGCCCTAGGTTTGTCGCACCTAAACTACTGTTCAGTAGTGTGGTCAGCTGCCACAAAGAGGGATTAAGGAAAATATCAGTTGGCTCAGAACATGGCAGCATGGGTGGCCCTTAAAAGTACACAGAGAGCTAACATTAATGACGTGCATGTCAATCTCTCATGGCTCAAAGTGGAAGAGAGACTGACTTCTTGACTATTTGTTTTTGTAAGAGGTGTTAACAAGCTGACACCCATGCATACCCCACAAGACATGCCACCAGAGGTGGGGACTCTCTTCAGAGTCCCAAAGACCAGAACCAGAACCGTACTACATAGAGCCATGGAACTCTATTCCACATCAGGTAACTGATGCAAGCAGTACAATCAGATTTAAAACACAGGAAAGAAAATACCTTATGGCACTGTGAAGAGACACACGTTATATATTTTTTAACCTAAGTTAAGAACAAATTCTTATTTTCAATGACAGCCTGTTCAGGGGCAGAATGACAGATTTGTACCTTATCAGCTTGGGGATTTGAACTTGCAACCTTTCGGTTGCAAGTCCACCGCTCTAACCACTAGGCTACCCTGCCACCCCAATATGCATACAATGTTATATGTTATATTGTTATATAACATATATAACACATATATAACAATTATATATTATTATTAACAATTATATAACAATTATATGAATACATTGTTACATTGTCGTATGGTGGTATTAAACATTTTGTATTGTAGATATGTAGTGGTGTAATAATGTTATATGATTTACTGTTTTATATTTTATTTTATATGTAATGTAAGTGCTTTAATATGTTTGGACCCCAGGAAGAGTAGGGGATCCCTAAAAAATACAAATACAAACCCTTCCCACAGTTGTGTCAAATTGGCTGGATGTCCTTTGGGTGGTGGACCATGCCTACAATACACGGGAAACTGTTGAGTGTGAAAACCCCAGCAACGTTGCAGTTCTTGACACAAACCGGTGCGCCTGGCACCTAGTACCATACCCCGTTCAAAGGCACTTAAATATTTTGTCTTGCCCATTTACTCTCTGAATGGCACACATATATACAGTGGCAAGAAAAAGTATGTGAACCCTTTGGAATTACCTGGATTTCTGCATAAATTGGTCATCAAATTTGATCTGATCTTCATCTAAGTCACAACAATAGACAAACACAGTGTGCTTAAACTAATAACACACAAATTATTGTATTTTTCTTGTCTATATTGAATCATCATTTAAACATTCACAGTGTAAGTTGGAAAAAGTATGTGAACCCCTAGGCTAATGACTTCTCCAAAAGCTAATTGGAGTCAGCTAACCTGGAGTCCAATGAATGAGACGAGATTGGAGATGTTGGTTAGAGCTGCCTTGCCCTATAAAAAACACTCACAGCATTTGAGTTTGCTATTCACAAGAAGCATTGCCTGATGTGAACCATGCCTCGAACAAAAGAGATCTCAGAAGACCTAAGATTAAGAATGGTTGACTTGCATAAAGCTGGAAAGGGTTACAAAAGTATCTCTAAAAGCCTTGATGTTCATCAGTCCATGGTAAGACAAATTGTCTATACATTGAGAAAGTTCAGCACAGTTGCTACTCTCCCTAGGAGTGGCCATCCTGCAAAGATGACTACAAGATCACAGCGCAGAATGCTCAATGAGGTTAAGAAGAATCCTAGAGTGTCAGCTAAAGACAGAAATCTCTGGGACATGCTAACATCTCTGTTGACGAGTTTACAATACGTAAAACACTAAACAAGAATGATGTTCATGGGAGGACACCACAGAAGAAGCCACTGCTGTCCAAAAAAACATTGCTGCAAGTCTGAAGTTTGCAAAAGTGCACCTGGATGTTCCACAGAGCTACTGGCAAAATATTCTGTAGACAGATGAAACTACAGTTGAGTTGTTTGGAAGGAACACACAACACTATGTGTGGAGAAAAAAGGCACAGCACACCAACATCAAAACCTCATATCTCAACTGTAAAGTATTGTGGAGGGGGTTTATCAAGACATTTTGCAGGAGAATGTAAGGCTATCTGTCCGCCAATTGACGCTCAACAGAAGTTGGGTGATGCAACAGGACAACGACCCAAAACACAGAAGTAAATCAACAACAGAATGGCATCAACAGAAGAAAACACGCCTTCTGAAGTGACCCAGTCAGAGTCCTGACCTCAACCCGAGATGCTGTGGCATGACCTCAAGAGTTCACACCAGACATCCCAAGAATATTGCTGAACTGAAACAGTTTTGTAAAGAGGAATGATCCAAAATTCCTCCTGACAGCTGTGCAGGTCTGATCCGCAACTACAGAAAACGTTTGGTTGAGTTTATTGCTGCCAAAGGAGGGTCAACCAGTTAATAAATCCAAGGGTTCACATACTTTTCCCACCCTGCACTGTGAATGTTTACACGGTGTGTTCAATAAAGACATGAAAACGTATAATTGTTTGTGTGTTATTAGTTTAAGCAGAATGTGTTTGTCTAATGTTGAGACCTAGATGAAGATCAGATCAAGTTTTATGACCAATTTATGCAGAAATCCAGGTAATTCCAAAGGGTTCACCTACCATTTCTTGCCACTGTAATCCATGTCTCAATGCTTAAAAATATTTATTTAACCTGTCCCCTACCCTTGTTTAGTTTAATTCTACCAATTTACAAAACAAGCCCACAAAACTTAAAAGCCATACATGCACATGAGTAAAATCATGGAGGATAACACACAAAGTCTGGGGCTTATTTCCATTCTGGTCCTCTTGAGACAAGATAGCTAGGCAAGTTGGACACAGTATGGCATTGTGATAATAAAACATAAAAAGAACATCCATCTCATCATTGCAGTTACATCGTCATATGGGCACAGAGGACACTTATTTTTTAAAGCTTCCCAGAGAAGACGTCGTTTGTATGGGCAGAGGCAACTCATTCCATTCTGAGGCTCCAATATACAAGAAAGTTCTACGCTGAATAGGTGCCTAATGGACCCTATTCCGACTAGACTACTGAAAGAGCTACTTCCTGTGCTTGGCCCTGCTATATTGATCATAATAACAGCTCCCTATCCTCCGAATGTGTAACAAACTAGCTAAAGAAAATTTAAAAAGCCAAACCTTGGCATGGAAAATGTAAAAACTATCGACCTATATAAAATCTCACATTCCTCTCGACATTTTTACAAAAAGCTGTTGTGCAGCAACTCGCTGCCATCCTGAAGAAAAAATAATGTATAGTCGTGGCCAAAAGTTTTGAGAATGACACAAATATGAATTTTCTCAAAGTTTGCTGCTTCAGTGTCATTGATATTTTTGTCCGATGTAACTATGGAATACTGAAGTATAATTACAAGCATTTCATAAGTGTCAAAGGATTTTATTGACAATTACATGAAGTTGATGGAGTCAATATTTGCAGTGTTGACCCTTCTTTTTCAAGACCTCTGCAATCCGCCCTGGCATACTGTCAATTAACTTCTCGGCCACATCCTGACTGATGGCAGCCCATTCTTGCATAATCAATGCTTGGAGTTTGTCAGAATTTGTGGGGTGTTGTTTGTCTATCCGCCTCTTGAGGATTGACCACAAGTTCTCAATGGGATTAAGGTCTGGGGAGTTTCCTGGCCATGGACCCAAAATATCGGTGTTTTGTTCCCCGAGTCACTTAGTTATCACTTTTGCCTTATGGCAAGGTGCTCCATCATGATGGAAAAGGCATTGTTCGTCACCAAACTGTTCCTGGATGGTTGGGAGAAGTTGCTTTCGGAGGATGTATTGGTACCATTCTTTCTTCATGGCTGTGTTATTAGGCAAAATTGTGAGCAACGCCACACAAGAATGGTCTCAGGATGCTTTACTGTTGGCATGAAACATGACTGATGGTAGCGCTCACCTTGTCTTCTCAGGGCAAGCTTTTTTCCGGATGCCCCAAACAAACGGAAAGGGGATTCATCAGAGAAAATGACTTTATCCCAGTCCTCAGCAGTCAAATCCCGATACCTTTTGCAGAATATCAGTCTGTCCCTGATGTTTTTCCTGGAGAGAAGTGGCTTTTTTGTTGCCCTTCTTGACACCAGGCCATCCTCCAAAAGTCTTTGCCTCACTGTGCGTGCAGATGCACTCACACCTGCCTGCTGCCATTTCTGAGCAAGCTCTGTACTGGTGGTGCCCCGATCCCCCAGCTGAATCAACTTTAGGAGACGGTCCTGGCACTTGCTGGACTTTCTTGGGCGCCATGAAGCCTTCTTCACAACATTTGAACCGCTCTCCTTGAAGTTATTGATCATCCGATAAATGGTTGCTTTAGGTGCAATCTTACTGGCAGCAATATCCTTGCCTGTGAAGCCCTTTTTGTGCAAAACAATGATGACGGCACGTGTTTCCTTGCAGGTAACCATGGTTGACTGAGGAAGAACAATGATTCCAAGAACCACCCTCCTTTTGAAGCTTCCTGTCTGTTATTGGAACTCAACCAGCATGACAGAGTGATCTCCAGCCTTGTCCTCGTCAACACTCACACCTGTGTTAACGAGAGAATCACTGACATGTCAGCTGGTCCTTTTGTGGGAGGGCTGAAATGCAGTGGAAATGTTTTTTGGGGATTCAGTTCATTTGCATGGCAAAGAGGGACTTTGCAATTAATTGTAATTCATCTGATCACTCTTCATAACATTCTGGAGTATATGCAAATTGCCATCATACAAACTGAGGCAGCAGATATTGTGGAAATGTATATCTCTGTCATTCTCAAAACTTTTGGCCACGAACGACTGCATAGGAAATGCTCAAGTCTGGTTTTAGACCCCATCATAGTACTGAAACGGTACTCTTGAAGGCGGTAAATTACCTTTTAATGGCATCAGACCAAGGCTCTGCATCTGTCATCGTGCTCCTAGACCTTAGTGCCGCTTGTGACACTATCACCGCATTCTTTTTAAGAGATTGGAAACCCTCTTTGGTCTACACGGACAAGTTCTTGCCTGGTTTAGATCTTATCTGTCGGAAAATATGTAATTTACTCTCTTTGGATGATTTGTCCTCTCACAAATCAAAAAAAAGTTTCGGTGTTCCTCAAGATTCCGTTTTAGGACCACTATTATTTTCACTATACATTCTACCTCTTGGTGATTTCATTCGGAAACACAATGTCAACTTTCACTGCTATGCGGATGACCCACAGCTGAACATTTCGATTAAACATGGTGAAGCCCCAAAATTGCCTAACCTGGAAGATTGTGTTTCAGACATAAGGAAGTGGATGGCAGCAAATGTTTTACTTTTAAACTTGGACAAAACAGAGATGCAAGTTCTAGGTCCCAAGAAACAAAGAGATCTGCTGTTCGAGCTAAAAATGAATGTTGATGGTTGTACAGTTGTCTCAAAAATGCAAAGGACCTCTGAATTGCTCTGGACTCTCTTTTGATGAACATATTAAGAATAATTCAAGGGTAGCTTTATTCCATTTTCGTAACATTGCAAAAATCTGTAACTTTGTACAAAAATGATGCAGTAAACAAATTTTTGTAACTTTTAGATTAGACTACTGCAATGCTCCACTCTCTGGTTATCTGGATATAGCACTAAATAATGTTCAGTTAGTGCAAAATACAGACCACCATAGTGCCTGTACCCAATAACACTAAGGTAACCTGCCTAAATGACTACCGACCTGTAGCACTCACGTCTGTAGCCATGAAGTGCTTTGAAAGGCTGGTCATGGCTCACATCAACACCATTAACCCAGAAACCCTAGACCCACTCCAATTTGCATACCACCCCAAAAGATCCACAGATGATGCAATCTCAATTGTACTCCATACTGCCCTTTCCCACCTGGACAAAAGAAACACCTACATGAGAATGATATTCATTGACTACAGCTCAGCATTCAACACCATAGTGCCCTCAAAGCTCATCAATAAGCTAAGGACCCTGGGACTAAACACCTCCCTCTGGATCGTGGACTTCCTGACGGGCCAGCCCCAGGTGTTAAGGGTAGGTAACAACACATCTGCCACGCTGATCCTCAACACAGGGGCCCCTCAAGGGTGCGTGATCAGACCCTTCTTGTTCACTCATGAGTGGAACTCCAACACTCTCATTAAGTTTGCCGATGACACAATAGTGGTAGGCCTGATCACCGACAACAACGAGACAGCCTAATAGGGTGGAGGTCAGAGACCTGGCCGTGTGGTGCCAGGACAACAATGTGTCCCTCAACGTGATCAAGACAAAGGAGATGATTGTGGACTACAGGAAAAAGGAATTCTCATCAACGGGGCTGCAGTGGAGCAGGTTGAGAGCTTCAAGTTCCTTGATATCCACATCTCCAACAAACTAACACGGTCCAAGCACCCCAAGACAGGACAGTCATGAAGAGGGCACGACAAAATCTATTCCCCCTCAGGAGACTGAAAATATTTGGCATGGGTCCTCAGATCCACAAAAGGCTCTACAGTTGCACCATCAAGAGCATGGTTGCATCACTGCCTGGTATGGCAACTGCTCAGCCTCGGAACGCAAGGCACTACAGAGGGTAGTGCGAACGGCCCAGTACATCACCGGGGCCAAGCTTCCTGCTGTCCAGACCTCTATATCAGGCTGTGCCAGAGGAAGGCCCCTTATTGTAAATGTACATATTCCCTCAACTAACCAGTGCCCCCACACATTGACTCTGTACAGGTACATAGTCTCACTATTGTTATTTTACTGCTGCTCTTTAATTACTTGTTACTTTTATTTCTTATTCTTATCCGTATTTTTTTTAACTGCATTGTTGTTTAGGGGCTCATAAGTAAGCATTTCACTGTAAGGTCTACACCTGTTGTATTCGGCGCATGTGACTAATACAATTTGATTTGAAATACGGCTGCTAGTATCTTGATTAGAACCACAAAATTGGATCACATTACTCCAGTGCTAGCCTCTCTACTTTTTGACTTCCTGTTAAGGCTAAGGCTAATTTCAAGGTTTTACTGCTAACCTACAAAGCATTACTGTAACGATGACACTGTGAGTTGCGAAGCAGGTGCAAGAGAAACGTTTAATAAAACAACAAACAGGAAACGAGACAACATAACAGTGGTGTTTACTCGTAAACACAGGAACAATACTAACTGAGGAAGGAACCCAAGGGAGTGGCAGATATAGGGGAGGTAATCAGGAAGGTAAGTATCATGATGATCTGCAGGTGCGTGTAATGATGGATGCCAGGACCGGTGGTTAGTAGACTGGCGACGTCGAACGCCGGAGGGGAGGAGTGGGAGTAGACGTGTCAAATACATGGACTTGCTCATACCTATCTCTCTGAATTGTTTATGCAATACATACCTACACGTACTCTACGGTCACAAAACACAGGTCTCCTTATTGTCCCTAGAATTTCTAAGCAAACAGCTAAAGGCAGGGCTTTCTCCTTTAGAGTTCAATTCTTATGGAATGGTCTGCCTATCCATGTGAGAAATGCAGACTCGATATCAACCTTTTAGTCTTTACTGAAGACTCATCTCTTTAGTAGGCCCTATGATTGAGTGTAGTCTGGCCCAGGAGTGTGAAGGTGAACTGCAAGGCACTGGAGTGACGAATCGCCCTTGCGCTCTCTGTCTGGCCGGCTCCCGTCTCTCCACTGGAATTCTCTGCCTCTGACCTTATTATGGGGGCTTACTAGTGCTCTTCCATGCCGTCCCTAGAAAGGCTGTGACACGCCGTGCCTTTTTTCACTATACTCGACTTGAGTGGGTTGAGTCACTGACGTGATCTTCCTATCCGGTGTTGCGCCCCCCTCAAGCTTGTGCGGTGGAGGATATCTTTTTGGGCTATAGTCAGCCTTGTCTCAGTGTAGTAAATTGGTAGTCTGTTGATATCCCTCTAGTGGTGTGGGGGCTGTGCTTTGGCAAAGTGGCTGGGGTGATATCCTGCCTGTCCAGGGGTATCGTCAGACAGGGCAACAGTGTCCCCTGATCCCCCTGTCTCAGCCTCCAGTATTTATGCTGCAATAGTCTATGCTGTATAGGTTTTTGCAGTTCTTGTTTTGTATTGTTCGTGGTTTATTTGTTTATTAAACATGAATCTAAATAACCACGCTGCATTTTGGTCCTCCTCTCCTTCACCGCAAGAAAACCGTAACAGAATCACCCACCACAACAGGACCAAGCGGCGTGGTGACAGGCAGCGTCAGCAGGAGCAGCGAAAGGAGCAATGGACATGGGAAGACGTTTTGGATGGCAAGGGTTGTTACACTTGGCAGGAAATACTGGCTGGAAGAGATCGCCTCCCATGGGAACAGGTGGAGGCACTTAGGAGAGCAGAGGCAGCCGGAGAGAGGAGCCGGCGATACGAGGGAACACGGTTGGCAAGGAAGCCCGGGAGTCAGCCCCAAAAATGCATTGGGGGGGGGGGGGGTCACAGGGAGTATGGCTACGCCAGGTAGGAGACCTGCGCAAACTTCCTGTGCTTACCGGGGGGCTAGAGAGACCGGGCAGGCACCGTGTTATGCTGTGGAGAGCACGGTGTCCCCAGTGCGGGTGCATAGCCCGGTGCGGTACATACCAGCTCTGCGTATCGGCCGGGCTAGAGTAAGCATCGAGCCAAGTGTCATGAAGCCGGCTCTACGCATCTGGTCTCCAGTGCGTCTCCTTGGGCCGGCTTTCATGGCACCAGCCTTGCGCTCTGTGTCCCCGGTTCGCCTGCATAGCCCAGTGCGGGCTATTCCACTTCGCCGCACTGGCAGGGCGACCGGGAGCATTCAACCAGGTAAGGTTGGGCAGGCTTGGTGCTCAAGAGCTCCAGTGCGCCTGCATGGTCCGGTCTATCCAGTACCACCTCCACGCACCAGCCCTCCGGTGGCAGCTCCCCGCACCAGGCTTCCTGTGCGTGTCCTCGGCCCAGTACCACCAGTGCCAGCACCACGCATCAGGCCTACAGTGCACCTCGCCTGTCCAGCGCTGCCAGAGCCTTCCCCCTCTACTGCGCTGCCGGAGTCTCCCGCCTGTTTAGCGCTGCCAGAGCCTTCCTCTACAGCGCTGCCGGAGTCTCCCGCCTGTTTAGCGCTGCCAGAGCCTTCCTCCTCTACAGCGCTGCTGGAGTCTCCTGCCTGTTCAGCGCAGCTAGAGCTGCCAGTCTGCAAGGCGCTGCCAGTCTGCAAGGCGCTGCTGTGACAGGTTAAAGGAAATATTCATAGCCTGTTATACATTAAAAAGTATTAGTAAGTTTATAGTATGTGAGGATCGTAAAACATCTAAGGTTAAAAAGATGCATTCAGTATTAGTTGATAGAGATGAATAACATTCATATAATTGTGTTAACGTTAAAATCTGTCAAAGGGTAAGAATTGAGAGTAATGTGTAAACGTTATATTGATTACTTTATTTTGTGGTGCCTAAAAGTGTTAATCTGTGATCTACGAAATGCTCTTAATCTATGAGCCGGAGATCGATTGCTCTGGTCTCCACCCATATTCCTGGGGAAATCGCGGTCTTTTCTCATATCACTAAACGTTGAATTGAGAATACAACACCGTATCACGCTCGTGATTATTTCTCCCCTGTTTTCAGGTACTTTATTGATGATAAAAATAATAATTTAAATGTTATAACTCGCTAACATGTCAAGAGTGTTTAAGGTGTGTCTTAGTAACGTCTTGAGGAAGTTAGAGTTAAGTTTGAAGAGAGTAATATTAGCCCTGCTCGGTTGAAGTGAAGAATAGCATCGTACTGAGAGTAGCTGCCATTTTATGTCGATTGTGAATGAACATGTACGTTGTTAATAAGATATTTTGCTGTGTTAGTTGTATAATGGGTTTTCTGTTGTTTTGTAATGTGTTACTTTTGTGAAATGATGATCACTAAACGTTGAATTGAGAATACAACACCGTATCACGCTCGTGATTATTTCTCCCCTGTTTTCAGGGGCGTAACATTTTTGGAGGCTCCGCTGAGATAGCTGCTCAGATGTCCAGTTTCCACACCCCGGTCGCTGAATTCCGAGCCAGCTAAATCTCCACATAACAACTCAGGCAGGCTGCAGTGAGGAAAGTGTTGCTGTTCGAGGGAAGTTGGAAGTTAGTGGTTAAGTACGTGTCAACTGAGGCCATTGATCGACCATCAGAGACAGTAAGGACCATCTAATTCAGAGTCAACTCCTGCACAGTAAAAGTTCCTCCTGTTCTGTCAACATGACAAGCGCCTTGGAAGAACTACAGGAAGAGGTAGTAGGAGAATTGCACACCCTGACTAAAGACAAATTACTAGAGATATGTGATTTCCTTGACATATCAGGCAAACAGAGAAGAGATGTTCAAAACAAATCCCGCATATCATTAATGACTCACATTATGATGTTCCTTGAAAGAGAGGAAGTCGCAGAGATAGAAGATGGCGGCATGTCGGAATTGTTGCTACTGAGAGACGAAATGACAGAGATGATCAGTGGCATAGATAACAAAACAGGGCAAATTGACCATGATATCGAACCAGCCGGAACACATCACAGAATAGAGGAACTGAGAACTGTAACCCCACAACAAGGGGTGGGAACTGAGCAGATTACTGCAGCCAAAGCCAGTGATTCTCTGCGTCAGCCCCATCCCCATGCCAATCTTCAGGGGAGCGTGCTGCTCTCACCCAATGCACAGCCCAGCTCATACTGGCGCAAAGAGTTTAACATTTCTGGTCAGATAGGTGAACCGGGCCAGAAAGAAAAACAGATTTTTTCCAGCCTTGCCCATCAGATTGAAAATGGACTTAACAGAGGCTATCCTGAGGTAGAAATAGTAGACGCAGTAGTCAGGGCTATTTCTCCAGGCTCACAGCTACGCAGCTACTTGGAAGGTAAACCCCAGCTAACTCTTCCCACACTTAGATGTATCCTGCGTTCCCACTTCCAAGAGAAGAGTGCAACAGAGCTTTACAAACAGCTAGCTTCAGAAGCACAGCATAGCAAGGAGACCCCTCAAAGCTTCCTGATGCGCGTTTTAGATTTGAGGCAAAAAGTACTGTTTGCATCCCAGGAGTCAGAATCAGGGCTTAAGTATGACCCTGCTCTAGTCCAGAGCATGTGTTTACACACAGTCCTTACGGGTCTCCAGAGTGACAGTATCAGGATAGACATGCAGCCTCTCCTCCTAGAGAGCGAAACATCAGATGAGGTTTTGTTAGAGAAGCTTAACATTGCTTGTGCTAATGAGATAGAAAGACGAAACAAAAAGCGGTTTAATGCCCCACAGCCTGCTACAACTGTAAGTGTAGTCCAGTTAGAAGATACGCCATCTGCAAAGTGTCCTGTGAAGGAAGCCAAAGCTAAGATACCCGCAGAACTGTTAACAGAGTTAGCTGAACTTAAGACAGGTGTAGCTTCTCTACAAGGTCTCAGTGCAGAGATTGCTCAGATTAAGGAGACATTACAGCAGCCTATGTTTCAGTCACCGCCTTGTGCCTATGCCCCACCCCCAGTTAGGAGGCCAAATAGGGACCCCCAGCCACCTGTTTCCCAGTAGCAGTATTACAGCAGCTACAGTCGGTCCCAAGCACCTGACCCTGCGCAGCATCAATATGCACCTAACTGGTATACCAACCGCTCTGCTCAAGCTCCAAGGAGGTGTTTTGTCTGCCAGCAGGCCAGAACAGATGCACGCTGCACACACTGCTTCCGATGTGGGAGTGGAGAACATTTTCAAGCTGGATGTAAAACCTGGGGAGCCAGACCATCAAGGGAGGCCCCTTTAAACGGAAACGGGTTACCGCTGAGGGACGAGTGTTAACCGTAGCTACCAAAAAGTCCCAGAAATGTGCAAATTGTGCCAGAGAAAATTCATTTGAGAACCTGAAACAATGTTCATCATGTAAAGAGACACTGTACTGTTCCAAAGTATGTCAAAACCAACATTGGACTAAACATAAGGAAAAATGCACTCACCTGAAAATTGACTCTAATAGTGAAAAGTTTTCCTGCACAGAGGAAAATGCCCACTCCTTACCATCCCTAGCTCAAGGTTGCCACCCCCGTAAGGTCACCTCGCTAGTCGGCAGACAGTGCCTTATTGAGTGTCACCTGAATCGCCACCACCTCCAAGCTCTATGGGACACAGGCTCTCAGGTATCGGTCATTGATGAACGATGGAAAGAGGAATCTCTCCCAAACGCAAGGCTGAGAGATGTTTCAGAAATCCTGGACTCACCTGATGATCTAAGGTTGACTGCAGCAAATGGGACTGAAATGCCGTACCTGGGATGGATTGAAACAACTTTTCGGCTAGCCTCTGAAACTGACCAAACAAAGGAACTGATCATCCCGGTGCTGGTAATGAAAGGCTGTCACCTATCACATCCCATCATAGGTTTCAATGTTATCGAGCACATCCTGACAATGACCGAAAAGACTAAACGATACAGTACAGTAAAAACAGCTTTCCCAAGCCTCAAAAGAAACAAGGTGAGAGCTTTTATACAGGCTGTTAGCGCAGAACAGACAGATGAATACGCAGTGAAAACCAAGAAAGAGAAGGTTGCTGTACCAAAACACAGTAGCATTCAGATTGAGTGCCGTGTAGCTTCCCAGCCTTTCAAAGATGACATGACAATGCTTTTCCAGCCAGACCTGAACCCGCAGTGGCCAGACGACCTTGAGTTCTTTGACACACTAGTCAGAGTCAAGAAAGGTGTTTTTCCAGTTATCCTGCTTGATGTCTCTAACCCCACTGACCACGACATTGCCCTGCTAGGACGCACAATAATCGGTACAGTACAAACCATTATGACTGTGTTACCTGCCCAAGTCTTTGAAAAAACTGTCACCCCAGCCACAGTGAATCACACCAGCGTTCAAACCCCATGTACTGCTACTGAACAGTGGGATCCACCAGTAGATTTAACTCACCTAACCGAAGAACAGAGAGAGGTTGTTAGGCAAATGCTTAGAGAAGAGTGTCACTCCTTCTCCAGATCAGACAATGACATTGGCTGCATTGAACGATTGAAAATGACTATTTCTCTAAAGGACTCTGAACCAGTAAAGCGCACATACATGTCAGTGCCCAGGCCACTGTATCAGGAGATGAAGGGTTACATTTATGACCTCATAGTCCAGGGCTGGGTTAGGAAGTCAAACTCTTCATATTCTTCACCTGTCGTGTGCGTTCGTAAGAAGGACGGGACCCTCCGGTTGTGTATAGATTACAGAGACCTGAACAGAAAGACACATCCCGACCGCCAGCCCATCCCTCGGGTCCAAGACATCATGGACAGTTTAGGTGGTAATTCCTGGTTCTCCCTCTTAGATCAGGGGAAAGCGTATCACCAGGGGTTCATCTCTGAAGAGAGCAGATCACTGACAGCATTTGTGACACCGTGGGGACTCTATGAGTGGATACGTATGCCATTCGGCCTCATGAACGCTCCTGCAGCTTTTCAGCGGTGTATGGAGGAGTGTTTGGAAGGGCTCCGGGATAACATCTGCATTCCTTATCTGGACGACACGCTAGTTTTCAGTAAAACATTCAACAGCCATGTGAATGATGTGCGAAAAGTTTTGCAGCGTCTCAGAGAGTATGGCATTAAACTCAAACCAAGTAAGTGTGATCTCTTTAAACCCCAGGTCCGTTATTTGGGCAGAATAGTGTCTGCAGAGGGCAGCCAAGTTGACCCAGCCGATTTTGAAGCAGTAAGAGCATTAAAAGAAATCAGACCAGAGACTGTGGGCCAGCTCAGAAAAATGCTTGGTTTACTCACTTACTACAGACAGTACATCAAAGACTTTTCTAGGAGTGCCAGCTGCCTGAATGACCTCCTGAAAGCAGATTCAGAGAAATCACCTGACCACCCACGGAAAACAAAAACAAAGAAAGTAAGTCATGTGGTGCCCTCAAACAAGCCAATCCGGTGGACTGACCAGCATCAACAGGCACTTGAACAGCTGATTGAGTGTTTGCTTCACCCACCAGTTTTAGGTTTCCCTGATTTCACTCAGCCATTTGTTGTACACACTGATGCGTCACACCAAGGCTTGGGAGCAGTTCTTTATCAAAAGCAAGAGGGGAAGCTTAGGGTCATTGCTTATGGCTCTCGAACCTTAACAGCAGCTGAGAAGAACTATCACTACCACTCGAGCAAGCTAGAATTTCTAGCTCTAAAATGGGCAATCACTGATAAGTTCCATGATTATTTGTACTATGCTCCGACCTTCACTGTATACAGCGATAACAACCCGCTCTGCTACATTCTGTCTACTGCAAAACTGAACGCAACCACTTCCAGGTGGGTTGCAGACTTGGCTGATTTCCACTTTACAATAAAGTACAGGCCAGGCAGAGAGAACGGTGATGCAGATGCTTTGTCAAGGATGCCACTGGATGTAGAGTCACTGATGAGAGAATGTTCTGAGGAGCTTCCACCAGACACCATCGCCGCCACGATACAAGCAGTTGAGGTACAGAAAGAGGCTGTTGTACCTTGGTCATTTTCAGCTGCATCTATGTCAGTATCAGCTGAAGGTGAGACAACCACTGCAACAACCAGCTCGATCCCAAAAGATGGGATAAGAGAAGCACAAGAATCTGATCCGGTCATCCGTCCTGTGCTCAATTTCAAACTGTCTGGTTCCAAACCGGCAGTTAAAGAGCAAAAGAAATTCAGTCCAAAGACAAAATGCCTATTCAGAGAATGGGACAAATTGACAATAGACAGTGATGGCATTCTGTACAGAATCACTACAGCCCGCAAGCAGTTAATTCTACCAGAGCAGTACAAAGGTAAAGTGATGGAAGAGTTGCACAATAACATGGGACACCAAGGTACTGACCGCACTGTATCACTAGTACGTGACCGCTTCTTCTGGCCATATATGCAATCTGACATCGAGCACTATGTGACTAAAACTTGTAGCTGTGTCAAGCAGAAAAAGCCAGCCCATGCAACAAGAGCTCCTCTGACAAACATTGTGACAACACAGCCATTTGAACTGGTATGTATTGACTTCCTTCATCTCGACAGATGCAAAGGGGGATATGAGTACATCCTCGTGATTGTTGATCATTTTACACGTTTCACTCAAGCCTACGCCACCACATCAAAGTCAGGTAAAACTGCTGCAAATCTCATCTTCAATGACTTTGCCCTGAAGTTCTGGTTCCCGTCCCGCATCCACCATGACCAAGGGGGAGAATTTGAAAATCAGTTGTTCCATCAGTTAAAGAAACTCAGTGGCATGGCGGGGTCCAGGACAACACCCTATCACCCGATGGGAAACGGTCAAGCGGAACGCATGAACAGAACATTGTTGCAAATGTTAAAGACACTAACTGAGACACAAAAGTCAAATTGGAAGGAGTCTCTGAACAAACTGGTTTATGCCTATAACTGCACCCGTTGCGAAGTGACTGGCTATTCACCATTTTATCTTCTGTTTGGGAGATCACCCAGGCTTCCAGTTGATATGCTCTTTGGATTGTGCACAGAGGCAGGTTCCAGCGAGACTACGTGGAGAACTGGAAACGAGGGATGGAAGAAGCATACGCCATTGCAAATTAAAATGCTCAGAAAGCCGCTGAAAGAAGTAAGAAGCACTATGACACTAAAGTTAGGAGTTCGGTGCTACAGCCTGGCGAGCGAGTTCTGATTAAAAACCTGACACCAAGAGGAGGACCAGGAAAACTCCGTAACTATTGGGAAGATACAATTCACACAGTGGTGAAACAAATGGGTTCAGACCTGCCGATTTATGAATTGAGACCAGAAAGGGGTAGGGGACGCTCCAGGGTCCTGCACAGAAATCTGCTCATGTCCTGTGACCACTTACCTTTTGAGACACAACCAGAAATGACCAAAGCGGACAAAAGTCAGAAAACGAGGAGACACCAGCCTGCATCACCGACTCTAGATTCTGATGAAGACAGTGGGGATGAATATGACCTTCATCATGAGCCGCTACAGGTTCCCACATCTCCTACTGTACCTGAGGAGAGGAATGCTGAACCAGCGAGAGAGTGGGAACACAGGCCCCCAACAGTGAGACAGACCGTTGCAGTGCCAGTCCCTGATACGCTACCAGCACAGCCTCTTGTTGAAAAGCGGCTGGAGGAGACAACAACAGTTAAAGACCTGCCTGCTGAGGAGATTAACTTGCCTGCTGAAAATTTGCCTGATGATCATCCACCAAGTGCCTTTCCTTCATATGCTGCTGAACCTGAGGAACCAGCCTACCAGCTGCCACAAAGAGAGAGACACCCTCCAAGACGTATCACCTATGATCAGCTTGGTATCCCTTCCTGCTACAGTATACAGCCACAGCCACAGTTGTTCCCTATCTACTCTGCACCAGGACTGGTTCCATGGCTGCCATCACTACAGCAATGTTACTTTCAGCCACCTTACATGTATGGGCTTCAGCAAACATGAGGCTACAGAGTTGACATGTTTGACCATGGACTACTGTCTGATTTCACAGACTGTCAAAAGAGACAATTTGCAGACTATGCATATAGGTCATTAAAATTGATGGACTGTTGATCAATAGTATGAGAAAAGACTGCTTATGTTATATAGCTGGTCAACAGATACGGACTGTGAATATAACTTGTTAGTTATATTTGAACTGTGACCCTTGACCTCTGCTCAAGTACTACCTTACAGAAGAGGATTTTCTAGGTCCAGTGCATACGGACTGTTGAAGACAATGTTGGTAATGTTGGGACAAAAAATTTTGTCGGGGAGAGTGTGACAGGTTAAAGGAAATATTCATAGCCTGTTATACATTAAAAAGTATTAGTAAGTTTATAGTATGTGAGGATCGTAAAACATCTAAGGTTAAAAAGATGCATTCAGTATTAGTTGATAGAGATGAATAACATTCATATAATTGTGTTAACGTTAAAATCTGTCAAAGGGTAAGAATTGAGAGTAATGTGTAAACGTTATATTGATTACTTTATTTTGTGGTGCCTAAAAGTGTTAATCTGTGATCTACGAAATGCTCTTAATCTATGAGCCGGAGATCGATTGCTCTGGTCTCCACCCATATTCCTGGGGAAATCGCGGTCTTTTCTCATATCACTAAACGTTGAATTGAGAATACAACACCGTATCACGCTCGTGATTATTTCTCCCCTGTTTTCAGGTACTTTATTGATGATAAAAATAAGCTGCCAGTCTGCAATGAGCTGCCAGTCTGCAAGGAGCTGCCAGAGCTGCCAGTCTGCAAGGAGCTGCCAGAGCTGCCAGTCTGCAAGGAGCTGCCAGAGCTGCCAGTCTGCAAGGAGCTGCCAGAGCTGCCAGTCTGCAAGGAGCTGCCAGAGCCGCCAGTCTGCCAGGATCCGCCAGTCAGCCAGGATCTTCCAGATCCGCCATTCAGCCAGGATCCGCCATTCAGCCAGGATCCGCCATTCAGCCAGGATCCGCCAGTCAGCCAGGATCTGCCCGAACTGCCAGCCAGTACTTCCTCTCAGTACTGAGCTTCCTCTCAGTCCTGAGCTTCCTCTCAGTGCTGAGCTTCCTCTCAGTACTGAGCTTCCTCTCAGTCCCGAGCTACCCCTCAGTCCCGAGCTACCCCTCAGTCCGAGCTACCCCTCAGTCCCGAGCTGCCCCTCAGTCCAGTGGGGTCCTTGGTGAGGGTTACTAGGCCAAGGTCGGCGGCGAGGGCCGCCAATCAAAGGACGCGAAACAAGGGGGCTAAGACTTTGTTGGAGTGGGGTCCACGTCCCGCGCCGGAGCCGCCACCGTGGACAGACGCCCACCCGGACCCTCCTCTATGGGTTTAGGTGTGCGGTTGGGAGTCCGCTACTTGGGGGGGGGGGGGGGGGGGGGTTCTGTCACGCCCTGGTCTTAGTATTTTGTGTTTTCTTTATTATTTTGGTCAGGCCAGGGTGTGACATGGGTTTATTATGTGGTGTGTTTTGTCTTGTTTTTTTTTGTAGGTATTGGGATTGTGGTATAGTGGGGTTTTCTAGGAAAGTCTATGGTTGCCTGAAGTGGTTCTCAATCAGAGGCAGGTGTTTATCGTTGTCTCTGATTGGGAACCATATTTAGGCAGCCATATTCTTTGAGTGTTTCGTGGGTGATTGTTCCTGTCTCTGTGTTTGTTTGCAGCAGATAGGCTGTATAGGTTTTTGCGGTGCGTTTCTTGTTTTGTGTTGTTCGTGTTTTATTTGTTTATTAAACATTAATCTAAATAACCACGCTGCATTTTGGTCCTCCTCTCCTTCACCGCAAGAAAACCGTAACACCGGAGTATTCCTTTGTGTCTTCATGAGCAATGGAACGCAAGTGGGTACCATGAGGAATAAGCGTGATCAGTGTTTTGATTTCTCCTCAGGGTTTTGCCTGCCATATGAGTTCTGTTATACTCACAGACATCATTCAAACAATTTTAGAAACTTCATAGTGTTTTCTATCCAATACTGCTAATAATATGCATATATTAGCATCTGGGACAGAGTAGGAGGCAGTTCACTCTGGGCACGCTATTCATCCAAAAATGAGAATTCCTACCCCTATTCCAAAAAGGTTAAGTATGCTCCCTCTAATTCTCCCATCACTCTCTCTCTTGGAGGACCTGAGCCCTAGGACCATACCTCAGGACTACCTGACCCGATGTCTCCTGGCTGTCCCCAGTCCACCTGGTAGTGCTGCTGGCTACGGAACCCTGACCTGTTCACCAGATGCTGTTTACAACCCTCTCCCTCCCTGCATCTCTTTCTCTACCTCACCTGCTGTCTCGACTACGAAAAGCCAACAGACATTTACTCCTGAGGTGCTGACCTGCTGACCTGTTGAACCCTCTATAACAGGCTGGGCAAAGGCTGGCTGTATGCAGCCCGCGACCTGATTGAATACGGCCCCCGGAATCATGCTCGGATCACATAAAGAATTTGTGATAGTAATGTTTTGAAAAACGTATTTGTTATTCAAACGTAAAGCCAAATGAATACTCGCCTTTGTGTAATGATTTAACTCCCACCGCTTGTGGTACATTTATTTTGAAGGCACGTATAAATAATAACTGCATGATGACAGACAGTGGGTGGGGTTATATACTTCCTGTTTGGCCCTGTCCGGGGGTATCATCGGATGGGGCCACAGTGTCTCCTGACCCCTCCTGTCTCAGCCTCCAGTATTTATGCTGCAGTAGTTTGTGTCGGAGGGCTAGGGTCAGTTTGTTATATCTGGAGTACTTCTCCTGTCTTATCCAGTGTCCTGTGTGAATTTAAGTGTGCGTTCTCTAATTCTCTCCTTCTCTCTTTCTCTCTCTCGGAGGACCTGAGCCCTAGGACCATACCTCAGGACTACCTGGCATGATGACTCCTTGCTGTCCCCAGTCCACCTGGCCGTGCTGCTGCTCCAGTTTCAACTGTTCTGCCTGCGGCTATGGAATCCTGACCTGTTCACCGGACGTGCTCCCTGTCCCAGACCTATTATTTGGCCATGCTGGTCATTTATGAATGTTTGAACATCTTGGCCATGTTCTGTTATAATGTCCACCCGGCACAGCCAGAAGAAGACTGGCCACCCCTCATAGCCTGGTTCCTCTCTAGGTTTCTTCCTAGGTTTTGGCCTTTATAGGGAGTTTTTCCAAGCCAACGTGCTTCAACACCTTGCTGTTTGGGGTTTTAGGCTGGGTTTCTGTACAGCACTTTGAGATATCAGCTGATGTACGAAGGGCTATATAAATACATTTTATTTGATTTTGATTTGAATATCAACAACTGTGCCATGTCACATGCATCACTGCTCTCATCCAGGGCCAATGAGAAATAGGTGAAATCCTTTACCTTGTCTTTCAACTGTTGTTCTATATTCTCAACACGTCCTCAACATTTTCAAACAGCTCTTTCTTGTCGGGGCAAAGTATTGCTGCAGAGTCAATTAAACATTCTTTAATGAATTCACCCTCAGCGACTGGCTTGCTATGTTTAGCAATTTTGTGGGACAGTGCATACAGTTGAAGTCGGAAGTTTACACACACTTATGTTGGAGTCAGTTAACTCATTTTTCAACCACTCCACAAATTTCTTGTTCACAAACTATCGTTTTGGCAAGTCGGTTAGGACATCTACTTTGTGCATGACACGTCATACCGCTCAGGAAGGAGACGCGTTCTGTCTCCTAGATATAACTATACTTTGGTGCGGAAAGTGCAAACCTGTGACGATGCTGGAGGAAACAGGCACAAAAGTATATACAGTGCCTTGCGAAAGTATTCGACCCCCTTGAACTTTGCGACCTTTTGCCACATTTCAGGCTTCAAACATAAAGATGTAAAACTATTTTTTTGTGAATGAACAACAAGTGGGACACAATCATGAAGTGGAACGACATTTATTGGATATTTCAAACTTTTTTAACAAATCAAAAACTGAAATTGGGCGTGCAAAATTATTCAGCCCCTTAAGTTAATACTTTGTAGCGCCACCTTTTGCTGCGATTACAGCTGTAAGTCGCTTGGGGTATGTCTCTATCAGTTTTGCACATTGAGAGACTGACATTTTTTCCCATTCCTCCTTGCAAAACAGCTCGAGCTCAGTGAGGTTGGATGGAGAGCATTTGTGAACAGCAGTTTTCAGTTCTTTCCACAGATTCTCGATTGGATTCAGGTCTGGACTTTGACTTGGCCATTCTAACACCTGGATATGTTTATTTTTGAACCATTCCATTGTAGATGTTGCTTTATGTTTTGGATCATTGTCTTGTTGGAAGACAAATCTCCGTCCCAGTCTCAGGTCTTTTGCAGACTCCATCAGGTTTTCTTCCAGAATGGTCCTGTATTTGGCTCCATCCATCTTCCCATCAATTTTAACCATCTTCCCTGTCCCTGCTGAAGAAAAGCAGGCCCAAACCATGATGCTGCCACCACCATGTTTGACAGTGGGGATGGTGTGTTCAGCTGTGTTGCTTTTACACCAAACATAACGTTTTGCATTGTTGCCAAAAAGTTCAATTTTGGTTTCATCTGACCAGAGCACCTTCTTCCACATGTTTGGTGTGTCTCCCAGGTGGCTTGTGGCAAACTTTAAACGACACTTTTTATGGATATCTTTAAGAAATGGCTTTCTTCTTGCCACTCTTCCATAAAGGCCAGATTGGTGCAATATACGACTGATTGTTGTCCTATGGACAGAGTCTCCCACCTCAGCTGTAGATCTCTGCAGTTCATCCAGAGTGATCATGGGCCTCTTGGCTGCATCTCTGATCAGTCTTCTCCTTGTATGAGCTGAAAGTTTAGAGGGACGGCCAGGTCTTGGTAGATTTGCAGTGGTCTGATACTCCTTCCATTTCAATATTATCGCTTGCACAGTGCTCCTTGGGATGTTTAAAGCTTGGGAAATCTTTTTGTATCCAAATCCGGCTTTAAACTTCTTCACAACAGTATCTCGGACCTGCCTGGTGTGTTCCTTGTTCTTCATGATGCTCTCTGCGCTTTTAACGGACCTCTGAGACTATCACAGTGCAGGTGCATTTATACGGAGACTTGATTACACACAGGTGGATTGTATTTATCATCATTAGTCATTTAGGTCAACATTGGATCATTCAGAGATCCTCACTGAACTTCTGGAGAGAGTTTGCTGCACTGAAAGTAAAGGGGCTGAATAATTTTGCACGCCCAATTTTTCAGTTTTTGATTTGTTAAAAAAGTTTGAAATATCCAATAAATGTCATTCCACTTCATGATTGTGTCCCACTTGTTGTTGATTCTTCACAAAAAAAATACCGTTTTATATCTTTATGTTTGAAGCCTGAAATGTGGCAAAAGGTCTCAAAGTTCAAGGGGGCCGAATACTTTCGCAAGGCACTGTATATCCACAGTAAAATGAGTCCTATATTGACATAACCTGAAAGGCCACTCAGCAAGGAAGAAGCCACTGCTCCAAAACCGCCATAAAAAAGCCAGACTACGGTTTGCAACTGCACATGGGGACAAAGATCGCACTTTTTTGGAGAAATGTCCTCTGGTCTGATGAAGCAAAAACAGAACCATTTTGCCATAATGACCATCGTTTGGAGGAAAAAGGGGGATGCTTGCAAGCCGAAGAACACCAAGAACACCGTGAAGCACGGAGGTGGCAGCATCATGTTGTGGGGGTGCTTTGCTGCAGGAGGGACTGGTGCATTTCGCAAAATAGTTGGCCTCATGAGAAAGGAAAATTATGTGGATATATTGAAGCAACATCTCAAGACATCAGTCAGAAAGTTAAAGCTTGGTCGCAAATGGGTCTTCCAAATGGACAATGACCCCAAGCATATTTACAAAGTTGTGGCAAAATGACTTAAGGACAACAAAGTGAAAGTATTACAGTGGCCATCACAAAGCCATGACCTCAATCCTATAGAAAATATGTGGGCAGACTGAAAAAGTGTGTGCGAGCAAGGAGGCCTACAAACCTGACTCAGTCACAATAGCTCTGTCAGGAGGAATGGGCCAAAATTCACCCAACTTTTTGTGGGAAGCTTGTGGAAGGCTACACAAAATGTTTGACCCAAGTTAAACAATTTAAAGGCTACGCTACCAAATACTAATTGAGTGTATGTAAACTTCTGACCTACCGGGAATGTGATGAAAGAAATAAAAGCTGAAATAAATCGTTCTCTCTACTATTATTCTGAAATTTCACATTCTTAAAATAAAGTGGTGATCCTAACTGACCTAAGACAGGGAATTTTTACTAGGATTAAATGTCAGGAATTGTGAAAAACTGAGTTTAAATGTATTTGGCTACGGTGTATGTAAACTTCCGACTTCAACTGTACAAACATCCACTCCCCTCCGTATGTATTTGGACAGTGAAGCTACATTTTTACATTTGGCTCTATTCTCCCCCATTTTAGATTTGTTTTCAAATGTTTCACATGAGGCGACAGTACAGAATGTCACCTTTCATTTGAGGGTATTTTCATATCTGTTTTAACGTTTAGAAATGAAAGAACTTTACATATCTAGTCCTCCCATTTGAAGATATCATATATATTTGGACACATTCACTTCTAGTGTATTAAAGAGGTCTAATGTTTAGTATTTGGTCCCATATTTCTAGTATGCAATGACTACATCAAGCTTGTGACTACACACTCGTTGGATGCATTTGGAGTTTGGTTTGGTTGATTTTGGGTTATGAATGATGGATGATGACTGGAGTAATTTTATTTCTAATTCATGATATCCCTAATCATGGTAGCATCCACATTAATGTAGCTGCGTTCAAAAACATTTTATTATTGCTTACAATAAAAGTCTACAAAATTACACAATACATTGTCCACCATTCACTTTCTATTGGGCCAAGCATAATCTGAAACACAACCAAAACAAGCTGTAAATGCATCCAACAAGTTTTTAAAGTCACAGCTTGATGTAGTCATTGTGTGCAAGGAATATGGGACCACATACTCAGTTATTTACTACATTAAAACACTATAAGTGAACTTGTCCAAATACTTATGACGTCTACATTAGCTACATGCTTTCATTTCTAAACGGTAAAACAGATATATATATTGAGGGTAGTTTTATATAAATAAAAATAAAAGTACATTCTGTACTGTCACCTAATATTAAATATTTGATCTCAAATCTAAAATGGTTGTCACATTCTGACCCTAGTTATTGTGTTAATTGTTTGTTTTAGTTGGTCAGGACGTGCGTTGGGTGGGCATTCTATGTTTCTATGTTTTTCGGCCTAGTATGGTTCTCAATCAGAGGCAGGATTCGTTAGTTGTCTCTGATTGAGAATCATACTTAGGTAGCCTGGGTTTCACTGTGTGTTTGTGGGTGATTGTTTCCGTGTCTGTTTCACCACACAGGACTGTTTCGGTTTTCACATTTATTGTTTTGTATTTTTGTAGTGTTCTCGGTTATCGTCTTTATTAAAGATGTTTAACACTAACCACGCTGCGTTTTGGTCCTCCTCTCCTTCAGCGGAAGAAAATCGTTAAGTTTAGAGACACATTTACAATTGTAGCTTCACTGTCCGAGGGGAGGGAGTGTATACCTTTGTACAGTTGAAAGAAAAAAATCTATACCTTAGTTATCTAACGTATGCAAATAAAAGTTGCTGTATATTATGGCTTGGAGAAAGGTTAAATAAAGGCACGGCAAGTCCCTTTACTGGACACCAGAGGAGAAGAGGAGAAAGAAAGACCAAGGATGACCTGTTAGCGAACCGTTGAAACTGAGCTTAATACCAGAATAGGCCTCATCTGAAAATAGATGAATAGAACAGGACAGGAAAAGATGGAGGGATGTTGTGGAGGTCTAATGCAACACTTAACATGATGAGACCTGAGTAAGGACAAGGCAGGGTGCTATGAGGCCTGAGTGAGGACAGGGCAGGGTGCTATGAGACCTGAGTAAGGACAAGGCAGGGTGCTATGAGGCCTGAGTAAGGACAAGGCAGGGTGCTATGAGGCCTGAGTGAGGACAGGGCAGGGTGCTATGAGACCCGAGTAAGGACAAGGCAGGGTGCTATGAGACCTGAGTAAGGACAAGGCAGGGTGCTATGAGACCTGAGTAAGGACAAGGCAGGGTGCTATGAGGCCTGAGTAAGGACAAAGCAGGGTGCTATGAGGCCTGAATGAGGACAGGGCAGGGTGCTATGAGGCCTGAGTAAGGACAAGGCAGGGTGCTATGAGGCCTGAGTAAGGACAAGGCAGGGTGCTATGAGGCCTGAGTAAGAACAAGGCAGGGTGCTATGAGGCCTGAGTGAGGACAGGGCAGGGTGCTATGAGACCTGAGTAAGGACAAGGCAGGGTGCTATGAGGCCTGAGTAAGGACAAGGCAGGGTACTATGAGGCCTGAGTAAGGACAAGGCAGGGTGCTATGAGGCCTGAGTGAGGACAGGGCAGGGTGCTATGAGACCTGAGTAAGGACAAGGCAGGGTGCTATGAGGCCTGAATAAGGACAAGGCAGGGTGCTATGAGACCTGAGAAAGGACAAGGTAGGGTGCTATGAGGCCTGAGTAAGGACAAGGCAGGGTGCTATGAGGCCTGAGTAAGGACAAGGCAGGGTGCTATGAGGCCTGAATGAGGACAAGGCAGGGTGCTATGAGACCTGAGTAAGGACAAGGCAGGGTGCTATGAGGCCTGAGTAAGGACAAGGCAGGGTGCTATGAGGCCTGAGTAAGGACAAGGCAGGGTGCTATGAGGACAAGGCAGGGTGCTATGAGGCCTGAGTAAGGACAAGGCAGGGTGCTATGAGGCCTGAATGAGGACAGAGCAGGGTGCTATGAGGCCTGAGTAAGTACAAGGCAGGGTGCTATGAGGCCCGAGTGTGGACAAGGCAGAGGACTTGATGCTGAGGCCTACTGTGCTATAAGGCAGCACACTGACCTTGAATGTTGGGGTAGAGGGCCATGTAGAGCATAGCCCAGCGTAGGGTGTTGGTGGTGGTCTCCGTGCCTGCGATGATGAGCTCGCCCACAGAGTAGATTAGGTTCTCCCTGGAATACGGGGTGCCCAAGTCGCCAGCACTCTTGTCCAACTTGTTCAGATAGTCATCGATGTAGTGGCGCGGGAAGTTGCACACTCTGCCCTTCGAGAAGCGCCTGATGATCTGCTCCAGGAAGTTGTAGACCTTGGCTGCGTTGCGGAACAGCTTCTGGTGCTTTCCGAAGGGGAGGTACTCGATCCATGGGAAGGCGTTATAAAGGAAGGCCCAGCCACTGACGGCCAGCTCCACATTCTCACTGAAGATCTCGATCATGTGCTGGAAGTCACAGTTGTCGTACGTGAAACGCTCGCCGAAGATGATGAGGTTGGTGATGTTGGACACAGCATTGGTCACCAGGTGCTTTGGGTTAAAGGGTTTCCCTTTGTGTTCGTCGATTGCATCCACGAAAAACATGCACTCTTCCAAGATCTTCTGGTCGAGGGGCATTTGAAAACTTCCAAAGTAACGAAAGGAGTTGCTGGCCAGTTGACGATGTTCAATCCATCCGTTGCCAAATTTAGCATTCAGAAGTCCTGAGAAGGAAGATATTGAGATTAGTTCTGAGTATGTGTGAAGATACTAAATATTATTCTCAGGATAGGTGGACCTATTTTCATCTCAATACCATCAAATAGCCTAGAGTTCGATAACACCAAGCTTGTATTTGCATATAATAACTAATAACAATATAACAATGTCATAATGTCCATATTCAGAATACATTATAACTGACTTTCTTACCTCCCATTTTGGTCATTTTCATAAATAAAGGCAGAGATGGCCGGTCAGAAAAGACATCAGCCTGGTGGTACAGGCATTCTCTGATGGCATCATATCCATTCAGAACCACTGCTGAGTAGCCTCCCAAATCAAGACTGAAAATCTGAGATAAAATACTTGAATAAATAGACATCCAAAATAATATGCCATATATTTCCCTAAATATGTTTAATTTTGGATTTTAAAAAAAGTAGACTATAGTCCAGTATGACATAACATCTAAACTGCAAATGATCTAAAATCAGCAAAAAAAGAAACATCCCTTTTTCAGGACCCTGTCTTTCAAAGATAATTAGTAAAAATCCAAATAGCTTCACAGATCTTCTTTGTAAAGATTTTAAACACTGTTTCCCATGCTTGTTCAATGAACCATAAACAATTCATGAACATGCACCTGTGGAACAGTCGTTAAGTAACAGCTTACAGATGGTAGGCAATTAAGGTCAGTTATGAAAACTTAGGACACTAAAGAGGCCTTTCTGCTGACTCTGAAAAACACCAAAAGAAAGATGCCCAGGGTCCCTTCTCATCTGCGTGAACGTGCCTTAGGCATGCTGCAAGGAGGCATGAGGACTGCAGATGTGGCCAGGGCAATAAATTGCATTGTCCATACTGTGAGACGCCTAAGACAGCGCTACAGGGAGACAGGACAGACAGCTGATAACAGGATCGGTGGTACATCCGAACATCACACCTGCGGGACAGGTACAGAATGGCATTACACCAGGAACGCACAATCCCTCCATCAGTGCTCAGACTGTTCGCAATAGGCTGAGAGAGGCTGGACTGAGGGCTTGTAGGCCTGTTGTAGGGCAGGTCCTCACCAGACATTGCCGGCAACAATGTCGCCTATGGGCACAAACCAACTGTCACTGGACCAGACAGGACTGGCAAAAAGTGCTCTTCACTGAGTACGTTTTTTTTTGCTGAGTTTATTAGGCTAGTCCAAAGATAGGAAAGTAGCCCTCACTCTATTTGCCGAGGCATGCTGACTAAGCGGACATTCGCCATTTTTTTAGAAACCCTGCTAGCGCAGCTGGAGCCTGCCATAAATTTGCGAATAGTGAGCCTCTTTTGTTCAGTTTTCTGAGCTTTTTTATAGGCTGACGCAAAACATAGGGTCAAGAATTGAGCGTCCACCCTAACTAACCTTTGACACACTTAGGAATTATGGTATGTGTGTGTTCCAGATTATTATTTTTTACCTAGATTTAACATGGCAAGCCAGTTAAAATCAACTTCTTATTTACTATGACTGCCTACCGGGGGACAGTGGGTTAACTGCCTTGTTCAGGTACAGAACGACAGATTTTTACCTTGTCAACTCGGGATTCGATCCAGCAACCTTTCGGTCACTGGCCCAATGCTCTAGCCACTAGGCTACCTGCCGCCCCATTACAAATTTTATTTCGCACAGTTTTTTCACCAGTGAAATTAAAGCGACTTTGAGATTCTGTTCTGGAATGAAAAGCGCTATATAAAATACATCTATTGTAATGCAAAATTAATAAATGAACACTCAACAGGCTAAACCGCAAGAGTTAAACCGGTTTGAGCAAAAGAAGACTAGCCTACATGAGGGTGCACACAAGTAGCCAACACAAAAAAATGCCTAGGTTTAGTCAAGCCACTTTGACATAATAATTTAAGTGCCGTACCTGCCCATGGATTTCACTCTGTTTCTTCATAAAGACGTGCGGTTCTGTTGCTAGAGACATAATGTTCCCTATGACAGGGATAGGTGACGGTCCAGGAGGGAATCCTCGGGGTCTCCTCTGCTTCACAAGCTGTCGGATCAGCAAAATAACAATAAGGGAAATAAATAAACTACACAGACCTAAGAAAGCCTGTCCATGCGACAATTCTGAGACTAGAGATGATAACTGATTTAATACCATTTTTCTATCTCTAACTTTGCTTTCTGGACTAAGCTCTCCTCTGTGAAAGAGTTATGTAGGCTATATCATCTTGCACATGTTTATATTCCCTGCCTCTACCCAATAGGATGCTTCTCCCTCTACAAGGAAAATAGTTATGTAGGCTATATCATCTTGCACATGTTTCTATTCCCTGCCTCTACCCAATAGGATGCTTCTCCCTCCACAAGGCAAAGATTGGCTGGAAGTTTAGCTGTAATGACTATCGATGAACTTTGATCAGCCTTCGATCAATTCTAGCAATCAACAAATCGTGATTCTGCTATTTCTGAGGATTTGATTTCCCAATGATGATTTCTGACCATTTGTTGACATGCAGCATAACTTGCCGGCCAGCTGGCACCACACAGATCAAATTGGTAATTTAAAAGCTTTATTTCGTCACCGCGGATCCAGCTTGGTCTCATAGACTAGACATATCATAGTAAACGAAACCCCCGGGACACTCAAAACAGCATGATATATTAAATTTGTTATGGTTACATAATCCAGAATTTTACTTAAGGCAAAAACAAAAGTCAGAGTAGATAATTAGCAACTTTGCAACTACTTACTACTTTTTAGCTACTTTTCAACTAGCATGTTAGCTAACCCTTCCCCTTAACCCTAAGCTTTAACCTAACTCATAACCCTAACGTTGGCATTAGCCACCTAGCTAAAGTTATCCACAACAAGTTGGAATTCATAACATAACATGCCATACGTATTGCAAATTCGTAACATACTGTATGAATTGCAATTCGTAACATATCATACGAATTGTAATTCGTAACATATCATATGAAATGGATGATGGAGAGTCACAAATTAATAGATACCATACCAAACCTAACATATCATACTAATTTGTGTGTCTTGGAATACGGATTTTTTTATTTACTGTGTTACGTCTACCCCTGAGTTCAAATTGGCTGATCCCATTGTCATGTCATACTTTCTATGTGAGTGTCTTATATCTAGACAAATTGCATTGTGCAGCCAAAGCAAGGTTCATGTTTGATTGATTCAAGAGAGCTATTTCTATAACTCATAGCCTAATGCTGTATAATAATAAAATACAATATTTATTTCAAATTCATGTGATATAACACAGTTATAACAGTTATAACACATAGGCCTAACCTATAACACAATTTTAAAAGACCTAGGTCATGGGGTAAAACATGTGCATTAGGATATATACTGTAGTTCACCCTATACTGTGTTGTTGCATTAGGATATACACTTCACCCTATACTGTGTTGTTGCATTAAGATATATACTTCGTCCTATACAGTGTTGTTGTATTAGGATATAAACTTTTCCCTATACTGTGTTGTTGGAACACCCTACAATCAGTAGGATACAAGAATAGATCAATCACTTTCTTTACAATTGTGCCATTCTGTCTGGGCTGTATTTCTTTTGGTAGGCTAAACCAGCACCTGTATGTAGTCTGGGTTGTACATTAAGAGTATTACAATAAGAGTATTAAGAGTATTTCCCCATGTGTCCCACTTTAGTGTCAGTCATTAAAGCAAACAACTTGCAACTTGCAAGCAAATGTGTAGAATGTCTCTGTCATATCATGTAAAACAATCACAAATTATTACAATAGCAATGCTCGTGCTATATGGCACATTTCTTCCTACATTAACCTCCTGAGTGGCTTGATGCACTATAATGAACCTTGTCACAGCCCTTTGGAGCATCGAGACAACCTGAGGACATCTCCAGTGGTGTAGAGTAATTAAGTAAAAATACTTTAAAGTACTACTTAAGTAGTTGTTTTGGGTATTTGTAGTTTACATTACTATTTATATTTTTGACAACTTTTACTACATTACCTTATTAAAGAAAATATTGTACTTTTTACCCCATACATTTTCCCTGACAACCCAAAGTACTCGTTACATTTTGAACGCTTAGCAGGACAGAACATTTTTCTAATTCACCCACTTATCAAGAGAACATGTGGTCATCCCTACTCCCTATGGTCTGGCGGACTCACTAAACACAAATGCATCTTTCGTAAATAATGTGTGAGTGTTGGCCATCCCCGCGGGTATCCGTACGTTTAAAAATACATTTAAAAATGGTGCCGTCTGCTTTGCTTAATATAAGGAATTTGAAATGATTTATACTTTTACTTCTACTTTTGAGACATAAGTATATTTTAGCAATTACATTAACTATTGATACTTACCCAAGTAGTATTTACTGGGTGACTTTCACTTTTACTTGAGTAACTTTCTATGAAGGTATCTTTACTTTTACTCAAGTATGACAATTGGGTACTTTTTCCACCACTGCAAGTCTCCAACAGGTCACGTTGGGGTGTGGAAGGAAAGCCTACTCAGCCATTTCAATGAAATACCACACATTTCTCCAGTAGTGTGTCTTAGGCCCTGCAGATAGCAGTAGAGGTTGTGAAAGGGTCTGTCTGGGTCTAGAACATATACGAAAACCTTCCTGCAACCTTCCTGCAACCACCATGGCGCTATTGTGATGGCTAAAGGAAACACAGGCTACATCCCAAATGGCACCCTATTCCTATTATAGTGCACTACTTTTGATCAGGGCTCTGGTTAAAAGTAGTGCACTATATAGGGAATAATGGTGCCATTTGTAAAGAAGCACAGTGTCTGAGGTGGATTCAGAACATCACTCCCTGGTGGCATCAGACAGGAAAGGACTGGTCAGGACTGGTTCAGGGTTGTCACAGTCATCATAGCATGCGAATAATTGAAACCCTCTTATAGAGTTATCCTCTCATGCATTATGCTACACAAACTTTCCTCTTCCAGTTGTAGTTTACCTGGTTTGATTTGACTCACCTTTATGCTCTGTTCATAGGCTACTGGCAGAAATGAAGGAAATGAAACATGGGATCATTAATTAAGCTGTGCCTGTTCACTAATCACACACCTAAACACAGATCTGGCCCTGTATTTATAAAGCATCTCAAAGACAGGAGTGCCGATCCAGAATCAGGTACCTCCTGTCTATGTCAATAACGACCCTTTGATCCAGATTTGGGCTCATATTCATAAAGCATGCCAGCTTTATGAATATGGGCCCAATTCTGGATCAAATAGTAGTGTGCCCGTTGATTCTGGAGGTCCTCTGTATCGACTGCCTGTCCACTCAGTGTGTGGTGACTTGCTCCTCATTAGTACCAGTGATGTCTATTTACCCAGCCAGACATTCCTTCTTGCTGAGGCAGCTGGCAGAGATGCTTATTTTTTTCTCCAAATGTAAAAAACTGGTCTCCCCAGACCTCGCCCAATGATTTGGATTTGTTATCGCTACTTAATGAGGACATTCAAGGAACTGCTTTTCTACTTCCTGCCAGCCCCTCAGATACAACAAACTGTCCAGGAAGCATTTTACACATCAATCAAAGACATCATTGAATTAAGTTGTTCTCACTGTTGAATGGAAATGTCCACTTGTGACTGTGCTGGGAAGGGCAGACCAACAGACCTTGTGCTTACTGGAAATCAGCCTTACTACTTGAATACTGTAGGCACAACATCAAGTATGTTGACATGTTTTGTTCAAGCATATTTTTAACAGATGTTTAAATATAACCTCATCAACCATTATATACATCAGCAACCTTAAGTTTTGTAATTTACTGCAGCTACTTAGGTGTAAAAAAGAAACTCATTCTGAGATCGTTTTCTCCAGATGACTTGTCATTGTTATCTATTTAAGCAATAAGGCACGAGGAGGTGTGGTATGTGGCCAATATACCACAGCTAAGGACTGTTCTTAAGTGCGACGCAACGCAGGGGGCCTGGATACAGCCCTTAGCCGTGATATATTGGCCATATACCACACTACAAGCATTTCGCTACACCCGCAATAACATCTGCTAAACACTTGTATGTGACAAATAACATTTGATTTGATTTGATATACCACAAACCCCCGAGGTGCCTTATTGCTATCATAAATGGGTTACCAACGTAATTAGCAGTAAAAATAAAGGTTTTGTCATCCCCTGGTATACAGTCTGATATACCACAGCTGTCAGCTAATCAGCATTCAGGGCTCGAACCACCCAATTTATAATTAAGCAATAAGGCCAGAGAGGGTGTGGTGTATGGCCAATATACTACGGCTAAGGGCTGTTCTTACGCACAACGAAACGCAGAGTGCTAGGACACAGCCCTTAGCCGTGATATATTGGCCGTTTATCACAAAACCCTGAGGTGCCTTATTGATATTAAAAACTGGTTACCAGTGTAATTAGAGCAGTAAAAATAAACGTTTTGTCATACAAATGGTATACGGTCTGATATACCACAGCTTTCAGCCAATCAGCATTCAGGCTCGAACCAACCAGTTTATAATCCCACTTATACAATGGTGGGTCTAATCCTGAATACTGATTGGTTAAAAGCGCATTCCAGCCAGTGTCTATTCCATAAATTACCAATAAACCTATGACATTCAAATGCCTATTTACTCTGTACAATCCACTGTCTCTTCAGCCCAGCCAGGCAAGTTATAAACTTGATCTCCACTATAAAAAGCATCTAGACATTATCTCACATTTCTTTTAGACCATAATTTAGTTTTCAACAGCATAGATTTCTACAAACCTTACTATCTTGCAACATTGTTTAAATATTAAAATTCAATCTCCAGCTGTCCCATAGTAATGAACGTGTAGGGGTCGGGAGCAGACAGGTAGGTAGTCAGCGTTTCTCAGCCAGTTGAAATCAGGAATCAGCCTGGCATCATTTTTATGGATATATACAAATAAATGTTAATTGAAAATAGGTGAAACTAAACAAAGTGCAGCTAATGTGCGGTCTTTACAGCTTCAGTGTTTGAAGTGATTGTGTTAGCTGTGTTGTTGGCTAACATGTCAAGCGAAATCACACCTCATTAGCTCAGTGTTATGGATGTATCCAAATAAATGTCACTCGAAAAGAGCTTAAACAAATGCAAATGCAGCTACTGTTGTTATTATTTTTGACGTGACTGTAAGTTAGCCGTAGTTGTCTAGCTAGCAAGCAAGCCAGAACGGCAATGGAACAAACTACTGGGTCACGTCCATAGATACTGAACAAAAACACTGAACGCTTGCGTCAGGTCTCTGGCAACCGAACCAATAGAACGAACAACCAGCCGGCTTGGGTAGCAACCCTAGGTATGTGTCGGGACTATATCTTGTGGAAGGATGAAATAGTATGAATAAATAAATAACAATAATAATTATTATTTATTTTTTATATGTCAATCGTTATTTGAATATGTTGGTAACCCGTTGTATAAAAGTGATAATGCTCTTGAAGCCGGTGTTTGGTCGATATATTGGCACTGTTTGCATATCCTCCAAACACTGGCTTATATTTTCATACAATTTCATGCTTCCACAAGATATAGTCCCTACACAAATCTAGGGTTGCTCCCCAAACCGGCTTTTGTTCTATCGGTTTCGTCGCTAAAGACGCTACCCAGTCGAATAACAGCACAGTAGCTGCATTTGCTGTGCAATAGTAATAAACTAATTTGAATATTGAAACAATATTGCAAATGTTGGAGAGACTAAATGAAAACTAAATGTTAGTCTAAAAGAAATATGAGAAAATGTCTAAATGCTTTTTATAGTGGAGATCAAGTTTATTAATTGCTTGGCTGGGCTGATGAGACAGTGGATTGTGCAGTCAGGTGGAACCGAGTAAATAGTTAACGTTATAGATTTAGCGGTTATCAGCATTCAGGATTAGGCCCACCCGTTGTATAATGTCTTCTGTTATATTATGTTGTCTTCTATTGTATTCTATTTTATTATGTTATGTTCTATTGTCTTCTATTGTCGTCTGTTATTATTATATTCTTCTGTTCTTCTATTGACTTCTATTGTCTTCTATTGTGCACAACCCAGCTCTAGTCAGCTACTCCCATAGGAATATGCACCCATGACTCACAATGACACAAACAATAATGTAATTTCATAAATCTAAATATTATTAATACAAATATAAAAATCTGCTGTTTGGTTCTCACAAGTATAATTTTAGCATCGGCATTTAACTGGGTTCTCCTCATTATGCCACAGGAGAAGAGAGCCTGCCCAGCCCCATGCAGAGAGAGCTGCCATGGCCAGGCCAGGTCAGAGAGGTGGCAGTATCCTGCAGTGTGATCACACAGAACAGAAGAGCTCTGATTGATGGGTAACCTAGGCTCTGTGATTACATCTCATTTCCTTAATGTCCCAGCAAGGATGCACAGTGCAAACTTTGTTGCTTCCGCCAGAGATGAGGTAAGTTGCATTTCAAAGTGGATTCTAGATAACATCCATCCAATTCCCTAGCGAGGCCCTGACAGGACAGCCAGGTCAAGTGTACATGTTTAAGTCTGTAATCCCTGTGTCACCACAGTCTCCAGGTGGTCAAGCCTTCAATGGAGAGCATCAAGTGGCGGAAGCTTGTGTCAGTCTCCAGTCTTTATTCCATGTAATCAAACATAGTCAAACATTGAGTGCCATTAATGTTTGCATTCAGACACATATGATACACTCGTTCTTTGACATTGAAATTATCTTTCCTAATTTGGCATTGATATTGTATTCCAATACCATAGTGTGGTATTGATTTGGGAGGCGTAATGAATGTGTTTCTGTCATCTCAACACCCTTTCAATAGATACAGCTAAGCTTATTTACAGTACAGTGCATCATGTCACATGTCAGTGTTCCCTCCCTCTCTGTTCTGATAAGACAATGATTATCTGTCTCCTGATATAATTTACACCAGGTTGATGCACCGTGAGATACTCTGACCAAAATAGATTGGAAAGGTTACTGTATTGAATTGAAAGTTAGAAACGGGGAACAGAAAGTTGAGGTAGGGACTGAGATGATCCATAGATATGTGGTCATGCTGCATCTGTTCACATATAGTTAGGCCTTTATTCTGGAGTGGCAATTAATTATAGTCAGGCAAGCCTGTACGCCTACACAACCGCAGTTTCCGCTGTCTCCGGGAGCACCGAGGGGGGTGGACCCTGGCTCTGTCCAATTTCCCTGATTTAGTGGCTCCGTCATAGGCCCGGCACTCTGTTCAATAGCACTAAAAGCCTCATCCACACTAATGGGGTTCCTCCGTGACGCAAAAGAAGACTCTTGGGCAGGATGCTTTACGATACCTTACCCAATAATGTAAAGTAAAGGGAACAAGATGATGCCCAGAGACCAACAGCTCTGTAATTGGGTCTGAGAAATTGGGCCGACTATTGTCAGCCACACCATCGATTCCCTGAAAAGAGCAGTTCAATGAGGAGTCAGTAGTGTAATGTATGGAGAAGGGGATGGGAATTGACTATGGAATATGAAGTATTAACTATGTCATTGTTCCAAAAAATACCACAAGACTAATGCCCAAGCATTTCACAGAGCTAGTTTAAACTGCCAACATCTTTGAATTTATCATGTCTAAAATGTTACACATGTCATCCATTTTTGGATGTAGAAAAGCCCTAAGAATGCTGTATATTCTGATAATCTTGTAATTCTGGTAATCAAAATTAAGCAGCCTGACCAACTCAACAATTATGTTTCAATATCATCAATTAAAATATTATAACAGTTGTTATCAAATAACCCAAACATGTATATTTTAAATTAATATAACAACACATGATTGTGGCCTGATAATTCTGTAGTACATCGTTTCCCATCTCCAGTCCTCGAGTACCCCCAACAGTATATATTCTTGTTGTGGCCCAGAACAAGCACACCTGATTCTACTTGTCAACTAATCATCAAGCCCTTGACAAGTTGAATCAGGTGTTTTTGTCCGGGGCTACAACAAAAATGTGTGCTGTTTGGTAACTGGAGGACCGGAGTTGGGAAAACAAAGCACGATGTAGTAGTGTTCCCAGTCTCATTCTTTAACATTGAAACAAACACAACAAATGTGTCTCAGGAGTTGGAGAGCTGTAATGTGTCTGTTTGTACAGTAGGTGGCTCTGCCAGCAAGTCCAACAAGGATGTCTTATTCTCTTGATTCCTCAAAAACATAAAGCAATGGAACATTGTTGGGACCTTTAAAATATTTATAACTATTTTGGGACGATTTCAGTATCTGCCAGTCTGATTTGGCCCTGTCCTCAATGGAAATTATGATATCAAATGGTGCAAATGACTGGCCGATTTTTGTGAATGGAGCATTTTGTGACAGAACGATGACGTCATTTGTGTTCTATCGTCTTTACTGGTTTCTCGTAACCGCTGGACGGTACCTGATTGGCTAGTGGATGGGGCTGAACGCTCTGATTGGCTAAAATTAGATAATTAAACAACTTCTTAGTCAGTACAGAAACCCAAGTGGTAGATATATAAGACAGGGCATTGTAGCAGGGTGCAACAGATTCACAAGTTGGTCTAAAGCTTGAAGTACCTCAACTCATTCCATCTTCGTCCACGAAAACAACCAATCACGGTAAGCAGAGAATTTCAACCACTTTTCTGTGTACATGATGCATTGGGTTAGCATGGATGGGATGTCATTTCTGTGGCTATTAGATATTCTGTTAAATATGTGTTCCAGTGATGATAGAGGGGACAGAATGAGATGGCATAAACTTTGCCTAGGCCGTTGACCCTCTGTGAGATGCTGCTGAGAAATGCAGTTCAGATGGCTTTTCAAGGGTAGATGAGGTGATTGTGAGTTTAAACTACAGCTGGGTTTAGACTACAGCTCATTCCACTAATGCATGGGCTCCCACTGACTGGCTGGCTGGCTGGCTGGGGCTCCAACTCCTAATCTAGATAGTATCACTAATGCCTTCCTCCTCAATGTCTGGTACTGCGTCTCCAAGCCCAGCCCTTCTCTTCAGTTAGAGGGGAGCACTGAGACTAGATGGCTCACTCTGATAGCAGGGAACTAGGGACTTTGGTAGGACTGTCTCATCGCAGAAGGGAAGAGAATGCATTGGGACAGGGAGAGTGAGATGGGCATCTTCTTCACTCCCAGTAGAACAGTGAGAAACTGAACTGAAACTGAGATGGATGGAGCTTACATGCGATACATCATGTGTAGGGACATACGAAAATGTTTGTTTTGATGAAATGCTTATTTCATTCTGCTTTGAGAGAATTGTGAATGTTTTTAAAGCCAAGTTTCTGTGGTTGTGGATGTAATGTGTTTTACAGCAGGGACCATGGTTATGATGAAGCTCTCTGCCCTCCTCATTGCCTATTTCCTGGTCATTTGTCAGATGTACAGCTCACATGCAGCTCCAGCCAGGTGAGGATCAAAGCATGTTTTATAAACTGCAATGTCCAGTCAGTCACTGAAATGTATGTATAGACTACAGAGATGTTCATTTGTAGCAATCCCAAAAGGAAACGCCATCTGTTATTTCATTGATAATTTTCTAAAGAGGTATCTTGGCAGCCACATAAATCTTATGTATGCTAATTTAGATTATTTTGTTTTCAGATAACATGATGTGATTACAGAAATCCATACATTACGTTACATTAAATGCCCTCTTTTCAGTAAAATGATCCAATTGGATTACGATATCGTAATCTAATCAATCCGGTGACTCATAAAGCCATTCTATGTATAACCTCCTAACCACTTCTATCCATTTGGAAACAATCCAACTTAATGCCACAGCAATAGGCTAAGATGATTGCTATTGCATGTAGAATATTTCCAAATGGTTGTAGAATACATGGGTGTTCAATATTCCGGATAGAGAGACCCTGGTCACCGTTCTTACTACAATATTGATTTAGTCATAAAGCTCTAAGTTGGCTACCTGTCAGCTTTCTAAAAGGAACACTTTTAGCAGATTGTTTTGAGTTTGGCTCGTATCCCTTAAAGCAGGAGTCAATGGCTTTTAGCTGGAGCAAACTCACATAACCTACGTCATACTATTTTTAACCCAGTGCTGGTGCAGTTCATCAAGTGATCAACCTAATTGCCTATGTGTTTTCAGAACTGGTTTAGAGTCCATGACAGACCAAGTCACGCTAACTGACTATGAAGCCCGAAGGCTACTCAACGCCATCGTCAAGGAGTTTGTTCAAATGACTTCAGAGGAACTGGAGCAACAAGCCAATGAAGGAAATAGGTAGGTACAGTTCTCCTCATCTCCACAACTTGTTTTTAATAACATTCATTTTCTCTAGGTTTACTTGGTGTATACTATATGGAGGACGCATGTTCCTATTATTAAAGAAAACATATAACCCCAAATGTCTAATATGTGGCCAGTCCTTTGCTGCCTCCTATAGCAGTCAGAGCTATGGGTATTTATTAAAGACAGAGGTATGGACATCGCCCAACCATCAACAGGGAGATCTAGAGTTAAAGCATATATTCTCTGTGTTATCTATGCATGGGTTTTTGGAACACTTCATTTTAATGTATTCATTATTTAAGCATTGTTTATGAGAAAGCCTGTTGAGGAATGCTAAATGATAAATAACCCTAAAGAATGGAAGAAAGCATGGGAATTAGTGCAAGAGAAATGGGACGCATGACAGCAGTTGTGCTGTTTGTTATAATTTAACTACGACGCTATAAACAGGATTGCCGCATGAGCCTAAGTAACTGAGGTCATTATAGCTATAGACTATTTTCAATTGCCTGTGTTGGACTTGATAGCATGGCTTTAAACTGTTATTTTTATATAAATGCAAGTAAAAACTGACTTTGAAATGCATGATGTTGGAATACAGTGTTATTACTGTAGCATGTGGATAACAGCAGGATGCATCTGCATGCCATGGTTACTATGAGCCTGTTTCTGCATGTTTGTCTCTCTCTCTAACAGCCTGGATAGACCCATGTCCAAGCGTTGCTCCAACCTCAGCACCTGTGTGCTGGGCAAACTGTCACAAGAGCTGCACAAATTGCAGACGTACCCCCGCACCAACACGGGAAGTGGCACGCCTGGCAAGAAACGCAGCTTGCCTGAGAGCAACCGCTATGCAAGCTATGGAGACTCATATGATGGAATCTGAGCGGTCCTCCCCTCCATCAGCCCTAGTTAACCTGACCCCTCTGTTCCAGCCTAGCCTGATGATTGCTGATGCATGTGAATCTTGCTTGACCGACTGCAGAGAAACCTTGATGTCCCGCAATGTCCCTGCTCTCTTTTTCTTTAGTTAAAATCCCCCTTTTTGACAGAGAATAAAATATATAAGTACAAAGCAGAGTCCAATCCTTTAGATTTAGAAAGTGAATAATGATTTAGATTCACTTCCCTATCTTAAGGTGTATGATATCCCTTTACTATACAGATCATTCACAATATTTAAAAGTGTTAATCAAAACAAAAATCTTAATCAATGCTTCTTTCAACCGTGACTAGGGTTCTTGTTTAATAAACATATTTTTTTATGCCAGAACATATTTTCCATCTTAATTATTCAAATGAAACAAAGCCTTTTAACATCTTTAATAGTTCACAACAGTTTGAACAATATAAGCCACAGTTTATTTGCTATGTAAACGTAAATTCACAATACATTTGAGGTAAGTTGAATAACTAATTGTTTAGATCTCTGAATGTCTTTATTTTCAATTTCATGATATATATTATACATTTTCTCCAGCAAACAGTAATGTATTACCTTTGTACTTTTTATTGTAATTCATAGATTTGTATCTTTGTAATAAATCCTGAATTTAGTAGAGGTTTGTATGACCAGTCCTTTCTCTTCCTAAAAGCAGCGTTACAGCACAGAAGCGTGCGTGCAATACTGCCACATGTGTCACCCACCGCCTGGCTGACTTCCTGAACAGATCAGGAGGAATGGGCAACAGTAACTTCGTCCCCACCAACGTGGGCGCCAAGGCGTTCGGACGACGAAGGAGAGACAGCCCCATGACAGCACCTATGTGAATGTGTCAACAGGCCTCAGGGATTTGGTATAACAACATTCTACACTCCTCTCTCTTCCCCACTGCTGTGCCTCTGTCAACCTCTGTCTGTCTCTACTGTATCTCTAATGCTCTTTCCCCAGCCTCTGTCTTTCCACATCTATTCTACTTCAGTACTCTTCAGACAGTCTCTTTGTAACTTTGCCGGCCTTCAAATTTGGTCTATGTCTTATGGATGAATACAAGTTGGGAGTTAGAGTTCAGTAGAAAGGAGGATAAACAGTCATTTCCTTCCATTTTCTCCCCCTGCAGAGTATGAGCCCTTTAGTGAGACAACAGTACATCCTGTCCTGAACCAACTACAGACATCTGGGAATGACAACGCTTCACTGTTTTAAAAAAACAACCTTCAAACTACCAAACTGATTTCCTGCATACCTCTTGCATACTCTGTGTTACCGATATTCATTTTTGCTCTATAACCATGAGGCGATACAACAAACTAGAAAAGATTGCAACAAAAATTAAAGAACTAACTTCTGTTATGTCAATTTTCACCAGATCATTACCCTGTACAAGCCAGTTGGTTCTGTCCCGTTTTGGCTTAGAGCACATGTACAGTTTGACCCTGACTCCCCACCCCTCCTCTCTCCTGTGTCAGCAGCACACTGCAGGGGGGCGGAGACTACATCAAGCTCCGCCCCCACAAGCTTCCCTGACCATGGCTGTGTCTTGTGCCTTGATGTTGACCACTTCTTCACGTTTCATTAATTGTACAGTATGTTTAAAGAGTGAAAGGAAAAAGATAGAAGAATCTAAATATTGTAACAATTGTGAATCTAAGCAAGATTAAAATGTATTTTAGATACATATGGGTCGGTGTACTTGTTTTATTCTGCAATGATCTATCTAAGCCCTTAGATCACAATATCTACTAAGCTAACATATGGAATTGTTTTAAGATGGTCATAAAATGGATAATTTAGCCATTTGATTTGGAATTTTAGGAGTCTCTAGGTATAAAAAAAATATATATAAAAAAAAGAATTTGGTGAATTTACTGGTGAATTTACTGCTATAGCCCAAAGAAATACATTGAATGCCACATTTGTAAATGACAAAACAGACAGTCAAAAAATAAATAATAAGGAATAAGGTTTTGAAGTGACTGTCCTATATCTGGGAATCTGGTCATGTTATTAGTGGCACATTTTGCCATTATTACACCCTGGTCTTGGGTTACCTTCAGACTAAAGCTTGTGTGTGTCTTAGAACAGAACAACCGACACCTTCGTGTTAGTTTGTAGCTCTGACTGTTCGGTCTGGACAGTCAGTTTTGTGAGAAGACCTCTTCGAAATGAGGACGTCTGCAAAGAGTTCAGCTTGTGGATGTCGTAGAGCCTGCCATGTTTGTCTGTCGATGGTGGTGACTTATTCGTTTGTAGCACAGATCAATCGACTCTAAGGGATTTGAATCGTAAAAGAGCAGACAGAGCTGACGGTACACTACATTTAACATTTTCAACATGAGCAGTTTCTTAAGGTACATGACACTTAACATTACCAACACGGGCAGTTTATTTTGGTACATGGCACTTAACATTACCAACACAGGCAGTTTATTATGGTACATGACACTTAACATTACCAACACGGGCAGTTTATTATGGTACATGACACTTAACATTACCAACACAGGCAGTTTATTATGGTACATGGCACTTAACATTACCAACACAGGCAGTTTATTATGGTACATGACACCTAACATTACCAACATGAGCAAGTTATTATGGTGCATGGCACTTAACATTACCAACATGAGCAGTTTATTATGGTACATGGCACTTAATTAACATCTTCATTTTCAACGTATCATGCTGTATATGCTCAGATCATCAACATAGCCTTGATCACAATGCAGTGTTCCACATTACATCCCAAATATTCTTTCATTGAATTTGACCTAATGGTTACAGAACAAACATCATGCATGTATCCACATGTAAGAAAAGGTATATAGTGTTTATACACTGATCTATCCAGGACAAAAGCAAACGGCTATTTTACATACCACAACCACATCCAGGACCATGTTGATATGGTTTATTAATAAATAAAGGTAAAATAAATAACAAATCTTACTCCCTAAACACAACAAATGAGTACCAACGATACAGAGAACGTAGTCTATACCAAACGCTCTAGTTGTATTCTCCATTAACTTATGAAGACATCCTTTTTTCATATTTCATACTGATGTCACCAATAACATGATAATTGGTTTCAGATCAATAATGACTTTAATAAAGGCACATATAGGTACATATGTTTCAGTATCATAGGCCTATATGTGTTGCACTAGTCTGTGAGTTAGGTATACCGATCTTGTCATGTATTGTCATGTTGTGTGTTTCTGTCCTTTCCCTTCACCCTGTCTCCCTCTGCTGGTCGTTGTTAGGTTACCTTTTCTCCCCCTCTTTTCCCCAGCTGTGCCTTGTCTCCTCCTAACTACCCATTCACCCCGTTTCCCACCTGTTCCCTTTTTCCCTCTGATTAGGTCCCTATATCTCTCTCTGTTTTTGTTCCTGTCCTTGTCGGATTCTTGTTTGTTGTGTTTCATGCCTGAACCAGACTATCGTCCTGTTTGCTGTAACCTTGTCCTGTCCTGTCGGAATCTGCCGGTCTATCTGAGCCTACCTACGTTTGGTTATTAAAGAAGCTCTGTTTAAGTTAGTTCGCGTTTGGGTCCTCATTCACTCACCCCTAACAGAAGAATCCGACCAAGAATGGACCCAGCGACTTCGGATCCTCTCCACTCAGCCGTCGAGATCCAGGGAGCGATGCTAGGCAGACACGAGCAGGAATTGTCTGCTGCTCGACATGCCGTTGAGACCCTGGCCACCCAAGTCTCCAACCTCACAGAACAGGTTCACCATCTCCGCCTCGATCCACCGGCCACTTCCAGGGCTTTCGAATCTCCGGAGCCCAGAATCAATAACCCGCCGTGTTACTCTGGGGAGCCCACTGAATGCCGCTCGTTCCTCACCCAGTGTGATATTGTGTTTTCTCTCCAGCCCAACACTTACGCCAGGAGCACTGCTCGTGTCGCCTACGTCATATCTCTCCTTACTGGACGGGCTCGTGAGTGGGGCACGGCAATCTGGGAGGCAAGGGCTGAGTGTACTAACCAGTATCAGGACTTTAAGGAGGAGATGATACGGGTTTTTGATCGATCTGTTTTTGGGGAGGAGGCTTCCAGGGCCCTGTCTTCCCTATGTCAAGGCAATCGATCCATAACTGACTACTCTATTGAGTTTCGCACTCTTGCTGCCTCCAGTGGCTGGAACGAGCCGGCTTTGCTCTCTCGTCTTCTGGAGGGTCTCCGCGCAGAGGTAAAGGATGAGATTCTCTCCCGGGAGGTTCCTTCCAGCGTGGATTCCTTGATTGAACTCGCTATTCGCATTGAGCGACGGGTTGATCTTCGTCACCGAGCTCGTGGAAAGGAGCTCGCGTTCTCCGTTGCCCCCCTCTCCGCATCACTACCATCTTCCTCTGCCGGCTCGGGAGCTGAGCCTATGCAGCTGGGAGGTATCCGCATCTCGACTAAGGAGAGGGAACGGAGAATCACCAACCGCCTCTGTCTCTATTGCGGTTCTGCTGGCCATTTTGTCACTTCATGTCCAGTAAAAGCCAGAGCTCATCAGTAAGCGGAGGGCTACTGGTGAGCGCTACTACTCCTGTCTCTCCTTCAAGATCCTGCACTACCTTGTCGGTCCATCTACGCTGGACCGGTTCGTCAGCTTCCTGCAGTGCCTTAATAGACTCTGGGGCCGAGGGCTGTTTTATGGACGAGACCTGGGCTCGGGAACATGACATTCCTCTCAGACAGTTAAGGGAGTCCACGGCCTTGTTCGCCCTGGATGGTAGTCCTCTCCCCAGGATTCAGCGTGAGACGCTACCTTTAACCCTCACTGTTTCTGGTAATCATAGCGAAACCATTTCTTTTTTGATTTTTCGTTCACCTTTTACACCTGTTGTTTTGGGCCATCCCTGGCTAGTTTGTCATAATCCTTCCATTAATTGGTCTAGTAATTCTATCCTCTCCTGGAACGTCTCTTGTCATGTGAAATGTTTAATGTCTGCTATCCCTCCTGTTTCCTCTGTCTCTTCTTCACAGGAGGAGCCTGGTGATTTGACAGGGGTGCCGGAGGAATATCACGATCTGCGCACGGTGTTCAGTCGGTCCAAGGCCACCTCTCTTCCTCCACACCGGTCGTATGATTGTAGTATTGATCTCCTTCCGGGAACCACTCCCCCCCGGGGTAGACTATACTCTCTGTCGGCTCCCGAACGTAAGGCTCTCGAGGATTATTTGTCTGTAGCTCTTGACGCCGGTACCATAGTCCCCTCCTCCTCTCCCGCCGGAGCGGGGTTTTTTTTTGTCAAGAAGAAGGACGGGTCTCTGCGCCCCTGCATAGATTATCGAGGGCTGAATGACATAACAGTTAAGAATCGTTATCCGCTTCCTCTTATGTCCTCAGCCTTCGAGATCCTGCAGGGAGCCAGGTTTTTCACTAAGTTGGACCTTCGTAACGCTTACCATCTCGTGCGCATCAGGGAGGGGGACGAGTGGAAGACGGCGTTTAACACTCCGTTAGGGCACTTTGAATACCGGGTTCTTCCTTTCGGCCTCGCTAACGCTCCAGCTGTCTTTCAGGCATTAGTCAATGATGTCCTGAGAGACATGCTGAACATCTTTGTTTTCGTTTACCTTGACGATATCCTGATTTTTTCACCGTCACTCCAGATTCATCTTCAGCACGTTCGACGTGTCCTCCAGCGCCTTTTAGAGAATTGTCTTTTTGTGAAGGCTGAGAAGTGCACTTTTCATGCCTCCTCCGTCACATTTCTCGGTTCTGTTATTTCCGCTGAAGGCATTAAGATGGATCCCGCTAAGGTTCAAGCTGTCATTGATTGGCCCGCCCCTAAGTCACGCGTCGAGCTGCAGCGCTTTCTCGGCTTCGCGAACTTCTATCGTCGTTTCATCCGTAATTTCGGTCAGGTGGCAGCTCCTCTCACAGCCCTTACTTCTGTCAAGACGTGCTTTAAGTGGTCCGTTTCCGCCCAGGGAGCTTTTGATCTCCTCAAGAATCGTTTTACATCCGCTCCTATCCTTGTTACACCTGACGTCTCTAGACAGTTCGTTGTCGAGGTTGACGCGTCAGAGGTGGGCGTGGGAGCCATTCTTTCTCAGCGCTCCCTCTCTGACGACAAGGTCCACCCATGCGCATATTTTTCTCATCGCCTGTCCCCGTCGGAACGTAACTATGATGTGGGAAACCGCGAACTGCTCGCCATCCGGTTAGCCCTAGGCGAATGGCGACAGTGGTTGGAGGGGGCGACCGTTCCTTTTGTCGTTTGGACTGACCATAGGAACCTTGAGTACATCCGTTCTGCCAAACGACTTAATGCGCGTCAGGCGCGTTGGGCGCTGTTTTTCGCTCGTTTCGAGTTCGTGATTTCTTATCGTCCGGGCTCTAAGAACACCAAGCCTGATGCTTTATCTCGTCTCTTCAGTTCTTCAGTAGCCTCCACTGACCCCGAGGGGATTCTCCCTGAGGGGCGTGTTGTCGGGTTGACTGTCTGGGGAATTGAGAGGCAGGTAAAGCAAGCGCTCACTCACACTCCGTCGCCGCGCGCTTGTCCTAGGAACCTTCTTTTCGTTCCCGTTCCTACTCGTCTGGCCGTTCTTCAGTGGGCTCACTCTGCCAAGTTAGCCGGCCACCCTGGCGTTCGGGGTACGCTTGCTTCCATTCGCCAGCGTTTTTGGTGGCCCACCCGGGAGCATGACATGCGTCGTTTCGTGGCTGCTTGTTCGGTCTGCGCGCAGACTAAGTCCGGTAACTCCCCTCCTGCCGGCCGTCTCAGGCCGCTTCCCATTCCCTCTCGACCGTGGTCTCACATCGCCTTAGATTTTGTCACCGGACTGCCTTCGTCAGCGGGGAAGACTGTTATTCTTACGGTTGTCGATAGGTTCTCTAAGGCGGCTCATTTCATTCCCCTTGCTAAGCTTCCTTCTGCTAAAGAGACGGCACAAATCATCATCGAGAATGTTTTCAGAATTCATGGCCTTCCGTCAGACGTCGTTTCGGACAGAGGTCCGCAATTCACGTCTCAATTTTGGAGGGAGTTTTGCCGTTTGATTGGGGCTTCCGTCAGTCTCTCTTCCGGCTTTCACCCCCAGTCTAACGGTCAAGCAGAACGGGCCAATCAGACTATTGGTCGCATCTTACGCAGTCTTTCTTTTCGCAACCCTGCGTCTTGGTCAGAACAGCTCCCCTGGGCAGAATACGCCCACAACTCGCTTCCTTCGTCTGCGACCGGGCTATCTCCTTTTCAGAGTAGCCTCGGGTACCAGCCTCCGCTGTTCTCATCTCAGTTCGCCGAGTCCAGCGTCCCCTCCGCTCAGGCTTTTGTCCAACGTTGCGAGCGCACCTGGAAGAGGGTCAGGTCTGCACTTTGCCGTTATAGGACGCAGACTGTGAGGGCTGCTAATAAGCGTAGAACTAAGAGTCCTAGATATTGTCGCGGTCAGAGAGTTTGGCTCTCCACTCAGAACCTTCCCCTTAAGACGGCTTCTTGCAAGTTGACCCCGCGGTTCATTGGTCCGTTCCGTATTTCTCGGGTCATTAATCCTGTCGCAGTTCGACTTCTTCTTCCGCGATACCTTCGTCGCGTCCACCCGGTCTTCCATGTCTCCTGTATTAAGCCCGTTCTTCGCGCCCCCGCTCGTCTTCCCCCCCCCCCCCCCCATCCTTGTCGAGGGCGCACCCATTTACAGGGTCCGCAGGATTTTGGACATGCGTCCTCGGGGCCGTGGTCACCAGTACCTCGTTGATTGGGAGGGGTACGGTCCTGAGGAGAGGAGTTGGGTTCCCTCTCGGGACGTGCTGGACCGTGCGCTGATCGAGGATTTCCTCCGTTGCCGCCAGGTTTCCTCCTCGAGTGCGCCAGGAGGCGCTCGGTGAGTGGGGGGGTACTGTCATGTATTGTCATGTTGTGTGTTTCTGTCCTTTCCCTTCACCCTGTCTCCCTCTGCTGGTCGTTGTTAGGTTACCTTTTCTCCCCCTCTTTTCCCCAGCTGTGCCTTGTCTCCTCCTAACTACCCATTCACCCCGTTTCCCACCTGTTCCCTTTTTCCCTCTGATTAGGTCCCTATATCTCTCTCTGTTTTTGTTCCTGTCCTTGTCGGATTCTTGTTTGTTGTGTTTCATGCCTGAACCAGACTATCGTCCTGTTTGCTGTAACCTTGTCCTGTCCTGTCGGAATCTGCCGGTCTATCTGAGCCTACCTACGTTTGGTTATTAAAGAAGCTCTGTTTAAGTTAGTTCGCGTTTGGGTCCTCATTCACTCACCCTAACAGATCTAGAGTATTTTCAGTGTATTTCTGTAGCCAGGTTCACGCCCAGCCCTGCCAATGTGATTTAGACAGCATCTCCATTAGCTTTGCTGTCCCCAATTTAATCAAGCGCCCACATGGTCTCTCCAAGATAATACACCCTACACAGCTAAATCACATGTCACAGAGCCACACATCGCCCACTGGGATAACTATTCTGTTATATTTACATTTATCCATATGAATAAAGAATAAAGATATTTTCATAGCACTGTTATTTTATTGTTTCACTTATTTTGAGGTTTAATGCATATTCTGTGTTGGGGTGAATAAAAATTGCAGTGACTGACATTGTTAATAATATTTCTGAAATATAATGGGACTGAGCATAAAAGTAATGAAAAGTTTTTCTGGGGTACATTAAACCAAATCAAGGGATGGAAATAGGTTTACAATCCTTATCAATAGTAGAGCTTCCACATCCGAGTTGTGTATTGGCTTTGTGAGGTAGTGATTTGCACGTAAAATATATTCTGTCGTAAAGATGGCGACAGTTACTCTGACCTCTTGTCAACAGATTGCAGACACAACTCACAAGGCCCACATGTTATTGCCTTATTAGCTCCTTTGTGCATTGTTAAAGGCAATGTAGTCTCCTGGGTCTCTGTGAAGACACACTCTGAGTTGCAGAGCTTCACGCCTGCTTGTCTTCCCTAATTGACGTGCTTGTTCTCCCACTACTTTGACCTCTCTTTTCGGTTCCTCTTCTGGGAGAGGAGGCTCCAGTTTGTTTTCACAAGTATCAATTCATTTCAACCCCCTAAGGAGCTCTGCTTAATAAGACTGCTCTTTTTTTACACCACCGAATGAATTGTATTATAGTAATGATAACATGTTTATCAGCTTTTAATATATCCAGTGGGGAATATTGTAGCATGGCATTAGAGTTAGCAAAGCTGTTGATTTGTATGAACTACATGTATCTGTATCATGGATAATACTACAGTACATGGATGTTGTATATGGTATTTGGTATTTTATTAGGATCCCCATTAACTGTTGCAAAAGTAGCAGTTATTCTTCCTGGGGTCCACACAAAACATGAAACATGACATAATACAGAACACGAATAGACACAAACATCTCAAGGATCGAACTACATATGGATGTATACTGACGTGTGCATTGTGTTGCATTGGAGTCATGTGCAGAATGTATGTCATATACAGTGCAACACACATTGCATACTATAGGTCTGTTTTTCCGTCATCTGTATTACAAATAGCCCTCATTCTGTGTTTCATAATTCTCCCTTGTTCCTCTGAGGTAACCATCCCATCCCTCCCATCCCTCTCATATGAGAGATTACATTTCTCCAACAAAATATGGTTTTGCAAACCTAGGCTTTGGATTGAAAGTGGGCGACTAAAGATATAATACAACATGGTGCATGCAATATCATTCCATGGTGTCTACTGAGGAATAGCACAATCCAGAAACAATGTCAACAGGATATCTTCTCACTTTTTCATCGCTACAGGATAGTGTAGAGGTGAATTATTTATTTCCCTCTGTTACGCAATCAGACACACTGTTACCTGGAGAATTTTACCTCACAAACGTTACAACACAGTTGGAATATGACTACAGGTATGTTAACAGTGACAGCAGCTTCAAGATGCATACTGTCATTTTAGACAATCGGTAACGTCACTGAGGCATTGACTCACAGGAGAGTGAAATGGACACAGAAACAATGCTGCAATTATTATTTTTTTAAAAATAAAATGTCCTTTATTATTTTCTTCTAACCCTACCACCCCTCCTGTCACGTCTACTCCCACTCCTCCCCTCCGGCGCTCGACGTCGCTGGTCTACTAACCACCATCCCTGGGATCCATAGTTACGCTCACCTGGCAACCTTCATTACGCACACCTTCGCCTCATCATTAGACACACCTGGACTTCATCACTTCCCTGATTACTCCCCCTTTATCTAGCACTCCTTTGTTATCACCCATCAGGCAGTATTGTTTCTGTGTTATGTTCAGACGCTACTCTTGTTCCTTTATGATGGCGCCGGAGTGTTTTTGACATGAAAGATATAATATGTTACTATTGCAATGATAACACGACCACTGAAATTATTGTTAATTTTTTTCTTCTTGTTGCCAAATACTTCATACACAAACAAAAATTCCAAAATTCTAAACCAATATTACACATTTTTCTGATTGAATTTAATTGTCTTATTAAAACATTAACCCTAGTGAATAACAACAAGATTAACATCTTCCTGAATCATTATAATTCGATTTTTTCAGAGTGAATACAACTGCACTAAAATTATTATTTTTTTTTACTAATTTATTGATATTTTTTGTATGTTTGAGTATTTTCTTGTTAATACATGTGTTTTGTTTTGTTAGACATGTTTGATGTAGCAATGTAAGTTGGTTTTTGTATTATGAAAAAACATTTTTTATTTTAAATACCATAGTCCCTGTGCCAAAGAACACTAAGGTAACCTGCCTAAATGACTACCGACCCTTAGAACTCATGTCTGTAGCTGTGAAATGCTTTGAAAAGCTGGTCATGGCTCACATCAACACCATTATCCCAGAAACCCTAGACCCACTCCAATTTGTATACCGCCCAAACAGATCCACAGATGATGCAATCGCTATTGCACTCCACTCTGCCCTTTCCCCCCTGGACAAAAGGAACACCTACAGTATGTGAGAATGCTATTCATTGACTACAGCTCAGCGTTCAACACCATAGTACCCTCAAAGCTCATCACTAAGCTAAGGATCCTGGGACTAAACACCTCCCTTTGCAACTTGATCCTAAACGTCCTGACGGTCCTCCCCCAGGTGGTAAGGGTAGGTAACAACACATCCACCACGCTGATTCTCAACACAGGGGCCTCTCAGGGGTGCATGCTCAGTCCACTCCTACACTCCCTGTTCACCCATGACTGCACGGCCAGGCATGACTCCATCACCATCATAAAGTTTGCTGATGACACAACAGTGGTAGGCCTGATCACCGACAACGATGAGACAGCCTATGGGGAGGAGGTCAGAGACCTGACCGTGTGGTGCAAGGACAACAACCTCTCCCTCAATGTGATCAAGACAAAGGAGATGATTGTGGACTACAGGAAAAGGAGGACCGAGCACACCATCATTCTCATCGACAGGGCTGTCGTGGAGCAGGTTGAGAGCATCAAGTTCCTTGGCGTCCACATCACCAACAAACTAAAATGGTCCAAGCACACCAAGACAGTCGTGAAAAGGGCACGACAAAACCTAGTCCCACCCTTCAGCTACCCTCAACACCTTCCATCTATCCAGTTTGGATTTCTATTTGCCATCTACTTTTCAACTGTGCCGTGATGTTTCACAAAAGTTCTGAACCTATATACATTTTTGGAACACAGTATATCTTACATTAGTTGTGTTGTTTCATTTTTAGTCCCTCCTTCTCAGCTCCCCTCAAATCTCTGAACACCCTCCAGTTTTGATTTTTATTCCCATAGTTTCTACAGATTGCAAAGTAAACATTTTTGCTAAGAGTATTATTAAATTATTGATCAATTGACTATGACTTTTCAAATTACCCAGCAGTGCTATTTGCAGAGTTAGCTCCAGGCAAATGTTGCAATTCTTCAGCCATTCCTGAACCTGCGATCAAAAACAAGCTACATATGAAGCTACATATGGACAGTAACAAAACAAATGATCTAATGATTCTGTCTCTTCACAGCAAAATCTGCAGAGCTGGGATGGTTGTATCACCCGTATATACAGTGCCTTGCGAAAGTATTCGGCCCCCTTGAACTTTGCGACCTTTTGACACATTTCAGGCTTCAAACATAAAGATATAAAACTGTATTTTTTTGTGAAGAATCAACAACAAGTGGGACACAATCATGAAGTGGAACGACATTTATTGGATATTTCAAACTTTTTTAACAAATCAAAAACTGAAAAATTGGGCGTGCAAATTATTCAGCCCCTTTACTTTCAGTGCAGCAAAATCTCTCCAGAAGTTCAGTGAGGATCTCTGAATGATCCAATGTTGACCTAAATGACTAATGATGATAAATCCAATCCACCTGTGTGAATCAAGTCTCCGTATAAATGCACCTGCACTGTGATAGTCTCAGAGGTCCGTTAAAAGCGCAGAGAGCATCATGAAGAACAAGGAACACACCAGGCAGGTCCGAGATACTGTTGTGAAGAAGTTTAAAGCCGGATTTGGATACAAAAAGATTTCCCAAGCTTTAAACATCACAAGGAGCACTGTGCAAGCGATAATATTGAAATGGAAGGAGTATCAGACCACTGCAAATCTACCAAGACCTGGCCGTCCCTCTAAACTTTCAGCTCATACAAGGAGAAGACTGATCAGAGATGCAGCCAAGAGGCCCATGATCACTCTGGATGAACTGCAGAGATCTACAGCTGAGGTGGGAGACTCTGTCCATAGGACAACAATCAGTCGTATATTGCACAAATCTGGCCTTTATGGAAGAGTGGCAAGAAGAAAGCCATTTCTTAAAGATATCCATAAAAAGTGTTGTTTAAAGTTTGCCACAAGCCACCTGGGAGACACACCAAACATGTGGAAGAAGGTGCTCTGGTCAGATGAAACCAAATTTGAACTTTTTGGCAACAATGCAAAACGTTATGTTTGGGGTAAAAGCAACACAGCTGAACACACCATCCCCACTGTCAAACATGGTGGTGGCAGCATCATGGTTTGGGCCTGCTTTTCTTCAGCAGGGACAGGGAAGATGGTTAAAATTGATGGGAAGATGGATGGAGCCAAATACAGGACCATTCTGGAAGAAAACCTGATGGAGTCTGTAAAAGACCTGAGACTGGGACGGAGATTTGTCTTCCAACAAGACAATGATCCAAAACATAAAGCAAAATCTACAATGGAATGGTTCAAAAATAAACATATCCAGGTGTTAGAATGGCCAAGTCAAAGTCCAGACCTGAATCCAATCGAGAATCTGTGGAAAGAACTGAAAACTCCTGTTCACAAATGCTCTCCATCCAACCTCACTGAGCTCGAGTTGTTTTGCAAGGAGGAATGGGAAAAAATGTCAGTCTCTCGATGTGCAAAACTGATAGAGACATACCCCAAGCGACTTACAGCTGTAATCGCAGCAAAAGGTGGCGCTACAAAGTATTAACTTAAGGGGGCTGAATAATTTTGCACACCCAATTTTTCCGGTTTTGATTTGTTAAAAAAGTTTGAAATATCCAATAAATGTCGTTCCACTTCATGATTGTGTCCCACTTGTTATTGATTCTTCACAAAAAAATACAGTTTTATATCTTTATGTTTGAAGCCTGAAATGTGGCAAAAGCTCGCAAAGTTCAAGGGGGCCGAATACTTTCGCAAGGCACTGTATATAACATTCTGATCATTTTAATTGAAAAAGTCTACGTTTTGAATCTGTGTCATTTTGTGTATAAGTTCATAAACCATGTGCCATGGAATCATGTGCCAACTTTTTAGAGTTATTGTTAAAGAATTTTTGAGAACATGTATGTCGAGTCCTGGTGCCTTTTACATCCACAAAGACATATGACATGTTAGCTAGCTGGATGTATAGTACTGTGATTGGTTGTCTTTGAGGCTAGGGAGATGAGTGTGGACATGCATTGAGACAAGCAGAAAGGGGCCTCTACTGTCTGATATAGCAGAGACACTTAAGCAGAGACATTTCCATTATTCCATTATTGTGAGCACAATGCTAAAGTCTAATATTATCAGTCACTACACAGACAAGAAAATAATATTATTTTCACCCAAATTTGAGGCTATGGGATCTGGAGCCATGGTGCTTTCTGGAGTCACGATTGAAATCGACTCAGTAGTGAGTAAGTCAGCGCGCTAATCAGAACACCAAATCAGACACCAAATCAGAGCAACAAATCAGAACACCAGAAATGGAGGAACATTACCTTCTGAGTATTCTGGAAACTCCTAGAATTATGACTGGATGGGAATTATAGATGGTTATGATTTTATGGAAGTCTGTAGGTTATTCAAGGTAACAGTGTCTAAAGTACAAACTACAAAATCAATATCCTGAAGACACAATGGATGTACACTAGCCATGCCTCCTGTTAATGTTACAGTGTGAAAAAAATGGATACAACCTCATAATTACTGAGTGAGATGCACAGTACCATTTCGTAAAAGAGCCTTGTAAAATGGATATACAGTATGTGCTAATTGGCACATTTACTGTAAACAGCAATGCTGTAATTTCTCTACCGCAGGATGTCATTAGCTAAATGGACTACAATAAGTCTTCACCACCATGCCTCACTGTTGGAGAATAGAAAGATCTCAACTGGATCGATCAGTAAAGAAGGCAGAATTAAGTTGCGAGCACTTAAGATAATCAAGCTGTGGAGTCACTGAGTGGAAGGCATCCAATGAATTTGAATATAACAAATATGATAATTCTGGCTGGCTGGACACTGTTACTGCAGTTTATTAATGAGGCAAAACATAGACCTATACCATTACTCCATATACAAATGTATACAAACATCAATTTACAGACACACACAAACAATGACTACATCTAATCTGCCCAGACCCGCATGCTCACACCTCCATCCCAAGTGCCTGCATTATTATTTGCCACTTGGCCTTAAATTGTTCTAATGTATTTTTCTTGGTCGCCCATGCTATTTTTCAAGGCATTCAGTTGTTCAACTGACTATGTATCCCCCTATCCCTTTCAAAATTGAAATAATAAATCATTAGATTTTTCCATTGTGTCAATGATGGCGGGTTGATTGACTTCCAAGTTTTTAATATACGTTTTTTCAAGATGAGTGATGAGAAGAGAATCGTCCAGCCGCCCATTGGGTATCTCACTACCCCACCATATGCCATGTCTTGAACAGTGAATGCTTCTCAGAGAAGGAAGGGGAGGACCAACCTCCTCAGCTCATTTCATTTAATTAAAAAAAGTTATCATTTTTTTAGATAAAACTATACCAACTATAATCGCTTTCAGTTTCACTTACTTAGCTTGCAAATACAGCTAGCTAGTTTAGTATACTGAAACACACTGCTCAAACAGAGGGATGCTATGTTAGCTGGCTGGCTATGACTTTCCAACACAACACTGGAACTCTTCCAAGTCAAGGTAAGCTTTTGATATTACTAATTTATTGGCACCGGGGCCTGCCGGTGTAACTGTACTGACTGTACACTAACATTACTGCATGATTGTAGCGAGTTTACTAACATGTTATTTCTATTTGCTATGCTGACTATGACGTTACTTTAGCTAATAGGGTGACAACGATGTAGGCTGTGTGCAGCGGTTTAATTTGGAAAGTTTTTTTCCCCCCTGGTCACTTAAAGCTGATGTGTGGTGCATTGAAGTCCACAAACAAATGGAGGAGATGAGAGGAGGAGAGGGTATAGATGCGAAAAGGAATACAATGTGGCTGCTATGAAAGTGAACTGTGTTTACGCATGATCAGGGTGTATTCATTCCACCGATTCTGTTGAAAAACTTTTCTTAAACGGAAGCAAACGGAACAAAACGGGGATAAACCTAACTGCATTTGTCAAATAGAAACTCTCATTTGCAACTGTTGGACTAATGATTACACCCTATATCAACTAGATGCAGGCAAGCGTGTACAAGGCAGTATTGTCATAGTCTGTCCATGTGTGGCAGGTAGCCTAGTGGTTAGAGCATTGGACTAGTAACTGTGAAGGTTGCAAGAACAAATCCCCGAGCTGACAAGGTAAAAAATCTGTCATTCCCATGTCCTCGGATGGGGCCACAGTGTCTCCTGACCCCTCCTGTCTCAGCCTCCAGTATTTATGCTGCAGTAGTTTATGTGTCGGGGGGCTAGGGTCAGTTTGTTATATCTGGAGTACTTCTCCTGTCCTATTTGGTGTCCTGTGTGAATTTAAGTGTGCTCTCTCTAATTCTCTCTTTCTCTCTTTCTTTCTCTCTCTTGGGGGACCTGAGCCCTAGGACCATGCCTCAGGACTACCTGACATGATGACTCCTTGCTGTCCCCAGTCCACCTGGCCGTGCTGCTGCTCCACTTTCAACTGTTCTGCCTTATTATTATTCGACCATGCTGGTCATTTATGAACATTTGAACATCTTGGCCATGTTCTGTTATAATCTCCACCCGGCACAGCCAGAAGAGGACTGGCCACCCCACATAGCCTGGTTCCTCTCTAGGTTTCTTCCTAGGTTTTGGCCTTTCTAGGGAGTTTTTCCTAGCCACCGTGCTTCTACACCTGCATTGCTTGCTGTTTGGGGTTTTAGGCTGGGTTTCTGTACAACACTTTGAGATATCAGCTGATGTACGAATGGCTATATAAATAAATTAGATTTGATTTGATTCTGCCCCTGAACAAGGCAGTTAACCTGCTGTTCCTAGGCTGTTATTAAAAATAAGAATTTGTTCTTGACTGCCTTGCCTAGTTAAATAAAGGTAAATGTGTTTCTTGACCTGTGTGCATCTACGTTGTAATCTTCATTCATTCATTGTCGCAATCTCATGATGGTTATAGGGACAATTCTAGTATCGTGTAGTAGCCTAAACCTATCGCTGTTACATTGAACTGGGTGAATGAAATGTGAATGAGAGTCATTCTATATGCTGTAATAGAAATAAGGCCAAGCTCATGAAAAAAATGTGTCCTCCCTCATCTTAAATTACACTGACTGCCACTGGTCTTGAAGTATGCAGACAGATGGATTAAAAGTATGTTTACATTGTAATACTTCTGACAGCGAACTTTCAGACTATTCTCTTTTATCTATTCCTCGAAAGAAAATACCATTGCCTTTAATTGGCACTGTAACAGAAAACACACTTTAGCTTCTGTAATGTCTATGCTGGTCCCTATGCAACAGTGATCTGTATAACAACATGGATATACTCTATGTCTGTAGTTATAGAGCATACAGCATGGGGTGTTGTAAGATGCCTGTGACATTAATGATGTTGACTCAAACATAATGACACCAATGATGAGGAGATGAATGTCCGTGTACTATGGTAAAATATGATTATGTTTGGTTGTGCAGATCTCAGCTATACTGTGTCTTTTAGTCGACACTGAGGTGAAGACAAATTTGTGATAATTGTGTAATCATGTCATCCTGGGCTTGGTGGATGGCCTGACCGCCATACCACATCTCTCACTGCAATCAAGCTGTGTCATCCAACGGTTTCTAGCATACTCTCAGTGATCCCATGGGGCTGTCTAAAAGGAGTCATATTAAACAAGTCCTACTTTATTTGTTACAGTATTGATTTGTTTTCTATTTTACGTGGAATAATTTAAACCACAGTTAGCTACTCTAAAAAATATTCATAACGATATACAAACTCTCTAAACCCAAGTGGTCTTCTTAATGAGTAGGAGTCTGAAACTGATCAACATAACTGTGCAGTATTGGCTCCTTCAGCTCTGCTTCTACATGTATACTGGTTGGCTGTTGATAATTGTTTTGATTGAAGCAGAACATGGTACACATCTCCTAACGAGATCAGAAGAGGAATATATAAAAGTTAATATAAGTAAGCTCCTCTTTCCTGAATGGTACCGAGGGGCAGCTTGGGAGCGGAACAAATACATTTATTTTTCATGTTGGTATCTGTAACTTGTGTTAATAGAAAATGAAATGGAAACGTTGGCCCAAAACCAGATGACACATTGCTGCCTGGCTACACAAATAGGAACTACATCAATGTGTAGTCTAAGATGTTAGAGTGAATTATCATGAAAGCTGTAGACACGAAAAGACAGATTTTCACCTATTTACAGCATCTAAAAACTGTCATACCTGTTTGTCAGTGTCTTCATGGAGAATATACGTAGGCCTACTTGGGCAAACGAGATGAACAATGATGTATATTCTTCCTTGTAAAGCCAAAGTATGGGCGCTATGAAAGTGACATGAATAGGAATGTTACGAATTGTTTTCAACGTGTCCCTGTTTCACAGACACATAAAATCATTAATTCTTCACCCTTCAATGCTAACAGGGTGACAGTGTAGAATTGCAATCTGTTCAGTGGATAAAATGGGATTGTGTTTTTGATACCATCTTGAACTGAACGCCGCTGAGCCCACACAGAGTGGATATCAACACAAGCCCATGCAACTAAACTGAATGTAATCCCAGTTAAACTAAAGTCTCAGTAGACCTGAACTCTACATGGAGGACCTCGCCAAATCACTACCTGTTCAATAAAATCACACACATGTCCATTCCAAACTACAATTGGTTTGTTCAGATTGACTTTAAGAAACGTTTTTGATTCATTGAAAATGGATTCATGTTGCGATTGTGGCATTGCATCATTGAAATATTGTTCTTAATGTGAAGTTCACACACAATCCTCTGGTTATTCATATATGCCTATTGTTCGATTAAACCAGAGGATCTAAAATAGTGTACAAGAGATCATACAAAATATTTGTGGCTCTTCTCACAATATTTGTGGCTCTTATGTGGATGATGTTAAAAATATTTGTTGGTCTGATGTGATTTAAAGGAACATCCAGATGCTGCACTTGATTCATTTATGCTCCTGTTAAGAAACTAACTGTTCAGAACTGTTAAGGCTCCATGGATTGATGAGGAATTGAAAAACTGTAAGGCTGAAAGAGATGGGGCAAAAGGAGTGGCTAATAAGTCTGGCTGCACATCTGACTGGTGGACTTACTGCAAATTTGAGAAATTCTGTAACTATACTTAACAAAAAAGAAGAAACTGTATTATGAAGCCAAGATCAATTATATTAAGAATTATGAAAAAAAAACATTCAATGAAATTATGGGCAGAAAGACAAATTCAACTCCATCTTTCATCGAATCAGATGGCTTATTCTTCACAAAACCATTTTATGTTGGCAATTATTTTAATGATTTCTTCATTGGCAAAGTGTGCAAACTTAGGCAGCAAATGCCAACAATGAACAGTGAGCTATTGTAGTCATGTTTAAAAACAATTGTTAAAGTTAGTGTGGGAGAGGTGGAACATTTATTTTTATCGATCAATAATGACAAACCTCCTGGCATTGACAACTTAGATCAAAGGTTACTGAGGATGGTAGCTGACTCTATAGCCACTCCTATCTGTCATATCTTTAATCTGAGCTTAGAGGAAAGTATTTGTCCTCAGGACTGGAGGGAAGCCTCAGTCATTCCACTACCCAAGAGTGGTAAAGCGGCTTTTACTGCAGACCTGTCAGCTTGCTGCCAGCTCTTAGTATACTGTTGGAAAAAATTGTGTTAGACCAAATACAATGCTACTTCTCTGTAAACCAATTAACAACATACTTCCAGCATGCTTATAGAGAAGGGCACTCAACATGTACTACACTGACACAGATGATGGATTTTTGGTTGAATGAAATTGATAATAAGAATATTACAGGAGCTGTACTGTTAGATTTCAGTGGAGCCTTTGATATTATTGACCATAACCTGTTGTTGAGAAAACGTACAGTATGTGATATGGCTTTTCAACCTCTGCCATATTGTGGATTCAGAACTATCTATCTAATAGAACAGAGGGTTTTCTTTAATGGAAGCTTCTCTAATGTCAAACATGTAAATCGCGGTGTACCGCGGGGCAGCGTAAGTGAACAGCAAACCTCGTTTAAAAAAAACAAATAAAGCAACACCTCACGACACAGCACTCTCTCCCATGTGGCCTACTTGTTGTGTGTATGTACTGTGTACCTGATAGATGCACACACACACACACACTACACTACATGCAAATTGTAAAGTAAAGTATTTTGTCTGTAATGTCTTTTTCGATATATGCCGGACCCCAGTAAAACTAGCTGTCAACATTGACATTGGCTGATGGGGATCCTAATAAATCAAATCAAAAACCGCAACCAAAAAGGGTATCCCCAATATGACTTATACTGTACACAATCAATTGACAGGACCTTTTTACCAAGACACCTCCATGGTGTGTATTTATCATTTATTGTTGTGATTGTAAGAGGTTTTATTTATAATATAGCTATACTTAAACAGAGTCTGTAGACCTACAGTCATGACATGTCTCAGTGAGTTCCTCACTCCCTTTGCTTTACCAATTGGCTGATCTGAGAATGCGCTCTGAACTCCTGAACCATTAAATTGCAATGACTCATAGTTTGTCCATCATCCTTCAACAATTCATATTCTGATTACCAATAAGCCATGAAATGGAGGAGAATAGACTGTCCATGTACCTTGATCAAATGCACTCTGAGTAGGAGGAACTAGTGTTGCATGAACATGACCTTAACAAGACTTTATTCCTCAAATGGCTTTAAAGAAATTCTTTGCTAGTTGGATTGGATAATCTTATTCTGAATTCAAGCATTAATGGTCCATGTCAACCATAAAACATGTATTTTACAAACCAATGAAATAATGCTTCAATTCATTACTAACTGGGGTCGTCTCCATAGCCTTAGGCATTCATGTGTAATAATTGTAATCGCATGCTCTAAAATGCTCATCACATTTGCGTTAGCTTTACTTCGTGGTAATACTTGTTATCGAAATGCTACAGGGTTCTAGGAGCAAATTACTAGTAAAATGATCTTAAAAAATCCCATCAGAATAATTTACATCCATTCCATACTTACAGTCAATTTATGCAGGTTCTGGTTTCGCATGGGGTTAAGAACTGAGCATGTTAGAACAAGACATTTGGAGTTACACAATCAGTCTTTATTCTGATTCATGTTCTATAGCATTTAACACACAAAACCTTCAGGATCTGAATAATGATATAAAGTAGAAGTCGGAAATTTACATACACCTTGGCCAAATATATTTAAACTCACAATAAGTTGGGTGAATTTTGGCCCATTCCTCCTGACAGAGTTTGTAGGCCTCCTTGCTCGCACACGCTTTTTCAGTTCTGCCCAAACATTTTCTATAGGATTGAGGTCAGGGCTTTGTGATGACCACTCCAATACCTAGACTTTGTTGTCCTTAAGCCGTTTTGCCACAAATTTGGAAGTATGCTTGTGGTCATTGTCCATTTGGAAGACCCATTTGCGACCAAGTTTTAACTTCCTGACTGATGTCTTGAGATGTTGCTTGAATATGTCCACATCATTTTCCTACCTCATGATGCCATCTATTTTGAGAAGTGCACCAGGACCTCCTGCAGCAAAGCACCCCACAACATGATGCTGCCATCCCTGTGCTTCACGGTTGGGATGGTGTTCTTCGGCTTGCCAGCCTCCCCCTTTTTCCTCCAAACATAACGATGGTCATTATGGCCAAACAGTTCTATTTTTGTTTCATCAGACCAGAGGATATTTCTCCAAAAAGTACGATCTTTGTCCTCTTTATGGTGGTTTTGGAGCAGTGGCTTCTTCCTTCCTGAGTGGCCTTTCAGTTTATGTCGATATAGGACGAGTTTTACTGTGGATATAGATACTTTTGTACCTGTATCCTCCAGCATCTTCACACGGTCCTTTGCTTTTGTTCTGGCATTGATTTGCACTTTTTGCACGTTCATCTCTAGGAGAGCGGTATGACGGCTGCGTGGTCTCATGGTGTTTATACTTGCAAACTATTGTTTGTACAGATGAACATGGTACCTTCAGGCGTTTGGAAATTGCTCTCAAGGATGAACCAGACTTGTGGAGGTCTACATTTTTTTCTGAAGCCTTGGCTGATTTCTTTTGATTTTCACATGATGTCAAGCAAAGAGGCACTGAGTTTGAAGGTAGGCCTTGAAATACATCCACAGGTACACCTCCAATTGACTCAAATTATGTAAATTAGCCTATCAGAAGCTTCTAATGCCATGACATCATTTTCTGGACTTTTCCAAGCTGTTTAAAGGCACAGTCAACTTAGTGTATGTAAACTTCTGACCCACTGGAATTGTGATACTGCCTGTAAACGATTGTTGGAAAAATGACTTGTGTCATGCAGAAAGTAGATGTCCTAACCGACTTGCCAAAACTATACATTTGTGGAGTGGTTGAAAAACGAGTTTTAAATACTCCAACCTCAGTGTATGTAAACTTCCGACTTCAACTGTACATGTACCAAAGTATGACAGGCTATGTCACCCCATGGGAAAGAAAAACACACAAAAAACAAATGTTTCCTGAACAGGCGAGGAAGAGCAAGCTGGACATGATTCATCTATTAAACGTGTGACACATGAAACAGCAGGAAATGTTTAGAGGAGGAGAAGCCGAAGAGAATACCCCCATATTCATATAATATCATGTCTCCACTTACTGGAGATGTGGTGTCTCCTTCAACAGTTTCTGACAAATAGTTTCCGTTCATCCAGGCTCTCTGTTTGGAATAAAAAATATACAAAAGAGCATTTGCAAGTAAATAGCAAGTGTGGTTTCTTTATTGATTTATCATTTTTAACAACACTGATGTTGATCACTTACTAGAACTAATGATAAAAAGACAGATGTTGTTTTCCTCCAAGTTATATGGAAATGTCAGTGGACTGGGAGCAATGTTCTGTCAACCCCGCCCAAATGCCCAACATATCACATCATGGCCTTTCAATGACCAGATAATACAATTACAAAGAATGTGAATGTTACAGACATATTTTTCAAACTGAATATGCTAATTACATTTTAATCAACTGGGCTTCCTATTTCAAATACTTATTCAGTACTTAATTACATTATTTACATCTTAATAACACACATCTGTTTTTTATGTGAATAAAATACAGTGTTGAGTCATTTTAACCCAGCCCATAATGGCTTGATCAGGGACTGCTCTTTCTAGAACCCAGTGTGTAGACTGTCCATCTCACCTTACCCTTCAATCTCTCACTCACCCAAGTAAAACTCTTATGTGGTTAAGGACAAAACACACCGGGCTGACTAATGGTTAAATGCAGCGAGTGGTTGTCATTTTCTGTTCGTTTTCAGACTATTCTACGTGAATAGACTATCTATGTTTAATCGCAGCAGGTGATCTTCTGTGCACAACCAGTGTTTGTTATGGTGTGTTTCTGTCTTGTCTGTCTGTCCTTATAGACAAATAGATCCTATAGCTCCACAGAGATAAGAAGGCCAACGTCAAGTGTTGTGAACACCCAGATACCATTAGTTGAGTGGCCAGTCCACACTCTTCCTAAGAGTCTTCCTGTACTGTCTTTAAACCCACACACACCCATCCTCCATCAGATACGCAAACAGCCTCACAGTCTGCCGTGCACTGGGACTGGGAGAGACTGGGAGAGCAGCATCACAGTCTGCCGTGCACTGGGACTGGGAGAGACTGGGAGAGCAGCATCACAGTCTGCCGTGCACTGGGACTGGGAGAGACTGGGAGAGCAGCATCACAGTCTGCCGTGCACTGGGACTGGGAGAGACTGTTTGTGGGGTGGACGGCATAGAGACAAGGACAGTCCTATTGTTAAGCCGATTAGAGGTTAAAAGCGTTATTCCACATATGACACCTAACATAGGTGTCATATGTGTGCATTTCCTGCTCTGAGACTTTATGTAGACCAGACATATGAATTACACGTTGAAATCAGCTGTCTGTGTGCTTTGCCACTCAGGCCAGAGGGACAGTTGTTTCTTTGATAGAGCCCAAATCAAATCAAATCTAAATTTGATCTGATTTGATTTGGGCTCTATCAAATAAACAACTGTCTCTGTGGATTGTGGAGGCAATTTTTTGAGGGGGTGCATGCAAGGGTTGTGACCATGTTACTATGGAGGACATCTGGGCCGAAGTCAGCTGGTGATCGCTGTATATTTCAGTTCAGGTTTCTAATGAGGATGTTAAAGGTTCTTCTCTGACACAAAGTATTGGAAGTTAATGTAGTTGGTGGGTCTTTCACGCTTGCTGCAGGATGCACCACCAGTGTGCTGCTATGCCTGTATGGCCCTTTATACTTGACTTCCTCAATGAGCTATAGTTGACCACGTAGTCATACATGCAGTTATATGCTAAGTCAACAGCCCCCGTTGGGCTGGCGTGTCACATTTAATCACATTCAACCCGACCATGTAACACACAACATGCCCATAGCATGGTCATATGTTTCATTCCCCTTCCACTGTTTTCAACACTGTTGTTAATGTTGAAAAGAAGAGGGTGACGAGCTCTCTGTAGGTTGACATTTTATTGATCAACTCTTATACTAAGTGAAGGGCACTCATGGTGAGTGCGCAGGCCTATAGCCTACATTAAACTGTTTGATATTAGGCCTATCAATTAGGCCTATCAATTCGGCCTATCAATTACACAGCAAACTATCAGCAATAATTAGGCTATATTTAGAGTTGGAGAACTGACCACTTCCTCAGGTGGTGAAATAGTCCCAAATTAATGATCTTATCTGATAATTAAAAAAGGTATAGTCAAATTCATATCTATATTGAAAAAAAATGTATCTGAATATTCCGGAGCCCTATTTCGACAGTCACTGTTTAAGGTTGCGCCTCTTGATCTTGAATCATGCATTCCTGCTTGGACATGTTCATTTGTTTAAACAATGTATTTCTTAAATTTTAGTAGTCTATTACACTTAGAATGAAGCACTTTGAATGGGTTTAGATAAGATCATTAGACTACTTTTTTTTATATTGCCTGACCCCACAAAAAAATCTTGACGTGACCAAATCATAAGCTTGTGCCACCAATTAAAAAGTGAAGGAAAACATTAGTATGGAGCCCTGTGATGCTCTCACACACAGAATATAAAACATGTGAATTATGAGATCTGAATGCTTTCACACTAACCATGTCTGTAAATAGTAATGTTACTACATGTAAATGAAATGATTAGTGGCATATTTTTTAAACATTTTAAAATATGGTTGTTAGAAGTGAATGTGATCCAAATGTAATCAGATACTTTTACTCATTTTGTGTAATCCAAAGGATTACGTTACATTTTACTTTATTCTTCATGTATGTCACACCCTGACCATAGTTTGCTTTGTATGTTTCTATGTTTTGGTTGGTCAGGGTGTGATCTGAGTGGGCATTCTATGTTGGGTGTCTTGTTTGTCTATTTCTATGTCTGGCCTGATATGGTTCTCAATCAGAGGCAGGTGTTAGTCATTGTCTCTGATTGGGAACCATATTTAGGTAGCCTGGGTTTCACTGTGTGTTTATGGGTGATTGTTCCTGTCTCTGTGTTCGTTTGCACCAGATAGGCTCAGTCACTTTGGTTTTTCTTTTTCCTTGTTTTGGAAGAGAAGAGAACGTGAGCCGGGTGTGCCATTCTCCTTGCGGAGATGGTGCAAAATACATCAACACGGTCGGTCCCTGGGATTGGGCTGGCCAACACGATTCGGTTTGCTTGGAAGGAAAAGGAGTTGGAGCCTTTAGGACGGGAAACTTTTGGAAGGACAATCTTGATGGGGATTTTAAAACTGACGGTGAAGGACGTGTTTTGCTTCCAAGGCAACTCGTTGGAGGGAGCATACGACGTGGCACTACATACAGAGGAGAAACACGATGATATCCTGAGAAGAGCAAGAGCAGTGGGAGGTGAGAGGCCGATGTGCTACTATGAAATAACAAGCCTGGCGAGGAACAACTTTAGGGTTGTAACTGTCAATATTTACAACCCATACGTTAAGGATGAAGAGGTGAGGGCCTTTCTGGGGAGATACATGGATAACGTCTCCTCAGCAAGGCACCTCAAAGACTCCCTTGGGTTTTGGAATGGGAGGAGAGGCTTCCAGGCCCTCCTCAGGGAGGACCCAAAGGGACATGGTGGCTACCTCCATCCTCCTGCTATGTTCTCCCTAGGGGCTGACAGGGGGACGTTGTTTTATGCACGTCAGCCCCCATTTTGCAGGCGCTGTATGGCCTACGGCCACATCTTCGCCTCGTGCAGTGCAAGAAAATGCAGATTTTGTGGATCTGGGGAGCACGAGGTGAAGGATTGTGACAAGCCTAAGGCGTGTCACGGGTGTGGCTCGTCAGCACACCTGTGGCGGGGGTGCCCGGCTCGACAGAGGTCATACGCGTCTGTGGCTGGGGGGGGGGGGGAGCAGGAGCGGGGGATGGGGGAAGAAGAGGAGGGGAAGGAAGCACGCCTCATAACCAGAGTACAGCTCCAGAGGGGAAGGTCGCAAGGAAGGAGGAGGAGCAAGAAGCGGCGCATGGAAGAGAGAAGGAAACGGAAGGCACGGGAGTAGGAGAACCAGGAAAAGCGGTGGAAGAAGGCAAGCGAGTGGAGGAGCATGAGAGAGAAGAAAGCGAGGGAGGGGTGGTGGAGAAGGAGACGGTGGAAGAGCAAGTGGAGTGGGGGGAAAGTGCCCTGGTTGAAGAGATGAGGGGTATGGTGGAGGAGCTGGCGGGGGTGAGGGTGGTATCTCTCCACTGCCGCCATCACCAAAGAAGAGAATGAAGAGGAGGGTGCGATTGGCCGACAGTGAGAGGGAGGGGATGGCCAAGAGAGTGATGGGGGTGGGAGAAACCTCTGGGTTGCTGCTGGTTTCCCCAGGCCCTCAACTTCTGTTGGGTGGGGACACACCTAACAAGACTCAGGACTGGGTGCAGGAGGAGGTGGGGAGTTTTTTGTTTGGGGACTCAGCCTCCCCTATTTTTTTCCAAAACAGCTGCAGCGCTGGGGAGGGGGAGGAGTGTGGGGGTAGACCCAGGGTGCAGGGCACCCCGGAGGCAAACACTACTCCTGCATCCTGGGTTGGTGAGCTGGAGGAAGAGGGGGGGACGTCGGGAGTACGGATGGTGTTATCACCGGTAGATATGGAGCAGGGGAGCATTGGGTGAGTCTCCTGTGTTTGTTTTTTTCTGTCTGGGTTTAGAATTTGAGTGTATTACATGTTTTTATTTTATTCTTTCATGGGGTCTAATTTTACTTTTGTTAGTTTAAATGTAAGGGGTTTAAGGGATTGTGTTAAGAGGAGGGCGGTTTTTAGTTATTTGGAGGGTGTGGGGTTTGATTTTTGTTTTTTACAGGAGGTTCACCTGAGGGATGGAGGGGATGTTAGTAGGTTTAAGAAGGAGTGGGACAAAAGGGAGTCGGTTTGGGGTATTGGGGGGGGGGTGCACTCATCGGGGGTAGGGATTTTGTGTGGGCACAGGGAGATAAAAGTGGAGGTTTCTTTTGTGGTGATGCAGGGGAGGGTTATAGGGGTGGATGTCACGATAAGGGATTGTAAATTTAGATTAGTGGTGGTGTATGGGCCACAGGTGGTGGCAGACAGGAGGGAGATGGTGGACTGTCTGGCACCCCTGTGTGTCACAAATAGGACATTAGTGATAGGGGGGATTTTAATACAGATTTAGGAATAGGGGGGGATAGCAGTGCAGGCGCCATCACCGGGCTAATGGCTTGCCATGGTCTGGTTGATGGTGGTCTGCACACTACTCCGAAAATGTCCGGTCCTACATGGCGCAACTCCAGGGGGGTTGCGCGGAGGCTCGACTATATTTTTGTACCCAGGTCTTTGGGTAAGTTGTCTGGGCGGCTGTTGCCTGTTTTCTTTTCGGATCACGACGGGGTGCTCCTGCAGGTGGGGTCGCCAGTCTGCCTCTTTGGTAGGGGGTACTGGAAGCTAGATCGGGATGTGCTGGAGGAGCAGGCTTTTGTTGACAGGTTTTTTGGTTTCTTTTGGAGGCTTGAAGGCCTCCGGTCCATGTGCGAGGGGGTGTTAGAGTGGTGGGAATTAGTTAAGGTGAGGATTAGGGCTTTTATAATAGGGTATTGCAAGAGGAAAAAAAGGGAGGAGAGGAGGGAGGTGGATCGTATCCAAAGGTTAATTGAACTCGAGTACGAGGCAGGCAACCTCGGCGGGTCGTTTGACTGGGAGAGATCCGCAACCCTAAAGGCGCAGCTCAGGGAGTTGCAGGAGCGGAAGGCTCGAGCTTTCCTGGAGCGTGCGCATAGTGGCTTTCTAGAACACAATGAGACTTGTTCTGCTATGTTCTTTAAGTCGGTTAGGGCCAGACAGAGTAGGAAGGTAATGCATGGCGTTAGGGAAGAAAATGGTAGTATAGTTAGAGAACCAGAGGATATGGTCAGGGTGACAACTGATCATTTCCAAGGTTTATTTAAGGAAAGGGAAATAGATGTAGAGCAGGGAAATGTGTTTTTAGAACACAGTGTAAATAGTCACTTGGGTGACGTTTTTGACCTCTCGGCTGGGGTCAGGCAGGGGTGCCCACTCTCGGCTCTCCTCTTCGTTCTGTACATGGAGCCTCTGGGGGCTGCCATTAGGGCAGACACAGGGGTGGAAGGCTTGTTGATCCCTGGAAGTGGTGGGCTGCGTGTTAAGATGACGCAGTACGCCGACGACACTTCCTTGCTGCTGTGCAAGGACTCGTACCTGACAAGGTCCCTTGCCATCTTTGGGGATTTCACCCGAGCGTCGGGAGCGGTTCTGAACCAAAGTCTTCCGTCAAGTTTTTCGGAAGATGGCGCGGTAGAACGGATGTGCCCGGGGGGTTATCTCTCTGTTATCTCTCGGCTCAGCGACGCTAAACTGGAACATGCGTATCGCAGTGGTACAGAGGAAGCTAGCAATGTGGAAGGTTAGGTATTTGTCTTTTATGGGCAAAGTCCTGGTCCTAAAGGTGGATGTGTTGCCGTCTCCTTTGTATTTGGCGTACATCTACCCATTGCCGGCTTGTCTGAGGAGGCCTCTAGTGAGGCTTGTGTTTCAGTTCATGTGGAGTGGCAGGTGCGAGTGGGTCGCCAGGGCACGCATGCTCTGTCCCATTGGGGAGGGAGGTAGGGGGGTACCACATTTCCCCCTCAAGCTGGATGCAATTTTTGTTTCTTTCTTAACGGAGCTTGCTCATCCAGTGATACACCCGTCCGGTTACCTCCTGCGGGTGTTCTTCTCGTATCAGGCGAGAAGCGTAATGGTGTGGTCTAACACGAGTCCTCGGGCGGAACAGCTGCCGTGGCACTTTGGTCATGCCCCTTTGCCCAGAGCTGCCGGAGCCCCTCTGCCCAGAGCTTCCGGAGCCCCTCTGCCCAGAGCTGCCGGAGCCCCTCTGCCCAGAGCTGCCGGAGCCCCTCAGCCCAGAGGCGCCAGAGCCCCTCAGCCCAGAGGCGCCAGAGCCCTGAGCAGCTGCCCCTCTGTCCCGAGCAGCTGCCCCTCTGCCCAGAACTGCCGGAGCCCCTCTGCCCAGAGCTTCCGGAGCCCCTCAGCCCAGAGGCGCCAGAGCCCCTCAGCCCAGAGGCGCTCAAGAGCTCCAGTGCGCCTGCACGGTCCGGTCTATCCGTCACCACCTCCACGCACCAGCCCTCCGGTGGCAGCCCCTGCACCAGGCTGTCTCTCCGGCTCATCCTTACAGGTGCTCCCGCCTGTCCAGCGCTGCCAGAGCCTTCCTCCTCTCCAGCACTGCCGGACTCTCCCGCCTCTCCGGCGCTGCCAGAGCCTTCCTCCTCTCCAGCGCTGCCGGAGCCCCTCTGCCCAGAGCTGCCGGAGTCCCTCTGCCCAGAGCCCCTCAGCCCAGAGGCGCCAGAGCCCCTCAGCCCAGAGGCGCCAGAGCCCCTCAGCCCAGAGGCGCCAGAGCCCCTAGCAGCTGCCCCTCTGTCCCGAGCAGCTGCCCCTCTGCCCAGAGCTGCCGGAGCCCCTCTGCCCAGAGCTTCCGGAGCCCCTCTGCCCAGAGCTGCCGGAGCCCCTCTGCCCAGAGCTGCCGGAGCCCCTCTGCCCAGAGCTGCCGGAGCCCCTCTGCCCAGAGGCGCCAGAGCCCCTCAGCCCAGAGGCGCCAGAGCCCCTCAGCCCAGAGGCGCCAGAGCCCCGAGCAGCTGCCCCTCTGTCCCGAGCAGCTGCCCCTCTGTCCCGAGCAGCTGCCCCTCTGTCCCGAGCAGCTGCCCCTCTGTCCCGAGCAGCTGCCCCTTTGCCCAGAGCTGCCGGAGCCCCTCTGCCCAGAGCTTCCGGAGCCCCTCTGCCCAGAGCTGCCGGAGCCCCTCTGCCCAGAGCTGCCGGAGCCCCTCAGCCCAGAGGCGCCAGAGCCCCTCAGCCCAGAGGCGCCAGAGCCCTGAGCAGCTGCCCCTCTGTCCCGAGCAGCTGCCCCTCTGCCCAGAACTGCCGGAGCCCCTCTGCCCAGAGCTTCCGGAGCCCCTCAGCCCAGAGGCGCCAGAGCCCCTCAGCCCAGAGGCGCCAGAGCCCCGAGCAGCTGCCCCTCTGTCCCGAGCAGCTGCCCCTCTGTCCCGAGCAGCTGCCCCTCTGTCCCGAGCAGCTGCCCCTTTGCCCAGAGCTGCCGGAGCCCCTCTGCCCAGAGCTTCCGGAGCCCCTCTGCCCAGAGCTTCCGGAGCCCCTCTGCCCAGAGCTGCCGGAGCCCCTCTGCCCAGAGCTGCCGGAGCCCCTCTGCCCAGAGCTGCCGGAGCCCCTCAGCCCAGAGGCGCCAGAGCCCCTCAGCCCAGAGGCGCCAGAGCCCTGAGCAGCTGCCCCTCTGTCCCGAGCAGCTGCCCCTCTGCCCAGAGCTGCCGGAGCCCCTCTGCCCAGAGCTTCCGGAGCCCCTCTGCCCAGAGCTTCCGGAGCCCCTCTGCCCAGAGCTGCCGGAGCCCCTCTGCCCAGAGCTGCCGGAGCCCCTCAGCCCAGAGGCACCAGAGCCCCTCAGCCCAGAGGCGCCAGAGCCCCTCAGCCCAGAGGCGCCAGAGCCCCGAGCAGCTGCCCCTCTGTCCCGAGCAGCTGCCCCTCTGTCCCGAGCTGCCCCTCAGTCCAGTGTCATTAAGTAGGGTCGCCGTGGCTAGGAGGCCACGGAAGCGGACAAGGTAGGGGACTAAGACTACGGTGAAGTGGGGGCCACGTCCAGCACCAGAGCCGCCACCGCGGACAGATGCCCACACAGACCCTCCCCAATAGGTTCAGGTTTTGCGGCCGGAGTCCGCACCTTGGGGGGGGGGGGGGGGGGGGGGGGGGGGTGGGAGCTCTCTGCCCAGAGCTTCCGGAGCCCCTCTGCCCAGAGCTGCCGGAGCCCCTCTGCCCAGAGCTGCCGGAGCCCCTCTGCCCAGAGCTGCCGGAGCCCCTCAGCCCAGAGGCGCCAGAGCCCCTCAGCCCAGAGGCGCCAGAGCCCTGAGCAGCTGCCCCTCTGTCCCGAGCAGCTGCCCCTCTGCCCAGAGCTGCCGGAGCCCCTCTGCCCAGAGCTTCCGGAGCCCCTCTGCCCAGAGCTTCCGGAGCCCCTGTTCAAATGTTCATAAATAACCATGATGGTCAAATAATAATAATCACAGTAGTTGACAAGGGTGCAGCAAGTCAGCACCTCAGGAGTAAATGTCAGTTGGCTTTTCATAGCCGATCATTAAGAGTATCTCTACCGCTCCTGCTGCCTCTAGAGAGTTGAAAACAGCAGGTCTGGGACAGGTAGCATGTCTGGTGACCAGGTCAGGGTTCCATAGCCACAGGCAGAACAGTTGAAACTGGAGCAGCAGCACGGCCAGGTGGACTAGGGACAGCAAAGAGTCATCATGTCAGGTAGTCCTGAGGCATGGTCCTAGGGCTCAGGTCCTCCGAGAGAGAGAAAGAAAGAGAGAAAGAGAGAACTAGAGAGAGCATACTTAAATTCACACAGGACACCGGATAAGACAGGAGAAGTACTCCAGATATAACAAACTGACCCTAGCCCCCTGACACATAAACTACTGCAGCATAAATACTGGAGGCTGAGACAGGAGGGGTCAAGAGACACTGTGGCCCCATCTGATGATACCCCCGGACAGGGCCAAACAGGAAGAATATTACCCCACCCACATTGCCAAAGCACAGCCCCCACACCACTAGAGGGATATCTTCAACCACCAACTTACCATCCTGAGACAAAGCCGAGTAGCCCACAAAGATCTCCATCACGGCACAACCCAAGGTGGGATGCCAAGGGGGATGCCAACCCAGACAGGAAGATCACGTCAGTGACTCAACCCACTCAAGTGACGCACCCCTCCTAGGGACGGCATGAAAGAGCACCAGTAAGCCAGTGACTCACCCCTTGTAATAGGGTTAGGGGCAGAGAATCCCAGTGGAGAGAGGGGAACCGGCCAAAAGAGAGATCAGGGTCCAGAGTAACGCCAAGGTCCTTCACAGTCAGATTCAACAGAAGATCTTTTTGTTTCTTGGGACCTAGAACAAGCATCTCTGTTTTGTTCAAGTTTAAAAGTAGAACGTTTGCAGCAATCTACTTCCTTATGTCTGAAACACAGGCTTCTAGCGAGGGCAATTTTGGGGCTTCACCATGTTTCATTGAAATGTACAGCTGTGTGTCATCCGCAAAGCAGTGAAAATTAACATTATGTTTTCGAATGACATCCCCAAGAGGTAAAATATATAGTGAAAACAATAGTGGTCCTAAAATGGAACCTTGAGGAACACCGAAATTTACAGTTGATTTGTCAGCGGACAAACCATTCACAGAGACAAACTGATATCTTTCCGACAGATAAGATCTAAACCAGGCCAGAACTTGTCCGTGTAGACCAATTTGGGTTTCCAATCTCTCCAAAAGAATGTGGTGATCGATGGTATCAAAAGCAGCACTAAGGTCTAGGAGCACGAGGACAGATGCAGAGCCTCGGTCTGATGCCATTAAAAGGTAATATACCACCTTCACAAGTGCAGTTTCAGTGCTATGATGGGGTCTAAAACCAGACTTAAGCATTTCGTATACACTTGTCTTCAGGAAGGCAGTGAGTTAGCTTTTTCTAACATTTTTGAGAGGAATGGAAGATTCAATATAGGTCGATAGTTTTTTATATTTTCTTGGTCAAGATTTGGCTTTTTCAAGAGAGGCTTTATTACTGCCACTTTTAGTGAGTTTGGTACACATCCGGTGGATAGAGAGCCGTTTATTATGTTCAACATAGGAGGGCCAAGCACAGGAAGCAGCTCTTTCAGTAGTTTAGTTGGAATAGGGTCCAGAATGCAGCTTGAAGGTTTAGAGGCCATGATTATTTTCATTATTGTGTCAAGAGATATAGTACTAAAACACTTGAGTGTCTCTCTTGATCCTAGGTCCTGGCATGGGTGTGCAGACTCAGGACAACTGAGCTTTGGAGGAATACGCAGATTTAAAGAGGAGTCCGTAATTTGCTTTCTAATGATTATGATCTTTTCCTCAAAGAAGTTCATGATTTTATTATTGCTAAAGTGAAAGCCATCCTCTCTTGGGGAATGAAGCTTTTTAGTTAGCTTTGCGACAGTATCAAAAATACATTTCGGATTGTTCTTAATTTCCTCAATTAAGTTGGAAAAAAAGGAAGATCGAGCAGCAGTGAGGGCTCTTCGATACTGCACGGTACTTGTCTTTCCAAGCTAGTCAGAAGACTTCCAGTTTGGTGTGGCGCCATTTCCGTTCCAATTTTCTGGAAGCTTGCTTCAGAGCTCGGGTATTTTCTATATACCAGGGAGCTAGTTTCTTATGACAAATGTTTTTAGTTTTTAGCGGTTCAACTGCACCTAGGGTATTGTGCAAGTTTAAATTGAGTTCCTCAGTTAGGTGGTTAACTGATTCTTGTCCTCTGACATCATTTGGTAGGCAGAGGAAGTCTGGAAGGACATCAAGGAATCTTTGGGATGTCTGAGAATTTATAGCATGACTTTTGATGCTCCTTGGTTGGGGTCTGAGCAGATTATTTGTTGCGATTGCAAACGTAATAAAATGGTGGTCCGATAGTCCAGGATTATGAGGAAAAACATTAAGATCCACAACATTTATTCCATGGGACAAAACTAGGTCCAGAGTATGACTGTGACAGTGAATAGGTCCAGAGACATGTTGGACAAAACCCACTGAGTCGATGATGGCTCCGAAAGCCTTTTGGAGTGGGTTTGTGGACTTTTCCATGTGAATATTAAAATCACCAAAAATTAGAATATTATCTGCCATGACTACAAGGTCCTATAGGAATTCAGGGAACTCAGTGAGGAACGCTGTATATGGCCCAGGAGGCCTGTAAACAGTAGCTATATAAAGTGTTTGAGTAGGCTGCATAGATTTCATGACTAGAAGCTCAAAAGGCGAAAACATCGTTTTTCTTTTGTATATTGAAATTTGCGATCGTAAATGTTAGCAACACCTCCGCCTTTGCGGGATGCACGGGGGATATGGTCACTATTGTAACCAGGAGGTGAGGCCTCATTTAACACAGTAAATTCATCAGGCTTCAGCCATGTTTCAGTCAGGCCAATCACATCAAGATTATGATCAGTGATTAGTTCATTGACTATAACTGCCTTTGAGATGTGAGGTATCACGATCTCTTTCAGTAATGGCAGGAATGGAGGAGGTCTTTATTCTAGTGAGTTTGCTAAGGCGAATACTGGCATGTTTAGTTTTGCCAAACCGAGGTCGAGGCACAGACACTGTCTCAATGGTGATAGCTGAGCTGACTACACTGACCGTGGTAGTGGCAGACTCCACTAAGCTGGCAGGCTGGCTAACTGCCTGCTGCCTGGCCTGCACCCTATTTCATTGCAGAGCTAGAGGAGTTAGAGCCCTGTCTATGTTGGTAGATAATATGAGAACACTCCTCCAGCTAGGATGGAGTCCGTCACTCCTCAACAGGCCAGGCTTGGTCCTGTTTGTGGGTGAGTCCCAGAAAGAGAGACAATTATCTACAAATTCTATCTTTTAGGAGGGGCAGAAAACAGTTTTCTACCAGCGATTGAGTTGTGAGACTCTGCTGTAGAGCTCATCACTCCCCCTAACTGGGAGGGGGCCAGAGACAATTACTCAATACCGACACACCTTTCTAGCTGATTTACACACTGAAGCTATGTTGCGCTTGGTGACCTCTGACTGTTTCATGCTAACACCGTTGGTGCCGACGTGGATAACAATATCCGTATACTCTTGTCGTGTCTTTGGCTATGCCGGATTAATTGATAAGACATGCTATTCTATAAAATAATTTATCCGTAATTAATATCACCTGATTGAGCTAATCATGTAAATGTAATTAACTAGAGAGTCGGGCACCACAAAATAATATTTATAGAGCTGTTATCTTCTGAATAAACTCTTAAAGAACTAGTAATATTTTACATCAATAGCAGTCAACATTAATCTTCATATTACTTCAGTCTCATAATCTGAAAATTGTAAATTATTTTATCTGCAAGAACCATGGCTAACAATTTGAATCAGCAATACAAAATTGGGTTTAATTATTTATTTACTAAATAACTAACTAATCACACAGAATTCACATACACATAATTAGATCATAACTTGATTACAAGTTACGTTATAAAGGAAAACGTCCCTAGTGGGCGGAACAGATATGACAGCTTGTTACACAAAGGAAAAGGGGCGGGGTTTGAGTGAAAGAGCGGGAAGACAGGAACAAAGGCGAAGCTGTGCTATCGTAAAAACAGTATCTTATGCATTCTAAATTACCGCCCATTTGGAAAAGGAAAATGCAATAAATATTTACTCTGAGCTGCGCTTCAGTAGGTTGGTGGTAGATGGAAGGCCATGTTGCCAAACCGAGACCTCTGTCCTTTGAAGAATGTCTATGGTTGTCAATTGGATACGTTGTAGTAACGTCGTTGTGTGATAGACGGGATACTCTGTCTGTTCCTTCCTAACCTGCGTTTGCAGCTGCGGTCGCTAACTCAACAGCTAGGAGGTATCACTTCTGTAGTGAATAAGAGTTCAAAAGTTCATACCATTCGCAACCAAAGTTCATGCTGATGTTGGCTTTGCTCTGTAGTTATTATCTGAACCATTCTGACATAGGACCGTTGCCCTCATACCCTCGGAACAGGAAGTTATGTTGTCGTCAAGGGCTTATATAGGACGGGAGAGGAGAGTGTGTTTGAAAAGTTTTATAGCCCTTTTCCCTTCACAGGGGAGGGCCACTGATTGAGCAGAGCCCTATCTTATGAAAACCCAAATGTCACATTTTAGAAGCTAAAATCACATTTCATCCCATCACAAATAATTTCATATTCAAACATCTGAATTGAACAACAATTCCATGTGAATCCGATAACTCTGATGTGTAGACTTTCCACTGTAGAGTTTATGTCATCTTATCATTGATGAGAATGTCTCAGATGACAACCGAACTGACATCATATTCATTAAGTACCACCGCATATGTTCAATTGTTCGGATTCCCAGAATATAGTTCATTTCCCCCCACATTCTAACATTCCCAGAATCTCTATATTAACCAAGGGTTTTGCAATTGTAACCTTAGTAGTGTAGAGAGAGGAAAAAGGGGGGAAGACGTATTTATGACTGTCATAAACCAACCCCCCAGGCCAACGTCATGACACTCTCTACACTCGCCAGTTTTAGCTTTAGCCAGCACCATGTTCAGATTAGCCTTAACGTCGGTAGCCCTGCAATGTATGATCGCTGGATGATTAGTTTTATGTCTAATACTGCAGGTAATGGAGTCGCCAATGACTTGGGTTTTCAATTTGTCAGAGCTAATGGTGAGAAGCTTCGGCGTCTCAGACCCCGTAATGGGAGGAGTGGAGACCTACGAAGGCTCGGCCTCAGACTCCGACTCGCTGCTTAATGGGGACACAGACGCTGTTTCATCCATCCTACAGTGAAATTACCCTTGCCTAACGATTGCGTCTGAAGCTGGGCTTGTAGCACAGCTATCCTCGCCGTAAGGCGATCGTTCTCCTGTATATTATGAATACAGCGACTGCAATTAGAAGGCATCCTGTTAATGTTACTACTTAACTTCGGCTGTTGGAGGTCCTGACGAACCATGTCCAGATAAAACGTCTGGAGTGAAAAAGTTGTATAAAAAACAGTTGAGTGAGGGAAAAACAAAAAAATAGAAATGGAAATGGTAAAAACCATAAAGTTGTCATGTAGAAAAGTAAGGTTGGCAATAAAACGCACAGCAACACGTAAACAAGTCTGCAAGTTGTGCAGACCACTGCCAGATAGGTTTTCCTCTCTTATCTATCAATTGAATTAATCCATAAAGGCTTGTGAAACAAAATGTAAGATCCTCAATTTTGTGTCTCATTAACTAAATATTTAACTAGGGCTAATCAAGTTTTTCAAGGGCTAATCAAGTTTTTGTAATATACAGATATCGTCACATAGCAAACTACTGTTGATTCAAATCAGAATAATATGAGTCTTACACATCAGTGAACTCTTAGTGCAGGACAGGTCATTTGGGGGGCTGGATATGTTGTTTTACCAGGGCAGCTTCTGGTTGGGCAGGAAGCTAGGCCCTGAGACCCACTATCTGTGAGACAGATTGTGGAGGGCTCTCCAGTGAGCGGAGAAGAATTAGTGGAGAAAATACTGGGTTGGTGAGGAAGACCATTAGACAGGACAGCCATTCCCTCTCCTCTCTAGAAAACCCAATACCAATGTGTCCATGCTTTGTCAGCTGGATAATGGGTCTTATTATGATAATAGAAGCAGTTTCCTCCTCATGTTAGGTGTAATTCTGCTGTGACGAGAGCAAGTCCCTTTGTGGAAGGGTGCCACTTGCATAGACACATTCAAGCATGTTTGCTTTAGCAATTCCATGGCACTTCAGTAATGATTTGTTTTTGTATTTTACATGCCGCTACAAATCAGGTGCTAAAAATGGAAACAGTAGTTCAAGGTTGTTGAAGTAAAACAAACCATGTCTTGTGAATACCTATGCCACAATATAGAGCCATTTGTTTTGTTCTCCATGTCGACGTATTGATCATCATGATGAAGATTGTTTAAAAATGTGTTTGATTCCTCTAATTGTCAACACAAACAAACCCCTGTCTTAGTTGATTGGTCAGAGTTACTCACAGGGACCCAGAGCTGGTGAATGAGAGTAGCTGTGTGTGAAAGCAGCACCAGTGATAATGAAGGAGGAGGTGGTGGATATTACAGCTAGTTCCCAGACCCAGAGGAGCTGTCCAAGGAGCTCCTTGCCTATCTCTGTGTCTGTCTGGGGAGCAGCATCTGTCACAACACCCTCATCAACAGACTACATGACAACTGGATGTCTAGGGAGCGAGTTTGTACAATATTCAATTAGTTTCAATACATCCTTACTTCAGGCTAGTTGTTCAACCAAGAGTTGTTCAACTGACTATCAAGGGTCATAGCGAATTGATTGGACTGCTGGAGGCTGAGAAGTTGAACAGAGAGTAGTCTGGGGGGAAGTTTAGAATCTTCTTCTGTGGGCGGGTGGGATATGACCCATACATTGTTGTGCGTCACAACTGACGGTGCAGACAGCTGACGTTATCAAAGGCCTCCCAGAACATGACTTGAGACTGACCCACCATGTCACCGATGATGCGCCCAGTACACAGTCCAACACGGACTGGACCCTTGGAATTATCTTCCTCCCCTCCCTCTAAAGTTATTACCTGATTATATTACCTGATGATATTACCTGATGATATTACCTGATTATATTACCTGATGATATTACCTGATGATATTACCTGATTATATTATCTGATGATTTTACCTGATGATATTACCTGATTATATTACCTGATGATATTACCTGATGATATTACCTGATTATATTACCTGATGATATTACCTGATGATATTACCTGATTATATTACCTGATTATATTACCTGATTATATTACCTGATGATATTACCTGATGATATTACCTGATTATATTACCTGATGATATTACCTGATGATATTACCTGATTATATTACCTGATTATATTACCTGATTATATTACCTGATGATATTACCTGATGATATTACCTGATTATATTACCTGATTATATTACCTGATGATATTACCTGATTATATTACCTGATTATATTACCTGATTATATTACCAGGAAACTCATATGCACAGAATAGGGTTTGAACATGAAAACTGTGTGAGAAATTATTTTCTTCCAGAAGCTTTGTTTCACTGTTGTTAAACTGCATTCCTATGATGTGTATTTCTACTCTGATGCCCACATGCTTGTCCTCTCTGTTCATTGAGCCTCATTTTCAGAAACCACACCGCAAAGCCCACAGTTTCCCACCGCTCCTCTCTTTCAAACTCTATGCTGCATCGCCACCATGTGGCTTAAACAGGGTGGTGTTAAAGTCATGCCCTTTGTCACACACTTTGTCAAGCTCTCTTGACAAATTACACGTCACAGTGATAGAAGACAGGGTGTCACCAATATGAGATAAGACATAACCCTTTATAAGACAGCTCCTCATACAGGTTGTGGGATAAGGTTTAGTATGGAGGTGGTGGATCATCAATCACTATGACACATTGTCCTGTTCTCCCTGGCTGCCCATCCTCTGACGTACACAATTACAATCAATAAGACCGAAAATAAGAGGAGGGCACTCTGCCAGGCTTGAGCCTTCTTGAGTAAGTTATTATAAAAGCGCTGAGGTCAGTGGTTTCCCTGCACTATAAAAGAGCTTCAATTACATTAAACTGCTAGTTGAAGCTAAATGTATCATGAGGCGATTAAAGACATTGGGCCTGAGCCAAAATGGTGACGAGAAAGCAAATTCAGTTTGACCAAGTCTGTGGTAGGTGAGAAAGGGCTTCTGTATGCACATAAACTGTAAGCAGAGGCCTCTCTATAGACATTATCTGAAAGTGTAGACCTGCAACACACAGTGGCATACATGCGTACTGTGCAGTGCACACATACAGTATTACACAACTGTTTTAATCTTGCTAAAATATTCTGCTTTTAATTTATTGAATAAATGGGCAGGGTTAATTAAAATTAACTATGTTACTTAGAAAGTTTCCCATCTCTCTGGTCATCCATTGACCAAAGGTAAGACCATCAAATATTACCACACGAACATAGCTTTCACACTTTTTAAAACTCAAAACACACCAGTTTCTCTGCTCTGTCCATCTCCATTCCGCCTACAAGAGGAAGCTATTCAATAATACAACGCATTCATATTATATTCATAATGCACCATGATGAACACTGGAGTCTGCTGGGTTTCATTTCATGGCCTAATTTACCTTCCTGCATGTTAGTTCTGAATGAAACTTTATTATTTGATCTGGATATCCTCCAATTGGAGTTTCCAAAGACTTTCAAGATTTTTAAGATGAACTCTGAAATTGCTGCGCATGGCATTGAACTTAAAATAATCATAACCCATGGCCTTTAATTGTGCCCATCAAAATGAGGATTTCTATATCAAACGAGAGGAGTGAGATGAAGAGCTACACAATTTGTCTTCCAATTGTGCATTAGTGACCGGTTTGGTACTGTGAGGGCCAAGGGCATTTTCTCATAATCTATTATCACATATACTCAATTCCAAATGACCCTCATCCATAGTGAATGTACACACCATTACTTAGCCACGTTTCACTGTCTCAAATGTAATGTCAGATCCAGCTATTCCACAAGGAGAGAGTGAGATGATGGCCATCTTCAATGGAAATACATTTGAAATAAGAGAAGGCTCAGAGACAGTGATAACACTCAGAGCCCAAACATGTGATTCCTGTCAAACCCCTCAGGGTGGCAGCAAAGAGCCATGCATCTCCAAAATTCCACCCTACATAAGACCAAAAAATCAAGTCAGTGTTGTTAAAGAACTATTTGTTCGTTTTGCCTTTTGCTACATTGCCAGCTTTATTATATACATTTTTTATAGAAAGTTATTCTTCTTAAGATAAGTTAAAAAACTTCCAGTAGGAGGGTTACAGAGGTAAGAGCCCTAAGACGCTTTGGAATCACAGAAAATCACTAAGGTGTTGTAACTGTGTGTATTTTTCTGCTTTACAGGTGAGGATGCTTTGATTTGTTTGATTGGTATGTGTCATCTTGCAGTAAGAATACTTTTACACTGTGTTGGAATGACCAAGAAAGACGACTTTTACGCTGTGTTGGAATTGCCAGCGAAGAGGCCTTTTAAATCAAATCAAATCAAATCAAATTTTATTTGTCACATACACATGGTTAGCAGATGTTAATGCGAGTGTAGCGAAATGCTTGTGCTTCTAGTTCCAACAATGCAGTAATAACAAGTAATCTAACTAACAATTCCAAAACTACTGTCTTGTACACAGTGTAAGGGGATAAAGAATATGTACATAAGGATATATGAATGAGTGATGGTACAGAGCAGCATAGGCAAGATACAGTAGATGGTATCGAGTACAGTATATACATATGAGATGAGCATGTAAACAAAGTGGCATAGTATAAAGTGGCTAGTGATACATGTATTACATAAGGATACCGTCGATGATATAGAGTACAGTATATACGTATGCATATGAGATGAATAATGTAGGGTAAGTAACATTTATATAAGGTAGCATTGTTTAAAGTGGCTAGTGATATATTTACATCATTTCCCATCAATTCCCATTATTAAAGTGGCTGGAGTTGAGTCAGTGTCAGTGTGTTGGCAGCAGCCACTCAGTGTTAGTGGTGGCTGTTTAACAGTCTGATGGCCTTGAGATAGAAGCTGTTTTTCAGTCTCTCGGTCCCAGCTTTGATGCACCTGTACTGACCTCGCCTTCTGGATGATAGCGGGGTGAACAGGCAGTGGCTCGGGTGGTTGATGTCCTTGATGATCTTTATGGCCTTCCTGTGACATCGGGTGGTGTAGGTGTCCTGGAGGGCAGGTAGTTTGCCCCCGGTGATGCGTTGTGCGGACTTCACTACCCTCTGGAGAGCCTTACGGTTGAGGGCGGTGCAGTTGCCATACCAGGCGGTGATACAGCCCGCCAGGATGCTCTCGATTGTGCATCTGTAGAAGTTTGTGAGTGCTTTTGGTGACAAGCCGAATTTCTTCAGCCTCCTGAGGTTGAAGAGGCGCTGCTGCGCCTTCTTCACGATGCTGTCTGTGTGAGTGGACCAATTCAGTTTGTCTGTGATGTGTATGCCGAGGAACTTAAAACTTGCTACCCTCTCCACTACTGTTCCATCGATGTGGATAGGGGGGTGTTCCCTCTGCTGTTTCCTGAAGTCCACAATCATCTCCTTAGTTTTGTTGACGTTGAGTGTGAGGTTATTTTCCTGACACCACACTCCGAGGGCCCTCACCTCCTCCCTGTAGGCCGTCTCGTCGTTGTTGGTAATCAAGCCTACCACTGTTGTGTCGTCCGCAAACTTGATGATTGAGTTGGAGGCGTGCGTGGCCACGCAGTCGTGGGTGAACAGGGAGTACAGGAGAGGGCTCAGAACGCACCCTTGTGGGGCCCCAGTGTTGAGGATCAGCGGGGAGGAGATGTTGTTGCCTACCCTCACCACCTGGGGGCGGCCCGTCAGGAAGTCCAGTACCCAGTTGCACAGGGCGGGGTCGAGACCCAGGGTCTCGAGCTTGATGACGAGCTTGGAGGGTACTATGGTGTTGAATGCCGAGCTGTAGTCGATGAACAGCATTCTCACATAGGTATTCCTCTTGTCCAGATGGGTTAGGGCAGTGTGCAGTGTGGTTGAGATTGCATCGTCTGTGGACCTATTTGGGCGGTAAGCAAATTGGAGTGGGTCTAGGGTGTCAGGTAGGGTGGAGGTGATATGGTCCTTGACTAGTCTCTCAAAGCACTTCATGATGACGGATGTGAGTGCTACGGGGCGGTAGTCGTTTAGCTCAGTTACCTTAGCTTTCTTGGGAACAGGAACAATGGTGGCCCTCTTGAAGCATGTGGGAACAGCAGACTGGTATAGGGATTGATTGAATATGTCCGTAAACACACCGGCCAGCTGGTCTGCGCATGCTCTGAGGGCGCGGCTGGGGATGCCGTCTGGGCCTGCAGCCTTGCGAGGGTTAACACGTTTAAATGTCTTACTCACCTCGGCTGCAGTGAAGGAAAGACCGCATGTTTTCGTTGCAGGCCGTGTCAGTGGCACTGTATTGTCCTCAAAGCGGGCAAAAAAGTTATTTAGTCTGCCTGGGAGCAAGACATCCTGGTCCGTGACTGGGCTGGATTTCTTGCTGTAGTCCGTGATTGACTGTAGACCCTGCCACATGCCTCTTGTGTCTGAGCCGTTGAATTGAGATTCTACTTTGTCTCTGTACTGGCGCTTAGCTTGTTTGATAGCCTTGCGGAGGGAATAGCTGCACTGTTTTTTTACACTATGTTTTTTACACTATGTTGGAATGACCAGCGAAGAGGCCTTTTACACTGTGTTGTAATGACCAACGAAGAGGCCTTTTACACTGTGTTGGAATGACCAGGGAAGAGGCCTTTTACACTGTGTTGTAATGACCAGGGAAGAGGCCTTTTACACTGTGTTGGAATGACCAGGGAAGAGGCCTTTTACACTGTGCTGGAATGACCAGGGAAGAGGCCTTTTACACTGTGTTGGGAAGAGGCCTTTTACACTGTGTTGTAATGACCAGCGAAGAGGCCTTTTACACTATGTTGAAATGACCAGGGAAGAGGCCTTTTACACTGTGTTGAAATGACCAGCGAAGAGGCCTTTTACACTGTGTTGGAATGACCAGCGAAGAGGCCTTTTACACTGTGTTGGAATGACCAGCGAAGAGGCCTTTTACACTGTGTTGGAATGACCAGCGAAGAGGCCTTTTACACTGTGTTGAAATGACCAGGGAAGAGGACTTTTACACTGTGTTGGAATGACCAGGGAAGAGGACTTGTACACTGCGTTGGAATGACCAGGGAAGAGGTATTTTACACTGTGTTGAAATGACCAGCGAAGAGGCATTTTACACTGTGTTGAAATGACCAGGGTAAATGCCTTTTACACTGTGTTGAAATGACCAGGGTAAATGCCTTTTACACTGTGTTGAAATTACCAGGGTAAATGCCTTTTACACCGTGTTGGAATGACCAGCGAAGAGGCCTTTTACACTGTGTTGAAATGACCAGCGAAGAGGCCTTTTACACTGTGTTGGAATGACCAACGAAGAGGCCTTTTACACTGTGTTGTAATGACCAGGGAAGAGGCCTTTTACACTGTGTTGGAATGACCAGGGTAAATGCCTTTTACACTGTGTTGGAATGACCAGGGAAGAGGCCTTTTACACTGTGTTGGAATGACCAGCGAAGAGGCCTTTTACACTGCGTTGTAATGACCAGGGTAAATGCCTTTTACACTGTGTTGAAATGACCAGGGAAGAGGCCTTTTACACTGTGTTGGAATGACCAGGGAAGAGGCCTTTTACACTGTGTTGGAATGACCAGGGAAGAGGCCTTTTACACTGTGTTGGAATGACCAGCGAAGAGGCCTTTTACACTGTGTTGAAATGACCAGCGAAGAGGCCTTTTACACTGTGTTGTAATGACCAGGGAAGAGGCCTTTTACACTGTGTTGGAATGACCAGCGAAGAGGCCTTTTACACTGTGTTGGAATGACCAGCGAAGAGGCCTTTTACACTGTGTTGTAATGACCAGCGAAGAGGCCTTTTACACTATGTTGAAATGACCAGCGAAGAGGCCTTTTACACTGTGTTGTAATGACCAGGGAAGAGTCCTTTTACACTGTGTTGTAATGACCAGGGAAGAGGCCTTTTACACTGTGTTTGGTAAAGACCAGGGAAGAGGCCTTTTACACTGTGTTGGAATGACCAGCGAAGAGGCCTTTTACACTGTGTTGTAATGACCAGCGAAGAGGCCTTTTACACTGTGTTGTAATGACCAGGGAAGAGGCCTTTTACACTGTGTTGGAATGACCAGGGAAGAGGCCTTTTACACTGTGTTGTAATGACCAGCGAAGAGGCCTTTTACACTGTGTTGGAATGACCAGCGAAGAGGCCTTTTACACTGTGTTGTAATGACCAGGGAAGAGGCCTTTTACACTGTGTTGAAATGACCAGAGAAGAGGCCTTTTACACTGTGTTGTAATGACCAGCGAAGAGGCCTTTTACACTGTGTTGTAATGACCAACGAAGAGGCCTTTTACACTGTGTTGTAATGACCAGCGAAGAGGCCTTTTACACTGTGTTGTAATGACCAACGAAGAGGCCTTTTACACTGTGTTGAAATGACCAGCGAAGAGGCCTTTTACACTGTGTTGTAATGACCAGCGAAGAGGCCTTTTACACTGTGTTGAAATGACCAGCGAAGAGGCCTTTTACACTGTGTTGTAATGACCAGCGAAGAGGCCTTTTACACTGTGTTGTAATGACCAGGGAAGAGGCCTTTTACACTGTGTTGTAATGACCAGGGAAGAGGCCTTTTACACTGTGTTGGAATGACCAGGGAAGAGGCCTTTTACACTGTGTTGTAATGACCAGGGAAGAGGCCTTTTACACTGTGTTGGAATGACCAGGGAAGAGGCCTTTTACACTGTGCTGGAATGACCAGGGAAGAGGCCTTTTACACTGTGTTGGGAAGAGGCCTTTTACACTGTGTTGTAATGACCAGCGAAGAGGCCTTTTACACTATGTTGAAATGACCAGGGAAGAGGCCTTTTACACTGTGTTGAAATGACCAGCGAAGAGGCCTTTTACACTGTGTTGGAATGACCAGCGAAGAGGCCTTTTACACTGTGTTGGAATGACCAGCGAAGAGGCCTTTTACACTGTGTTGGAATGACCAGCGAAGAGGCCTTTTACACTGTGTTGAAATGACCAGGGAAGAGGACTTTTACACTGTGTTGGAATGACCAGGGAAGAGGACTTGTACACTGCGTTGGAATGACCAGGGAAGAGGTATTTTACACTGTGTTGAAATGACCAGCGAAGAGGCATTTTACACTGTGTTGAAATGACCAGGGTAAATGCCTTTTACACTGTGTTGAAATGACCAGGGTAAATGCCTTTTACACTGTGTTGAAATGACCAGGGTAAATGCCTTTTACACCGTGTTGGAATGACCAGCGAAGAGGCCTTTTACACTGTGTTGAAATGACCAGCGAAGAGGCCTTTTACACTGTGTTGGAATGACCAACGAAGAGGCCTTTTACACTGTGTTGTAATGACCAGGGAAGAGGCCTTTTACACTGTGTTGGAATGACCAGGGTAAATGCCTTTTACACTGTGTTGGAATGACCAGGGAAGAGGCCTTTTACACTGTGTTGGAATGACCAGCGAAGAGGCCTTTTACACTGCGTTGTAATGACCAGGGTAAATGCCTTTTACACTGTGTTGAAATGACCAGGGAAGAGGCCTTTTACACTGTGTTGGAATGACCAGGGAAGAGGCCTTTTACACTGTGTTGGAATGACCAGGGAAGAGGCCTTTTACACTGTGTTGGAATGACCAGCGAAGAGGCCTTTTACACTGTGTTGAAATGACCAGCGAAGAGGCCTTTTACACTGTGTTGTAATGACCAGGGAAGAGGCCTTTTACACTGTGTTGGAATGACCAGCGAAGAGGCCTTTTACACTGTGTTGGAATGACCAGCGAAGAGGCCTTTTACACTGTGTTGTAATGACCAGCGAAGAGGCCTTTTACACTATGTTGAAATGACCAGCGAAGAGGCCTTTTACACTGTGTTGTAATGACCAGGGAAGAGTCCTTTTACACTGTGTTGTAATGACCAGGGAAGAGGCCTTTTACACTGTGTTTGGTAAAGACCAGGGAAGAGGCCTTTTACACTGTGTTGGAATGACCAGCGAAGAGGCCTTTTACACTGTGTTGTAATGACCAGCGAAGAGGCCTTTTACACTGTGTTGTAATGACCAGGGAAGAGGCCTTTTACACTGTGTTGGAATGACCAGGGAAGAGGCCTTTTACACTGTGTTGTAATGACCAGCGAAGAGGCCTTTTACACTGTGTTGGAATGACCAGCGAAGAGGCCTTTTACACTGTGTTGTAATGACCAGGGAAGAGGCCTTTTACACTGTGTTGAAATGACCAGAGAAGAGGCCTTTTACACTGTGTTGTAATGACCAGCGAAGAGGCCTTTTACACTGTGTTGTAATGACCAACGAAGAGGCCTTTTACACTGTGTTGTAATGACCAGCGAAGAGGCCTTTTACACTGTTTGGAATGACCAGGGAAGAGGTATTTTACACTGTGTTAAAATGACCAGGGAAGAGGCCTTTTACACTGTGTTGTACTGACCAGGGAAGAGGACTTGTACACTGCGTTGGAATGACCAGGGAAGAGGACTTGTACACTGCGTTGGAATGACCAGGGAAGAGGACTTGTACACTGCGTTGGAATGACCAGGGAATAGGACTTTTACACTGCGTTGGAATGACCAGGGAAGAGGACTTGTACACTGCGTTGGAATGACCAGGGAAGAGGATTTTTTCTCACCATTACCAGTTCATCAGCTGGTAATGTCTAACTAAACTCGTCGACAGACCTTCTCGGATGAATTCTCATGTGCAACCCAACAAGCTGATAACCTAGGAAGTCTTTGTTGCTCAGTCCAATTTTGTTGTCATGATTATTTTATAAAGTTTGGCATATGAAAGTGAACTATGCAAAGAAATCCCGCAACTTTTACGCAAATATTTAGAAATGAATAGCAACCTCACCATCAGTGAAATAGACTGTTACATTATACATCAATAACACCGATGTATCAACCTAGATGTATCACTTAATTGAATAAACTCTCCCTACCAACCAGGCTCCTTGGCACTGAGAAGTGGCTGTACGTATGTCTGTGTGCCAGTGGTTGTTGTCGCACAACAGCCCTCGCCATATGCCTCCAACACCACACCCCTCACAGTACAGCGGCCTGGTCAACCATGGTGACGTCACACCCCCAGGCCCACCCAGCCATCTCAGACCCACAGGGACCCATTTATCATGTTGAATGGATATCCTAAAGACAACATTAAACAGACTTCCCAAGGCCAGCGTTGTGCTGCTCTGATTTGAAGGCCCCCTTTGTACAAATCGTTGGAAAGCCCTGTGTACTCCGTAGTGTAAAGCAGGCCTGTGTACTCCGTAGTGTAAAGCAGGCCTGTGTACTCCGTAGTGTAAAGCAGGTCTGTGTACTCCGTAGTGTAAAGCAGGCCTGTGTACTCCGTAGTGTAAAGCAGGTCTGTGTACTCCGTAGTGTAAAGCAGGCCTGTGTACTCCGTAGTGTAAAGCAGGCCTGTGTACTCCGTAGTGTAAAGCAGGTCTGTGTACTCCGTAGTGTAAAGCAGGCCTGTGTACTCCGTAGTGTAAAGCAGGCCTGTGTACTCCGTAGTGTAAAGCAGGTCTGTGTACTCCGTAGTGTAAAGCAGGCCTGTGTACTCCGTAGTGTAAAGCAGGTCTGTGTACTCCGTAGTGTAAAGCAGGCCTGTGTACTCCGTAGTGTAAAGCAGGCCTGTGTACTCCGTAGTGTAAAGCAGGTCTGTGTACTCCGTAGTGTAAAGCAGGCCTGTGTACTCCGTAGTGTAAAGCAGGCCTGTGTACTCCGTAGTGTAAAGCAGGTCTGTGTACTCCGTAGTGTAAAGCAGGCCCGTGTTCACATATACATACTGTATATACATTCCAGAAGGGCCATCATTGAGGCCTAATTGTAATTGACAGACAAAGCTTGTACCAGTATGTTTGATAAAGAGGAGCATCTTGATGTGCTCTTAAAGGAGATGTGCTGCACGAGGGTTTCATTGTCAGATAACTCATTAGTGCGGAGTTCAAGGGATCTCCATGGGTAATAAACTGGTTTGCACTGGTTGGCAGAGCCTCTTATTGTGGGAACGTGCGTCTTGTGATCACACATGTATTAAGGTCACAATAAGGTTTTATGTGGAGCCAGTATTCATAGAGTGTGTATGGTCGTTGGTTAATTCTACCTTCCTATATAAGTAATTGTGGCTTTGCATTTCTGGATAGTCCAGGTAATATCATCCAGCCAGTGATACAACCACCTGACCACACTGCTTACCATATTCCTGCTGTAGACATATACAGTTCACATGATAACATCCCATCGTTTCATACACCCAGTAGTTTGTTTGGTTCTGCTGTTATCGTAGTGCTGAGGACAGTTCTTCCCATTAGTGTGTATGGTCCACTAGGTAGTGTACACAGCAACACAGAGGCTTTGCTTTGCTGAGCACAGTGAGGCAGGGCACCATTAGCATGGTCCTACCTTCCCTCCGACACCATCCCCACCAAAGACACAGAGGGTCACATGCTTCCAGTATATTGTCTTCCAGCCACACTTTCAAGATCAAAGCCATGCTCAGCCTTGTGTCTCTGGAGAAATGGAGGCACCACGAGCCGCCTTCCTGAGCCAGGGCCTCTGTTCTCTGCTTTGACACGGTTAACTATTACCGTAGGCTAGAGAAATCACCTCCCCGCCCCTCGTGCTACACCGTAACGGGCTTCCTGTAGCACCACACACCACCCTGCCTTGTGCCTCTCTCTCCCCACAAACAGAAGTGCACTTGTGTGGCTCATCACAAGGATGCACTTGTTGAGAAAACTGTACATTTAATGAATGAACGCTATAGGTTATGTTTTAAATAGCGAGCCGTGTGCTGCTGAGGTATATCTTGGTTGAGTTCAGTGGACAGATTTAAACAGAGTGGAAGCTCAATGAATTCCTCACATGTACTCAAGCAAACGAAAGGGTGAGAGAAGGGAATGCTTCACCAATCATAAAACAGGTTCATTGCCTTGGAGAGAAACAACATCACAGGGAATGAACATTTCAATGGAAAGTATGATGCAGTAGAATCTCAGACAAACTTTCTGTATTCTGTTTGCAGACAAAATGTAGATTTGTCCAGGTCTGCAGCAGCAGTATCATCCCTGTGCTTTCTGAAAGGTGCTGTGTTGCTCAAAGGAACAATGTGGTGGGTTTACTTTAATATGAACAAAGCCTTTGTCTGAGGCACACATACTGAGAGAGGTCCAAAGGTCCAGCAGCAGCTTTGAACTACCAGGTCAAAGACATCACAGAAACGGCAGGCCGCGCTTCGCATTCATGTGTTACCTCACACAGGATTCCCGTCACATTTGTCCTTTTGATTGTCATCCATTTCTTTAAAGACCTGGCTGGAACCATAGGTCAGCAGTAGTCTTTTATGTGTAGAAACCAACCCTGTCTTCTCACTCTCCTTCTGCCCTTCAGGGTAACAACTGCACAGGGAACTGCGCAGGGGCACAGGCTTCCACTAGTTAGTAGGGTTCCCTGCTAGTTCTACTGTAAAGAAATGATTGAAATTCTACACAGTGGTCAAACAAGAGGTTGAATCTCAAAAAAGAGAATCCCTTTCATTAAAATACATTTGTAACCAGGTTTCTGCTCATATCAATAGAGAGAGGAGCATGGATCTGAACCCGACTGCCATAAAATATGCAAAGCCAACCCACCACACAGAATAGCTGAAAACACAGGCTCTTTTGATGTTAAGTCCTTTGGTTGTGCACATCTTCATTCAAGTAGCCTGTGGATGTTTTAACCTTCTGTAAAACTCGCTCCAGTGTGGCTCTCTCCCTCTCCACATCAGAGCAGTGTAGTGCCGCAGTCCTGCCCATGATTTTTATTTCTTGAGTGCCACATCTCTCCTCTCCGTGGTTCACCATGCATGACCACCGCAGCGATACGCTGTCCTCCACCTTCCTCACAGGGGCCCTTGGTGGCCCTCGTCTCTCCATCTGGGTCACAGTAGAAATGGGCAAAAAAGACCTCCCTGTACTCCTCTTTAGACGTAGAGACCTCAGACATGAACAGCTGACTTCAGTCTGTGTCATCTGTCCTCTAAGAAGGCAGATTGTTCATGATTAACAAAGGGCTGTTTTAATACCTGATGGAGTAACCCTGAATTGAACCATGGAGTAACCTTTTAATATCACCTAGATATACAGGTATATAGGTAAAGGCAGGCACTGTAAAAGCAGCCTTTGGATTTATATGTAGGGTTTTACATTGCACTGGTTATCAGGGTATCTGTACATTTCTATTTCCCACTCAAGAACTCACCTATAGACAGGAAGATGTTAAAGCAGGCTTTCAGAGCAGATCCTGGAGGTGAAGGACTGTTTTGATGAGGCCTGTTCCACTATTTGTGTTAATTCAGGACTCACATTGTGCCTTTGGCAAGGTTCACTGCTTTTCTATAGTCTCCCTCAGCTCCATCATAGAGAATTACAGCTTTAAAGCACTCATGTCCTTCACCAAAGTCAAATATTAACTTGTGGGGAGCGTGAGGTTTTCTTTATACTAAAAGAGAGGGAGATATGTTATAACAAACACACACACAGGGGTGCACACACACACACACAAACACACAAGATGCACATGAGAGTACTAATCAATCTAACCTGGAACACAAATATCCTGTGACTGGAGGCTACCAGAGCCTAGGAGAATGTTTGTTGTGCTGTATTGACTGTCAAAAGGTTTTTGATTCTCAGACGAGAGAAAGCAAAGCCCCGTTCCTCAGAAAACAAGAACACACAATGTGTGAAGTAGTGTAGGAGGAGAGTCAGAGAGGTGAGCAGAGGAATACGTTTGACCAATTCCCATGAGTCAAATAGAAAGGATCTCGCTGGGAATTAAGAACTCTGCACTTCTGTGGAAGTAAACAGAGAGGGAATATTAGCCTACTTCGGTCAAAAGAGGAGGGAAACCACACTCTCCATACTAGTATACAGGGCTGGAATGGAGAATGGTGTGTTTTTTCTTTGTCTCTCTGGGTTGTATAGGGCAACAGACAGGGCTGAGGTGGGCACACACAGAGTCAGAGCAGCCAGGGCTGTTAGGTGTCCTTCATGTTGGAGATGTTACACTGACAGGAGCCTCTCTGTATTAGTATTCACTGGCCATAACAAGCCTTTGATGTGCCCGCTGTTCTCTTCACCCACCAACCCGCGGCATCAACATTTAATGAGACCTGATATCTGGCTTTTTAAAAGACGTGAATATTTCAGACAAAAGCAAATTGCATTCACTATACTAACAGACCATCGAGGGTGGACAGGGTTGGTTTCAGTGCCACCTGTGTGTTGTTGGGCATGATGCATCCTTCTGTGTGTAATGGGACATGTTCATTAAGCAGACTGCTATACACCCTGCACGTCACGCCTGCCTGATACTGCCTGAAGGGAAACACTGATGCATCATTTATAACTGCAGGTCAGGCTGTGCATATTATCTCAACAAAGATTGCAATACTCCCCATCGCTTTTTATCAGTAAACATGTCTTGATCTCTAATACTTTATAACAATGATAGCATTTAAAAAAAATGTTGCCCACAAATATCAACCCAATCCAAAAGATGTCTCAGAGACAAACAGCACCTATTCTAATGACACTTGAATCTCCACCCATTTCTCTTTAGAATGCCTGGTATTGGATTGAATGATCACTGGAATCCACCTCCTTCCTGGCAGTGTTCCGGGTCACTAGAAGTGAGGAGCGGGGACACTGTGCAGGTGTTTAAACTGCCATGATGTAATTGGCCACTGGGGGGAAGGAGACAAGAGCTCCACAGTCACTGATTTGATCCCTTGGTTATTGATTTCTCAGTCTGGTTCTAACAGAAATAATTGCCACATGTAATGCATTATTCAATTACAAGACACTGCTCTCAAGTTCTGGTTTGATGGTCCTTTTTGATTCACTGAGGCCTATAGATAATTCAACACTTTCACCCCATTAAGACGCTGATATTAAAAAGCATGCGTTAATGCTGCCTATTTATTAGCGCCTGTGCCTTTCGCCTGCCTCAAACTTTCCTATCTCTGGCCTTTGTATAGTTCAGGGAAGTTAGATTAACTTTGAGCGAGTACATTACATCTTTTATACATTTACTGTATACCTCTTGTATTTCTGGTTAGTCAAGTGTGTGGTGAAGTTACAGGCCAAACTACCTGTGGGTGCAATAGAATGATATGGGGATCTGAGATAATCTACCTTTCAGAATTTACCAAGGCTGGCAAGGTCTGGTAAAAAAATGGGCCTCAGCACTGAGGGAAATAGACTTTTCTTTGGTATGTAATGATAGAGTATGTGACGTGGACATACTGCAAAGTAAAACATGACAACAGTTTAGCAGCTGGATCCATCATGTTGCACATCCTATTTGATGTGCTCCGGCAAAGTTCTGCCCAAACTCTCCACGGTACCCTTGTAGAGTGTCAGAGGGCATTCAGTGCTGTTGAAACACTGTTGAACAAGTTCATTGGAGCTGACAAGACATTTTAGATATGCAGTTTGAAGGGAGCTGTTTTTTTCCCTCCTCGCAGAACCTTTATGTTCAAATCCTCACTGTAATTGATCTTTCTTAGGGGATCATTACATCTAAACCCTTAGGAGAGAGAATAGTCCATTAACACTCCTCCCAGGCCAATCCTCCCAGTAGATTGATGCAAGTTTATGGGTCTGCAGTCTCTGTTGTCAGAGAGAAGTATTGAAATACAGTCAGCAACCTTCCTCTGATGAAACCTTTCCCAGAGGACAAAAGCTGACCCAGAACCTGTCGGGAACATCCATTAATGATCCACTGTTCAGGTCTAACTGACTCGTTGGCATGTGCACATCATGCATGCTTGTACCACTGCTCACTACAGAGAGAATACACTGTGTGATGATTTGTTGATGCTCTGGAGCCATGACTCCACTGTTTGCTTCCATTCCCAAGCCCGTGACCCCACTGTCTACCTCCATACCCAAGCCTGTGAACCCACTGTCTGCATCCATACCCAAGCTTGTGACCCCACTGTCTGCCTCCATACCCAAGCCCGTGACCCCACTGTCTGCCTCCATACCCAAGCCTGTGACCCCACTGTCTACCTCCATACCCAAGCCCGTGAACCCACTGTCTGCCTCCATACCCAAGCCTGTGACCCCACTGTCTGCCTCCGTACCCAAGCCTGTGACCCCACTGTCTGCCTCCATACCCAAGCCCGTGACCCCACTGTTTGCCTCCATACCCAAGCCCGTGACCCCACTGTCTACCTCCATACCCAAGCCTGTGAACCCACTGTCTACCTCCATACCCAAGCCTGTGACCCCACTGTCTGCCTCCATACCCAAGCCCGTGACCCCACTGTCTGCCTCCATATCCAAGCCTGTGACTCCACTGTCTGCATCCATACCCAAGCCTGTGACCCCACTGTCTGCCTCCATACCCAAGCCTGTGACCCCACTGTCTACCTCCATACCCAAGCCCGTGTTCAAAGATGTTGTGAAAACACTTTGGGACTCCCGTGAGGAAGCTAACCCTATGTGTTCATGTACAGACACAATTCTATGTACAGACACAATTTTAGAGGCCACTTCTAAAACGCTTCTCTTGTTTCCCATCATGTTTCCACTGGAGGAGTGAGAGGTGAAAAACAACAAGGTGACTTACATCGCAAAGAAGAACTGCTACTAGAGTAGGGTAAATGAAGAACATTTTGACCTTTGAAAATATCTAAGCATACAAAATAAATTTTAATTTATTACTATCACAATCTGCAACCAGAAATTCTGAATTGTCAGGACCCTTTACTTGCAAATAATAGTGGAACCTTTGACATGGCTCCTGCAATATTCACACAAAGGTAGCCTGTATCTATTCATATCTAAACTCTTAAAAGTGATACCAGTGCCTTGTTCAATCCCACAGACAGATCCATTCTAGTGATTTGTATAAATCTCTATCATTGCTCTGCAGCGCTGCAACACAGTTTTAATGATGAGGCGTTCACATACACTTGTTTTCAGCTTGGCTTTCCAGTCATGGTGTCTCAATACTCACTAGTGTTAATATTTATTATCAGGCTTAATTGGTTTGATGTCGCTACACATGCTCAGTGGGCTGGCTATGTTGAGCTGGACTTGGTGTTGTTTCATAGTTTTCATTATCATGACTGCTGAGAACTGTTCATTAAAGTTTCACATTCCATTTTCATTAGGATGAAACTCATTCTGTAAATGAACGGGATGCTGTGGAAGAGTCAAACCCTGCGAGCGATCACAGGGGAGCCACTGAGTCTGTATTAATTATCAGGAATATGAGCTCGATCGAAGATGTTAATTGCACCGATGGTTGGTTATGTAGGGAATTGGCATGCATTTTATGCAGGGATATTAAAAATGAATTTTTAAACAAAGGGATCTTAAAATAATATCTAATCTACAGAGAATATCCACATCAAAAGCATAACTCAAAGCTTTGAAATGTATCTTTGTGGTCCGAAATGTTAAATACGAGCCCTGCCGAATGTTTCACTCGATTCAAGTTTGTCGAGGGGAAAAACAAAACATGAGTGTAGTTAATTAACAGTTATTAAAAGCCTTTTCAACTTTAATTTGACTTTCAAATATTAGCATTTCTACATAAACTATGCTGCTGGCATCTGCAAATGAGCTCTGGAATAGCTCTGCTAATTGGTGCTCATTGTGCTCCCGTGTCACCTTTGATAATCTGCACAATGACATTAATAACTCATCCATATTAGATTACATTAGGTTTTCAGTGTGCTAGCCTCACTTGTATTCTACAGTACATGTATGATATCTTATATTGCATATAGTTTTCTCTATTTGTCTTTTTGACAGTGATAACAAACAGTAATTATGAACAGTAACAATTGGAGAGTGTTTTAATGACTTTCAGAGGGAATTAAGATTTTTTACAGTACTGAATAAAACTCATCTCTAATTAGGTATGCTAGGGCACTGTCTTCTTACAGTATGCTAGGGCACTGTCTTCTTACAGTATGCTAGGGCACTGTCTTCTTACGGTATGCTAGGGCACTGTCTTCTTACGGTATGCTAGGGCACTGTCTTCTTACGGTATGCAAGAGCACTGTCTTCTTACAGTATGCTAGGGCACTGTCTTCTTACGGTATACAGTATATTTGGATAGTATTCAGACCCCTTCCTTTTTTTTCTACATTTTGTTACTTTACAACCTTACTCTAAAATGGATTAAATCAAATAAAATCCTCATCAATGTAGACACAATACCCCATAACGACAAAGTGAAAATTAGTTTTCAGCATTTATTAAAATGTATAAAAAAAAACAGAAATACCTTATTTACATAAGTATTCAGACCCTTTGCTATGAGACTCGAAATTGAGCTCAGGTGCATCCTGTTTCCATTGATCATTCTTGAGATGTTTCTAAGACTTGATTGGAGACCACCTGTGGTAAATTCAATTGATTGGACATGAATTGGAAAGGCACCTGTCTATATACTGTAAGGTCACACAGTTGACAGTGCATGTCAGAGCAAAAACCAAGCCATGAGGTCAAAGGAATTGTCCGTAGAGCTCCGAGACAGGATTGTTTTGAGGCACAGGGAAGGGTACCAACAAATTTCTGCAGCATTGAAGGTCCCAGCATTGAACACAGTGGCCTCCATCATTCTTAACCCTTGTGTGGTGTTCGGGTCTGTGGGACCCATTTTCAATGTGTCTAAAAGAAAAATGATACAATGATACTTTTTTCAACCTGAGACTCATTCGTCTTGGCTCATTTTCGGTGAAGAACATGTAAAAAAACATATTTTCATTGAGTGCACACTGTGCAGCCCCTACACATTTATATTACATATGTGGTGTTCGGGTCCACTGGGCCCGAGGGTAACAAAAGAGTGGAAAAGTGTGTGTGTAGGTGAAAACAAGTAAAAAGTAAACAAAAAGGTTTGCTGTGTGCCTTCACTCTGTCTTCCTCCTCCGTGGGCCTGCTGTTTCAACATAGTACCAAGAACCCTGCCTGTCTGCCTGTCTCCCCCCTTTTCTCGCACTCTTTACCCTTTGTAGTATGTAAAACTGCACAATGTCTTGCGGGAACCTGCACAATGTTATTGTAATACATTATTTCGATACATTGTCAAAAATGCTGTATTTTCCCACACTCTACCCCAGCCAGGTACAAATTGGGGAGCGATCTCTCAACAAATAAATAGCTTTGTATCTGTGCCTTCTGACCACAATCAATCAGTATGTAAAAAATAATCTCTGCTCAGAGGGCCTTGAAAATCATTTTTGCAGAGAGAGAAGCTAGTGTGGAAAGAGGTTCTTCCACTTTGGAAAATTTTTCAGAATATGAGGATCAGACTCTGTCGGAGTCTGACAGTGAGTTGGAAGAAGAGGATGAGATTGACCCTCAGTCAGCCCCAGGACCAGCCTGTCAGCAACCAGCTCATCAGAAGCCTGCAGAAGGAGAAAAATGGATGTCAACATTTTTTAAATTGAATGATCTTCTTGCCCAAGGAATGAGTCACATTGTATGGCTGCCAATGTGATAAGGATGCAACCAGGGATGTCGCAGATGGCGGTTACTCATGAGCAGGACATACAGTGCCTTGCGAAAGTATTCGGCCCCCTTGAACTTTGCGACCTTTTGCCACATTTCAGGCTTCAAACATAAAGATATAAAACTGTATTTTTTTGTGAAGAATCAACAACAAGTGGGACACAATCATGAAGTGGAACGACATTTATTGGATATTTCAAACTTTTTTAACAAATCAAAAACTGAAAAATTGGGCGTGCAAAATTATTCAGCCCCCTTAAGTTAATACTTTGTAGCGCCACCTTTTGCTGCGATTACAGCTGTAAGTCGCTTGGGGTATGTCTCTATCAGTTTTGCACATCAAGAGACTGACATTTTTTCCCATTCCTCCTTGCAAAACAGCTCGAGCTCAGTGAGGTTGGATGGAGAGCATTTGTGAACAGCAGTTTTCAGTTCTTTCCACAGATTCTCGATTGGATTCAGGTCTGGACTTTGACTTGGCCATTCTAACACCTGGATATGTTTATTTTTGAACCATTCCATTGTAGATTTTGCTTTATGTTTTGGATCATTGTCTTGTTGGAAGACAAATCTCCGTCCCAGTCTCAGGTCTTTTGCAGACTCCATCAGGTTTTCTTCCAGAATGGTCCTGTATTTGGCTCCATCCATCTTCCCATCAATTTTAACCATCTTCCCTGTCCCTGCTGAAGAAAAGCAGGCCCAAACCATGATGCTGCCACCACCATGTTTGACAGTGGGGATGGTGTGTTCAGGGTGATGGGCTGTGTTGCTTTTACGCCAAACATAACGTTTTGCATTGTTGCCAAAAAGTTCAATTTTGGTTTCATCTGACCAGAGCACCTTCTTCCACATGTTTGGTGTGTCTCCCAGGTGGCTTGTGGCAAACTTTAAACAACACTTTTTATGGATATCTTTAAGAAATGGCTTTCTTCTTGCCACTCTTCCATAAAGGCCAGATTTGTGCAATATACGACTGATTGTTGTCCTATGGACAGAGTCTCCCACCTCAGCTGTAGATCTCTGCAGTTCATCCAGAGTGATCATGGGCCTCTTGGCTGCATCTCTGATCAGTCTTCTCCTTGTATGAGCTGAAAGTTTAGAGGGACGGCCAGGTCTTGGTAGATTTGCAGGGGTCTGATACTCCTTCCATTTCAATATTATCGCTTGCACAGTGCTCCTTGGGATGTTTAAAGCTTGGTAAATCTTTTTGTATGCAAATCCGGCTTTAAACTTCTTCACAACAGTATCTCGGACCTGCCTGGTGTGTTCCTTGTTCTTCATGATGCTCTCTGCGCTTTTAACGGACCTCTGCACTATCACAGTGCAGGTGCATTTATACGGAGACTTGATTACACACAGGTGGATTGTATGTATCATCATTAGTCATTTAGGTCAACATTGGATCATTCAGAGATCCTCACTGAACTTCTGGAGAGAGTTTGCTGCACTGAAAGTAAACTGGCTGAATAATTTTGCACGCCCAATTTTTCAGTTTTTATTTGTTAAAAAAGTTTGAAATATCCAATAAATGTCGTTCCACTTCATGATTGTGTCCCACTTGTTGTTGATTCTTCACAAAAAAATACAGTTTTATATCTTTATGTTTGAAGCCTGAAATGTGGCAAAAGGTCGCAAAGTTCAAGGGGGCCGAATACTTTCGCAAGGCACTGTAAAGTCTTTTGAGCTGGTCATCCCAGACAGCATCCAGAAAAGCATTCTGGACAGTACTAATATGGAGAGAAGGCATGTTTTTAAGGAGAGATGGAAGGAGATGGACCAAACTCCTTTACATGCATTCTTTGGGGTTCTTATCATTGCTGGTGTTTTCACATGCAATGGGGAATCCACAGAATCCCTGTGGGATGCAGAAACTGACTGCATGACCAGGTACGACTCCAACACCATCGTCAAGTTTGCTGATGACAGAACAGTGGTAGGCCTGATCACCAACAACGATGAGACAGCCTATAGGGACGAGGTCAGAGAACTGGCCGTGGGGTGCCAGGACAACAACCTCTCCCTCAACGTGATCAAGACAGGTTGAGAGTTTCAAGTTTCTTGGTGTGCACATCACCAACAAACTAACATGGTCCAAACACACTAAGACAGTCATGAAGAGGGCACGACAAAGCCTATTCCCCCTCAGGAGACTGAAGGATTTGGAATAGGTCCTTATATCCTCAAAAGGTTCTACAGCTGCACCATCGAGAGCACTGGTTGCATCACTGCCTGGTATGGCCACTGCTCAGCCTCCGATTGCAAGGCACTACATAGGGTAGTGTGTACGGCCCAGTACATCACTGGGGCCAAGCTCCCTGCCATCCAGGACCTCTATATCAGGTGGTGTTAGAGGAAGGCCCTAAAAATTGTCAAAGACTCCAGCCACCCTGGTCATAGACTGTTCTCTCTGCTACTGCACGGCAAGCAGTACCGGAGCGCCAAGCTTAGGTCCAAGAGGCTTCTTAACAGCTTCTACCCCTAAGCCATAAGTCTCCTGAACACCTAATCAAAGGGCTACCCAGACCCCTATTTTACACTGCTGCTACTCTCTGTTAATGATCTATGCATAGTCACTTTAACTCTACCTACATGTACATATTACCTCAATTACCTCGAAAAACCTGTGCCCCTGCACATTGACTCTGTACCGGTGCCCCCTGTATATAGCCTCGCTATTGTTATTTTACTGCTGCTGTTTAATTATTTGTTACTTTTATTTGCTATTTTTTACTTTTTTAATCTTCTTAAATACTTGTTGGTTAAGGGCTTGTAAGTAAGCATTTCACTGTAAGGTTTACACCTGTTGTATTCGGCGCATGTTACAAATAAAAATGTATTTGATTTGATTTGAACTGGCAGAGAACTTTTCCGTTCAACAATGTCTCTGGAAAACTTCCACATTATTTCCAGGATTATCCTCTTCAATAACCGAGGCACCAGACCAGCTCTGCGGAAGAGAGACAAGCTAGCTGCAATCAGGTCAGTGTGGGACAAGTGGGTGGACCGCCTTCCCCTGTTTTACAACCCTGGGCCCAACGTTACTGTTGATGAGAAGCTTATGCCATTTAGGGGCCGCTGCCCCTAAATGGCAGTACATACCGTGTAAACCTGCAAAATATGGAATCAAGATCTGGGCCGCCTTTGATGCTGCTTCATCATATGCGTGGAACTTGCAAGTGTATACGAGGAAGCCAGATGGAGGAGCCCCTGAGAAGAACCAAGGGATGCAGGTTGTCCTGGACATGACACAGGGACTACGTGGCCACAACATCACATGCAATAACTTTTTTACTTCACACAAGCTTGGACACGAAAAAACAAGCCAGAGCTTCCACCTCAGCTGTTGAATACACGGAACAGGCCTATCAATTCCTCTAAGTTTGTTTTCCCTAGTGTCCTACGTGCCAAAGAAAGGCAAAAATGTGGTACTCATGAGTACGCTTCATAGGAATGGGAGAATCTGTGGCCAGGAACATCAAAAAACAGAAATCATAATGGATCACAATGTCACAAAAGTAGGGGTGGACCATTTAGACAAGCTGGTGACTGGCTACAGCTGCAGAAGAAGAACCCTACACTGGCCACTTGTGATATTCTTTAACATTTTGGACATATAGGCATACAACGTTTGTCATCTGGATGGCGTTGAACCCAGATTGGAACAGAGGGAAGTTCCAGAGGAACTCGAGGCACTGGGCAAGGCATTGGTAAGACCTCACTCAACTCCACAGGAGGCAACATTTCCCAAGGACCCCAGCCTCTGCAGCCATCTTGAGGAGGATTCAGGAGGAGGATGCTGGTGCCCCATCCGCCTGACCCACAGGACCAACAACTCCAATACCGGAAGTAAGTGTGAGTGATATTGTTGCATGTGTGTGTGTCTGACTCTCCTACCTTGGTCTGCTGTAACTATATATGTGAGTGAGATGTTAGTAAAATTCCTGAACGAAGTGTTTACATCATTCTAGATTACAGTCGGTAGCAACAAGAAGAAGCGATGTGAAATGTGTTGACCCAAGAAGGACAGGAAGACACAGTACACATGCATCAAGTGCAAGAAATACATATGCAACACACACATAGTAAAACTCTGTCCCTCATGTGGTGTGTAGACTGGCCTTAATTTGTTTTCAATGGAGCTCATTTACAATTTCCATAAAATACTGCATGTAAAATGTGTCCTTCCAATTTGTTCAGTTCAAAGCAATAAACATCAATAGCGAGGAAAACCTTATTTCATTCATATGTGTTTAAGATAAACATGATTTATTCCGCCCATGTCTTGATTATAATTGATTTCTGTTTACAATAAATCACATTTTATTTAAAAAAAACGAATAGTGCCTTTATTGATAAATGTTATCTAGCAGAGGTACAGTGCCTTGCGAAAGTATTCGGCCCCCTTGAACTTTGCGACCTTTTGCCACATTTCAGGCTTCAAACATAAAGATATATAACTGTATTTTTTTGTGAAGAATCAACAACAAGTGGGACACAATCATGAAGTGGAACGACATTTATTGGATATTTCAAACTTTTTTAACAAATCAAAAGCTGAAAAATTGGGCGTGCAAAATTATTCAGCCCCCTTAAGTTAATACTTTGTAGCGCCACCCTTTGCTGCGATGCACTAAATGGCAACTATTAATTGAAATTAGTCAACATCTAAGTATTAAGTATTACGTATGCTTACATAAATTGTTATGGCTGTATTGTTTTAAAACCCCTCATAAGGTTGTGGGTCCATCAGACCCGCTAACATTGGGTGAGTAACAAAAACATGAACACCACACAAGGTTAAATGGAAGAAGTTTGGAACCACCAAGACTCTTCCTAGAGCTGGCCACCCGGCCAAACTGAGCAATTGGGGGAGAAGGGTCCTGGTCAGGGAGGTGACCAAGAACTCAATCGTCACTCTGACAGAGCTCCAGTTCCTCTGTGGAGATGGGAGAACCTTCCAGAAGGACAACCATCTCTGCAGCACTCCACCAATCAGGCCATTATGGTACATTAGAGTGACCAGATGGAAGCCACTCCTCAGTAAAAGGCACATGACAGAGTTCTCTAAAAGGCACATAAAGGACTATGAAAAACAAGATTCTCTGGTCTGATGAAACCAAGATTGAACTCTTTGGCCTGAATGCCAAGCGTCACGTCTGGAGGAAGCCTGGCACATCCCTACGGTGAAGCATGGTGGTGACAGCATCATGCTGTCTGGATGTTTTTCAGCAGCAGGGACTGGGAGACCAGTCAGAATAGAGAGAAAGATTAACGGAGCAAAGTACAGAGAGATCCTTGATGAAAACCTGCTCCAGATCGCTCAGGTCGTCAGACTGGGGCGAAGGTTCACCTTCCAACAGGAGAATGACCCTAAGCACATAGCCAAGACAACGCAGAAGTGGCTTCGGGACAAGCCTCTGAATGTCCTTGAGTGGCCTAGCCAGAGCCTGGACTTGAACCCGATTTAACATTTCTGGAGAGACCTGAAAATAGCTGTGCAGCGACGCACCCCATCCAACCTGACAGAGCTTGAGAGGATCTGCAGAGAAGAATGGGAGGAACTCCCCAAATACAGGTGTGCCAAGCTTGTAGAGTCATACACAAGAAGACTCAGGTCTGTAATCGCTGCGAAAGGTTATTCATTTTGATCCTACCCCGAGTAAAGGGTCTGAATACTTATGTTAATGTGATATTTCATATATTTTTATTTTTATCTACATCTGTAAAAATGTCTAAAAATCTGTTTTTGCTTTATCTTTCTGGGGAATTGCACGTAGATTGATGAGGGATTTAAAACCTTTTTTTTTGTTTAGAATAGGGCTGTAACGTAACAAAATGTGGAAAAAGTCAAGGGGTCTGAATACTTTCCGAATGCACTGTACTAGGGCACTGTCTTGTTACGGTATGCTAGGGTAGTGTCGTTTTACATTATACTAGGGTACTGTCATTTTACAGTATGCTAGGGCACTGTCATTTTACGGTATGCTAGGGCACTGTTATTTTACGGTATGCTAGGGCACTGTTATTTTACAGTATGTTAGGGTACTGTTATTTTACGGTATGCTAGGGCACTGTTATTTTACGGTATGTTAGGGTACTGTTATTTTACGGTATGTTAGGGTACTGTTATTTTACGGTATGTTAGGGTACTGTTATTTTACGGTATGTTAGGGTACTGTCATTTTACGGTATGTTAGGGTACTGTTATTTTACGGTATGTTAGGGTACTGTTATTTTACGGTATGTTAGGGTACTGTTATTTTACGGTATGTTAGGGTACTGTTATTTTACGGTATGTTAGGGCACTGTCATTTTACGGTATGTTAGGGTACTGTTATTTTACGGTATGTTAGGGTACTGTTATTTTATGGTATGTTAGGGCACTGTCATTTTACGGTATGTTAGGGTACTGTTATTTTACGGTAGGTTAGGGTACTGTTATTTTACGGTATGTTAGGGTACTGTTATTTTACGGTATGTTAGGGTACTGTTATTTTACGGTATGTTAGGGTACTGTTATTTTACGGTATGTTAGGGTACTGTTATTTTACGGTATGTTAGGGTACTGTTATTTTACGGTATGTTAGGGTACTGTTATTTTACGGTATGTTAGGGTACTGTTATTTTACGGTATGTTAGGGTACTGTTATTTTACGGTATGTTAGGGTACTGTTATTTTACGGTATGTTAGGGTACTGTTATTTTACGGTATGTTAGGGTACTGTTATTTTACGGTATGTTAGGGTACTGTTATTTTACGGTATGTTAGGGTACTGTTATTTTACGGTAGGTTAGGGTACTGTTATTTTACGGTATGTTAGGGTACTGTTATTTTACGGTATGTTAGGGTACTGTTATTTTACGGTATGTTAGGGTACTGTTATTTTACGGTATGTTAGGGCACTGTCATTTTACGGTATGTTAGGGTACTGTTATTTTACGGTAGGTTAGGGTACTGTTATTTTACGGTATGTTAGGGTACTGTTATTTTACGGTATGTTAGGGTACTGTTATTTTACGGTATGTTAGGGTACTGTTATTTTACGGTATGTTAGGGTACTGTTATTTTACGGTATGTTAGGGTACTGTTATTTTACGGTATGTTAGGGTACTGTTATTTTACGGTATGTTAGGGTACTGTTATTTTACGGTATGTTAGGGTACTGTTATTTTACGGTATGTTAGGGTACTGTTATTTTACGGTATGTTAGGGTACTGTTATTTTACGGTATGTTAGGGCACTGTTATTTTATGGTATGTTAGGGTACTGTTATTTTACGGTATGTTAGGGTACTGTTATTTTACGGTATGTTAGGGTACTGTTATTTTACGGTATGTTAGGGTACTGTTATTTTATGGTATGTTAGGGTACTGTTATTTTACGGTATGTTAGGGTACTGTTATTTTACGGTATGCCCTTTAACCTGCAGAATAATATTCTGAATTTGAGGTTGTTTCTTATTGGAATCAAAACATGCAGTCAATATCAAACATATATCTGTGTTTTTATTTGTTTTGTGCTAATTTAGAAATCTTCCTCAAACTCATTTAGATTGACAGTAAATGCAGGTAATCTGAAATTAACTCATTAACATTAAAATGTTATTTGTAGGCCAGGCCTACTTTTATCTGCTAAAATATCTAAATTGACCAAATAAGTCAAAGTCTACCCCCTATCCAGTTATTTCCTCCACCCCTTGCCTTTTCACCTCCCTCTCCCTGCCATCCCACCCTGTCAACAGTGATGTCGCCTAATGCCACTGATCAAACGCACCTGCCAAGCCCCGCCAACATTCCCAAGCATGTTAGCTAATTACCCTCAAAGCCTCCCAGACTCTACCCTTAATGGGGATTAACATCCTGACACAGAGGGGCAGGCTAGCACTACAATATAATGCTTTTATTTACTATTTTGGGGGAAATCTCCTGGGATACAGCAGATCATAAATTATTTAAGGAATTGAAAACTTCCAATTTCCACTTGGCTCGTGTTGCACTGTTCTGTGTATCCTGTGGCTTATTGCACCCCTCTTTATTCAGCGACTTTGTTATGGTAAATAATGGTGGTTAAAAATGGGTGGTGGGCGACATTGTCATAATCACTTCTTGCCACTGAGTGGAAAAGCTTATGAATTACAAGTTAATGGCACTTTATTATGTGAAGGCATGAAGGCAAGAACAACAAAGCCAAGCACTCATTATCCTCTTGTTTCAATGCAATTATACAAATTAGCCTTTAATCGTGCACTTATGGGAGAACTGCGATATTAAGTACCTTACAAATTGCCAATTACTTTGATGTTTAAAACAGTGTTGTGTGAAAGAATTGTATGGGGAAAACAAGGCAGACTGGTGGTATGCTAGCTGGTGTGCTTGGTGCTCTCACTTTCACTATTAATTTGAATTGAAATGTACTGTGGCTGTGTTTACACCCTAATAACCCACCCTAATAACCAAAATCTGATTTTATTTCTATATCCAATATTTTCTGACTGTGCAAACTCAGTTTTACATGTGACCAATATTAGATTTGCGCATTCACACTGATGTAGCCTCTGAAGTAGTACACAAATGCAATGCTCTGTCACTGTTCCTTTAAATATTGGGCTGGTTGTCATGGTACAGGAAGGTCATGTTCATAAAAAAAACACTTCAGAGCAAAAAGATCTGATCAGGCGGTCCAGACAGAGGTCGCATATGGAGGATCGGGTTTGTATCAGGAATCAGATCCACATATGGAAGTGGTATACAGTGTCTTCAGAAAGTATGAACTCTCCTTGACTTATTCCACATTTTGTTGTGTTACTACAGCCTGAATCCAAAATGGATTAAATAAAATAAAAACACACAATACCCCATAATGACAAAGTGAAAACATATTTTTAGACATCTTTGCAAATGTATCGTAAATTAAGTACATAAATATCTAATTTACATAAATAAGTATTTACACCACTGAGTCAATAACTGTTAGAATCACCTTTGGCTGTGATTACAGCTGTAAGTCTTTGTGGGTAAGTCTCTAAGAGCTTGCAACACAACACCTACATTGTACAATATTTACAGATTATCATTTTAAAAATTATTTAACTCTGCCAAGTCTTGCCATAGATTTTCAAGCCAATTTAAGTCAAAACTGTAACTAGGCCACTCAGGAACATTCAATGCTAGCTTGTGTGAGCGGACCAAGTAATTGGGCGTCACTCTAAAGCGGGAAGGTGGAATAAACGAGTCAGGAGTAGGTTTTCTTCATTGAACACAGTTCTCTATTGAGGGCATTTGGTCAACACAAACACTCCAACATAATCAATGAAAATCTGAGCCCAGCCTGCCCTCTGGTGGTCCTTCCACATACCTTCCCCCTCAGGACCGAACCGGAGGGTCGGGCGCCAGACGCATTGTCTTGGTCGCGTCGGGACAGCACGTCTGCATTCCCGTTCCTCGATCCGGCCCTGTGGATGACATGGAAAGAGAACGGTTGTAAAGACAAAAAACATCTGGCTATTCTGTTGTTTTTGTTTCTCTTACCAGCCATCCACGTGAGGGGCGCATGGTCAGTAACTAATGCAAACCTCTGACCCAGTAGGTGGTATCGGAGATAATCGAGGGCCCACTTAATGGCCAAGGCCTCATTCTCTACGGTAGCATACCTCTGTTCCAGATCGCTGAGCTTCCCAGTTATGAAGAGAATCTGCTTCGCCTTCACCCTGAGCTAGTATGGCCCCGAGCCCCGTATCCGAGGCATCGACCTGCACAATGAACTCTTGTGAGAAGTCCGAAGCCTGTAGAACAGGATCAGAACACAGGCCATCTTTTAGTAATTGAAAGGCCTCTTCCGTCTCGTCTTTCCATTCTACCTGGTTTGTCAGGTTTTTCTTGATGAGGTTTGTGAGGGGGTTGGCAATGGTTGCATATCCCGGGATGAAACGGCGATAATATCCCGTTATCCCTAAGAAGGCCCGAACGTCTCGCTTGGTCCGGGGTCGAGGCCAGTCACGAATTGCCCTGGTCATCTCTGCCTGTGGGCGTATTTTCCCATTCCCCATGGAGTACCCCAAGTATTCCGCTTCGGACAGGCCCAGGCAGCATTTATTTGGATTGACTGTCAACCCTGTGGCTTCCAAACTCACGAGCACCACCCGCAATCGCAGGAGGTGACTATCCCAGTCCTCACTGTGGATGACCACATCGTCTATGTACGCCGCTGCATACTCTTGATGGGGCCGTAGAATGGCATCCATGAGGCGTTGGAAAGTTGCAGCGCACCATGCAGTCCGAAGGGCATCCTCACATACTGGAAAAGCCCCTCTGGGGTGGCGAAGGCAGTCTTTGGGCGATCCTCCGGAGCCACCGGCACTTGCCAATATCCCTTCGTCAAATCCAGGGTAGTGATGAACTTGGCCTTTCCTAAGCGCTCCAAGAGTTCATCCACGCGGGGCATGGGACACGCATCGAATGTAGAGATGGCATTCACTCCCCTAAAGTCGTTGCAGAGTCTCATACTACCATCGGATTTGGGGACCAGGACTATGGGACTGGACCACTCACTCGTCGATGGCTCGATCACGCCCATCCTCAACATCTTTCTTACCTCGTTCTTAGCGATGACTCGGCGAGCCTCAGGAATCCTGTAAGGGCGGATATGCACCTTCTTGCCGGGTTCAGTGTGGATATGGTGGAACAGTACATCTGTTTGTCCTGGAAATGGAGATAATATTCGACCAAAGTTTATAATCAGCTTGTCTAGCGGTCTTGACTGCTCCGGCAGGAGAGTTTGGCCACGGCGCACCTGTGGTAGAGCCTCCTCTTTTCCTTTGCCCTCCAGGGCCATCAAAGCCACCTCCTCCTCTCGTCCATGGTACGTCTTCAACAGGTTTATGTGATAGAGTTGGACCTTCTTCCTCCTGTCAGGTTGCTTGATGAGGTAATTAACCGGTGAGACCCTTTTCATTACCTCGTAGCGCCCCCTCCACTGCGTTAGCAAGCGATGTTCGGCCGTGGGCACGAGCACCATCACTTTCTCTCCCACGGTGAACACACGGGGGGTCGCGGACTTATCATAGGCCCGGCCTTGGGTCCTTTGTGCCTTCTCCATATGCTCCTTGACTATGGGCCACACTGCTGACAGGCGGTCTCTCATCAGGGTAATATGTTCTGGCGGATTGTGGGAGGGGTCCTACGAGGTCCATAGCTATGCGTTCAAAGGGAGTCTCTATGATGGGGAGAGGAATCAAAGGGTTACGTAGGTGTGGCCGTGGAGCTGTACGTTGACATTGATCACACGTCCTACAATACCTGGCCACATCCCGGGTGACCCGGGGCCAATAGAATCTCTACATGATTCTGTCAATATTCTTGTCTCGTGCCAGGTGTCCTCCTAGGACGTGGGAATCAAATAAAATCAAATTTATTTATATAGCCCTTCGTACATCAGCTGATATCTCAAAATGCTGTACAGAAACCCAGCCTAAAACCCCAAACAGCAAGCAATGCAGGTGTAGAAGCACGGTGGCTAGGAAAAACTCCCTAGAAAGGCCAAAACCTAGGAAGAAACCTAGAGAGGAACCAGGCTATGTGGGGTGGACAGTCCTCTTCTGGCTGTGCCAGGTGGAGATTATAACAGACCATGGCCAAGATGTTCAAATGTTCATAAATGACCAGCATGGTCGAATAATAATAAGGCAGAACAGTTGAAACTGGAGCAGCAGCACGGTCAGGTGGACTGGGGACAGCAAGGAGTCATCATGTCAGGTAGTCCTGGGGCATGGTCCTAGGGCTCAGGTCCTCCGAGAGAGAGAAAGAAAGAGAGAAGGAGAGAATTAGAGAACGCACACTTAGATTCACACAGGACACCGAATAGGACAGGAGAAGTACTCCAGATATAACAAACTGACCCTAGCCCCCCCGACACATAAACTACTGCAGCATAAATACTGGAGGCTGAGACAGGAGGGGTCCGGAGACACTGTGGCCCCATCCGAGGACACCCCCGGACAGGGCCAAACAGGAAGGATATAACCCTACCCACTTTGCCAAAGCACAGCCCCCACACCACTAGAGGGATATCTTCAACCACCAACTTACCATCCTGAGACAAGGCTGAGTATAGCCCACAAAGACCTCCGCCATGGCACAACCCAAGGGGGGGGGGGGGGGGGGCAACCCAGACAGGATGACCACATCAGTGAATCAACCCACTCAGGTGACGCACCCCCTCCAGGGACGGCATGAGAGAGCCCCAGTAAGCCAGTGACTCAGCCCCTGTAATAGGGTTAGAGGCAGAGAATCCCAGTGGAAAGAGGGGAACCGGCCAGGCAGAGACAGCAAGGGCGGTTCGTTGCTCCAGAGCCTTTCCGTTCACCTTCCCACTCCTGGGCCAGACTACACTCAATCATATGACCCACTGAAGAGATGAGTCTTCAGTAAAGACTTAAAGGTTGAGACCGAGTTTGCGTCTCTCACATGGGTAGGCAGACCGTTCCATAAAAATGGAGCTCTATAGGAGAAAGCCCTGCCTCCAGCTGTTTGCTTAGAAATAATAGGGACAATTAGGAGGCCTGCGTCTTGTGACCGTAGCGTATGTGTAGGTATGTACGGCAGGACCAAATCAGAGAGATAGGTAGGAGCAAGCCCATGTAATGCTTTGTAGGTTAGGAGTAAAACCTTGAAATCAGCCCTTGCTTTGACAGGAAGCCAGTGTAGAGAGGCTAGCACTGGAGTAATATGATCACATTTTTTGGTTCTAGTCAGGATTCTAGCAGCCGTATTTAGCACTAACTGAAGTTTATTTAGTGCTTTATCCGGGTAGCCGGAAAGTAGAGCATTGCAATAGTCTAACCTAGAAGTGACAAAAGCATGGATTAATTTTTCTGCATCATTTTTGGACAGAAAGTTTCTGATTTTTGCAATGTTATGTAGATGATAAAAAGCTGTCCTTGAAATGGTCTTGATATGTTCTTCAAAAGAGAGATCAGGGTTCAGAGTAACGCCGAGGTCCTTCACAGTTTTATTTGAGACGACTGTACAACCATTAAGATTAATTGTCAGATTCAACAGAAGATCTTTTTGTTTCTTGGGACCTAGAACAAGCATCTCTGTTTTGTCTGAGTTTAAAAGTAGAAAGTTTGCAGCCATCCACTTCCTTATGTCTGAAACACATGCGTCGAGCAAGGGCAATTTTGGGGCTTCACCATGTTTCATTGAAATGTACAGCTGTGTGTCATCCGCATAGCAGTGAAAGTTAACATTATGTTTTCGAATAACATCCCCAAGAGGTAAAATATATAGTGAAAACAATAGTGGTCCTAAAACGGAACCTTGAGGAACACCGAAATTTACAGTTGATTTGTCAGAGGACAAACCATTCACAGAGACAAACTGATATCTTTCCGACAGATAAGATCTAAACCAGGCCAGAACTTGTCCGTGTAGACCAATTTGGGTTTCCAATCTCTCCAAAAGAATGTGGTGATCGATGGTATCAAAAGCAGCACTAAAGTCTAGGAGCACGAGGACAGATGCAGAGCCTCGGTCCGATGCCATTAAAATGTAATTTACCACCTTCACAAGTGCCGTCTTAGTGCTATGATGGGGTCTAAAACCAGACTGAAGCATTTCGTATACATTGTTTGTCTTCAGGAAGCGCAACAGCCTTTTCTAAAATTGTTGAGAGGAATGGAAGATTCGATATAGGCCGATAGTTTTTTATATTTTCTGGGTCAAGGTTTGGCTTTTTCAAGAGAGGTTTTATTACTGCCACTTTTAGTGAGTTTGGTACACATCCGGTGGATAGAGAGCCGTTTATTATGTTCAACATAGGAGGGCCAAGCACAGGAAGTAGCTCTTTCAGTAGTTTAGTTGGAATAAGGTCCAGTATGCAGCTTGAAGGTTTAGAGGCCATGATTATTTTCATCATTGTGTCAAGAGATATAGTACTAAAACACTTGAGCGTCTCTCTTGATCCTAGGTCCTGGCAGAGTTGTGCAGACTCAGGACAACTGAGCTTTGAAGGAATACGCAGATTTAAAGAGGAGTCCGTAAATTGCTTGCTAATAATCATAATCTTTTCCTCAAAGAAGTTCATGAATTTATCACTGCTAAAGTGAAAGTCATCCTCTCTTGGGGAATGCTGGTTTTTAGTTAGCTTTGCGACAGTATCAAAAAGGAATTTCGGATTGTTCTTATTTTCCTCAATTAAGTTAGAAAAATAGGATGATCGTGCAGCAGTAAGGGCTCTTCGGTACTGCACGGTACTGTCTTTCCAAGCTAGTCGGAAGACTTCCAGTTTGGTGTGGCGCCATTTCCGTTCAAATTTTCTGGAAGCTTGCTTCAGAGCTCGGGTATTTTCTGTGTACCAGGGAGCTAGTTTCTTGTGAGAAATGTTTTTAATTTTTAGGGGTGCAACTGCATCTAGGGTATTGCGCAAGGTTAAATTGAGTTCCTCAGTTAGGTGGTTAACTGATTTTTGTCCTTTGGCGTCCTTGGGTAGACAGAGGGAATCTGGAAGGACATCAAGGAATCTTTGTGTTGTCTGTGAATTTATAGCACGACTTTTGATGTTCCTTGGTTGGGGTCTGAGCAGATTATTTGTTGCAATTGCAAACGTAATAAAATGGTGGTCCGATAGTCCAGGATTATGAGGAAATACATTAAGATCCACAACATTTATTCCATGGGACAAAACTAGGTCCAGCGTATGACTGTGACAGTGAGTGGGTCCAGAGACATGTTGGACAAAACCCACTGAGTCGATGATGGCTCCGAAAGCCTTTTGGAGTGGGTCTGTGGACTTTTCCATGTAAATATTAAAGTCACCAAAGATTAGAATATTATCTGCTATGACTACAAGGTCCGATAGGAATTCAGGGAACTCAGTGAGGAACGCTGTATATGGCCCAGGAGGCCTGTAAACAGTAACTATAAAAAGTGATTGAGTAGGCTGCATAGATTTCATGACTAGAAGCTCAAAAGACGAAAACGTCTTTTTTTTTTTTGTAAATTGAAATTTGCTATCGTAAATGTTAGCAACACCTCCGCCTTTGCGGGATGCACGGGGGATATGGTCACTAGTGTAGCCAGGAGGTGAGGCCTCATTTAACACAGTAAATTCATCAGGCTTAAGCCATGTTTCAGTCAGGCCAATCACATCAATGATCACTGATCACATTATGATCAGTGATTAGTTCATTGACTATAATTGCCTTTGAAGTAAGGGATCTAACATTAAGTAGCCCTATTTTGAGATGTGAGGTATCATGATCTCTTTCAGTAATGACAGGAATGGAGGTGGTCTTTATCCTAGTGAGATTGCTAAGGCGAACACCGTCATGTTTAGTTTTGCCCAACCTAGGTCGAGGCACAGACACTGTCTCAATGGTGATAGCTGAGCTGACTACACTGACTGTGCTAGTGGCAGACTCCACTATGCTGGCAGGCTGGCTAACAGCCTGCTGCCTGGCCTGCACCCTATTTCATTGTGGAACTAGAGGAGTTCGAGTCCTGTCTATGTTGGTAGATAAAATGAGAGCACCCCTCCAGCTAGGATGGAGTCCGTCACTCCTCAGCAGGTCAGGCTTGGTCCTGTTTGTGGGTGAGTCCCAGAAAGAGGGCCAATTATCTACAAATTCTATCTTTTAGGAGGGGCAAAAAACAGTTTTCAACCAGCGATTGAGTTGTGAGACTCTGCTGTAGAGCTCATCACTCCCCCTAACTGGGAGGGGGCCAGAGACAATTACTCGATGCCGACACATCTTTCTAGCTGATTTACACGCAGAAGCTATGTTGCGCTTGGTGATCTCTGACTGTTTCATCCTAACATCGTTGGTGCCGACGTGGATAACAATATCTCTATACTCTCTACACTCGCCAGTTTTAGCTTTAGCCAGCACCATCTTCAGATTAGCCTTAACGTCGGTAGCCCTGCCCCCCGGTAAACAGTGTATGATCGCTGGATGATTCGTTTTAAGTCTAATACTGCGGGTAATGGAGTCGCCAATGACTAGAGTTTTCAATTTGTCAGAGCTAATGGTGGGAAGCTTCGGCGTCTCAGACCCCGTAACGGGAGGAGTAGAGACCAGAGAAGACTCTGCCTCTGACTACGACCCGCTGCTTAATGGGGAAAACCGGTTTAAAGTTTCTGTCGGCTGAATGAGTGACACCGGTTGAGCGTTCCTACAGCATTTCCTTCCAGAAACCGTGAGAAAGTTGTCCGGCTGCTGGGACTGTGCCAGGGGATTTATACTACTATCTGTACTTACTGGTGGCACAGACGCTGTTTCATCCTTTCCTACACTGAAATTACCCTTGCCTAACGACTGCGTCTGAAGCTGGGCTTGTAGCACAGCTATCCTCGCCGTAAGGCGAGTACAGCGACTGCAATTAGAAGGCATCATGTTATTGTTATTACTTAGCTTCGGCTGTTGGAGGTCCTGACGAATCGTGTCCAGATAAAGCGTCCAGAGGGAAAAAGTTGAGGAAAAAAAAAATATATATAAACGGTAATTAAAAAGTAAAAACCGTACATTTGTCAGGTAGCAAAACAGGTTGGCAACAAAACGCACAGCAACTCGAAAACAAGTCTGGGAATGGGCTAACTGTAGAACTGTATCCCTGTATGGTCTAGGCACCATTAGTAATTCCTGGTTTTTCCCCCTTTGTCGTACGACCCAGTATAAGAGACCCTGCCTGATTGCATAGAAGGAAGAGGGGGCTCACCTGATCCGTTGACGTTCCCCCCGTCGATCACCTTCACCTTCCTCATGGCCTCCCTTAGGTCTGGGTCTCTATGCTGTGAGGTGCCGAACTGTCCCTTTAATTCCGGGGGCAGGTCGACCTCGGTAGAGGGATGTGGAGGTTGTTCCCCATCCCCATCAGGTGTGACCGAGGAGAATCTTTTCCTGGTTCCCTCCTCAGATGGAGCTTCAAATATATCCCTTAGCGCCTGGTTGCTCCTTCCTTCCTGCATTGTGTATAACCCTTCAGGTGTCTTCATCGGTGGTTTCCTGGAATATCTGTTGTAAACGTTGGGTCGCTATTTCTTCCTCTGCTGCAGAGGACGAGGACGCGGCTACGTCTCCTTGTAGGACTACTACCTCGGGCTTGGATTTTCTCTTCTTTCCTGTCCCCCTTCTTCCCGTGCATAACGTCATCTGCCGAAGCTCCTTATATAGGGGACAGTCTCTCCCGATCAATAATGGCACCTTCAGCTGGGGCACTTTCCCTGCCCTGACTGTACACCTTCCTTTTGGAGTGAGAATAGGCAGATTCACAGTGGGGTAATAGTGGGTGTCTCCATGGATACAGGATACGGATACTTTGTCTGGTAGCAGTGTTGCGGAGGTCACCATCCGCTCCTCTACTAACGTAAACATACTTCCCGAGTCGAGAATGGCTACCACATCTTGTCCTTCGACTCGAACTGGAATCACTGGGGCTGGGGCTATCTCTGCTAACCAACAGTGTTGATCCTGCTGTGCCGTGATCAATTGTTGTAGTAGGGCGTTATCCATCGTTCTTGAATGGTTCCTCCGGGTCTACTGGAAGAATCTTGATTTACTCACTTATCCTTGTGTCACTCGTCCACCTAATGCCCGCGTTCTCCACCAATGTGAGCGGACCAAGTAATTGGGCGTCACTCTAAAGCGGGAAGGTGGAATAAACAAGTCAGGAGTAGGTTTTCTTGATTGAACACAGTTCTCTATTGAGGGCATTTGGTCAACACAAACACTCCAACATAATCAATGAAAATCTCCCAAGGAAAAACATACATCTTCTTCTCCAGATGAAACAGGAACACAATAGGATTATCTTTAAACTACAACAAAAGTCACGGGATTGTCACTGTCTTAGTGGTTCTTCATGGATAGCTCCTCTGTCTCGGTGGCCATCTTCCAGAGATAGTTCCCCCCCCCCCTTTCTTCTGGTTCCATACTCTCTCTTATAGGGGAAGGAGAATATGTCATGAGTACCGTCAGCTGTGCTTAATTGCCTCTGGTTACCTTGTCTCCCATGCCTTGTTGGGCTACTATCCGTAAGCCAGCCTGCCCTCTGGTGGTCCTTCCACACTTGGCAAGCAATTCCAGTCTATATTCGGCCTTCTATTTTAGGTTATTGTCCTTCTGAAAGGTGAATTTGTCTCCCAGTATATATTGGAAAGCAGACAGAACCAGGTTTTCCTCTAGGAGTTTACCTAGCTTAGCTCTATTCCGTTTATTTTTATCCCCCCCAAAAAACTCCATAGTCCTTGCCGATGACAACCATACCAATAACAGGATGCAGCCCCCACCATGCTTGAAATTATGATGTGGTACTCAGTGATGTGTTGTGTTGGATTTGCCCCACACATAACACTTTGTATTCAGGACATGAACTTAATTTCTTTGAGACATTTGTTGCAGTTTTACTTTCGCGCCTTATTGCAAACCAGATGCATGTTTTTGAATATTTGTATTCTGTATAGGCTTCCTTATTTCCACTCTGTCAATTGGGTTAGTATTGTGGAGTAACTACAATGTTGTTGATCCATCCTTTTCTCCTATCACAGCTGTTAGCAGTTGATTCACTTGAGTGGGCTGAGTCACTGATGTGATCTTCCTGTCTGGGTTGGCGCCCCCCCTTGGGTTGTGCCGTGGCGGAGATCTTTGTGGGCTATACTCGGCTTTGTCTCAGGATGGTAAGTTGGTGGTTGAAGATATCCCTCTAGTGGTGTGGGGGCTGTGCTTTGGCAAAGTGGGTGGGGTTATATCCTTCCTGTTTGGCCCTGTCCGGGGTATCATCAGATGGGGCCACAGTGTCTCCTAACCACTCCTGTCTCAGCCTCCAGTATTTATGCTGCAGTAGTTTATGCCAGTTTGTTATATCTGGAGTACTTCTCCTGTCTTATCGGGTGTCCTGTGTGAATTTAAGTATGCTCTCTCTAATTCTCTCTTTCTCTCTTTCTTTCTCTCTCTCTGAGGACCTGAGCACTAGGACCATGCCTCAGGACTACCTGGCATGATGACTCTTTGCTGTCCCCAGTCCACCTGGCCGTGCTGCTGCTCCAGTTTCAACTGTTCTGCCTGCGGTTATGGAACCCTGACCTGTTCACCGGATGTGCTACCTGTCCCCGACCTGCTGTTTTCAACTCTCTAGAGTCAGCAGGAGCGGTAGAGATACTCTTAATGATCGGCCATGAAAAGCCAACTGACATTTACTCCTGAGGTGCTGACTTGCTGCACCCTCGACAACTACTGTGATTATTATTATTTGACCATGCTGGTCATTTATGAACATTTGGACATCTTGGCCATGTTCTGTTATGATCTCCACCCGGCACAGCCAGAAGAGGACTGGCCACCCCTCATAGCCTGGTTCCTTTCTAGGTTTCTTCCTAGGTTTTGGCCTTTCTAGGGAGGTTTTCCTAGCCACTGTGCTTCTACACCTGCATTGCTTGCTGTTTGGGGTTTTAGGCTGGGTTTCTGTACAGCATTTTGAGATATCAGCTGATGTAAGAAGGGCTATATAAATACATTTGATTTGATTTGATGTTATTCTTCAATAACACAAATCCCAGAGAAAATCAGGGGGAGAAAAATTGATTTATTTGAGAAGGACAAATCATAGATGTTATGCTGGGAGGTAGATGTTCAGTCTCCCCTGTCCTCAGCTTTTCTCCACAGAACAAAGGAACAGGATGCCATTTGTGTCATTTGATTTACACAACATGCCTACCACTTTGATGATACAATTATATGTTTTATTGTGAGGCAAACAAGAAATTATTTGAACAATTTGAGCCTGCATAACTATTCACCCCCCCCAAGTCAATACTTTGTAGAGCCACCTTTTGCAGCAATTACAGCTGCAAGTCTCTTGGGGTATGTCTCCATGAGCTTGGCACATCTAGCCACTGGAATTTTTGCCTATTCTTCAAGGCAAAACTGCTCCAGCTCCTTCAAATTGGATGGGTTCCGCTGGTGTACTGCAATCTTTAAGTCATACCACAGATTCTCAAATGGATTGAGGTCTGTGCTTTGACTAGGCCATTCCAACACATTAAATGTTTCCCCTTAAACCACTCGAGTGTTGCTTTAGCAGTATGCTTAGTCTCATTGTCCTGCTGGAAGGGGAACCTCCATCCCAGTCTCAAATCTCTGGAAGACAGAAACAGGTTTCCCTCAAGGATTTCCCTGTATTTAGCACCATCCATCATTTCTTAAATTCTGACCAGTTTCCCAGTTCCTGCCAATGAAAAACATCCCCACAGCATGATGCTGCCACCAACATGCTCCGCCGTGGGGATGGTGTTCTCGGGGTGATCTGAGGTGTTGGGTTTGTGCCAGACATTTTGTGTGTTTTCCTTGATGGCCAAAAAGCAACATTTTAGTCTCATCTGACCAGAGAACCTTCTTCCATATGTTTGGGGAGTCTCCCAGATACCTTTTGGCGAACACCAAATGTGTTTGCTTATTGTTTTCTTAAGCAATGGCTTTTTTCTGGCCACTCTTCGGTAAAGCCCAGCTCTGTGGAGTGTACGGCTTAAAGTGGTCCTATGGACAGATACTCCAATCTCTGCTGTGGAGATTTACACCTCCTTCAGGGTTATCTTTTGTCTCTTTGTTGCCTCTGATTAATGCCCTCCTTGTCTGGTCTGTGAGTTTTGGTGGGCGGCCCTCTCTTGGCAGGTTTGTTGTGGTGCCATATTCTTTCCATTTTTTAATAATGGATTTAATGGTTCTCCGTGGTGTCATGACGTAGTCCTCTTTGGGTATAGCTAGTGGCTTCCCCCTTTCTCCTCTCCGACACCCAGGTTCTGTTATCTCAGGTCGTAAATCCCTGATGGAGACTCTCTCCCCCTGGTCATGCAGAAAGAGACACATAGAGAGAACAAAGGAACTTCTTCTACATCACACAACTTTGTCCCTGACCTGTTTGGACAGCTCCTTGGTCTTCATGGTTCCCATTGCTTTGTGGTGTTGCAGACTCTGGGGCCTTTCAGAACAGATGTATATATACTGAGATCCTTTGACAGATCATATGACACTTTGCACACAGATGGACTTTATTTATCTAATCATGTGACTTCTAAAGGAAATTGGTTGCACCAGATGTTATTTAGGGGCTTTATAGCAAAGGGGGTGAATACATATGCATGCACCATTTTTTTAAAACAAAATTCACTTCACCAATTTATTTTGTGTATGTCCATTACATTAAATCCAAACAAAATCAATTTAAGTTACAGGTTGCAATGTTACAAAATAGGGAAAAAAACAAAGGGGACATTTCTGAGCAGTTTCCTTCCTCTCCGTCAACTGAGATAGAAAGGACACCTGTATCTTTATAGTGACTAGGTGTATTGACACAACATTCAAAGTGTAATTAATAACTTCACCAGGCTCAAAGGGATATTCAATGCCTGCTTATTTTTCTACCCATCTACCAATACAGTTGAAGTCGGAAATTTACATACACCTTAGCCAAATACATTTAAACTCAGTTTTTCACAATTCCTGACATTTAATCCTAGTAAAAATTCCCTGTCTTAGGTCAGATAGGATCACCACGTTATTTTAAGAATGTGAAATGTCAGAATAATAGTAGAGAGAATAATTTATTTCACCTTTTAATTATTCCATCACATTCCCAGTGGGTCAGAAGTTTACATACACTCAATTAGTATCTGGTAGCATTGCCTTTAAATTGTTTAACTTGGATAAAATGTTTTGGGTAGCCTTCCACAAGCTTCCCACAATAAGTTGGGTGAATTTTGGCCCATTCCTCCTGACAGAGCTGGTGTGACTGAGTTAGGTTTGTAGGCCTCCTTGCTCGCACACACTTTTTCAGTTCTGCCCACACATTTTCTATGGGATTGAGGTCAGGGCTTTGTGATGGCCACTCCAATACCTTGACCTTGTTGTCCTTAAGCTATTTTTCCACAACTTTGGTATGCTTGGGGTCATTGTCCATTTGGAAGACCCATTTGCGACCAAGCATTAAATTCCTTTCTCATGATGCCATCTATTTTGGGAAGTGCACCAGTCCCTCCTGCAGCAAAGCACCCCCACAACATGATACTGCCACTTCTGTGCTTCACGGTTGGGATGGTGTTCTTCGGCTTGCAAGCCTCCCCCTTTTCCTCCAAAAATAACGATGGTCATTATGGCCAAACAGTTCTATTTTTGTTTCATCAGACCAGAGGACATTTCTCCAAAAAGTACAATCTTAGTCCCCATGTGCAGTTGCAAACCATAATCTGGCTTTTTTATGGCGGTTTTTGAGCAATGGCTTCTTCCTTGCTATGCGGCCTTTCAGGTTATGTCGATATAGGACTCGCTTTACTGTGAATATAGATACTTTTGTACCTGTTTCCTCCAGCATCTTCACAAGGTCCTTTGCTGTTGTTCTAGGATTGATTTGCACTTTTCGCACCAAAGTACGTTCATCTCTAGGAGACAGAGCGCGTCTCCTTCTTGAGCGGTATGACGGCTGCATGGTCCCATGGTGTTTATACTTGCGTACTATTGTTTGTACAGATGAATGTGGTACCTTCAGGTGTTTGGAAATTGCTCTCAAGGCTGAACCAGAATTGGGGAGGTCTACATTTTTTTTCTGAGGTCTTGGCTGATTTCTTTTGATTTTCCCATGATGTCAAGCAAAGAGGCACTGAGTTTGAAGGTAGGCCTTGAAATACATCCACAGGTACACCTCCATTTGACTAAAACAATGTCAGCTAGCCTATCAGATGCTTCTAAAGCCATGACATAATTTTATGGAATTTTCCAAGCTGTTTAAAGGCACAGTCAACTTAGTGTATGTAAACTTCTGACCCAGTGGAATTGTGATTCAGTGAATTATAAGTGAACAATTCTGTAAACAATTGTTGGAAAAATTACCTGAGTCATGCATAGTAAATGACCTAACCGACATGTCAGAACTATAGTTTGTTAACAAGAAATTTGTGGAGTGGTTGAAAAACGTGTTTTAATGACCAACCTAAGTGTATGTAAACTTCCGACTTCAACTGTCTTTGCCCATCTTTGCAAAGCATTGGAAAATATCCCTGGTCTGAAATTTATTGCTCGGCTGAGGGACCTTGTATGTATGGGGTACAGAGATGAGGTATTCATTAAAAAAACATTCAACACTTATTATGTGACTTGTTAATTAAGCAATGTTTTACTCCTGAGCTTATTTAGGCTTGCTATAACAAAGGGGTTGAATACAGTGCCTTGCGAAAGTATTCGGCCCCCTTGAACTTTGCGACCTTTTGCCACATTTCAGGCTTCAAACATAAAGATATAAAACTGTATTTTTTTGTGAAGAATCAACAACAAGTGGGACACAATCATGAAGTGGAACGACATTTATTGGATATTTCAAACTTTTTTAACAAATCAAAAACTGAAAAATTGGGCGTGCAAAATTATTCAGCCCCTTAAGTTAATACTTTGTAACGCCACCTTTTGCTGCGATTACAGCTGTAAGTCGCTTGGGGTATGTCTCTATCAGTTTTGCACATCGAGAGACTGACATTTTTTCCCATTCCTCCTTGCAAAACAGCTCGAGCTCAGTGAGGTTGGATGGAGAGCATTTGTGAACAGCAGTTTTCAGTTCTTTCCACAGATTCTCGATTGGATTCAGGTCTGGACTTTGACTTGGCCATTCTAACACCTGGATATGTTTATTTTTGAACCATTCCATTGTAGTTTTTGCTTTATGTTTTGGATCATTGTCTTGTTGGAAGACAAATCTCCGTCCCAGTCTCAGGTCTTTTGCAGACTCCATCAGGTTTTCTTCCAGAATGGTCCTGTATTTGGCTCCATCCATCTTCCCATCAATTTTAACCATCTTCCCTGTCCCTGCTGAAGAAAAGCAGGCCCAAACCATGATGCTGCCACCACCATGTTTGACAGTGTTCAGGGTGATGAGCTGTGTTGCTTTTACGCCAAACATAACGTTTTGCATTGTTGCCAAAAAGTTCAATTTTGGTTTCATCTGACCAGAGCACCTTCTTCCACATGTTTGGTGTGTCTCCCAGGTGGCTTGTGGCAAACTTTAAACGACACTTTTTATGGATATCTTTAAGAAATGGCTTTCTTCTTGCCACTCTTCCATAAAGGCCAGATTTGTGCAATATACGACTGATTGTTGTCCTATGGACAGAGTCTCCCACCTCAGCTGTAGATCTCTGCAGTTCATCCAGAGTGATCATGGGCCTCTTGGCTGCATCTCTGATCAGTCTTCTCCTTGTATGAGCTGAAAGTTTAGAGGGACGGCCAGGTCTTGGTAGATTTGCAGTGGTCTGATACTCCTTCCATTTCAATATTATCGCTTGCACAGTGCTCCTTGGGATGTTTAAAGCTTGGGAAATCTTTTTGTATCCAAATCCGGCTTTAAACTTCTTCACAACAGTATCTCGGACCTGCCTGGTGTGTTCCTTGTTCTTCATGATGCTCTCTGCGCTTTTAACGGACCTCTGAGACTATCACAGTGCAGGTGCATTTATACGGAGACTTGATTACACACAGGTGGATTGGATTTATCATCATTAGTCATTTAGGTCAACATTGGATCATTCAGAGATCCTCACTGAACTTCTGGAGAGAGTTTGCTGCACTGAAAGTAAAGGGGCTGAATAATTTTGCACGCCCAATTTTTCAGTATTTGATTTGTTAAAAAAGTTTGAAATATCCAATAAATGTCGTTCCACTTCATGATTGTGTCCCACTTGTTGTTGATTCTTCACAAAAAAATACAGTTTTATATCTTTATGTTTGAAGCCTGAAATGTGGCAAAAGGTTGCAAAGTTCAAGGGGGCCGAATACTTTCGCAAGGCACTGTACTTATTGACTCAAGACATTTCAGCTTTTCATTTGAACTTAATTTGTAAACATTTCTAAAAACATTATTCCACTTTGACAGTATGGGGTATTGTGTTTTAAGCCAGTGACACAAAATCTCAATGGAATCAGGCTGTAACACAACAAAATTAAAAAATAAAGTCAAGGTGTGTGAAGACTCTCTGAAGGCACCGTAAATGTGGGAAAGACATTAGGGAAAGATCAGATAGGTATTAGATATGCAAATAACTGGCAGCATATCTGAATTGGGCTGCCTGTGTAAACAGCCTATGACCAGAAGATCTCCTTTTTGCATCTCCTATCAAATTGGCTCCAGAGTATACAGTGCATCAGTAGGATGTGAAGGCACACACCTGTTCTGGCCTAGCATCTAGACTCCAAAATGCACATCAATCACTATCTTCTCATTTGAACGACGTTGTCTGTGTACTTGTTACTTCCTCATGATAATCACAATGTTGACAATATGCCATGGTTAGACCTTGGAGCTGGAATTACGTGAGTGCTTTTGACACAACATCAAACTCTGGGCGTGGTGACCCACAATTCTAGCTCTGTTAGTTTGAGTATGGTGCTGTTAAGCAGAGTTGTGGGTTTGAGACTTGCATGGGCCACATACAGCCACTGACTATAGCGTGTTCCCTGTAAGCCACTTTGCATTAAAAATGTCTACTACACTCACTAAGTGATCATATCATCTGTGATCTGAAACTACTTAATAACATGACTGGGGCCTCCATAGGTCTGGAATCTGTCTCTTTCCACTGAATAAGGGGTGGAGATGTTGTTTCCTACCCTCACCACCTGGGGGCGGCCCGCCAGGAAGTCCAGGACCCAGTTGCACAGGGCGGGGTTGAGACCCAGGGTTTGGAGGGTACTATGGTGTCAAATGCTGAGCTGTAGTCGATGAACAGCATTCTTTCATAGGTATTCCTCTTGTCCAGATGGGTTATGGCAGTGTGCAGTGGGATTGCGATTGCGTTGTCTGTGGACCTTTTGGGGCGTTAAGCAAATTGGAGTGGATCTAGGGTGTCAGGTAGGGTGGAGGTGATATGGTCCTTGACTAGTCTCTCAAAGGGGAATTTTGAAGAATTTTCTTGGTAGATAATGGGGTCGGCATTTGATTGTAAGGTCAGGTGATTCTAGGTCAGGTCAACAAAAGGACTTTAGTTCCTGTATGTTGTTATGATCACGCCACGTATCGTTAATCATAAGGCATACACCCCGCCCTTCTTCTTACCAGAGAGATGTTTGTTTCCGTCGGCGCGATGCGTGAAGAAACCAGGTGGCTGTACCGACTCTGATGACGTATCCCGAGTGAGCCATGTTTCCGTGAAACAAAGAACGTTACAATCTCTGATGTCTCTCTGGAAGGCAACCCTTGCTCGAATTTCGTAATACCTTGTTGTCAGAGACTGGACATTGGCGAGTAGTATGCTCGCGATGTGCCCTTCTACGGAGCCTGACCAGAAGACGCTCGTCTGCCCCTTCTGCGGCGCCGTTGTTTTGTGTCGCCAGCTGGGATCCAATCCATTGTCCTGGGTGATGGACCAAACAGAGGATCTGCTTCGGGAAAGTCGTATTCCTGGTCGTAATGTTGGTGAGTTGATTTTGCCCTTATATCCAATAGTTCCTTCCAACTGTATGTAATAAGACTTAAGATTTCCTGGGGTAACAATGTAAGAAATAACACATAAGCAAACAAAATACTGCATCATTTCCTAGGAACGCGAAGCGAGGTGGCCATCTCTGTCACTTGTTGTCATATAATGCTTTAGACTGAATTAATAGGTTGGCATACTGCCGAACGTCAGAACCAAAACTTTTGGTGAGAATGCCCGTCAGTCACTATGGTCCTGGACTTTGGAACAGTCTGCCAGAAAATCTGAGGCCCTCAGAAACCGTTGACATTTTTAAACATCTTAGGACATACATACTTTATTGGCTTTTTTTTTACTTAGGGTCCTTTTAGTTGTCTCGGCCATTTGATCTACTTTAAAAAAATGTTTATCCCTTTCTATATATTTAATTTATTTGATCCCCTCATATCCCGCTGCATTAGTCTCTCATATCATCTTTTATTTGACCATTGTTTAAAAAAAATATTTATCTCTGAATTTTTATCCATGTCTAATAATAGATATATTTTTTGTATTTTATCTTTCTCACTTTTTATTATTTTATTTGTTAAGCAGCTTGAAATACATTTGTTGTAAGAAATGTGCTATATAAAGAAAGTTTGCTTGATTGATTGATACAGTACTGTGCGTAGACTGTAGACTGATTCCATAATCCTACTTCCGACTATTCCCTCTACGGCACACATTGCAGGGAAAATACTCCCTCCAAACATAGACAAACACACGTACACACACCCCAGCATGGCACCCCTGCTGCTTCCACACCTCTCTGCTCCCTGGCACCCTGTACCCACAGTTCAGGGGCACATGGCCAGAACTCAACCCTGGCACCTTGTACCCACAGTTCAGGGGCACATGGCCAGAACTCAACCCTGGCACCCTGTACCCACAGTTTAGGGGCACATGGTCAGAACTCAACCCTGGCACCCTGTACCCACAGTTTAGGGGCACATGGCCAGAACTCAACCCTGGCACCCTGTAACCACAGTTTAGGGGCACATGGCCAGAACTAAACCCAGGCACCCTGTACCCACAGTTTAGGGGCACATGGCCAGAACTCAACCCTGGCACCCTGTACCCACAGTTTAGGGGCACATGGCCAGAACTCAACCCTGGCACCCTGTACCCACAGTTTAGGGGCACATGGCCAGAACTCAACCCTGGCAAAACAATGTACACACTGTTGCAGAAGACACCATAACAGCATGTAAATAATGCACACATCATTTAAAATTGGAAAATCAAACAGAATATCACACATCAAAGGTTTCTAGAATCCAAGAAGGATTTTTTTTGCCATGGGGGGGGCGGGGGGGGGGGGGGGGGGGGGGGGGGTGTCTGTTGCGCAGATATTTTAATTGTAAAAATGTGAGCACATTTATTTATCATTAGGTGAGCTTCCAATCCCCCAGCTGGCAGGAGTCCAGCTGTTAAGGGCTTCAACTGGAGCCAGTCAGTTTACATAAGATTCCAAAGCCATTTTAGTCTGGAGAAAGAAGCAATCACCAGGGAGAAGTGTTCAATGCTCATCCATTTAAAAGGGATTTTTTTTTTTAAAGCGCGCTGCTTTCTGCATGGTTAGCTCCCCAACGTCGCTGTAATAGAAGAGAGGCCATTCTGTCAGCCAGAGGGCTGCGGCGGCATGGCGAGTGACGATTGAAGAGCATGTGGTCGAGGAAGTACCCGACACTCTTCAAAACAAACAGTCTTTACGTTCAGCTGAGCAAACACAGGGCCGCCACAACGCACATCAAGATTGGGAGGGGTTGGATTGGGGGATAGGGGGGTAAACCCACATTTAAGTCCATTTTCAATTTCATGCCTAGAGAGACATGTATGGAAGCGCCCCTGACCATGTTTCATCCATACAACTCTCATCCTCTCGCAATAACACACACACCTCAGATATCACACACCATGCACACACACACTGTTTTGTGTGTTAGCTGGATGCACTAAGATAGCATTGATTTCAAACCGTTTGGATTCCAAAACTATTCAAAAGTATACTGTATGTATTTAAGCCATAGAAACAGATGCCTTTGTATCGTACACAGTTCCACAACAGTCCCCCCACAGGCCAGACTGGTATCTGCCTCCCTCTTGAGTAAAGCTTGCTGTTGTGCTATTGTGCTTGTGCCCACATTTGAGAAAGGTCAGAAGGAAACCAATAATGGTGTTAGGAGAGGTCTTCAGAAGTGAGGTGAGAGACGGCCAGTGTTTGCAGACAGACAGATGTACACAGATTGTTTACAGCCTATTACTTGGTTTGCCTGGGTCACCGAGTTCAACACAGCAACAGTAACTAGGGTATTGGAAGATAGCCTTTAAAAGGAGCCTTTAAAAATAACTACATTGATTGACCAAATCGATTCTCCTTCTCTTTAGATGTCTTTGAGATCCTAATGTATCGTATTGGATTGTATAAAACTGATTTAAAATATTAAGACCGTAAAGAAAATGGGTTGTCTTTTTCATGTTAGTGAAAAGCTGGTTCCAGAACAGACACATTGAAGTCACCTAAGGTCTGTTATTGCTTAAATAGATTTTTAGACAAAAACATGAAAACACAGACACCGACATGCACGCACGCACGCACGCACGCACACACACACACACACACACACACACACACACACACACACACACACACACACACACACACAATCCCCCTACCCTGGTTTCAAAGTAAATGAAGAGTCTTAATGAAGGCCATCATAACATGGGTCTTTTTAAGTGAGACAGCCTCCCTTCTTTACCAGGCAACCCCCTGATGGGCAAACACCTCTTTTCACCAATCTAATTTCCACCAATCGATACATGTAGCTTTCTGAAGACAGCCGTACACAGCCTCGCCCACCCTCCTCCTCTCACTTCCTTACAAAGATCAGACACTTATTTACGTTCCTCTAATTAGATGCTGTTTTTATTTACCCAACAATGTTCCAGAGGAATCCCCAATTCTACTGCCCAGTCAATGAACTCCACAGTTGACATTTTCATGGCATTTTCATCCTGCTGTGATCAATACAGTCATTGAGACAATTACTCCTGGGCCATGAACAGTAGAGGCACATAATCACATGATATAATGCAGCCAGACACACTGCTTCAATACTAAACCACTGATTTATCAGCTAAGGACTCTGGTTGCTGAAAAGTGTATTTTGTATCCATTGTTTAAAAAAATATAACCAGTATATTGATATAAGGTAGAGAATTGCATTAATTTAATTGAAAGCAGTAAAAAAACAGAACAATGTGCATTTAAGGTTGTATGTCTTCGATTAACTTAAAGTCATAGTGTAATAATAATTTTTAAATGCCATGACTGATTTTGTTTGCGTGTTACAATAAAGTAACGTTTGTTCCGTGCCTCAAAAGACCAGATGGTGGAGCCAAAAGCTCAGCAGAGAACAACAAGAAGTGATTTCAGCAACGCAGTCCTCAAATCCTCATAACTTGGTGCGTGTGTGAATGTGTGCCTGTGTGTGTGTCCGCGCCTGTGTGTGTGTGTGTCTGTGCGCGTGCAGTTGTGCTTGTGTGTGTGAGTGTGTTTACTCCAGACTGTAAAAACACTCAGTTGAGAAAAAGAGAACAGCGTTCATTTTCAAGCTACGTCTCCTGGTAGTGGGCTATGGATGAATAATGACTGAATTCAACTGTGCTGGAACAGAAACACATTCCACACACTCTGCAAACACTACTGCCAGAGAAAAACAACAACTACATCAGAACATTTACAAGTAAGAAAGCTCAGCGACGAGCGCCTCACACTCCTTTGAGTGAGATGAAACGTTATTCCAGGATACTGCTAAGTGCTTCACAAACTATAGCTATGCTTTAAATGTGCTTCAACAACAACATCAATGGGAAGTGAGTGAATTTGAAAGGGAAGCTTTTTGGGGGAACCAAGGTCTCAGAGGAGGATAAACCGTACAGGCAAGGCCACTTTTTCTTTAGCTGCTTAAAGGAGAATATAATGCTTCAATGACAACACATATTTCCTCCATCAATATATGTAGAAAAGATCATCTGATGTACAACAACACCACCTTCTGTGGTTCTTTATTTCACTTTTAAATCACAGTTGGCAACAGGTTTAAAAGACTTTCAATGTTGGTTTCTTAAATGATTGCCTCGCCTGGTTCACCAACTACTTCTCTGATAGAGCTCAGTGTGTCAAATTGGAGGGCCTGTTGTCCGGACCTCTGGCAGTCTCTATGGGGGTGCCACAGGGTTCAATTCTCGGGCCAACTCTCTTCTCTGTATACATCAATGATGTCGCTCTTGCTGCTGGTGATTCTCGAATCCACCTCTACGCAGACGACACCATTCTGTATACTTCTGGCCCGTCTTTGGACACTGTGTTAACTAACCTCCAGACAAGCTTCAATGCCATACAACTCTCCTTCCGTGGCCTCCAACTGCTCCAACGCAAATAAAACTAAATGCATGCTATTCAACCGATCATTGCCCGGACCTGCCCGCCCATCCAGCATCACCACTCTGGACGGCTCTGACTTAGAATACGTGGATAACTACAAATACCTAGGTGTCTGGCTAGACTTTAAACTCTCCTTCCAGACTCACATTAAGCATCTCCAATCAAAAATTTAATCTAGAATCGGCTTCCTATTTCGCAAAAAAACATCCTTCACTCATGCTGCCAAACATACCCTCGTAAAACTGACCATCCTACCGATCCTTGACTTCGGTGATGTCATCTATAAAATAGCCTCCAACACTCTACTCAGCAAACTGGATGTAGTCTATCACAGTGCCATCCGTTTTGTCACCAAAGCCTCATATACTACCCACCACTGCGACCTGTACGCTCTCGTTGGCTGGCCCTCGCTTCATACTCGTCGCCAAACCCACTGGCTACAGGTTATCTACAAGTCTCTGCTAGTTAGAGCCCCGCCCTATCTCAGCTTGCTGGTCACCATAGCAGCACCCACTCGTAGCACACGCTCCAGCAGGTATATCTCACTGGTCACCCCCAAAGCCAATTCCTACTTTGGTCGCCTTTCCTTCCAGTTCTCTGCTGCCAGTGACTGGAACGAACTGCAAAAATCACTGAAGCTGGAGATTCCCATCTCCCTCACTAGCTTTAAGAACCATCTTGACCTGTACCAGTTTCATGGGGACCTGACCTGTATCAGTTTCATGGGGATCTGACCTCTACCAGTTTCATGGGGACCTGACCTGTACCAGTTTCATGGGGATCTGACCTGTACCAGTTTCATGGGGATCTGACCTGTATCAGTTTCATGGGGACCTGACCTGTACCAGTTTCATGGGGACCTGACCTGTACCAGTTTCATGGGGACCTGACCTGTACCAGTTTCACATGGACCTGACCTGTACCAGTTTCACATGGACCTGACCTGTACCAGTTTCATGGGGATCTGACCTGTATCAGTTTCACAGCGACCTGATCTGTATCAGTTTCATGGGGACCTGACCTGTACCAGTTTCATGGGGATCTGACCTGTACCAGTTTCACAGGGACCTGACCTGTATTAGTTTCATGTAGACCTGACCTGTACCAGTTTCACAGGGACCTGACCTGTATTAGTTTCATGTAGACCTGACCTGTACCAGTTTCACATGGACCTGACCTGTACCAGTTTCATGGGGACCTGACCTGTACCAGTTTCACATGGACCTGACCTGTACCAGTTTCACATGGACCTGACCTGTACCAGTTTCATGGGGATCTGACCTGTATCAGTTTCACAGCGACCTGATCTGTATCAGTTTCATGGGGACCTGACCTGTACCAGTTTCATGGGGATCTGACCTGTACCAGTTTCACAGGGACCTGACCTGTATTAGTTTCATGTAGACCTGACCTGTACCAGTTTCACAGGGACCTGACCTGTATTAGTTTCATGTAGACCTGACCTGTACCAGTTTCACAGGGACCTGACCTGTATCAGTGTCATGGGGACCTGACCTGTACCAGTTTCACAGGGACCTGACCTGTACCAGTTTCATGGAGACCTGACCTGTACCAGTTTCATGGGGATCTGACCTGTACCAGTTTCATGCGGATCTGACCTGTATCAGTTTCATGGGGACCTGACCTGTACCAGTTTCATGGGGACCTGACCTGTACCAGTTTCATGGGGACCTGACCTGTACCAGTTTCATGGGGATCTGACCTGTACCAGTTTCACAGGGACCTGACCTTTATCAGTTTCATGGGGTCCTGACCTTTAGCAGTTTCACGGGGACCTGACCTGTATTAGTTTCATGTAGACCTGACCTGTACCAGTTTCACAGGGACCTGACCTGTATTAGTTTCATGTAGACCTGACCTGTACCAGTTTCACAGGGACCTGACCTGTATCAGTGTCATGGGGACCTGACCTGTACCAGTTTCACAGGGACCTGACCTGTATCAGTTTCTTGGGGACCTGACCTGTATCAGTTTCTTGGGGATCTGACCTGTATCAGTTTCATTGGGACCTGACCTGTATCAGTTTCATGTAGACCTGACCTGTACCAGTTTCACAGGGACCTGTACCAGTTTCATAGGGACCTGACCTGTATCAGTTTCATAGGGACCTGACCTGTATCAGTTTCACAGGGATCTGACCTGTACCAGTTTCACAGGGACCTGACCTGTATTAGTTTCATGTAGACCTGACCTGTACCAGTTTCACAGGGACCTGACCTGTACCAGTTTCATGGGGATCTGACCTCTACCAGTTTCATGGGGACCTGACCTGTACCAGTTTTATGCGGATCTGACCTGTACCAGTTTCATGGGGACCTGACCTGTACCAGTTTCATGGGGACCTGACCTGTACCAGTTTCACATGGACCTGACCTGTACCAGTTTCACATGGACCTGACCTGTACCAGTTTCATGGGGATCTGACCTGTATCAGTTTCACAGCGACCTGATCTGTATCAGTTTCATGGGGACCTGACCTGTACCAGTTTCATGGGGATCTGACCTGTACCAGTTTCACAGGGACCTGACCTGTATTAGTTTCATGTAGACCTGACCTGTACCAGTTTCACAGGGACCTGACCTGTATTAGTTTCATGTAGACCTGACCTGTACCAGTTTCACATGGACCTGACCTGTACCAGTTTCATGTGGACCTGACCTGTACCAGTTTCACATGGACCTGACCTGTACCAGTTTCACATGGACCTGACCTGTACCAGTTTCATGGGGATCTGACCTGTATCAGTTTCACAGCGACCTGACCTGTACCAGTTTCATGGGGATCTGACCTGTACCAGTTTCACAGGGACCTGACCTGTATTAGTTTCATGTAGACCTGACCTGTACCAGTTTCACAGGGACCTGATCTGTATTAGTTTCATGTAGACCTGACCTGTACCAGTTTCACAGGGACCTGACCTGTATCAGTGTCATGGGGACCTGACCTGTACCAGTTTCACAGGGACCTGACCTGTACCAGTTTCATGGAGACCTGACCTGTACCAGTTTCATGGGGATCTGACCTGTACCAGTTTCATGCGGATCTGACCTGTATCAGTTTCATGGGGACCTGACCTGTACCAGTTTCATGGGGACCTGACCTGTACCAGTTTCATGGGGACCTGACCTGTACCAGTTTCATGGGGATCTGACCTGTACCAGTTTCACAGGGACCTGACCTGTATCAGTTTCATGGGGTCCTGACCTTTAGCAGTTTCACAGGGACCTGACCTGTATCAGTTTCTTGGGGACCTGACCTGTATCAGTTTCATTGGGACCTGACCTGTATTAGTTTCATGTAGACCTGACCTGTACCAGTTTCACAGGGACCTGACCTGTACCAGTTTCATGTAGACCTGACCTGTACCAGTTTCACAGGGACCTGACCTGTATCAGTTTCTTGGGGACCTGACCTGTATCAGTTTCTTGGGGATCTGACCTGTATCAGTTTCATTGGGACCTGACCTGTATCAGTTTCATGTAGACCTGACCTGTACCAGTTTCACAGGGACCTGTACCAGTTTCATGGGGATCTGATCTTGATCAGTTTCATAGGGACCTGACCTGTATCAGTTTCATAGGGACCTGACCTGTATCAGTTTCACAGGGATCTGACCTGTACCAGTTTCACAGGGACCTGACCTGTATTAGTTTCATGTAGACCTGACCTGTACCAGTTTCACAGGGACCTGACCTGTACCAGTTTCATGGGGATCTGACCTCTACCAGTTTCATGGGGACCTGACCTGTACCAGTTTCATGGGGATCTGACCTGTACCAGTTTCATGCGGATCTGACCTGAATCAGTTTCATGGGGACCTGACCTGTACCAGTTTCATGGGGATCTGACCTGTACCAGTTTCACAGGGACCTGACCTGTATCAGTTTCATGGGGTCCTGACCTTTAGCAGTTTCACGGGGACCTGACCTGTATTAGTTTCATGTAGACCTGACCTGTACCAGTTTCACAGGGACCTGACCTGTATTAGTTTCATGTAGACCTGACCTGTACCAGTTTCACAGGGACCTGACCTGTATCAGTGTCATGGGGACCTGACCTGTACCAGTTTCACAGGGACCTGACCTGTATCAGTTTCTTGGGGACCTGACCTGTATCAGTTTCTTGGGGATCTGACTTGTATCAGTTTCATTGGGACCTGACCTGTATCAGTTTCATGTAGACCTGACCTGTACCAGTTTCACAGGGACCTGTACCAGTTTCATGGGGATCTGATCTTGATCAGTTTCATAGGGACCTGACCTGTATCAGTTTCATAGGGACCTGACCTGTATCAGTTTCACAGGGATCTGACCTGTACCAGTTTCACAGGGACCTGACCTGTATTAGTTTCATGTAGACCTGACCTGTACCAGTTTCACAGGGACCTGACCTGTACCAGTTTCATGGGGATCTGACCTCTACCAGTTTCATGGGGACCTGACCTGTACCAGTTTTATGCGGATCTGACCTGTATCAGTTTCATGGGGACCTGACTTGTACCAGTTTCATGGGGACCTGACTTGTACCAGTTTCATAGGGACCTGACTTGTACCAGTTTCATGGGGACCTGACCTGTACCAGTTTCACAGGGACCTGACCTGTACCAGTTTCATGGAGACCTGACCTGTACCAGTTTCATGGGGATCTGACCTGTACCAGTTTCATGCGGATCTGACCTGTATCAGTTTCATGGGGACCTGACCTGTACCAGTTTCATGGGGATCTGACCTGTACCAGTTTCACAGGGACCTGACCTGTATCAGTTTCATGGGGTCCTGACCTTTAGCAGTTTCACAGGGACCTGACCTGTATCAGTTTCTTGGGGACCTGACCTGTATCAGTTTCATTGGGACCTGACCTGTATTAGTTTCATGTAGACCTGACCTGTACCAGTTTCACAGGGACCTGACCTGTACCAGTTTCATGTAGACCTGACCTGTACCAGTTTCACAGGGACCTGACCTGTATCAGTTTCTTGGGGACCTGACCTGTATCAGTTTCTTGGGGATCTGACCTGTATCAGTTTCATTGGGACCTGACCTGTATCAGTTTCATGTAGACCTGACCTGTACCAGTTTCACAGGGACCTGTACCAGTTTCATGGGGATCTGATCTTGATCAGTTTCATAGGGACCTGACCTGTATCAGTTTCATAGGGACCTGACCTGTATCAGTTTCACAGGGATCTGACCTGTACCAGTTTCACAGGGACCTGACCTGTATTAGTTTCATGTAGACCTGACCTGTACCAGTTTCACAGGGACCTGACCTGTACCAGTTTCATGGGGATCTGACCTCTACCAGTTTCATGGGGACCTGACCTGTACCAGTTTCATGGGGATCTGACCTGTACCAGTTTCATGCGGATCTGACCTGTATCAGTTTCATGGGGACCTGACCTGTACCAGTTTCATGGGGACCTGACCTGTACCAGTTTCATGGGGACCTGACCTGTACCAGTTTCATGGGGATCTGACCTGTACCAGTTTCACAGGGACCTGACCTGTATCAGTTTCATGGGGTCCTGACCTTTAGCAGTTTCACGGGGACCTGACCTGTATTAGTTTCATGTAGACCTGACCTGTACCAGTTTCACAGGGACCTGACCTGTATTAGTTTCATGTAGACCTGACCTGTACCAGTTTCACAGGGACCTGACCTGTATCAGTGTCATGGGGACCTGACCTGTACCAGTTTCACAGGGACCTGACCTGTATCAGTTTCTTGGGGACCTGACCTGTATCAGTTTCTTGGGGATCTGACTTGTATCAGTTTCATTGGGACCTGACCTGTATCAGTTTCATGTAGACCTGACCTGTACCAGTTTCACAGGGACCTGTACCAGTTTCATGGGGATCTGATCTTGATCAGTTTCATAGGGACCTGACCTGTATCAGTTTCATAGGGACCTGACCTGTATCAGTTTCACAGGGATCTGACCTGTACCAGTTTCACAGGGACCTGACCTGTATTAGTTTCATGTAGACCTGACCTGTACCAGTTTCACAGGGACCTGACCTGTACCAGTTTCATGGGGATCTGACCTCTACCAGTTTCATGGGGACCTGACCTGTACCAGTTTTATGCGGATCTGACCTGTATCAGTGTCATGGGGACCTGACTTGTACCAGTTTCATGGGGACCTGACTTGTACCAGTTTCATGGGGACCTGACTTGTACCAGTTTCATGGGGACCTGACCTGTACCAGTTTTCATGGGGACCTGACCTGTACCAGTTTCATGGGGATCTGACCTGTATCAGTTTCACAGGGACCTGATCTGTATCAGTTTCATGGGGACCTGACCTGTACCAGTTTCATGGGGATCTGACCTGTACCAGTTTCACAGGGACCTGACCTGTATCAGTTTCATGGGGTCCTGACCTGTACCAGTTTCACGGGGACCTGACCTGTATTAGTTTCATGTAGACCTGACCTGTACCAGTTTCACAGGGACCTGACCTGTATTAGTTTCATGTAGACCTGACCTGTACCAGTTTCACAGGGACCTGACCTGTATCAGTGTCATGGGGACATAACCTGTACCAGTTTCACAGGGACCTGACCTGTATCAGTTTCATTGGGACCTGACCTGTATCAGTTTCATGTAGACCTGACCTTTACCAGTTTCACAGGGATCTGTACCAGTTTAATGGGGATCTGACCTTTATCAGTTTCATAGGGACCTGACCAGTATCAGTTTCACAGGGATCTGACCTGTACCAGTTTCACAGGGACCTGACCTGTATCAGTTTCATGGGGATCTGACCTCTACCAATTTCATGTAGACCTGACCTGTATCAGTTTCATGGGGACCTGACCCGTGCCAGTTTCATGGGGACCTGACCTGTGCCAGTTTCATGGGGATCTGACCTGTACCAGTTTCATGGGGATCTGACCTGTATTAGTTTCATGTAGACCTGACCTGTACCAGTTTCACAGGGACCTGACCTGTATCAGTGTCATGGGGACCTGACCTGTACCAGTTTCACAGGGACCTGACCTGTATCAGTTTCTTGGGGACCTGACCTGTATCAGTTTCTTGGGGATCTGACTTGTATCAGTTTCATTGGGACCTGACCTGTATCAGTTTCATGTAGACCTGACCTGTACCAGTTTCACAGGGACCTGTACCAGTTTCATGGGGATCTGATCTTGATCAGTTTCATAGGGACCTGACCTGTATCAGTTTCATAGGGACCTGACCTGTATCAGTTTCACAGGGATCTGACCTGTACCAGTTTCACAGGGACCTGACCTGTATTAGTTTCATGTAGACCTGACCTGTACCAGTTTCACAGGGACCTGACCTGTACCAGTTTCATGGGGATCTGACCTCTACCAGTTTCATGGGGACCTGACCTGTACCAGTTTTATGCGGATCTGACCTGTATCAGTGTCATGGGGACCTGACTTGTACCAGTTTCATGGGGACCTGACTTGTACCAGTTTCATGGGGACCTGACTTGTACCAGTTTCATGGGGACCTGACCTGTACCAGTTTTCATGGGGACCTGACCTGTACCAGTTTCATGGGGATCTGACCTGTATCAGTTTCACAGGGACCTGATCTGTATCAGTTTCATGGGGACCTGACCTGTACCAGTTTCATGGGGATCTGACCTGTACCAGTTTCACAGGGACCTGACCTGTATCAGTTTCATGGGGTCCTGACCTGTACCAGTTTCACGGGGACCTGACCTGTATTAGTTTCATGTAGACCTGACCTGTACCAGTTTCACAGGGACCTGACCTGTATTAGTTTCATGTAGACCTGACCTGTACCAGTTTCACAGGGACCTGACCTGTATCAGTGTCATGGGGACATAACCTGTACCAGTTTCACAGGGACCTGACCTGTATCAGTTTCATTGGGACCTGACCTGTATCAGTTTCATGTAGACCTGACCTTTACCAGTTTCACAGGGATCTGTACCAGTTTAATGGGGATCTGACCTTTATCAGTTTCATAGGGACCTGACCTGTATCAGTTTCATAGGGACCTGACCAGTATCAGTTTCACAGGGATCTGACCTGTACCAGTTTCACAGGGACCTGACCTGTATCAGTTTCATGGGGATCTGACCTCTACCAATTTCATGTAGACCTGACCTGTATCAGTTTCATGGGGACCTGACCCGTGCCAGTTTCATGGGGACCTGACCTGTGCCAGTTTCATGGGGATCTGACCTGTACCAGTTTCATGGGGATCTGACCTGTACCAGTTTCATGCGGATCTGACCTGTATCAGTTTCATGGGGACCTGACCTGTACCAGTTTCATGGGGACCTGACCTGTACCAGTTTCATGGGGACCTGACCTGTACCAGTTTCACATGGACCTGACCTGTACCAGTTTCACATGGACCTGACCTGTACCAGTTTCATGGGGATCTGACCTGTATCAGTTTCACAGCGACCTGATCTGTATCAGTTTCATGGGGACCTGACCTGTACCAGTTTCATGGGGATCTGACCTGTACCAGTTTCACAGGGACCTGACCTGTATTAGTTTCATGTAGACCTGACCTGTACCAGTTTCACAGGGACCTGACCTGTATTAGTTTCATGTAGACCTGACCTGTACCAGTTTCACAGGGACCTGACCTGTACCAGTTTCATGGGGACCTGACCTGTACCAGTTTCACATGGACCTGACCTGTACCAGTTTCACATGGACCTGACCTGTACCAGTTTCATGGGGATCTGACCTGTATCAGTTTCACAGCGACCTGATCTGTATCAGTTTCATGGGGACCTGACCTGTACCAGTTTCATGGGGATCTGACCTGTACCAGTTTCACAGGGACCTGACCTGTATTAGTTTCATGTAGACCTGACCTGTACCAGTTTCACAGGGACCTGACCTGTATTAGTTTCATGTAGACCTGACCTGTACCAGTTTCACAGGGACCTGACCTGTATCAGTGTCATGGGGACCTGACCTGTACCAGTTTCACAGGGACCTGACCTGTACCAGTTTCATGGAGACCTGACCTGTACCAGTTTCATGGGGATCTGACCTGTACCAGTTTCATGCGGATCTGACCTGTATCAGTTTCATGGGGACCTGACCTGTACCAGTTTCATGGGAACCTGACCTGTACCAGTTTCATGGGGACCTGACCTGTACCAGTTTCATGGGGATCTGACCTGTACCAGTTTCACAGGGACCTGACCTGTATCAGTTTCATGGGGTCCTGACCTTTAGCAGTTTCACGGGGACCTGACCTGTATTAGTTTCATGTAGACCTGACCTGTACCAGTTTCACAGGGACCTGACCTGTATTAGTTTCATGTAGACCTGACCTGTACCAGTTTCACAGGGACCTGACCTGTATCAGTGTCATGGGGACCTGACCTGTACCAGTTTCACAGGGACCTGACCTGTATCAGTTTCTTGGGGACCTGACCTGTATCAGTTTCTTGGGGATCTGACCTGTATCAGTTTCATTGGGACCTGACCTGTATCAGTTTCATGTAGACCTGACCTGTACCAGTTTCACAGGGACCTGTACCAGTTTCATGGGGATCTGATCTTGATCAGTTTCATAGGGACCTGACCTGTATCAGTTTCATAGGGACCTGACCTGTATCAGTTTCACAGGGATCTGACCTGTACCAGTTTCACAGGGACCTGACCTGTATTAGTTTCATGTAGACCTGACCTGTACCAGTTTCACAGGGACCTGACCTGTACCAGTTTCATGGCGATCTGACCTCTACCAGTTTCATGGGGACCTGACCTGTACCAGTTTTATGCGGATCTGACCTCTACCAGTTTCATGGGGATCTGACCTGTACCAGTTTCACAGGGACCTGACCTGTATTAGTTTCATGTAGACCTGACCTGTACCAGTTTCACAGGGACCTGACCTGTATTAGTTTCATGTAGACCTGACCTGTACCAGTTTCACAGGGACCTGACCTGTACCAGTTTCATGGGGACCTGACCTGTACCAGTTTCACATGGACCTGACCTGTACCAGTTTCACAGGGACCTGACCTGTATTAGTTTCATGTAGACCTGACCTGTACCAGTTTCACAGGGACCTGACCTGTACCAGTTTCATGGGGATCTGACCTGTACCAGTTTCACAGGGACCTGACCTGTATTAGTTTCATGTAGACCTGACCTGTACCAGTTTCACAGGGACCTGACCTGTATTAGTTTCATGTAGACCTGACCTGTACCAGTTTCACATGGACCTGACCTGTACCAGTTTCATGGGGATCTGACCTGTATCAGTTTCACAGCGACCTGATCTGTATCAGTTTCATGGGGACCTGACCTGTACCAGTTTCATGGGGATCTGACCTGTACCAGTTTCACAGGGACCTGACCTGTATTAGTTTCATGTAGACCTGACCTGTACCAGTTTCACAGGGACCTGACCTGTATTAGTTTCATGTAGACCTGACCTGTACCAGTTTCACAGGGACCTGACCTGTATCAGTGTCATGGGGACCTGACCTGTACCAGTTTCACAGGGACCTGACCTGTACCAGTTTCATGGAGACCTGACCTGTACCAGTTTCATGGGGATCTGACCTGTACCAGTTTCATGCGGATCTGACCTGTATCAGTTTCATGGGGACCTGACCTGTACCAGTTTCATGGGAACCTGACCTGTACCAGTTTCATGGGGACCTGACCTGTACCAGTTTCATGGGGATCTGACCTGTACCAGTTTCACAGGGACCTGACCTGTATCAGTTTCATGGGGTCCTGACCTTTAGCAGTTTCACGGGGACCTGACCTGTATTAGTTTCATGTAGACCTGACCTGTACCAGTTTCACAGGGACCTGACCTGTATTAGTTTCATGTAGACCTGACCTGTACCAGTTTCACAGGGACCTGACCTGTATCAGTGTCATGGGGACCTGACCTGTACCAGTTTCACAGGGACCTGACCTGTATCAGTTTCTTGGGGACCTGACCTGTATCAGTTTCTTGGGGATCTGACCTGTATCAGTTTCATTGGGACCTGACCTGTATCAGTTTCATGTAGACCTGACCTGTACCAGTTTCACAGGGACCTGTACCAGTTTCATGGGGATCTGATCTTGATCAGTTTCATAGGGACCTGACCTGTATCAGTTTCATAGGGACCTGACCTGTATCAGTTTCACAGGGATCTGACCTGTACCAGTTTCACAGGGACCTGACCTGTATTAGTTTCATGTAGACCTGACCTGTACCAGTTTCACAGGGACCTGACCTGTACCAGTTTCATGGGGATCTGACCTCTACCAGTTTCATGGGGACCTGACCTGTACCAGTTTTATGCGGATCTGACCTGTATCAGTTTCATGGGGACCTGACTTGTACCAGTTTCATGGGGACCTGACTTGTACCAGTTTCATGGGGACCTGACCTGTACCAGTTTTCATGGGGACCTGACCTGTACCAGTTTCATGGGGATCTGACCTGTATCAGTTTCACAGGGACCTGATCTGTATCAGTTTCATGGGGACCTGACCTGTACCAGTTTCATGGGGATCTGACCTGTACCAGTTTCACAGGGACCTGACCTGTATCAGTTTCATGGGGTCCTGACCTGTACCAGTTTCACGGGGACCTGACCTGTATTAGTTTCATGTAGACCTGACCTGTACCAGTTTCACAGGGACCTGACCTGTATTAGTTTCATGTAGACCTGACCTGTACCAGTTTCACAGGGACCTGACCTGTACCAGTTTCATGGCGATCTGACCTCTACCAGTTTCATGGGGACCTGACCTGTACCAGTTTTATGCGGATCTGACCTCTACCAGTTTCATGGGGATCTGACCTGTACCAGTTTCACAGGGACCTGACCTGTATTAGTTTCATGTAGACCTGACCTGTACCAGTTTCACAGGGACCTGACCTGTATTAGTTTCATGTAGACCTGACCTGTACCAGTTTCACAGGGACCTGACCTGTACCAGTTTCATGGGGACCTGACCTGTACCAGTTTCACATGGACCTGACCTGTACCAGTTTCACAGGGACCTGACCTGTATTAGTTTCATGTAGACCTGACCTGTACCAGTTTCACAGGGACCTGACCTGTACCAGTTTCATGGGGATCTGACCTGTACCAGATTCACAGGGACCTGACCTGTATTAGTTTCATGTAGACCTGACCTGTACCAGTTTCACAGGGACCTGACCTGTATTAGTTTCATGTAGACCTGACCTGTACCAGTTTCACATGGACCTGACCTGTACCAGTTTCATGGGGATCTGACCTGTATCAGTTTCACAGCGACCTGATCTGTATCAGTTTCATGGGGACCTGACCTGTACCAGTTTCATGGGGATCTGACCTGTACCAGTTTCACAGGGACCTGACCTGTATCAGTTTCATGTAGACCTGACCTGTACCAGTTTCACAGGGACCTGACCTGTATTAGTTTCATGTAGACCTGACCTGTACCAGTTTCACAGGGACCTGACCTGTATCAGTGTCATGGGGACCTGACCTGTACCAGTTTCACAGGGACCTGACCTGTACCAGTTTCATGGAGACCTGACCTGTACCAGTTTCATGGGGATCTGACCTGTACCAGTTTCATGCGGATCTGACCTGTATCAGTTTCATGGGGACCTGACCTGTACCAGTTTCATGGGAACCTGACCTGTACCAGTTTCATGGGGACCTGACCTGTACCAGTTTCATGGGGATCTGACCTGTACCAGTTTCACAGGGGCCTGACCTGTATCAGTTTCATGGGGTCCTGACCTTTAGCAGTTTCACGGGGACCTGACCTGTATTAGTTTCATGTAGACCTGACCTGTACCAGTTTCACAGGGACCTGACCTGTATTAGTTTCATGTAGACCTGACCTGTACCAGTTTCACAGGGACCTGACCTGTATCAGTGTCATGGGGACCTGACCTGTACCAGTTTCACAGGGACCTGACCTGTATCAGTTTCTTGGGGACCTGACCTGTATCAGTTTCTTGGGGATCTGACCTGTATCAGTTTCATTGGGACCTGACCTGTATCAGTTTCATGTAGACCTGACCTGTACCAGTTTCACAGGGACCTGTACCAGTTTCATGGGGATCTGATCTTGATCAGTTTCATAGGGACCTGACCTGTATCAGTTTCATAGGGACCTGACCTGTATCAGTTTCACAGGGATCTGACCTGTACCAGTTTCACAGGGACCTGACCTGTATTAGTTTCATGTAGACCTGACCTGTACCAGTTTCACAGGGACCTGACCTGTACCAGTTTCATGGGGATCTGACCTCTACCAGTTTCATGGGGACCTGACCTGTACCAGTTTTATGCGGATCTGACCTGTATCAGTTTCATGGGGACCTGACTTGTACCAGTTTCATGGGGACCTGACTTGTACCAGTTTCATGGGGACCTGACCTGTACCAGTTTTCATGGGGACCTGACCTGTACCAGTTTCATGGGGATCTGACCTGTATCAGTTTCACAGGGACCTGATCTGTATCAGTTTCATGGGGACCTGACCTGTACCAGTTTCATGGGGATCTGACCTGTACCAGTTTCACAGGGACCTGACCTGTATCAGTTTCATGGGGTCCTGACCTGTACCAGTTTCACGGGGACCTGACCTGTATTAGTTTCATGTAGACCTGACCTGTACCAGTTTCACAGGGACCTGACCTGTATTAGTTTCATGTAGACCTGACCTGTACCAGTTTCACAGGGACCTGACCTGTATCAGTGTCATGGGGACATAACCTGTACCAGTTTCACAGGGACCTGACCTGTATCAGTTTCATTGGGACCTGACCTGTATCAGTTTCATGTAGACCTGACCTTTACCAGTTTCACAGGGATCTGTACCAGTTTAATGGGGATCTGACCTTTATCAGTTTCACAGGGACCTGATCTGTATCAGTTTCATGTGGACCTGACCTGTACCAGTTTCATGGGGATCTGACCTCTTCCAGTTTCATGGGGACCTGACTTGTACCAGTTTCATGGGGACCTGACCTGTATCAGTTTCATGGGGATCTGACCTGTACCAGTTTCATGGGGACCTGACCTGTATCAGTTTCATAGGGACCTGACCTGTATCAGTTTCACCGGGATCTGACCTGTACCAGTTTCACAGGGACCTGACCTGTATTAGTTTCATGTAGACCTGACCTGTACCAGTTTCACAGGGACCTGACCTGTATCAGTTTCATGGGGATCTGACCTCTTCCAGTTTCATGGGAACCTGACTTGTACCAGTTTCATGGGGACCTGACCTGTATCAGTTTCATGGGGATCTGACCTCTACCAGTTTCATGGGGACCTGACATGTACCAGTTTCATGGGGATCTGACCTGTACCAGTTTCATGGGGATCTGACCTCTACCAGTTTCACAGGGACCTGATCTGTATCAGTTTCATGTGGACCTGACCTGTACCAGTTTCATGGGGATCTGACCTGTATCAGTTTCATGGGGATCTGACCTCTTCCAGTTTCATGGGGACCTGACTTGTACCAGTTTCATGGGGACCTGACCTGTACAAGTTTTCATGGGGACCTGACTTGTACCAGTTTCATGGGGACCTGACCTGTACCAGTTTCACATGGACCTGACCTGTACCAGTTTCATGGGGATCTGACCTGTATCAGTTTCATGGGGACCTGACCTGTACCAGTTTCATGGGGATCTGACCTGTACCAGTTTCACAGGGACCTGACCTGTATCAGTTTCATGGGGTCCTGACCTGTACCAGTTTCACAGGGACCTGACCTGTATTAGTTTCATGTAGACCTGACCTGTACCAGTTTCACAGGGACCTGACCTGTATCAGTTTCATGGGGACCTGACCTGTACCAGTTTCACAGGGACCTGACCTGTATCAGTTTCTTGGGGTCTTGACCTGTATCAGTTTCTTTTGGATCTTACCTGTATCAGTTTCATGGGGATCTGACCTGTATCAGTTTCAATGGGATTTGACCTGTATCAGTTTCATGGGGATGTGACCTGTATCAGTTTTATGGGGACCTGACCTGTATCAGTTTCATGGGGATCTGACCTGTATCAGTTTCACCGGGACCTGACCTGTACCAGTTTCACAGGGACCTGTACCAGTTTCATGGGGCCCTGACCTGTATCAGTTTCATGGGGATCTGACCTATACCAGTTTCATGGGGACCTGACCTGTACCAGTTTCATGGGGACCTGACCTGTACCAGTTTCATGGGGACCTGACCTGTACCAGTTTAATGGGGATCTGACCTGTACCAGTTTCATGCGGATCTGACCTGTATCAGTTTTATGGGGATCTGACCTGTATCAGTTTCACAGGGACCTGACCTATATCAGTGTCATGGGGAACTGACCTGTACCAGTTTCACAGGGACCTGACCTGTATCAGTTTCATTGGGACCTGACCTGTATCAGTTTCATGTAGACCTGACCTGTACCATTTTCACAGGGACCTGTACCAGTTTAATGGGGATCTGACCTTTATCAGTTTCATAGGGACCTGACCAGTATCAGTTTCACAGGGATCTGACCTGTACCAGTTTCACAAGGACCTGGCCTGTATTAGTTTCATGTAGACCTGACCTGTACCAGTTTCACAGGGACCTGACCTGTATCAGTTTCATGGGGATCTGACCTCTACCAGTTTCATGGGGACCTGACCTGTATCAGTTTCATGGGGACCTGACCTGTGCCAGTTTCATGGGGACCTGACCTGTGCCAGTTTCATGGGGATCTGACCTGTACCAGTTTCATGCGGATCTGACCTGTATAAGTTTCATGGGGACCTGACTTGTACCAGTTTCATGGGGACCTGACCTGTACCCGTTTTAATGGGGACCTGACCTGTACCAGTTTCATGGGGACCTGACCTGTACCAGTTTCACATGGACCTGACCTGTACCAGTTTCATGTGGATCTGACCTGTTTCAGTTTCACAGGGACCTGATCTGTATCAGTTTCATGGGGACCTGACCTGTACCAGTTTCATGGGGATATGACATGTACCAGTTTCACAGGGACCTGACCTGTATCAGTTTCATGGGGACCTGACCTGTACCAGTTTCACAGGGACCTGACCTGTATCAGTTTCTTGGGGACCTGACCTGTATCAGTTTCTTGGGGATCTGACCTGTATCAGTTTAATTGGTACCTGACCTGTATCAGTTTCATGTAGACCTGACCTGTACCAGTTTCAACGGGACCTGTACCAGTTTCATGGGGATCTGACCTTCATCAGTTTCATAGGGACCTGACCTGTATCAGTTTCATAGGGACCTGACCTGTATCAGTTTCACAGGGATCTGACCTGTACCAGTTTCACAGGGACCTGACCTGTATTAGTTTCATGGGGATCTGACCTCTTCCAGTTTCACAGGGACCTGACCTGTACCAGTTTCATGGGGACCTGACCTGTATCAGTTTCATGGGGATCTGACCTCTACCAGTTTCATGGGGACCTGACCTGTACCAGTTTCATGGGGATCTGACCTGTACCAGTTTCATGGGGATCTGACCTATACCAGTTTCATGCGGATCTGACCTGTATCAGTTTCATGGGGACCTGACCTGTACCAGTTTCATGGGGACCTGACCTGTACCAGTTTCATGGGGACCTGACCTGTACCAGTTTCACATGGACCTGACCTGTACCAGTTTCACATGGACCTGACCTGTACCAGTTTCATGGGGATCTGACCTGTATCAGTTTCACAGCGACCTGATCTGTATCAGTTTCATGGGGACCTGACCTGTACCAGTTTCATGGGGATCTGACCTGTACCAGTTTCACAGGGACCTGACCTGTATTAGTTTCATGTAGACCTGACCTGTACCAGTTTCACAGGGACCTGACCTGTATTAGTTTCATGTAGACCTGACCTGTACCAGTTTCATGGGGACCTGACCTGTACCAGTTTCACATGGACCTGACCTGTACCAGTTTCACATGGACCTGACCTGTACCAGTTTCATGGGGATCTGACCTGTATCAGTTTCACAGCGACCTGATCTGTATCAGTTTCATGGGGACCTGACCTGTACCAGTTTCATGGGGATCTGACCTGTACCAGTTTCACAGGGACCTGACCTGTATTAGTTTCATGTAGACCTGATCTGTATCAGTTTCACAGGAACCTGACCTGTATCAGTGTCATGGGGACCTGACCTGTACCAGTTTCACAGGGACCTGACCTGTATCAGTTTCTTGGGGTCTTGACCTGTATCAGTTTCTTTTGGATCTTACCTGTATCAGTTTCATGGGGATCTGACCTGTATCAGTTTCAATGGGATTTGACCTGTATCAGTTTCATGGGGATGTGACCTGTATCAGTTTTATGGGGACCTGACCTGTATCAGTTTCATGGGGATCTGACCTGTATCAGTTTCACCGGGACCTGACCTGTACAAGTTTCACAGGGACCTGTACCAGTTTCATGGGGCCCTGACCTGTATCAGTTTCATGGGGATCTGACCTGTACCAGTTTCATGGGGACCTGACCTGTACCAGTTTCATGGGGACCTGACCTGTACCAGTTTCATGGGGACCTGACCTGTACCAGTTTAATGGGGATCTGACCTGTACCAGTTTCATGCGGATCTGACCTGTATCAGTTTTATGGGGATCTGACCTGTATCAGTTTCACAGGGACCTGACCTATATCAGTGTCATGGGGAACTGACCTGTACCAGTTTCACAGGGACCTGACCTGTATCAGTTTCATTGGGACCTGACCTGTATCAGTTTCATGTAGACCTGACCTGTACCATTTTCACAGGGACCTGTACCAGTTTAATGGGGATCTGACCTTTATCAGTTTCATAGGGACCTGACCAGTATCAGTTTCACAGGGATCTGACCTGTACCAGTTTCACAAGGACCTGGCCTGTATTAGTTTCATGTAGACCTAACCTGTACCAGTTTCACAGGGACCTGACCTGTATCAGTTTCATGGGGATCTGACCTCTACCAGTTTCATGGGGACCTGACCTGTATCAGTTTCATGGGGACCTGACCTGTGCCAGTTTCATGGGGACCTGACCTGTACCAGTTTCATGGGGATCTGACCTGTACCAGTTTCATGCGGATCTGACCTGTATAAGTTTCATGGGGACCTGACTTGTACCAGTTTCATGGGGACCTGACCTGTACCCGTTTTAATGGGGACCTGACCTGTACCAGTTTCATGGGGACCTGACCTGTACCAGTTTCACATGGACCTGACCTGTACCAGTTTCATGTGGATCTGACCTGTTTCAGTTTCACAGGGACCTGATCTGTATCAGTTTCATGGGGACCTGACCTGTACCAGTTTCATGGGGATATGACATGTACCAGTTTCACAGGGACCTGACCTGTATCAGTTTCATGGGGACCTGACCTGTACCAGTTTCACAGGGACCTGACCTGTATCAGTTTCTTGGGGACCTGACCTGTATCAGTTTCTTGGGGATCTGACCTGTATCAGTTTAATTGGTACCTGACCTGTATCAGTTTCATGTAGACCTGACCTGTACCATTTTCAACGGGACCTGTACCAGTTTCATGGGGATCTGACCTTCATCAGTTTCATAGGGACCTGACCTGTATCAGTTTCATAGGGACCTGACCTGTATCAGTTTCACAGGGATCTGACCTGTACCAGTTTCACAGGGACCTGACCTGTATTAGTTTCATAGGGATCTGACCTCTTCCAGTTTCACAGGGACCTGACCTGTACCAGTTTCATGGGGACCTGACCTGTATCAGTTTCATGGGGATCTGACCTGTACCAGTTTCATGGGGACCTGACCTGTACCAGTTTCATGGGGATCTGACCTGTACCAGTTTCATGGGGATCTGACCTGTACCAGTTTCATGCGGATCTGACCTGTACCAGTTTCATGGGGACCTGACCTGTACCAGTTTCACATGGACCTGACCTGTACCAGTTTCACAGGGACCTGACCTGTATCAGTTTCTTGGGGACCTGACCTGTATCAGTTTCTTGGGGATCTGACCTGTATCAGTTTAATTGGTACCTGACCTGTATCAGTTTCATGTAGACCTGACCTGTACCAGTTTCAACGGGACCTGTACCAGTTTCATGGGGATCTGACCTTCATCAGTTTCATAGGGACCTGACCTGTATCAGTTTCATAGGGACCTGACCTGTATCAGTTTCACAGGGATCTGACCTGTACCAGTTTCACAGGGACCTGACCTGTATTAGTTTCATGGGGATCTGACCTCTTCCAGTTTCACAGGGACCTGACCTGTACCAGTTTCATGGGGACCTGACCTGTATCAGTTTCATGGGGATCTGACCTCTACCAGTTTCATGGGGACCTGACCTGTACCAGTTTCATGGGGATCTGACCTGTACCAGTTTCATGGGGATCTGACCTGTACCAGTTTCATGCGGATCTGACCTGTATCAGTTTCATGGGGACCTGACCTGTACCAGTTTCATGGGGACCTGACCTGTACCAGTTTCATGGGGACCTGACCTGTACCAGTTTCACATGGACCTGACCTGTACCAGTTTCATGGGGATCTGACCTGTATCAGTTTCACCGGGACCTGACCTGTACAAGTTTCACAGGGACCTGTACCAGTTTCATGGTGCCCTGACCTGTATCAGTTTCATGGGGATCTGACCTGTACCAGTTTCATGGGGACCTGACCTGTACCAGTTTCATGGGGACCTGACCTGTACCAGTTTCATGGGGACCTGACCTGTACCAGTTTAATGGGGATCTGACCTGTACCAGTTTCATGCGGATCTGACCTGTATCAGTTTTATGGGGATCTGACCTGTATCAGTTTCACAGGGACCTGACCTATATCAGTGTCATGGGGAACTGACCTGTACCAGTTTCACAGGGACCTGACCTGTATCAGTTTCATTGGGACCTGACCTGTATCAGTTTCATGTAGACCTGACCTGTACCATTTTCACAGGGACCTGTACCAGTTTAATGGGGATCTGACCTTTATCAGTTTCATAGGGACCTGACCAGTATCAGTTTCACAGGGATCTGACCTGTACCAGTTTCACAAGGACCTGGCCTGTATTAGTTTCATGTAGACCTGACCTGTACCAGTTTCACAGGGACCTGACCTGTATCAGTTTCATGGGGATCTGACCTCTACCAGTTTCATGGGGACCTGACCTGTATCAGTTTCATGGGGACCTGACCTGTGCCAGTTTCATGGGGACCTGACCTGTACCAGTTTCATGGGGATCTGACCTGTACCAGTTTCATGCGGATCTGACCTGTATAAGTTTCATGGGGACCTGACTTGTAACAGTTTCATGGGGACCTGACCTGTACCCGTTTTAATGGGGACCTGACCTGTACCAGTTTCATGGGGACCTGACCTGTACCAGTTTCACATGGACCTGACCTGTACCAGTTTCATGTGGATCTGACCTGTTTCAGTTTCACAGGGACCTGATCTGTATCAGTTTCATGGGGACCTGACCTGTACCAGTTTCATGGGGATATGACATGTACCAGTTTCACAGGGACCTGACCTGTATCAGTTTCATGGGGACCTGACCTGTACCAGTTTCACAGGGACCTGACCTGTATCAGTTTCTTGGGGACCTGACCTGTATCAGTTTCTTGGGGATCTGACCTGTATCAGTTTAATTGGTACCTGACCTGTATCAGTTTCATGTAGACCTGACCTGTACCATTTTCAACGGGACCTGTACCAGTTTCATGGGGATCTGACCTTCATCAGTTTCATAGGGACCTGACCTGTATCAGTTTCATAGGGACCTGACCTGTATCAGTTTTACAGGGATCTGACCTGTACCAGTTTCACAGGAACCTGACCTGTATTAGTTTCATAGGGATCTGACCTCTTCCAGTTTCACAGGGACCTGACCTGTACCAGTTTCATGGGGACCTGACCTGTATCAGTTTCATGGGGATCTGACCTCTACCAGTTTCATGGGGACCTGACCTGTACCAGTTTCATGGGGATCTGACCTGTACCAGTTTCATGGGGATCTGACCTGTACCAGTTTCATGCGGATCTGACCTGTATCAGTTTCATGGGGACCTGACCTGTACCAGTTTCATGGGGACCTGACCTGTACCAGTTTCATGGGGACCTGACCTGTACCAGTTTCACATGGACCTGACCTGTACCAGTTTCACAGGGACCTGACCTGTATCAGTTTCTTGGGGACCTGACCTGTATCAGTTTCTTGGGGATCTGACCTGTATCAGTTTAATTGGTACCTGACCTGTATCAGTTTCATGTAGACCTGACCTGTACCAGTTTCAACGGGACCTGTACCAGTTTCATGGGGATCTGACCTTCATCAGTTTCATAGGGACCTGACCTGTATCAGTTTCATAGGGACCTGACCTGTATCAGTTTCACAGGGATCTGACCTGTACCAGTTTCACAGGGACCTGACCTGTATTAGTTTCATGGGGATCTGACCTCTTCCAGTTTCACAGGGACCTGACCTGTACCAGTTTCATGGGGACCTGACCTGTATCAGTTTCATGGGGATCTGACCTCTACCAGTTTCATGGGGACCTGACCTGTACCAGTTTCATGGGGATCTGACCTGTACCAGTTTCATGGGGATCTGACCTGTACCAGTTTCATGCGGATCTGACCTGTATCAGTTTCATGGGGACCTGACCTGTACCAGTTTCATGGGGACCTGACCTGTACCAGTTTCATGGGGACCTGACCTGTACCAGTTTCACATGGACCTGACCTGTACCAGTTTCACATGGACCTGACCTGTACCAGTTTCATGGGGATCTGACCTGTATCAGTTTCACAGCGACCTGATCTGTATCAGTTTCATGGGGACCTGACCTGTACCAGTTTCATGGGGATCTGACCTGTACCAGTTTCACAGGGACCTGACCTGTACCAGTTTCATGGGGACCTGACCTGTACCAGTTTCACATGGACCTGACCTGTACCAGTTTCACATGGACCTGACCTGTACCAGTTTCATGGGGATCTGACCTGTATCAGTTTCACAGCGACCTGATCTGTATCAGTTTCATGGGGACCTGACCTGTACCAGTTTCATGGGGATCTGACCTGTACCAGTTTCACAGGGACCTGACCTGTATTAGTTTCATGTAGACCTGACCTGTACCAGTTTCACAGGGACCTGACCTGTATTAGTTTCATCTAGACCTGACCTGTACCAGTTTCACAGGAACCTGACCTGTATCAGTGTCATGGGGACCTGACCTGTACCAGTTTCACAGGGACCTGACCTGTACCAGTTTCATGGAGACCTGACCTGTACCAGTTTCATGGGGATCTGAACTGTACCAGTTTCATGCGGATCTGACCTGTATCAGTTTCATGGGGACCTGACCTGTACCAGTTTCATGGGGACCTGACCTGTACCAGTTTCATGGGGACCTGACCTGTACCAGTTTCATGGGGATCTGACCTGTACCAGTTTCACAGGGACCTGACCTGTATCAGTTTCATGGGGTCCTGACCTTTAGCAGTTTCACGGGGACCTGACCTGTATTAGTTTCATGTAGACCTGACCTGTACCAGTTTCACAGGGACCTGACCTGTATTAGTTTCATGTAGACCTGACCTGTACCAGTTTCACAGGGACCTGACCTGTATCAGTGTCATGGGGACCTGACCTGTACCATTTTCACAGGGACCTGACCTGTATCAGTTTCTTGGGGACCTGACCTGTATCAGTTTCTTGGGGATCTGACCTGTATCAGTTTCATTGGGACCTGACCTGTATCAGTTTCATGTAGACCTGACCTGTACCAGTTTCACAGGGACCTGTACCAGTTTCATGGGGATCTGATCTTGATCAGTTTCATAGGGACCTGACCTGTATCAGTTTCATAGGGACCTGACCTGTATCAGTTTCACAGGGATCTGACCTGTACCAGTTTCACAGGGACCTGACCTGTATTAGTTTCATGTAGACCTGACCTGTACCAGTTTCACAGGGACCTGACCTGTACCAGTTTCATGGGGATCTGACCTCTACCAGTTTCATGGGGACCTGACCTGTACCAGTTTTATGCGGATCTGACCTGTATCAGTTTCATGGGGACCTGACTTGTACCAGTTTCATGGGGACCTGACTTGTACCAGTTTCATGGGGACCTGACTTGTACCAGTTTCATGGGGACCTGACCTGTACCAGTTTTCATGGGGACCTGACCTGTACCAGTTTCATGGGGATCTGACCTGTATCAGTTTCACAGGGACCTGATCTGTATCAGTTTCATGGGGACCTGACCTGTACCAGTTTCATGGGGATCTGACCTGTACCAGTTTCACAGGGACCTGACCTGTATCAGTTTCATGGGGTCCTGACCTGTACCAGTTTCACGGGGACCTGACCTGTATTAGTTTCATGTAGACCTGACCTGTACCAGTTTCACAGGGACCTGACCTGTATTAGTTTCATGTAGACCTGACCTGTACCAGTTTCACAGGGACCTGACCTGTATCAGTGTCATGGGGACATAACCTGTACCAGTTTCACAGGGACCTGACCTGTATCAGTTTCATTGGGACCTGACCTGTATCAGTTTCATGTAGACCTGACCTTTACCAGTTTCACAGGGATCTGTACCAGTTTAATGGGGATCTGACCTTTATCAGTTTCATAGGGACCTGACCTGTATCAGTTTCATAGGGACCTGACCAGTATCAGTTTCACAGGGATCTGACCTGTACCAGTTTCACAGGGACCTGACCTGTATCAGTTTCATGGGGATCTGACCTCTACCAGTTTCATGTAGACCTGACCTGTATCAGTTTCATGGGGACCTGACCCGTGCCAGTTTCATGGGGACCTGACCTGTGCCAGTTTCATGGGGACCTGACCTGTACCAGTTTCATTGGGATCTGACCTGTACCAGTTTCATGCGGATCTGACCTGTATCAGTTTAATGGGGACCTGACTTGTACCAGTTTCATGGGGACCTGACCTGTACCAGATTTAATGGGGACCTGACCTTTACCAGTTTCATGGGGACCTGACCTGTACCAGTTTCATGTGGATCTGACCTGTTTCAGTTTCACAGGGACCTGATCTGTATCAGTTTCATGTGGACCTGACCTGTACCAGTTTCATGGGGATCTGACCTGTATCAGTTTCATGGGGATCTGACCTCTTCCAGTTTCATGGGGACCTGACTTGTACCAGTTTCATGGGGACCTGACCTGTACCAGTTTCATGGGGATCTGACCTCTACCAGTTTCATGGGGACCTGACCTGTATCAGTTTCATAGGGACCTGACCTGTATCAGTTTCACCGGGATCTGACCTGTACCAGTTTCACAGGGACCTGACCTGTATTAGTTTCATGTAGACCTGACCTGTACCAGTTTCACAGGGACCTGACCTGTATCAGTTTCATGGGGATCTGACCTCTTCCAGTTTCATGGGGACCTGACTAGTACCAGTTTCATGGGGACCTGACCTGTATCAGTTTCATGGGGATCTGACCTCTACCAGTTTCATGGGGACCTGACATGTACCAGTTTCATGGGGATCTGACCTGTACCAGTTTCATGGGGATCTGACCTGTACCAGTTTCATGTGGACCTGACCTGTACCAGTTTCATGGGGATCTGACCTGTATCAGTTTCATGGGGATATGACCTCTTCCAGTTTCATGGGGACCTGACATGTACCAGTTTCATGGGGATCTGACCTGTACCAGATTCATGGGGACCTGACCTGTGCCAGTTTCATGGGGACCTGACCTGTACCAGTTTCATGGGGATCTGACCTATACCAGTTTCATGCGGATCTTACCTGTATCAGTTTAATGGGGACCTGACTTGTACCAGTTTCATGGGGACCTGACCTGTACCAGATTTAATGGGGACCTGACCTTTACCAGTTTCATGGGGACCTGACCTGTACCAGTTTCACATGGACCTGACCTGTACCAGTTTCATGTGGATCTGACCTGTTTCAGTTTCACAGGGACCTGATCTGTATCAGTTTCATGGGGATCTGACCTCTTCCAGTTTCATGGGGACCTGACTAGTACCAGTTTCATGGGGACCTGACCTGTATCAGTTTCATGGGGACCTGACATGTACCAGTTTCATGGGGATCTGACCTGTACCAGTTTCATGGGGATCTGACCTGTACCAGTTTCATTTGGACCTGACCTGTACCAGTTTCATGGGGATCTGACCTGTATCAGTTTCATGGGGATCTGACCTCTTCCAGTTTCATGGGGACCTGACTTGTACCAGTTTCATGGGGACCTGACCTGTATCAGTTTCATGGGGATCTGACCTCTACCAGTTTCATGGGGACCTGACCTGTATCAGTTTCATAGGGACCTGACCTGTATCAGTTTCACCGGGATCTGACCTGTACCAGTTTCACAGGGACCTGACCTGTATTAGTTTCATGTAGACCTGACCTGTACCAGTTTCACAGGGACCTGACCTGTATCAGTTTCATGGGGATCTGACCTCTTCCAGTTTCATGGGGACCTGACTTGTACCAGTTTCATGGGGACCTGACCTGTATCAGTTTCATGGGGATCTGACCTCTAGCAGTTTCATGGGGACCTGACATGTACCAGTTTCATGGGGATCTGACCTGTACCAGTTTCATGGGGATCTGACCTGTACCAGTTTCATGCGGACCTGACCTGTATCAGTTTCATGGGGATCTGACCTCTTCCAGTTTCATGGGACCTGACTTGTACCAGTTTCATGGGGACCTGACCTGTATCAGTTTCATGGGGATCTGACCTCTAGCAGTTTCATGGGGACCTGACATGTACCAGTTTCATGGGGATCTGACCTGTACCAGTTTCATGGGGATCTGACCTGTACCAGTTTCATGCGGATCTGACCTGTATCAGTTTCATGGGGACCTGACCTGTACCAGTTTCATGGGGACCTGACCTGTACCAGTTTCATGGGGACTTGACCTGTACCAGTTTCACATGGACCTGACCTGTACCAGTTTCACATGGACCTGACCTGTACCAGTTTCATGGGGATCTGACCTGTATCAGTTTCACAGGGACCTGATCTGTATCAGTTTCATGGGGACCTGACCTGTACCAGTTTCATGGGGATCTGACCTGTACCAGTTTCACAGGGACCTGACCTGTATCAGTTTCATGGGGTCCTGACCTGTACCAGTTTCACGGGGACCTGACCTGTATTAGTTTCATGTAGACCTGACCTGTACCAGTTTCACAGGGACCTGCCCTGTATTAGTTTCATGTAGACCTGACCTGTACCAGTTTCACAGGGACCTGACCTGTATCAGTGTCATGGGGACATAACCTGTACCAGTTTCACAGGGACCTGACCTGTATCAGTTTCATTGGGACCTGACCTGTATCAGTTTCATGTAGACCTGACCTTTACCAGAGTCACAGGGACCTACACCAGTTTAATGGGGATCTGACCTTTATCAGTTTCATAGGGACCTGACCTGTATCAGTTTCATAGGGACCTGACCAGTATCAGTTTCACAGGGATCTGACCTGTACCAGTTTCACAGGGACCTGACCTGTATCAGTTTCATGGGGATCTGACCTCTACCAGTTTCATGTAGACCTGACCTGTATCAGTTTCATGGGGACCTGACCCGTGCCAGTTTCATGGGGACCTGACCTGTGCCAGTTTCATGGGGACCTGACCTGTACCAGTTTCATGGGGATCTGACCTGTACCAGTTTCATGCGGATCTGACCTGTATCAGTTTCATGGGGACCTGACTTGTAGCAGTTTCATGGGGATCTGACCTGTACCAGTTTTAATGGGGACCTGACCTGTACCAGTTTCATGGGGACCTGACCTGTACCAGTTTCACATGGACCTGACCTGTGCCAGTTTCATGTGGATCTGACCTGTTTCAGTTTCACAGGGACCTGATCTGTATCAGTTTCATGTGGACCTGACCTGTACCAGTTTCATGGGGATCTGACCTGTACCAGTTTCACAGGGACCTGACCTGTATCAGTTTCATGGGGACCTGACCTGTACCAGTTTCACAGGGACCTGACCTGTATCAGTTTCTTGGGGACCTGACCTGTATCAGTTTCTTGGGGATCTGACCTGTATAAGTTTAATTGGGACCTGACCTGTATCAGTTTCATGTAGACCTGACCTGTACCAGTTTCACAGGGACCTGTACCAGTTTCATGGGGATCTGACCTTTATCAGTTTCATAGGGACCTGACCTGTATCAGTTTCATAGGGACCTGACCTGTATCAGTTTCACCGGGATCTGACCTGTACCAGTTTCACAGGGACCTGACCTGTATTAGTTTCATGTAGACCTGACCTGTACCAGTTTCACAGGGACCTGACCTGTATCAGTTTCATGGGGATCTGACCTCTTCCAGTTTCATGGGGACCTGACCTGTACCAGTTTCATGGGGACCTGACCTGTATCAGTTTCATGGGGATCTGACCTCTACCAGTTTCATGGGGACCTGACCTGTACCAGTTTCATGGGGATCTGACCTGTACCAGTTTCATGGGGATCTGACCTGTACCAGTTTCATGCGGATCTGACCTGTATCAGTTTCATGGGGATCTGACCTGTACCAGTTTCATGGGGATCTGACCTGTACCAGTTTCATGCGGATCTGACCTGTATCAGTTTCATGGGGATCTGACCTCTACCAGTTTCATGGGGACCTGACCTGTACCAGTTTCATGGGGACCTGACCTGTACCAGTTTCATGGGGACCTGCCCTTTACCAGTTTCATGGGGACCTGACCTGTACCAGTTTCATGGGGATCTGACCTGTACCAGTTTCATGGGGATCTGACCTGTACCAGTTTCATGCGGATCTGACCTGTATCAGTTTCATGGGGATCTGATCTCTACCAGTTTCATGGGGACCTGACCTGTACCAGTTTCATGGGGACCTGACCTGTACCAGTTTCATGGGGACCTGACCTGTACCAGTTTCATGGGGACCTGACCTGTACCAGTTTCACATGGACCTGACCTGTACCAGTTTCACATGGACCTGACCTGTACCAGTTTCATGGGGATCTGACCTGTATCAGTTTCACAGGGACCTGATCTGTATCAGTTTCATGGGGACCTGACCTGTACCAGTTTCATGGGGATCTGACCTGTACCAGTTTCACAGGGACCTGATCTGTATCAGTTTCATGGGGTCCTGACATGTACCAGTTTCATGGGGACCTGACCTGTATTAGTTTCATGTAGACCTGACCTGTACCAGTTTCACAGGGACCTGACCTGTATTAGTTTCATGTAGACCTGACCTGTACCAGTTTCACAGGGACCTGACCTGTATCAGTGTCATGGGGACCTGACCTGTACCAGTTTCACAGGGACCTGACCTGTACCAGTTTCATGGGGACCTGACCTGTACCAGTTTCATGGGGATCTGACCTGCACCAGTTTCATGCGGATCTGACCTGTATCAGTTTCATGGGGACCTGACCTGTACCAGTTTCATGGGGACCTGACCTGTACCAGTTTCATGGGGACCTGACCTGTACCAGTTTCACATGGACCTGACCTGTACCAGTTTCATGGGGATCTGACCTGTATCAGTTTCACAGGGACCTGATCTGTATCAGTTTCATGGGGACCTGACCTGTATCAGTTTTTTGGGGATCTGACCTGTATCAGTTTCATTGGGACCTGACCTGTATCAGTTTCATGTAGACCTGACCTGTACCAGTTTCACAGGGACCTGTACCAGTTTCATTGGGATCTGACCTTTATCAGTTTCATAGGGACCTGACCTGTATCAGTTTCATAGGGACCTGACCTGTATCAGTTTCACAGGGATCTGACTTGTACCAGTTTCACAGGGACCTGACCTGTATTAGTTTCATGTAGACCTGACCTCTACCAGTTTCACAGGGACCTGACCTGTACCAGTTTCATGGGGGATCTGACCTCTACCAGTTTCATGGGGACCTGACCTGTACCAGTTTTATGCGGATCTGACCTGTATCAGTTTCATGGGGACCTGACTTGTACCAGTTTCATGGGGACCTGACTTGTACCAGTTTCATGGGGACCTGACTTGTACCAGTTTCATGGGGACCTGACCTGTACCAGTTTTCATGGGGACCTGACCTGTACCAGTTTCATGGGGACCTGACCCGTACCAGTTTCACATGGACCTGACCTGTATTAGTTTCACAGGGACCTTACCTGTATCAGTTTCACAGGTACCTGACCTGTATCAGTTTCATGGGGACCTGACCTTTACCAGTTTCATGGGGACCTGACCCGTACCAGTTTCACATGGACCTGACCTGTATTAGTTTCACAGGGACCTTACCTGTATCAGTTTCACAGGTACCTGACCTGTATCAGTTTCACAGGGACCTGACCTGTACCAGTTTCATGGGGACCTGACCTTTACCAGTTTCACATGGACCTGACCTGTACCAGTTTCATGGGGATCTGACCTGTATCAGTTTCATGGGGACCTGACCTGTACCAGTTTCATGGGGACCTGACCTGTACCAGTTTACATGGACCTGACCTGTACCAGTTTCATGGGGATCTGACCTGTATCAGTTTCACAGGGACCTGATCTCTATCAGTTTCATGGGGACCTGACCTGTATCAGTTTCTTGGGGATCTGACCTGTATCAGTTTCATTGGGACCTGACCTGTATCAGTTTCATGTAGACCTGACCTGTACCAGTTTCACAGGGACCTGTACCAGTTTCATGGGGATCTGACCTTTATCAGTTTCATAGGGACCTGACCTGTATCAGTTTCATAGGGACCTGACCTGTATCAGTTTCACAGGGATCTGACCTGTACCAGTTTCACAGGGACCTGACCTGTATTAGTTTCATGTAGACCTGACCTGTACCAGTTTCACAGGGACCTGACCTGTATCAGTTTCATGGGGACCTGACCTGTACCAGTTTTATGCGGATCTGACCTGTATCAGTTTCATGGGGACCTGACTTGTACCAGTTTCATGGGGACCTGACCTGTACCAGTTTTCATGGGGACCTGACCTGTACCAGTTTCATGGGGACCTGACCTGTACCAGTTTCATGGGGTCCTGACCTGTACCAGTTTCATGGGGTCCTGACCTGTACCAGTTTCATGTAGACCTGACCTGTACCAGTTTCACATGGACCTGACCTGTATTAGTTTCATGTAGACCTGACCTGTACCAGTTTCACAGGGACCTGACCTGTATCAGTTTCATGGGGACCTGACCTGTACCAGTTTCACAGGGACCTGACCTGTACCAGTTTCACAGGGACCTTACCTGTATCAGTTTCACAGGTACCTGACCTGTATCAGTTTCACAGGGACCTGACCTGTACCAGTTTCATGGGGACCTGACCTTTACCAGTTTCATGGGGATCTGACCTGTCTCAGCACAACTTTCTGCCCTAACATTACTTTTTACAATGCTAGAAACTTTTATAGTTCTGAAATGGTTCTGAAATCAACGAACCCTCTCTCCAGCCCCCCAACCCCATACAGTAGGCCACTCGTCATGTGGATATTAATCACCATACAGTGTGTATTAAAATTCACACCACATATACTGTAGATCCAGGAGGATGTCCATCAGGACATGCACTGGGAGGATTGCAAGCAATCCACTTTGTGAAGAGACTAACATGTTAGAGAGCACATCTGTGGAATCATTCACCCTTAGCCATTCAGATTGCTATGGCTATCACCAACGCTAATGGCTGTACCTGGTGGCACTTCCTTCAATGGGACCTACGTTTTGTGTAGTTAGATTTGGCAGTAATTCATTCCAGGAAGCATCAGTAGCTGACTTCTCTATTTTATCAGCCCCTGGTTAGAAGCTGGCCAGAAAATAATTCTGCAGCAATTACCATATGTTGTGATTGTGGTTTTGGACCAGCACCGTGACATCTGTGTTATATTGGCATCTGGGGCACACTGAAGCAACTTCCACAGGCTACATTCCTTCTCTGCATCTACTGAACAGGTGCTCTCTTCAACACGGCTCTCCTACAGAGGATTCAGGGCTAACCAAAGCACTGACTCTCTGCCTACCCTGTTAAAGTTTTATTTACACTGACAGCATGTTTGTAAAATAGTAATTACAGAAAAACAGACTTTAAGAGGATTGCACAAAGTAAGAGCACTGTAATTCCATTACACTCCCATCGCTTGTTAGTTAGTTCTCTCAGTGCACACAAAAGTAAATCGGAATTAATTTGACTAAAACAACAGAAAATAGTTAAGACATTTTATTCACTGACATAATCAATGGTTTTGTTATATCAACAGAGTTGGGCTTTATCCTGCTTTTTTTCTGGGGCCTGTTTAAAATGTGTGGAGGACTTAGAGGGATAACAGGACTTAGAGAGTTGTCCCTAGGCCATGCATGCCTCAGCCTGGACAAAGCCCCCACTAGAGGCCGGCTCTCAGCATCTTTACACACTGTCCTGAAGACACCCCGTTATACTACACACACACACACACACACACACACACACACACACACACACACACACACACACACACACACACACACACACACACACACACACACACACACACACACACACACACACACACACACACACACACACACACACACACACACACACACACACACACACACACACACACACACACACACACAGAAATAAAGACAATCCGCTTCTCAGGACCAGACAGCATGTTCTCTCATTACCTTTGAAAGAACTAAACCCACACAGAAACACACACATACACACACATTTCATGCACACAATAAACGATGAGGCGTTTGGAATATCTACAGGGAATTCCCTGACACAAACAATCAATTACTTCTTTAAACTTCTTCCATTCATCATAATTTGTCTGAGATGACAGTCTGGAGCAGGTGTTAACCTGGCTCAGTGGTGAGAGGAGAGGAGAGGATAGCATCCCACTGGGGTCTCAGACAGACAGAACCTGCATCTTAAATGGTACCCTATTCCCTATTTAGTGCACTACTTTTAACCAGGGTCCATAGGGCTCTGGTCAAAAGTAGAGCACTATATAGAGAATAGGATGCCATTTGAGATGCAGCCAGAGACTTTGTGTGCCGTGTGTCCCTGTGTTAAATTATGCTTCCTCCAGGAAGGGACTGGGAGGGAGCAGCAGGGCTGTCCTGGCCTGTCATACAGCCTCTCACTCCTACAATAAACCAGACCATCATCACATCAGAATGCCAACTGTCACAGAGCCCTGCTATCTGTTCCAGAATGGTTCTATGTTTTCCATGTTCTGGTCGGAAGTGTTATGCATGTTTGATGTGTTTCACCTCGTCACAGGAAGAGGGGCCTTCCTGTCCCTGCCACTCTGCTGTCCTCCTCCTGCTACAGAGAATGGAGCACATACGTGATCAACTTTATAAGTTATAGGAGCTTGACCAGACGTTATTTCAATTTCTGCATCAAAGAATTATCGGCCATGACATGAACACATGAGGGGGGTTTTAAGTCAATTGTGGCAGCAATGTCAACTCACTAATTTATCAGCCCTATAGCAATTAATATATTAATCCATTAAATTCATAAAGCATTAGGCTCCATAAAGCAGTCAAGTGATCCAATTACACTGCTCATGTGAACGTGTGACACAATAGAATTATAGGGATAGCTTTATCTTATACATAAATACATAGACGTACGGATATCTAGGTAAAATGTGTCAGCTATACCAGAGGATCACAACTTTGATAGGACAACAATCCTGTGTAATATATGCCACGGAGACATACACACAGTGCTGAAATGGTGGACAAAGTGAAAGCAATGAAACGAGAGAACGATTAGCTTAGTCAGTTGGACAGAGGTCAAAAAATATCTGCTAATTATCGTGTTTACAATACTTTTGATATTTTAAGTGCAATACTGAGTCAGTTAAGAACTGCAGAATAAAATAGGATTCTCCAAGGAGAAAATAAAAATGAGGGAAAAAAATAAATCTAGAATCTGTTCTAAAATGACAATATGTTTTCAAGATGTGTATAATTAGGTGACCAACACATTCTAACATCAGTGGAACAGCGCCTGGGGCCTCGGGAAGAGGAAACGGCAAGAATGAAACACTTTGACCACAGCATAATGTTTAAATAAACGTGAAGAATAAGTACATTTAAAAAGAGCTATTTAAGGTCTTTAAAAAGAGACGGGATAAACACTGTGTTATAGGCAGAATGATAATCAGAATTAGATTTTACACAGCTGTAAATCATAATGTGAACCTCAGAGAAAACGTCACAGGGCTTGGAAGGGAATGATCTCAAATGCTAGTTGAAGAAGAATAAAACTTTCATGGTTTGTAAAATAAATGAATTATCTTCTGAATTTACATGCCTCATTCTAGAAGGATCCTGCCACCATTATCATCATTAAAAACAGATGGGCTACTTATATACTATGTATGCCCTCATACTATGTAATGCAGATTCATATTCATGACCAGGATGATCAGGATTCTATTCCTATAGATTCATTAAGTGTTTCAAGTGGAGTCAAGTCAATCAAGTGGAGATTGACTTTTGATCATTAAGAGGGAATTAAATCACAGTATTTACAGTTATTTCCCTGACATGAGGAAAAAAGTTAATTTTCATATGGATTATAAAATCCAGGCAAATTGATGTAATGTAATTGCCATTAAAGGTATTAGGAAATTCAATATACAGGGAGATTATACTACATATTTTGACTGATTTATATTTTTCTTTTATGTTATTTTATCACTGAAACATAGGCACTGATCCTCAGTTACAGACAAATGACAGTTAATTCCTACCATGTCAAAGCTGTTCCACAGTGAGTGACAAAGACTAGCATGAAGCCAAATGAACAAGGACAAGCGGGAGAAAGTTCACATTGATATTCAATATTTAAATTCAATGTGTGAGAGTGTGAGCCGAGTGTGCGTGCTCGGTGATCGCAGCACACTGCTCTGCTGCTTGAAGTACTGTAGATTGCAGGCTTCGACATTTCCTCATTGTGCACAGCGGTGCAGCAGGCAATAATTAAATATCAGGTGCATAAGCTGCTCTTTAATTTGACATGTGTGCTCCAGGCAATAAACACACGTGGTGCAGTGGGGGCAGAGTAATTGCAGAGGAATGAAATATGGTATCAAGAGTGAGCGGATCATTGTATCAGGTACCTGATGACAGCTCGTTTGATCATTCCGCCAGGGCTAAAGAGGTTGGCTAATTAGTTGCCATTAAAACTCACCCTCTAATCAGGGGTCGCTCTTGCATAAAAAATGTCCCTATCTCCAGATGAGTGAACAATGCCCTTAATAACCATTTCATGCCTAGGCAAGCTACCCCCCCTGCAGCTATTTGCAATAGAAATGAGGCACCAGGATGTAGTGAAGAAAAATGGGCGGGTGTCCTCCTGTATTGTCATTTTACTGTCTGTAGAAGATAACTGTTAACCCCTTCAGCAGAACTACTTAGATAATATAAATTCCTCTACTATGGATACTTTGGAGTGGTTTTGGTCTATTCATAGCTCTAGTGATGTGAACTGAGGTGAGATTACAGGTATTGAAAACCCCACCTACTACTGACGTAACAACAGATGGTATTATTTTCTCAATGTTCCATAAAAAAGAGATGTGGTTCAGGCTAGGAGTTCAACCAAAGCAGAGGAAGAATAAGTCAGTGGAGTGAGATTAAAAGAATGCTTATGCCACATGGCACGGATGCATTATGTCAATAGGAGTAAAGAATTCATTCTTCAGAGCTCTCCCTTGTGAGAAGGCCCCTGTCGTCTGAGGAACTGAAGGTTCCTCTTGCTGTGACTTTTAAGGATGGCAGAAAGTGCTCTGGTGAGAGCCCCATGCAATATTAGCTGACAGCCCAATATAAATAATGAGGCACATAATGCCATGTGCGAGCGCTAGTGTCTCCACAAGGGCTTTCAATAGGTGCACCCTTGCCGCTACATTTCCATTTTGTTCAACAAAGAGCCAGTCTTCACAGACGACTTCTGTCTGAAAGCTTTGCCTGATCATTCTTTTATGTGCCACTTCCCAGAATGCACAATATTCACAGGACCTCATGATAATAGGCTCGTCGGGACACCGGGAGGGAAGAGAAAGAGGCGGCTTGTCGAAGTGCATACATCCAGGCCTGGCCCCAGGGAGAGGGCCACGCCGTGCGACACTCCAGTCACAGGAAGCCAGGGGACTGCCGTGCAGTGTGCCTGACTCCTCTTCCCCCCATCATGGTGGCTAATGGCTGCCATGTTTGAGAGAAGGGGCTGTGCTGGTGCCTCAGCCTGAGCTGATGTAAGAAGAGATCCATTAGAGGTCGCAAGCACACACAGGCTGGGCCGGGGTGACGGTCGATTGATAAGACTGTAAGGGAAGTGAGGCGGAAGCAGCTTTTGCCTCTTTCTTTCCTGACTCCCCTCCACAAGGACTGCTTTAACCAGACTGAAATGGAGTGGAAAATTGATGGAGATGTCTTGCATTGTGATTGTACTTCTGGACTGTGTAAAGTACATCTGGCCTGTGAGCAGCTCTGGTAGGCCTCTGTTTTGAAGTGGTCAGAAAATTGACCATATTCTCTTGAGCAATCGAGGACATCATCGATAGTTCCCATCTGTGTCCAATATTGTGTTATAACTCGGTTGTGACTTGTAAACATGGGCACAGCAGCATCGCTACAGGCACAAACCACTCTTTGCTCTCGAAACACTGTGAAACAATTACACAATGCTGATGGGAGCCTGTCTATTGACATATTTCACTCTTTCTAAACCTGTCTATTCCTACACATCTCTCAGAGAATAATACTCTACTCTATGTTGTACCATTTCTACAGTCATTGAGAAATGCCCTGCTGCCCGAATGATTGCATTTCACTGGCAAACAGTACTGTACAATTCCTAATTAGATTAATTCAGAGACAATAATTTACTGGGGAGCCATTGGGAGGCTGAGAGCTGAGAGCCCATCCATATGCTACCAATTTCCTGCTTTATTCATTGTGTATTCTGGCTTTGTGTGGGAGGCTCCAGAACTTCCATCTTTCTGACAAATCAGCCAAAATAGCAACGCAAACATTTTCCTTCTCCTTTTTCTCAGTCAAGTTAAAATATCACAGGATTGTATAAATTAAGACTGTCGAAAAATGTCATTAATAATGAAACATGCATACTATTTCTCAATCCTGTTTCTCCTTATAAATAAATGATAATTTGTTTCTCTGCATCGTTACACAAAGGCCACGAGACTACTCTCCAACATTCTAATTATTTTGAAATAAACGCAACATGAATAGATTGAGCATGTCTTATCTCAAGCTTTCCCCCCATTGGTTGACATGAAAACAGAGAGGAACTAGAGAGGTAGTATGCTCCAGTAGGATGCTGCTGTTGACACTGAAAGTGAAAAATGGTCCGTTAAGGATCTCAAAGGGTGAGGATCAGCAGAATTAAAGCAAAGCGATTAGTTTGGACATTACAGAACTTTCTTTAAGTATCCTAAAACAGCAAAGCAGACTCTATGGAACATCTCTCTGGGACTCATCAAGCTTAGCTTATTTACTAAGAATAAGCTTTGAGCTTCGAATCAATGCAGAATAAAGAAATGGGAAACAGCGAAGGGTTTATTTTCAGGGCCTGCAATATCTACAGCACAACACTCCACCTATCTAACCACCAAGCTGTCAAAGAGCAGGGCTTGGGCTTGTAAACACACAGACAGTATGTAACATTACCATGGGTGAACTGTTATTACAGGCGGCTCTAGCAGCAGCAATAGCTCTGCAGGCCCTCAGCTTTCCACATGGAGAATAGAGGCTGGGACACAATGAGAGAGATCATTACCAGACCCAAGAGCATACAACATGTACAAAAACATATTCCTGCACATGATCATTTTACCCCTCTGCTAATGACACCGTTACACACAATAATAATTGTATTTCTTGATAATTCGAAAAATTCCACATTGATTAGACATTTACAAGGTACCCAATGATTCATAGCATTTGTATAAGTGTACATACAGTGCCCTTGACTTGTTCCACATTTTGCTGTGTTACAGCCTGAATTTTAAATTGATTGAATTTAGATTTTTGGTCACTGGCTTACACACAATACCCCATAATGTCAAAGTGGAAGTTTTTCAAAATGTTTTACAATAAAAATTAACCATTAAAAGCTGAACTGTCTTGAGTCAGCAAGTATTCAACCCATTTGTTATGGCAAGCCTAAATAAGTTCAGTTGTAAATTAAACGGGGGTACTAACAGGGATGCAACCCCCCCCCCCCCCCACCCACCCACCCCCCACACACACACACACAAACACACATTCCCAAATTGCATTTTTGTCCCCCCCAGTTTTATCACTGCACTGTGATAAGAAAAGCGGAATTGGTGTGGTTTCAGCTGGCTGGATTTATCATATTACACCAGCTCCAAGGCTCGTCGGATGTGACAGGGCTTGCAAACTATTACAGACTACAAAGGGAAGAACAGCCGCGAGCTGCCCAGTGACACGAGCCTACAAGACGAGCTAACTCACTTCTATGCTCGCTTTGAGGCAAGCAACACTGGGGCATGCATGAGAGCATCAGCTGTTCCGGACGACTGTGTGATCACGCTCTCCGTAGCCGAGTAAGATGTTTAAACACACACAAGGCTGCGGGGCCAGACGGATTACCAGAACGTGTGCTCCTGGCTTGTGCTGACAAACTGGCAGGTGTCTTCACTGACATTTTCAACATGTCCCTGATTGAGTCTGTAATACCAACATGCTTCAAGCAGACCACCATAGTCCCTGTGCCCAAGAACACAAATGACTACAGACCCGTAGCACTCACGTCTGTAGCCATGAAGTGCTTTGAAAGGCTGGTAATGGCTCACATCAACACCATTATCCCAGAAACCCTAGACCCACTCCAATTTGCATACCGCCCAAACAGATCCACAGATGATGCAATCTCTATTGCACTCCACACTGCCCTTTCCCACCCGGACAAAAGGAACACCTACAGTATGTGGAACACCTCAGCGTTCAACACCATAGTACCCTCAAAGCTCATCACTAAGCTAAGGAACCTGGGACTAAACACCTCCCTCTGCAACTGAATCCTGGACTTCCTGACGGGTCGCCCCCAGGTGGTGAGGGTAGGTTGCAACACATCTGCCACACTGATCCTCAACACTGGAGCTCCCCAGAGTCCAACACCATCATTAGGTTTGCAGACGACACAACAGTGGTAGGCCTGATCACAGACAATGACGAGACAGCCTATAGGGAGGAGGTCAGGTACCTGGCCGGGTGGTGCCAGAATAACAGCCTATTCCTCAACGTAACCAAGACTAAGGAGATGATTGTGGACTACAGAAAAAGGAGCACCGAGCACATCCCCATTCTCATCGACAGGGCTGTAGTGGAGCAGGTTGAGAGCTTCAAATTCCTTGGTGTCCACATCAACAACCAACTAGAATGGTCCAAACACACCAAGACAGTCATGAAGAGGGCACGACAAAGCCTATTCCCCCTTAGGAAACGAAACAGATTTGGCATGGGTTCTGAGATCCTCAAAAGGTTCTACAGCTGCAACATCGAGAGCTTCCTGACCGGTTGCATCACTGCCTGGTACGGCAATTGCTCCTTTTACGCTACTGCTACTCTCTGTTCATCATATATGCATAGTCACTTTAACTATACCTACATGTACATACTACCTCAATCAGCCTGACTAATCGGTGTCTGTATATAGCCTTGCTACTCTTATTTTCAAATGTATTTTTACTGTTTTTTTATGAATGTATGAACGGATACAGATATGTTTGAATGCCCAGTCATGTTCATATAATCTCAAACATAAATTACTGCAGTTTAATCCGTAGAACGTACTACAGTTGAAGTCGGAAGTTTATATTCACTTGGGTTGGAGTCATTAAAACTCGTTTTTCAACCACTCCACAAATATCTTGTTAATAAACTAGAGGTTTTGGCAAGTCGGTTAAGACATTTACTTTGTGCATGACAAAGTAATAAGCCTTGGTTATTGGATGTGGACAATAAGCCTTGGTTGGATCAGGTTAATGGATGTGGATAATAAGCCTTGGTTGGATCAGGTTAATGGATGTGGATAATAAGCCTTGGTTGGATCAGGTTAATGGATGTGGATAATAAGCCTTGGTTGGATCAGGTTAATGGATGTGGATAATAAGCCTTGGTTGGATCAGGTTAATGGATGTGGATAATAAGCCTTGGTTGGATCAGGTTAATGGATGTGGATAATAAGCCTTGGTTGGATCAGGTTAATGGATGTGGATAATAAGCCTTGGTTGGATCAGGTTAATGGATGTGGATAATAAGCCTTGGTTGGATCAGGTGAATGGATGTGGATAATAAGCCTTGGTTGGATCAGGTTAATGGATGTGGATAATAAGCCTTGGTTGGATCAGGTGAATGGATGTGGATAATAAGCCTTGGTTCGATCAGGTTAGGTAGCCTGGGTTTCACTTTTGGTTGGTGGGTGTTTGTTTTCCGTGTGAGTGTTTGGTCCACATGGGGACACCGTGCGCTCCACCGCATAACACGGTGCCTGCCCGGTCCCTCTCACTCTCCGGTAAGCACGGGGAGTTGGTGGAGGTCTCCTACCTGCCTTAGCCACACTCCCCGTGTTCCCCCCCAATACATTTTTGGGGCTGCCTCTCGGGCTTCCTTGCCAGCCGTGTTCCCTCCCATGTCCAGGAGTCCTGACATCGCTGCTGCTGCTGCCCGTTACCACGCTGCTTGGTCCTTTTGTGGTGGGTGTTTCTGTAAGGGTTGTCGTCGGTGGAAGAAGGATCGGACCAATGCGCAGCGTGGTAAGTGTTCATGATGTAATATTTAATAAAACGAACTGAACACTGAAATACAAAACAATAAAGTGAATGAACGAAAACCGAAACAGTACCGTGTGGACCAAACACTCACACGGAAAACAAACACCCACCAACCAAAAGTGAAACCCAGGCTACCTAAGTATGATTCTCAATCAGAGACAACTAACGACACCTGCCTCTGAGAACCATACTAGGCCGAACACAAAACCAACATAGAAAAACAAACAGACTGCCCACCCCAACTCACACCCTGACCATACTAAAACAAAGAATAAAATAACAGAACTATGGTCAGAACGTGACACTGAACAATGTTATCAGAAGAAACTGTTAATTGGAAGGTTGATTATCCTCCTATAATGTCACAGTGGATGGCAGAAATGTTGAGTTATGTATCACTACATTTGATTTATTATAAGATTATTTATTACAAGATTATACTGTGCAACTTTCATGAGGTCTGGATGCCTAATATGGAATACTGTATGACAAAAGGAGTCTGTATTGAAATTATGCACATATCAGGGAGATACCTATTTAGGCAATCCCTAGCTGCTGGGCTGCTCAGTCCTTGCCCTGGGGATCTGCCATACTGTTGGTTGTCACTCTGGCCTTGGACTAACAAACCTGAAACCAATGATGAATGTTTCACTAAGATCTTAAAGCTGAGCGGGGTGTGTTGGGAAGGGACATGCAGGGCGGTGGCCACTAGGGGCGGAACGGGCGATCCAGCTATGTTCTGTGCAGTAAAAAAAAGCAAAATGTTTGTGATTCTAGCTCCGACACTGCAGTAACATCTAACAAGTAATATCTAACAAATTACACAACATGTACCCAATACACACAAATCTAAGTAGGAATGAATTAAGACTATATACGTACATATGGACGAGTGATGTCAGAGCGGAATGGACTAAGATACAGTAGAATAGTATAGAAAAATAATAAATACATGAGATGAGTAATGCAAGATATGTAAGCATTGTTAAGTGAATGAGATACCGTAGACTAGTATAGAAAACAGTATGCATATGAGATGCCAAGTATGTAAACATTAAGTGACTAAGATACCATAGAAGAGTATAGAATACAGTATATACAGATGTGCTCAAATTTGTTGGTACCGCTCCACAAAAAACAAAGAATGCACAATTTTCTCTGAAAAAAATGGAAACTGACAAAAGTATTTGGCATCCACCATTGTTTCTTCCATATTTAATAGAAGTCATACTTTTGTTTTGATTTTTTATTCAACATAATATTGTAAATAATAGAAAATAAAAATAATGGGACCCGTTTGATTGCAATCACTGCAATCAAATGTTTTCTGTCACTCTCAATGAGACTTCTGAACCTGTTAACAGGTTGTTTGGCCCACTCTTCCTGAGCAAACTGCTCCAGCTGTCTCAGGTTTACGGGTGCCTTCTCCAGACTGCAAGTTTCAGTTCTTTCCGTAGATGTTTGATAGGATTCAGATCAGGACTCATAGAAGGCCACTTCAGAATAGTCCAATGTTTTGTTTTTATCCATTCTTGGGTGTTTTTAGCTGTGTGTTTTGAGTCATTGTCCTGTTTGAGGACCCATGACCTGCGACTGAGACAGAGCTTTCTGACACTGGGCAGAACATTTCGTTCCAGAAGGCCATGGTAGTCTTGAGATTTCATTGTGCCCTGCACAGATTCAAGGCACCCTGTGCCAGGCGCAGCAGAGCAACCCCAAAATATAACCAAGCCTCCTCAATGTTTCACTGTAGGTATGTATGTATGTATGTAGGTATGTAGGCATGTATGGTGTTCTTTTCTTTGAAAGCTTCATTTTTTCATATGTGAACATATGATGTGACTTGTCAAAAAGCTCCAGTTTTCTCACTCATCATTATTCAGGATTCATTCAGCATTATCCGTAATCATGGTAGCATCCACATTAGTGTAAAATATTGGTCCCATGTTTCATGAGCTGAAATAAAAGATTCCAGAAATGTTCCACATGCACAAAAAGCTTATTTCTCTAAATTTTTGTGCACTAAATTTGCAGGGGAAATGCAAATAGTCCAGGTAGCCATTTTATTAGATGTTCAGGAGTCTTATGGCTTGGGGGTAGAAGCTGTTTAGAAGCCTCTTGGACCTAGACTTGGCACTCCGGTACCGCTTGCCGTGCGGAATCAGAGAGAACAGTCTTTGACTGGGGTGGCTGGAGTCTTTGACAATTTTTAGGGCCGTCCTCTGACACCGCCTGGTATAGAGGTCCTGGATGGCAGGAAGCTTGGCCCCAGTGATGTAATGGGCGGTACGCATTACCCTCTTTAGTGCCTTGCGGTCGGTGGTTGTGTAGTTGCCGTACCAGCCAGTGATTCAACCTGGCCGTGCAGTCATGACCAACCAGTGCTCCCTCATAATTGGCTAACCGGGCTATCTGCATTGTGTGCCACCCACCACCCGCCAACCCCTCTTTTACACTACTGCTACTCTCTGTTCATCATATATGCATAGTCACTTTAACCATATCTACATGTTCATATTACCTCAACCAGCCTGACTAACCGGTGTCTGTCTACACCTGTTGTATTCTGCGCACGTGACAAATAAACTTTGATTTGATTTATTACAGAATCAGAGAGGGAGAGGTTGAAAATGTCAGTGAAGACACTTGCCAGTTGGTCAGCGCATGTTCAGAGTACACGTCCTGGTAATCCGTCTGGCCCTGTGGCCTTGGGAATGTTGACCTGTTTAAAGGTCTTACTCACATCGGCTGCGGAGAGCATGATCACTCAGTCGTCTGGAACAGCTGATGCTCTCATGCATGTTTCAGTGTTACTTGCCTCGAAGTGAGCATAGAAGTAATTTAGCTCATCTGGTAGGCTTGTGTCACTGGGAAGCTCTCGGCTGTGTATCCTTTTGTAGTTTGTAATAAGCGTCAGAGCCGGTGTAGTATGGTTCAATCTTTGTCCTGTATTGATGCTTTGCCTGTTTGATGGTTGTCAGAGTGCATATCAGGTTTTCTTATAAGCTTCCGGGTTAGAGTTCCGCTCATTTAAAGTGGCAGCTCTACCCTTTAGATCAGTGCGGATGTTGCCTGTAATCCATGGCGTCTGGTTGGGGTATGTACGTACAGTCACTGTGGGGACGACGTCATTGATGAAGCCAGTGACTGATGTGGTGTACCACTTAATGCCATCGGAAGAATCCCGGGACATATTCCAGTCTGTGCTAACAAAACAGTCCTGTAGCTTAGCATCTGCTTCATTTGACCACTTTTTTATTGACCGAGTCACTGTTGCTTCCTGCTTTAATTTTTGCTTGTAAGCAGGAATCAGGATGATAGAATTATGGTCAGATTTGCCAAATGAAGGTCGAGGGAGAGCTTTGTAAGCGACTCTGTATGTAGAGTAAAGGTGGTCTAGAGTTTTCATTCCCTCTTGGTGCACATTTTACCTTCTGGTAGAAATGAGGTAAAACGGATTTAAGTTTCCCTATTTTAAAGTCCCCGGCCACTAGGAGCGCCGCGTCTGGATGAGCATTTTCCTGTTTGCTTATGGCCATATACAGCTTATTGAGTAATGTCTTAGTGCCATCATCGGTTTGTGGTTGTAAATAGACAGCTATGAAGAATATAGATTAAAACTCTCTAGGTACATAGAGAGGCATACGGCAGGTATGCCTTTTTGGGATAGGGGGCAGCATTTTCACTTTTGGATTAATAGTGTGCCCAGAGTGAACTGCCTCCTACGCTGTCCCAGATGCTAATATATGCATATTATTATTAGTATTGGATAGAAAACACTCTAAAGTTTCAAAAACTGTTTGAATGATGTCTGTGAGTATAACATAACTCATATGGCAGGCGAAAACCTGAGAAAAATCCAACCAGGAAGTGGGACATCTGAGGTTTGTAGTTTTTCAAAGCTTGGCCTACCGAGTACATATTGATGGATGAGGTTGCACTTCCTAGGGCTTCCACTAGATGTCAACTGTATTTTGAAACTTGAATGAGGACTCTACTATAAAGGAGGGGCTCATGAGACCTGTTTGAGTCAGTGGTCTGGCAGAGAGCCTTGGTCTCATGACACGCGCTCCCGACAGTTACCTCTCGTTCCAGTGGTTTTTCTGAAGACAAAGGAGTTCTCCCGTTTGGAACATTATTGATGTTTTATGTTAAAAACATCCTAAAGATTGATTCCATACATCGTTTGACATGTTTCTAAAGGACTGTAACGGAACTTTTCGAGTTTTTGTTTGGATGAAATGCTCGCGCCTCATGAAGATGGATTACTGGGCTGAACACGCTAACAACAAGTGGCTATTCGGACATAAATGATGGAACTTTATGGAACAAATCAGTCATTTATTGTCGAACTGGGATTCCTGGGAGTGCCTTCTGATGAAGATCATCAAAGGTAAGTGAATATTTATGGTGTTGTTTCTAACTTTGTTGATTCCAAAATGGTGGCTATTCCTCTGGCTGTTTTGGGTTCTGAGCGCCGATTTCAGATTATGCTTTTTCCATAAAGTTTTTTTGAAATCTGACACAGCGGTTGCATTTAGGAGAGGTATATCTTTAATTCTGTGAATAACCCTAGTATTTTTTATAAATGTTCATTATTAGTATTTCTGCAAAATCACTGGATGTTTTAGAATCAAAACATTACTGCATGTAAGGCGCCAATGTAAACTGAGATTTTTGGATATAAATATGCGCATTATCGAACAAAACATACAGTGGGGAGGACAAGTATTTGATACACTGCCGATTTAGCAGATTTTCCTCCTTGCAAAGCATGTAGAGGTCTGTAATTTTTTTATCATATGTACACTTCAACTGTGAGAGACGGAATCTAAAACAAAAATCCAGTCCTTTTGGGAACAACCCTCCCACGTTCTGCTTGAACGGTGGCGCACGGAATGCAAAAATATTCTTAGAAATATTTAACCTCCACACATTAACAAGTCCAATAGCTCAAATGAAAGATAAACACCTTGTTCATCTAGCCAGCAAGATTTCTAAAATGTTTTACGGCGAAAACATAGCACATATTTATGTCAAACCACCACCAAAGACACAGCTCATTTGAATAGCCAAAACATGCTATCAACAAACGCAGGATTAAAATAAATATAATTCACTAACCTTTTGAAAATCTTCATCAGATGACAGTAATAGGACATGTTACACAGTACATTTAAAAAATGTTCAATAATATGCTATTTATATCCATAAATCTCTGTTTACAATGACGCCATGTTCACAAAATGCTACTCGGATGTCCGGAGAAATTATGATAGCTCCGGCAGATAACGTCAGATAACAAGCAATACACATCATAAACTTTGACTAAATATACATGTTCTACATATAGATAGAAATATACACTTCTTCTTAATGCAACCGCTGTGTTACATTTATTTTTAACGTTACAGAATTCGTTCACTAGGTTTAATATGAGACGGCGCTCAGAAATTAGCATTATGTCTCCTCTATCTTGGAGTCCACAGAAACCCAAAATAACCACAGAAATATTCCCTTACCTTTGATGTTCTTCGATCAGAAGACATGGAAGGAGTTATACTTACCAAAAAATGTGTTTGGTTTTCAAGTCTGTGTCTTTAGGTTATCAAACGCGACAAATTCCGGTTGAAACGCAGCCAAAATTCTAGTGGATGCGCATCAAAACTTCAAAATTACATATTATATGTCGACTAAACTGGTCAAACTAAGTGCAGAATCAAGCTTTAGCATATTCTAAACGTGCAAAACAATCCTTGGCTCGAACAGACAACCCGACATCGTTTGGTCAGTCCTGGAACAAAGAGAGAGCCGGACCCGACGCGCGCATGAAAGTACATGTATTTTCGCGCGACCCGAAGGTTTCAGCCCGCCAAAAGTCGAGGGAGCGCGCGATTCTCACAAAGACAGGCCCCACTGAAAGGAGACACCGCGCTGAACAGATAGAAACTGTTCCCAGATCTGTAGCTGGTTGCGAAGGGTGTGGGCGATGACGTCAAAGTTGGCCCAACTTTCATGATGACAAGAGAGAGTTTGGGAGAATGGCTGCCCTGAGAGTTTTGCTTTACATACAGACATAATTTGAACGGTTTTAGAAGCTTTAGAGTGATTTCTATTCAATAATAATAATTATATGCATATATTATACATTTTTGACAGATTTTTTTTCTGTTTACTATGGGCACGCAATTCCTCCAAAGGGGGCAGTAGTCAGCCCTATCTTTAACAGGTTTTTAAGTAATTAATTTGCACTTTATTGCATGACATAAGTATTTGATCACCTTCCAACCAGTAACATGATGTCCTATGAGTGTCATCTGATGAAGATCATCAAAGGTTAGTGATTCATTTGTATCTATATTTCTCCTTTTGGTGACTCCTATCTTTGGCTGGAAAAATGGCTGTGTGTTTTTTTGACTTGGCGGAACCCCTGCGCTAGAAAGGTTAAAGCGTTGGGCCAGTAACCGAAAGGTTGCTGGATTGAATCCCCAAGCTGACAAGGTAAAAAAAGATGTTGTTCTGCCCCTGAACAAGGCATACACTGTTCCCCGTTAGGGCGTCATTGTAATTAAGAATTGAGATTTCCTTACATACAGTATCATGCACCAGCTGTTGTTTACAAATATACATAGACCGCCAGCCCTTGTATTACTGGCGGTCTATGTATAGGTTACTGTTCTATCCTGCCAATGCAGTGTATAACCCTCCAGCCGTATGTTATTAATTTTGTTGTTCAGCCATGACTCGGTGAAACATAAGATATTACAGTTTTTAATGTCCCGTTGGTAGGATATACGTGATTGTAGTTCATCCACGTTATTATCCAGCGATTGTACGTTGGCCAATAGTATTGATGGCAAAGGCAGATTAGCCACTCATCACCGGATCATCACAAGGCACCCAGATCTCCTTCCTCGATACCGCCGTCTCCTTCTCCTACAAATGATGGGGATGAGGGCCTGTTCGAGTGTCTGGAGTAAATCCCTCCCGTCCGAGTCGTTAAAGAAAAATGATTCATCCAGTTCAAGGTGAATAATCGCTGTTCTGATGTCCAGAAGCTCTTTTCAGTCATAAAAGATGGTAGCAGCAACATTATGTACAAAATAAGTTACAAACAATGCGTAACAACGGCAGACATCCCTTCCGACATTATCTTTCACTCAGCGCTCTGTGCAGGGCTCTGTGCCAGTCAAGTTCTTCCACACCGATCTCGACAAACCACTTCTGTATGGACCTCACTTTGGGCATGGGGGGATAGTCATGCTGAAACAGGAAAGAGCAGTCCCCAAACTGTTGCCACAAAGTTGGAAGCACAGATTTGTCTAAAACATGCTGTAGCGGTTGTCCTGAGTCTGCATAAAACTGCCAGGGCCTCGGATCAAGAGAGACACTCATGTTTTTTAATACTATATATCTTGATACATTGATGAAAATAATAATGGCCTCTAAATCTTAAAGCTGCATACTGGGCCCTATTCCAACTAAACTACTGAAATATCTGTTTTCTGTGCTTGACCCTCCTATGTTGAACATAATAAATGGCTCTCTATCCACTGAATGTGGACCAAACTCACTAAAAGTGGTAGTAATAAAGCCTCTCTTGAAAAAGCCAAACCTTGACCCAGAAAATAAAAAAAACTATTGGCCTATATCGAATCTTCCATTCCTCTCAGCAATTTTAGAAAAAGCTGTTGCGCAGCCTTCCTGAAGACTTCCTGAAGACAAACAATGTATATGAAACGCTTCAGTCTGGTTTTAGACCCCATCATAGCACTGGTGAAGGTGGTAAATTACCTTTTAATATCTTTTCCTATCTTTCTGATTTTGTCCTACGGTCACAAGACGCAGGCCTCCTTACTGTCCCTAAAATTTCTAAGCAAACAGCTGGACGTAGGGCTTTCACTTATAGAGCTCAATTTTTATGGAATGGTCTGCCTATCCATGTGAGAGACGCAGACTCGGTCTCGACATTTAAGTCTTTATTGAAGACTCATCTCTTCAGTAGGTCCTATGATTGAGTGTTGTCTGGCCCAGGAGTGTGAAGGTGAACGGAAAGGCACTAGAGCAATGAACCACACTTGCTGTCTCTGCCTGGCCGGTTCCCCTCTCTCCACTGGGATTCTCTGCCTCAAACCCTATTACTTTCACGCCCTGGCCATAGAGAGGCTTTTTATTCTCTATTTTGGTTCGGCCAGGGTGTGACTAGGGTGGGCATTCTATGTTATTTTTTCTATGTTTTTGTATGTCGTTGTTTTTGGCCAGGTATGGTTCTCAATCAGGGACAGCTGTCTGTCGTTGTCTCTGATTGAGAACCATACTTATGTAGCTCTTGCCCACCTGGGTTTTGTGGGTAGTTGTTTTCTGTTTTCTGTTTTCTGTTTTGCACCTTGCAGAACTGTTCGTTTGTTGTTTTTGTTCAAGTGTTCGTTTTTATTAAACGTATTATGAATACTTACCACGCTCCCGACCCCTCCTGTCTCAGCCTCCAGTATTTATGCTGCAATAGTTTGTGTCAGGGGACTAGGATCAGTCTGTTATATCTGGAGTATTTCTCCTGTCTTATCCGGTGTCCTGCGTGAATTTATTAAGTATGTTCTCTAATTCTCTCTCTCTTTTCTCTCTTTCTCTCTTTCTCTCTCTCTCTCTCTTTGTCTCGGAGGACCTGAACCCCATGGCCATGCCTCAGGACTACCTGGCCTGATGACTCCTTGCTGTCCCCAGTCCACCTGGTCGTGCTGCTGCTCCAGTTTCAACTGTTCTGCCTGCGGCTAAGGAACCCTGTTCACCAGACGTGCTACCTTGTCCCAGACCCAGATACTCTGAATGATCGGCTATGAAAAGCCAACTGACATTTACTCCTGAGGTGCTGACCTGTTGCACCCTCTACAACCACTGTGGTTATTATTATATGACCCTGCTTGTCATCTATGAACATTTGAACATCTTGGCCATGTTCTGTTATGATCTCCACCCGGCACAGCCAGAAGAGGACTGGCCACCCCAATAGCCTGGTTCCTCTCTAGGTTTCTTCCTAGGTTCCGGCCTTTCTATGGAGTTTTTCTTAGCCACCGTGCTTCTACAACTGCATTGCTTGCTGTTTGGGGTTTTCTGTACAGCACTTTGTGACATCAGCTGATGTAAGAAGGGCTTTATAAAGACATTTGATTTGATTTGTTTGTAGCATTATGATTTCCCTTCCCTGGAGCTAAGGGGCCTAGCCCGAAACATGAAAAACAGCCCCAGACCATTATTCCTCCTCCACCAAACTTTACATTTGGCACTATCCATTGGGGCAGGTAGCATTCTCCTGGCATCCACCAAACCCAGATTAGTCAGTTGGATTGCCAGGTGGTGAAGCGTGATTTATCACTGCTGCTCCAGAGTGCAATGGAGGCAAGCCTTACAACACTCCAGCCAACGCATGGCATAGCGCATATCCTGGAAGGATATTGACCTCATTCCATCAGTAGAGGATGCCTGGTATTTCAATAAATAAGCATGCCCCATTCAAAACATGTAGAACCAGGAACATATATAGCCCTTGGTTCACTCTAGACCTGACTGCCCTTGACCAGCACAAAAACATCCTGTGGCGTACTGCATTAGCATCGAATAGCCCACGTGATATGCAACTTTTCAGGGAAGTTAGGAACCAATATACACTGGCAGTTAGGAAAGCTAAGGCTAACTTTTTCAAACAGAAGTTTGTATCCTGTAGCACAAACTCAAAAAAGTTCTGGGACACTATAAAGTCAATGGAGAATAAGAGCACCTCCTCCCAGCTGCCCACTGCACTGAGGCTAGGAAACAATGTCACCACCGATAAATCCACTATAATTGAGAATTTCAATAAGCATTTTTCTACGACTGGCCATGCTTTCCATCTGGCTACCCCTACCCCGGTCAACAGCCCTGCACCCCCCAGAGCAACTCACCCAAGCCTACCCCATTTCTCCTTCACCCAAATCCAGATAGCTTATGTTCTGAAAGAGTTGCGAAATCTGCACCCCAACAAATCAGCCGGGCTAGACAATCTGGATCCTCTGTTTCTAAAATTATCTGTCAGAATTGTTACAATTGCTATTACTAGCCTGTTCAACCTCTCTTTCGTATCATCTGAGATTCCCAAAGATAGGAAAGCTGCCTCGGTCTTCCGCCTCTTCAAAGGGGGTCACACTCCAAACCCAAACTGCTACAGACCTACATATATCCTACCCTGCTTTCCAAGCTCTTCGAAAGCCAAGTTAACAAACAGATTACCGACCATTTCGAATCGACCCGTACCTTCTCCGCTATGCAATCTGGTTTCAGAGCTGATCATGGGTGCACCTCAGCCACGCTCAAGGTCCTAAACAATATCATAACCGCCATCGATAAGAGACAATACTGTGCAGCCATATTCATTGACCTGGCCAAGGCTTTCGACTCTGTCAATCACCACACTCTTATCGGCAGACTCAACAGCCTTGGTTTCTCAAATGACTGCTTCACCTGGTTCACCAACTACTTCTCTGATAGAGTTCAGTGTGTCAAATCAGAGGGCCTGTTGTCCAGACCTCTGGCAATCTCTATGGGGGTGCCACAAGGTTTAATTCTCGGGCCGACTCTCTTCTCTGTATACATCAATGATGCAGCTCTTGCTGCTGGTGATTCAATGATTCACCTCTACGCAGACGACACCATTCTGTATTCATCTGGTCCTTCTTTGGACACTGTGCTAACTAACCTCCAGACAAGCTTCAATGCCATGCAACTCTCCTTCCTTGCCCTCCAACTGCTCTTAAATGCAAGTAAAACTAAATGTAGTAAAACTAAACAGATCACTGCACCTGTACATAGCCCATCTGTAAATAGCCCATCCAACTACCTCATCCCCACACCGTATTTATTTATTTATCTTTCTCCTTTGCACCGCAATAACTTTACTTGCACATTCATCTTCTGCACATCTATCACTCCAGTGTTTAATTGCTATATTGTAATTATTTAGCCACCATGGCCTATTTATTGCCTTACCTCCTGTATCTTACCTCATTTGCGCACACTGTATATAGACTTTTTCTACTGTATTATTGACTGTATGTTTGTTTATTCCATGTGTAACTCTGTGTTGTTATATGTGTCGAACTGCTTTGCTTTATCTTGGCCAGGTCGCAGTTGTAAATGAGAAATTGTTCTCAAGTAGCCTACCTGGTTAAATAAAGGTTAAATATATTTTTTTAAATCCCTCAGTCGAGCAGTGAATTTCAAACAGATTTAACCACAAAAACCAGGGAGGTTTTCCATTGCCTCGCTAAGAAGTGCACCTTTTAGTAGATAGATAAAAATAAAAAAAGACATTGAATTTCCCTTTGAGCATGGTGAAGCTAACTACACTTTTGATGGTGTATCAATAAACCGAGTCACTGCAACTATGCATGCATCCTTCCTAACTTGTTTGCCGGAGAGGAAGGAAACTGCTCAGGGATTTCACCATGAGGCCAATCATGACTTTTAAACATTTATATAGTTTAATGGCTGTGATAGGCAAAACTTCACAAGTATTTTGTATTTCAGAGGTATACTAATAAAAACATGCTATGAATACATATTTTTTTCTGAAGCAAGGAGTGAAGTAAGAGACAGATGAAAACAACTTTAATCAAAATATGAGTGAAGACAAAATGCTAAACCAGTCAAGCAGACATCAATGATGTGAAAGGCAATAGTTGATGAGAAACATTATCCAGTACAATGCAATTATACATTTTCTATGGCTCCCTGTTAAAATAAAGGTTAAATAAAATACATCTAGTAGAATCAGTGTATGTGGATGCATGCATGTGCACGTGCCCTCAGAGAGAGAACATTGTCTGTGCGCGGGTGTGTTCCTGTGGCCCTTTGAAGGGCTGAGGCCTAGCTGCCTGTGATAATTAGAGAGCAATGACCTTCTCATTAGTGCCAGGAGGCAGCTGATTATCCCCCCTTCTCTCTTCATGGATGCCCACCCGCCACACAGACAATCTTGGAATATCAAAGCAATTCTCTAAGATATTTATTAGAGCCAAAATTACAAAAACACATAGCAAAACCTTTGAATTACACCCCCTAATGTATGCAGAGCCAAATGAATGGCTACGCTTGCCTCCTAAACCCCTCCCTCCTCTTCTCTCTTGTCGCTTAAATTTTTCATTACAAATTTCCGGCGCTTCAAAGTAGCATCTCACAGCCAGTCCCTTTCTTCTCTCCTGTGTGACAAAGACCTGTCAAAAACTGTCCCCGTGTTTGGTCCTGCTTTCCTCAGCTCCTCTTGCATCTAAATGTCAAATCATTTGGTTTAAATACAGCACAGCGCCGCTCATCTGGCAAGGCCGAGGGGAAAAAGAGAAGAAAACGCAGCAGAAGGCCTCTAAAAGGCCTCTAATTAATGTTACTTATTGATTTTGTTTTACTGTGTGATGTACCTTATGAAAAAAATATGAATCTAGAAGGAGCTCTCATTAAAATCATTAGCGGCTTGATGTTAGCCGAAAACATCTCACTCTTTAGGCTTCTGAGAGCACATTCACAGGTTCTCCTTTAATGTAACAAGAATGGTCTGGGTGTGCAGGGACTGGGAGGTAGAGAGAAGGGGGTTGCTGCTTATTCTGTTTCAGATAAATGGGAAGCAACAATGCCCCTCTGTTTTAAACAGGCTGGAACAGGGCCCAAACTAACCCAGACACGAGATGGTGAACCCTGGTCTTTGTTGAAAGGGTTTTTGACATGTTCGTTTGAATCCCTCCTGCTTTCTGAGAGGCCTCAGAGGAGTTGGTGTTGCTGAATAGGAGAGATAGAAGAGACAGGGTTTAATCAGAGGACAACACAGGGAGACCTTCACATCTATGATGCTGAGATGCCCAAACTACAGCTTAATACTTTATATACACAATATGGTTGAATTATATTGATCCGCTCCTATGGGTACACAAGGCCATTAGGAGTGCAAAATGAGTGAAAATTGATATTTTCAGTATTCTCTGTTCAATTGAAAATAAAGTTCTATAAGCCATCATCCCAAATTTAAAAAATGTGTATTTATATATTTTTTATTGAAATATAATGAAAAGGACCAGAGCATTAGTCTGCCGATGGATAGTGTTAATGTCGAAAAATGCAACTACTGATAACAATTCATGAGGCTCTTCGCTGGCTCCTTTTAATTAGTATACATTAGTGTCTGTATTGAAACATGTCTGTATTGTTGTGCATCAAGAGAGGCAGCAGACATCAGCTTTCACCAACATACTCATCACCAAGACATTGAGCAGTCATTTGAGAGCAGCTGAAGTGCATGATTCAGAGTTGTGTCCATACAGCAGAATGGTATGATAAGATACAGAAGAGTATAATGTTTGAAAATGTGCATCCAAATAGGCTAACGTGTAAGCCCTCCCCTGTACACAAAAACAAACCCCAGCCATTAGTGCTGTACAGAGCCAATTAAAACACAACTTTTGTTTTCTTTCTGTTTCACAACAAATTAAGAAATTAAACCACTGTTAAAAACGGCCATTAGGTCTACAGTGTAAATAGATGGGGGGGGTGAGGACAGGGTAAAAAAATACCAGACCTACAAAATTGTATAGATATACTACACATGATTGAGGGATACTACAAAGTGTATTATAGCATTCTACAGTATACTACAGTTTACTACTGTTTACTACAGAATATTATATAATTATCTAGTACTATAGTATTCTATAGTAAACTATATATATTTTTTAGTGTGGGCAGGTCTGAAAACTAACAGACCAGAATCAAGATTAATACACTGACTTTTCCTTGGTTACAGATGTTGATTGGAAATGACATGAGGTTACAAATGGTAATCACTCATTGACTCTAATCAGGCCATGACTGATTCTCATTGAGGAAGGAAAAATGATTTTGTGAATTACGTTGGTCAGCATGTTAGTGGATGCATATGAGCATATAATTCTCTCCAGGTCTTGAGAGAGATTTGGAGATAGGGCTTGTGTGACTGTCACATGCCAGAGCTCTGACACACAGCATATGGAGTGTTAAGGAGCCTGAGTGCCACCCAACCTAAACCATTAGGCTTCTCTAAGCAGCTAGGAGGCTTCCTGCTACACCTGCACATCTCCCTCCTATATGAAGTGCTGCTGTATAAATTAATCACACGCAGCCTTATGCACTTTGATGCAATTTATAATGCACATTAATGAGGGCTGACAGCTGTAACTAAAAGGCAGAATGATCACTTACAATTCAAATAAAAATCACAGCGCAATAAACTTTTTTCCCTCTCTCTGTTTTCATCTTCCTCCAGCTTTGATTCCTGCTGTTTTATCAAAGGCGAAGCGCGTGTGAAAAGACTAAACGATCCGCAAATTGGAGCAACACTTGTGCTCTGTCTTACCGGGAGCATTGTGATGTATGAGGACTAATTGTACATTGTGCGACAGTATGGCAGCGGATAATAAAACAGCCTTCTCACCTCATTTCAGTCTGAATGACTTATCAGTTTCCTTTGTCAATTCCCTGCTTGTTGGTGGAGACACACATCATTCATACATCACACCCAAGTTTATGAAACATTGTACGCCCTTTCCTTTTGGAAGGGGAGCATTTTCTTTGATAACTACAGATTGTTCATGCAGAATCATCCCAGAGATTTAATTTATAACCAAATGCTGTACACCAGGATCACAAACATCGTCTGAAAAACATTCAGGCTGACCTTCAGTTGTGCAAATTAAATGTTGGGCATGTGTGGCTGTGATGGTGTAACTGATTTCATTCTTCATTATGGTCTGTAATGACATTTCTCAGCTGTCAGAGGCATTGCAGGGGGCTGTGAGGACTGAGAGGATTGGGATGCATTAACCATCCTACCCAGAGCAGAGCTGGTGGGGGTTTAGACCCAGAGCCCAAACAACTACAGTAATGATGAGTATTTACGGCATAAACAGACACAACAAAATACCCTAAAAATGGATACAATATGTTGTGTGTGTGGCTCTGCAGAGGGAATGCAGCAAAGGGAGGTTGGTGAACTTCCTGGCTTCAGAACAAACCCATATTTCTCCCGCTCAATAAAGGGGTTTAACAGGATCCTAAAGATTTAATTAAGATGTTAGCTGGTGTGGGTCACTTCCAGTGCAGGGTCTAGAATGGAAGATATACAGTACCACTACAGCGGAATGTCCTCGTCATGGTGGGTCGGCAATCATCATTAGGCTCAAGACAGCTCCATCCAAACAATGAGCCTTTAAAAAGACAAGACTAATGGAGATTGACCTGAACTGGGGCTTACAGTACAATGTGAGTCACTTTAGGAAATAGTTTGCACATATAGACATCAGATGTCCTTGTTTGTCTTAGGAGGAGCAAGTGGGGACACACTAAACACAGGTATGTATAAACTTTCCAAACGGCAACTTCTCAGACTTCATTAATTCCCCTTCCGTCCTCTCTCGTGACTGGAGATGTCTTCTATAGACCAGAAAACAAGAAGAGAAACCAGTGTTGTCTTCTAATGCTGCTTTTCTCACGGCCTGTCATCCTGGTATCTTAGGGCCTTTTAGCATTTCACAACAGATGAGATCTTAAGGACCACTCGTCTTCAGGGAGGGGAAAGGACTGAAGGAAGAGGGGGACAGACACAGATGAGTGGCAGACCCTCTGGGGGCTGTAGTCTTTCTTTCTCTCTCTCTCTCTGGGTATAGCTTTGTCTGGGTATAGAGTTTTCCTGCAGTTCTTTAGGCTGTTTAATCTTCATCTGGCCTCCAAGTGGGATCCTACAATGCCTGGCAAAGGCAGTCCGTCACAACTCAGTTTGCTCAACTACAAACAGCCAATGATACCAATTATGTGTAGTTCTGTATAGAAAATAAAGACAGAACTGTATCTGACCCATCTGGGACCCGTCAGTTTCACTTGGTTTCATCCCACATCACTTCATTTTTTAAATTTTGTAAGTGAAGCACGATAGGATATGGCACTGTCCATGAACTGGACAAATCACACAAATGTAGCTGATATTGGGACTGGGTGTGTCATTGGTTGAGGCTACACATGGTTTTCAGTTTCAAAAGTGAACTTTGATGACAGAATTGTGTGATTTTAATGGAATAGGCGTAAACAACTAAATTTGTAAAAATTGAAGTGGACAACTGAATATGCCCCTGTTCATCTGTACTTTTACCCTGGCATGGTACGGGAACTCTGGGGGAGCTGAGAGGAGAGCTGAGAGAAGAGCTGAGTGGAGATCTGAGAGGAGAGCTGGGAGGAGAGCTGGGAGGAGAGCTGGGAGGAGAGCTGAAAGGAGAGCTGAGAGGAGAGCTGAGGGGAGATCTGAGAGGAGAGCTGGGACGAGAGCTGAGAGGAGAGCTGAGAGGAGAGCTGAGGGGAGATCTGAGAGGAGAGCTGGGAGGAGAGCTGGGAGGAGAGCTGAAAGGAGAGCTGAGAGGAGAGCTGAGAGGAGAGCTGAGGGGAGATCTGAGAGGAGAGCTGGGAGGAGAGCTGGGAGGAGAGATGAGAAGAGAGCAGAGAGGAGATCTGAGAGGAGAGCTAGGAGGAGAGCTGAGAGGAGAGCTGAGAGGAGATCTGAGAGGAGATCTGAGAGGAGAGCTGGGAGGAGAGCTGGGAGGAGAGCTGAAAGGAGAGCTGAGAGGAGAGCTGAGAGGAGAGCTGAGGGGAGATCTGAGAGGAGATCTGAGAGGAGAGCTGGGACGAGAGCTGAGAGGAGAGCTGAGAGGAGAGCTGAAAGGAGACCTGAGCCAGTGTTCAGTGGGAGGAGGGGGGATCTGGGTCATGGACACTGCATGTCTTCCCTAATACTTCTCCATATAAGGCCAACCAAGTGAAACTCCAGCACCTTTGTTAAAAATTAATCTGCTGTCAATAATTAAAGGCTCATTATTTGGATCAGAAGAGGGCTGTGATTCCAAAATGAATGTGCTGCTAATGCATGCGGCGAAATAGACGTTGAATAGCTAGCCACTGAATGAAGGGTGGATACATGCCATCCATTCCTAGTCAGTTGGACAAAAAAGCAATGTTTCAAATAAAATATTTACTACCGTTGTCCTGACGTTTCAAAGTACATCTGAGGTTTTGTATTCTTTACAAGAATTCAAACAAACGTCAGAGAGAAAAAGAGCTTGTTATCTCAGACCTTTCAATCGAGACCTTTAAAAGGGAAAGAAGAACTTCCAACAGATCTGACCTGAGTCACAGTACAATCAACCAACCACCTTCACCTTGGAGAGGAAATAATGACATTAGAGCCAATTTAGGTGATGAACCACAGAGCATATGAATGCACACATACAGTATCAACATGAAAACAACCAGATCTATTACCCACGGGACAGTGTTGGCATGATAATACTAGCATTGTCCTGCAGCTATGCAGAACTCCAACATCCCTATCCACTAAATCCAGGAAGAAGGCAGTAAGGAGGAAGTCAGAACAGAGACATTATGCCTTTTAGGATTTTTTAACTACGCATAATGTTTTCTCTCCTTGATGTCAGGCTTTTATTGTTGTTTGTTGTTGTTATGATTTGCAGAAAGAAACAACTGAGAATTAGCTGTGTGTGTTTGTGTGTGTGTGTGTGTGTGTGTGTGTGTGTGTGTGTGTGTGTGTGTGTGTGTGTGTGTGTGTGTGTGTGTGTGTGTGTGTGTGTGTGTATGGCTCAAGGAGCTGCCGCTGATGTAAACAGAGGGAGGGTAAACACACAGACAGCTCACACTCTTCATTGTTATTATCCTGTTTGTATAATTAGTCTTAGAAATTGCTCACATCAAAGCCATCCTCCCCTTAAAGACTTCCACGGCTGAGCTACAGGAGGGGTGCGGAGTGGGGAGCGGGTGTTCCCCTCCCGTTAAGAGACGTTAGCGTGGATTAGCAGGCTGTTTGGGCGGCTTTGAGCCTCCATGGGTGAACAGGGGCTTTGGCAAACACAGGAAACATGATCGGTGCTGTGTTGTGGTATCTCCTGGCTATCATTTACCATTCTGTGTGCCTGTCATTGTGCTACTCCTCCCAGAGGGCCACAGGGCCGTGTTTTATACTGTTTGATTATAAACCTGCTCAATTCAGTAAGTGTCTCTCTTTGCTCTGAATGGTCTGGATGGTCTGAATGGTCTGGATGCACACAACATTGTTCTGAGGCCCTGCATGTCAACCTGAACCAGAAAGCCACAGAAACACAGCTTGGGTTCTTGTCCATACTGAATCATAGAGACAAACTGTAACACTCAAGTATCACCAGTGCAGAAAATGTCTATTTTTATCCTCCGGTCCATACCCTTAATATTGCATTGCTTGAAAATTGCAGTTAACTTTTTGTTGGAATATAGGCTATATTACTTTGGATGACATCTCTAACCTGCTCTGACTGTGTTCCAGAGTTAAAGTGCCAGAGAGGAACTGCTGATTCTGAGCGAACAATGACGCCCAGACAGCCAGAAGTGATGAGAGACAGAAATGGTAGTGGGTTTGCGGCAGTTTGATTGACAGAACCAAAGCTGCCTCTGCCATCAATTTAATGGCAATTATTATTTAATGTATATTACTTAAAAGCATATGCAAAATTAAGATTTACTCACAAAAAGCACATTTGATGTGGTATTTAAAGAATAATATGCATAATATATTGATCATTAATATTTATGCCTCAGAACTTCAAGTATGTCCTGTCTTGGGCTACTTTTCCGCTGAAAGCATTGACTATCATCATCTCAATTAATAACTAAGAAAGTTACTGTGGAAGAGGAGGAAGTAGCACAAAACTGGAAGCTTTTTACACGGAGGAGAAAAACCTGCCATGCAGAATTTATCTCAAAGAGAGATGCACTTATGTGTAAGGACAAGAGGCAGGGCGGTTTACGTGTAATGCACAGTACAAAAGAGGAAATAAAAATATATATATATTGGTTGTTTCAGAAGATCTATTTTTATTTAAATGAAGCCATTACATAAAAAGGCTGCTTCACATATAATCATTAGTGATTTTATTGTTAAAGAGACCTGCAGTTCAGATTCTGAAGTGTACTCATGTGTTCTCATGTACCGTATCATGTGGTGATGTGACTGGACATGGTAATACTTGAAAGTACTATTACGTTATTCCATTCACTCGTGATCTTGCTGATTTGGGGGGGGACACATCAACTTGCTGAAACATTTCCTGATGCTGTCTTTCTGTCCTTGTTGCACCATTCCTAGCTTTAGGATAGTGTTCTAGTAGTGATTGACACCCAGATGAGAGTTTGACTGTCATGGCCAACACTGCAAGTCGTGTTAATATAATTCAATTATGAATGAGAGCATGAATATTACAGCAGTTTGGCAGAGATCTGGGGATTGAGCTACATTCTGTTTGCTTTACACTGTCAACAATCCTACCATTTTAGTCACTCCTGTTCATCCTGAATATACACTAAAACACAATGTAAGACAATTCTAACAAGGCTGTAATATTGATTTTGGGCATGTCTGAGTATAGCATTGCAAGTGTACTGTGTCTTCTGATATGATCATGTACAGGGAGGCATTCATTAGGCAGAGGAGAGGACCAAAGAGCAAACATATCTTAGAAAAGGGCAAGGACTAAGGTTAAGAGATAAAACAAACATGCTTATTTTATTAGCTAGCAGCCCCCCGGGGAGTGAGAATCCATGAACTGACAGGACCCATTAAACATGTCATTCTTGACAGAGGGAAACTTTATACACAGACAGTCTCTGCAGTGTGTTATTAAAAAGATGAGCATGGCCGTGGAAATTAAATAAATAAACAAAAATACTGATTAAATTTTAAGCAGCCGGCGGGCCGATATTTGCCTGAGGCATGTTTGTCAGTTTCAAAGGGTGTTTTTATTAATTTTGTATTTTGCATTTTGTTAGTGGAAAGAGCCTGCTCCACTGGGAGCGCCACAAGCTATAGCCAGCAGAGCCTATAGCAGCGAGAGGGGAGATACAGAGCATGCCAAGCAGATCCTGCACACTTAGAGGGAGAAATCAGCCTGAGATCATCAGCCTTCCTCCTTCGACCCCCCACTCTCTACCCTAGACACACACACAGGCAGGCAGAAAGACACACAGACAGACGCTCACACAAACACACTGGTGCACACACACAGACTGGTGTAACATACTATTTCTTCAAACACACAACCACAGACATATATTACATCAATACACACAAGAAAAACACATAGGGAGTCACACGTGTATACTTACGGTATTGGTACAGCAAAAAAGAAAAAGCTAATAATGCATTAACAGTATAACTATACTATATAGAGTCATTAAAAATATATATTATATTTTTCAGGAAGTAAACGTAATAACATAAATTACAGAATATACACACATCAAAATATAAATACAAAATGCAAGCAGAAAGAAAGAAACAGTCATAAAAAACAAACACAGTCATAAAAAACAAACACAGTCATAAAAAACAAACACAGTCATAAAAAACAAACACAGTCATAAAAAACAAACACAGTCATAAAAAACAAACAGTCATAAAAAACAAACACAGTCATAAAAACAAACACAGTCATAAAAAACAAACACAGTCATAAAAAACAAACACAGTCATAAAAAACAAACACAGTCATAAAAAACAAACAGTCATAAAAAACAAACACAGTCATAAAAACAAACACAGTCATAAAAAACAAACACAGTCATAAAAAACAAACAGTCATAAAAAACAAACACAGTCATAAAAACAAACACAGTCATAAAAACAAACACAGTCATAAAAAACAAACACAGTCATAAAAAACAAACAGTCATAAAAAACAAACAGTCATAAAAAACAAACACATAAGGTACAAAAAAACTAAAAGCTGATTTACTCTGTAGAGACCAAAGGAACTTCCAGAGGTAGCCATCCCTGAGACCAGGTGTGGTAACTCGTATGTCTAAAGTTTAATAATCATGTTAGGTACAGTGGGCTTTATAAATGAAAACATATCAATGTATCAATCTACAGTGCATTCGGTAAGTATTCAGACCCCATGACTTTTTCCACATTTTGTTACATTACAGCCTTATTCTAAAAGGTATTCAATTAATTGTTTACCTCATCAATCTACATACAATACCCCATAATGACAAAGAGGCGAAAAACTGTTTTTTAAATTTTTTAGAATGTATTGAACATAAAAAACATAAATACCTTATTTACACAAGTATTCAGACCCTTTGCTATGAGACTCGAAATTGAGCACATGTGCATCCTGTTTCCATTGATCGTCCTTGAGATGTTTCTACAACTTGATTGGAGTCCACCTGTGGTAAATTCAATTGATTGGACATGATTTGGAAAGGCACACACAAGGTTCCACAGTTGACTGTGCATATCAGGGCACAAACCAAGCCATGAGGTCAAAGGAATTGTACGTAGAGCACAGAAACATGATTGTGTTGAGGCACAGATCTGGGGAAGGGTACCAAAAAATGTCTGCAGCATTGAATGTCCCCAAGAACACAGTGCCCTCCATCATTCTTAAATTGAAGAAGTTTGGAACCACCAAGACTCTTCCTAGAGCTGGCCACCCGGCCAAACTGAGCAATCGGAGGAGAAGGGCCTTGGTCAGACCAAGAACCTGATGGGCGCCCTGACAGAGCTCCAGAGTTCCTCTGTGGAGATGGTAAAACTTTCCAGAAAGACAACCATCTCTGCAGCACTCCACCAATTAGGCCTTCATGGTAGAGCCAGACAGAAGCCACTCCTCAGTAAAAGCCTGCTTGGAGTTTTTCAACTGAAAATGGGGCCGACAGAGAGGGCTTCTGTGCTTCTAGCTTTTAGGAATCTTTGCAGTATTTCGTTTTTTTAATGTTTTATTTCTTAAATTATTAGCCCAGAAAATGTTTTGTGTTATTACATACAGCCGGGAAGAACTATTGGAATTCAGAGCAGCGGTAACTCACCAGCTCTACCAGCATTATGACCAGGAATACAACTTTCCCGAATCGGATCCTTTGTTCACTCCCTGCAGGGCAATTGAACTGATTCTGGAGGCCGACCCAAAACACTGTCGGCAGAGGAGAGGTACTCGGAGTGGTCTTCTAGTTCCACTTAGGAGGCACGCACACCACCCACCGCTTCCGAGTATATTACTCGCTAATGTTCAGTCTCTGGATAATAAAGTTGACGAGCTCAATGCAAGGATTTCTTTCCAGAGAGACATCAGGGATTGTAACATACTCTCTCGGGATATACTGTCTGAGTCCGTTCAGCCAGTATCTCTCTGGGAAGAAGAAGGGCGGGGGTGTATGTTTCATAATTAACGGCTCATGGTGTGATTGTGATAACATACAGGAACTCAAGTCCTTTTGTTCACCCAACCCAGAATACCTCACAATCAAATGTCGACCGTATTATCTCCGAAGAGAATTCTCTTCAGTTATAGTCACAGTCGTGTATATTCTCCCTCAAGTCGATACCACAACGGCCCTCAAAGAACTTCACTGGACTTTATGCAAACTGGAAACCACATATCCTGAGGCTGTAATTGTTATAGCTGAGAATTTTAGCAAAGCAAATTTTAGAAAAAGGCTGACGAAGTTCTATCAACACGTTCACTGTAGAACTTGTGCTGCTAAAACACTTGACCACTGCTACTCCAACTTCTGGGATGCCTACAAGGCCCTCCCGCACCCTCTTTTTGGCAAATCTGACCACAAGTTCATTTTGCTCCTGCTTTCCTGTAGGCAGAAACTCAAACAGGAAGTACCCGTGCTAAGGACTATTCAACGCTGGTCTGACCAATCGGAATCCACACTTCAAGATTGTTTTAAACACGTGGACTGGGATATGTTCCAGGTAGCCTCCGGTAATAACATTGACGAATATACTGATACGTTGACTGAGTTTATCAGGAAGTGTATAGGTGATGTTGTAACCGCTGTGACTATCAAAACCTACGCTAACCAGAAACCGTGGATGGATGGCAGCATTCACGCAACACTGAAAGCGCAAACCATCACATTTAACCATGGCAAGGTGACTGGGAATATGGCAGAATACAAACAAAGGAAAAACCTCAACCAATTTCTAAAGACTGGTGACATCCGCTAGAAACTGCAAGCAAGTCCCTTAGAAATCTGGTTACCCAATGAAATCCTATTGAAAAGACAGTGACCTCAAAAAAAAAAAATCTGAATGGTTTGTCCTCGGGGTTTTGCCTGCTACATAAGTTCTGCCATACTGAGTGGTTTCTATCCAAATCTACTAATAATATGCATATCTTAAATTCTGGGGATGAGTAGCAGGCAGTTGAATTTGGGCATGCTATTCATCCAAAAGTGAAAATGCTGCCCGAAGAAGTATCCCCGAAGAAGTTCATGCAACCGCTGTGTCAGATTTTTATTTTAAATTACAGAAAAAGCATAATCTGAGAACGGCGCAAAGAGCCCAATCCAGTCAGAGAAATATCCGCCATTTTGGAGTCAAAAGAAGTTAGAAATAACACTATAAATATTCACTTACCTTTGATGATCTTCATCAGAAGGCACTCCCAGGAATCACAGTTCGACAATAAATGACTGTTTTGTTCCATAAAGTTCCATAAAGTCCATCATTTATGTCCAAATAGCCACTTGTTGTTAGCGTGTTCAGCCCAGTAATCCATCTTCATGAGGCGCGAGCACTTCGTTCAGACAAAAACTCGAAAAGTTCCGTTACAGGTTGTAGAAACAAGTCAAACGATGTATGGAAACAATCTTTAGGATGTTTTTAACATAAAACATCAATAATGTTCCAACCGGAGAATTCCTATGCCTGAGGAAAAGCATTGGAACGAGAGCTACCTCTGTCGGGAGCGCGTGTCACGAGCTTGAGACACTCTGCCAGACCACTGACTCAAACAGGTCTCATGAGCCCCTCCTTTATAGCAGAATCCTCATTCAAGTTTCTAAAGATGGTTGACATCTAGTGGAAGCCGTAGGAAGTGCAACTTAACTCCATAGACACAGTGTATTCGGTAGGCCAAGCTTTGAAAAACTACAAACCTCAGATTTCCCACTTCCTGGTTGGATTTTTCTCAGGTTTTCGCCTGCCATATGAGTTCTGTCATACTCACAGACATCATTCAAACAGTTTTAGAAACTTCAGAGTGTTTCTATCCAATAATAATAATATTATGCATATATTAACATCTGGGACAGAGTAGGAGGCAGTTCACTCTGGGCACGCTATTCATCCAAAAGTGAAAATGCTGCCCCCTATCCCAAAAAGGTTTATGAAATCTGACACAGCGGTTGGATTAACAAGAAGTCCATCTTTAAGCCGATGTATAACACTTGTATGTTTTATGAATTTTTATAATGAGTATTTCTGTTTTTGAATTTGGGGCTCTGCAAATTCACTGGATGTTGGCCAGGTGGGACGTTAGCGTACCATAGACCCCAGAGAAGTTAATAATGTTTACATATATTGCATTACTCATCTCATATGTATATACTGTAGTCTATTATATTTTACTGTTTCTTAGTCTATGCCGCTCTGACATTGCTCATCCATTTATTTTAATATTCTTAATTCCATTCCTTTACTTAGATTTGTATGTATTGAGTATATGTTGTGAAATTGTTTGATATTACTTGTTAGATATTGCTGCATGGTCAGAGCTAGAAACACAAGCAATTCGCTACACCCACAATAACATCTGCTAAACGCGTACATGTGACCAATAACATTTGATTTGATTTGAAAAGGCACCTAAAGGACTCTCAGACTATGAGAAACAAGATTCTCTGGTCTGATGAAACCAAGATTCTACTCTTTAGCCTGAATACCAAGTGTCACGTCTGGAGGAAACCTGGCATCATCCCTAAAGTGAAGCCTGGTTGTGGCAGCATCATGCTAGGGGGGTGTTTTTCAGCAGCAGGGACTGGGAGACTAGTCAGCATTGAGGGAAAGATGAACAGAGCGAAGTACAGAGAGCTCCTTGATGAAAACCTGCTCCAGAGCGCTCAGGACCTCAGACTGGGCCAAAGGTTCACCTTTCAACAGGACAATTGCCCTAAGCACACAGCCAAAAAAGCAAAGGAGTGGCTTTGGGACACGCCTCTGAATGTCATTGAATGGCCCAGCCAGAGCCCAGACTTGAACCTTATCGAACATCTCTGGAGAGAAATTAAAATAGCTGTGCAGCGACACTCTCCATCCAACCTGACAGAGCTTGAGATGATCTGCAGAGAAGAATGGGAGAAACTCCCCAAATACAGGTGTGCCAAGCTTGTAATGTAGTGTCATACCCAAGAAGACTTAAGGCTGTAATCGCTGCCAAAGGTGCTTCAAAAAAGTACTGAGTAAAGGGTCTGAATACAAAAGTTTAAAAAATAACGTTTTTGCTTTGTCATTATGGGGTATTGTGTGTAGATTGGTAGGAGGAAAAAAAATATTTTATCAATTTTAGAATAAGGCAACAAACATAACAAAATGTGGAAAAAGTCAAAGAGGGCCAACAATCTTTCTGGTAGAGACTGAAGTGATGAGTACAAAAATTGTCACCTGTAATAAAGCGTTATGATAAAACTGAATCAAAAGGCTTTAATGAAGTGGCAGCTGCGTTCATATAAATGCTGTCACCAAAGCCGAGGACTGACAGGAACGTTGACTAACTCATTTTTAGCGAGACCCAGGACCTAGCTATTTCTATAGAAGAAGACCATTTTTATTCTCAGCTTATTAACTAACTCATCAATAAGACAGCTTTTCATCTATCCAGATGTCTCTATATTTGTAAGCAGGGACACGATCTATATGGACACCATCCAAAGTACATACAGTATGCTCAAATCCTAAGAGTTATTTGTATGTGCTCTAGAGAACAACATATTTTTAGTTTTACCTGCATTCAGTACTAATTTCAGGTCAATAGGTTTTTCTGTAATAAAATTAAGGCAAACTGTTGTTCAGATAGAGCCTGGTCAATCGTGGGGGCAATAGCATACACAACAGTATCTGGCATACAGGTTACATTTTTTTACAGACAAGTCGATATTGTTTAAGTAAACAGTAAAAGTACAGGACCCAGAATGGACCCCTGCGGGAAACCTTTCGTAATATCCAGGAAACCTGATTTAACACCATCAGTAGATAAACATTGAATTCTATCTGTCAAGTCATTTTTAACCATTTACATGCAGCCTGGTCTAGGCCAATTAAGGAAAGCCTCTGAATTAGTAGTGAGTGATCAACAGTATCAACAGCCTTTGACAGGTCAGTGTAGAGGGCAGCACAATGTTGCCTTTTATCCAAACAGTTAACCACATCATTCATAACTAGGAATGCAGCAGAGCTAGTTCTATGACCTGGTCTAAAACCCGACTGATGTACATTTACAATACATCTCAAAGATAACAAAGATCTTCTAATATTTTAGCTAGGCCAGAAACTTTAGAAAGAGGACCATAATTATTGATTCCTGGCAACTAAACAGCACCCATGCATTTAAGAATGCACTGATATTGTCATCACAATTAAATCAAACATTAATTTATATCCAGAAAAATATCAATAGTGAAGGGAGCACTGAACAAAGTACCGTTCAATGATGAAAACCGTGAATAATATTAGAAGGGGTAGTCACTCAGTACGGAGACAATGCAGAGCACTTCTCCAATTCTAACATATAGAAAGTGTCTGGGAGAATCAATGTTTCATGTAAATGCCTGTGCAATGCAGGTAGTATCAATGGGTTAATGGAAAAAACGAACTCAATGAGTGATCCTGGGAATATATACATTTCAGTCAGAGGGCTTCAAACAGCATTGAACACTGAGCAGCAAAGACTGCCCTCAGGCCAATATTTGCAGAAACTTTACCTGCTGCTGGTTGAGACTGGACTGGAGCCTCAAGACAAAGACAAAGCAGCCCCACCTCTCTGTGTGTGTGTGTGTGTGTGTGTGTGTGTGTGTGTGTGTGTGTGTGTGTGTGTGTGTGTGTGTGTGTGTGTGTGTGTGTGTGTGTGTGTGTGTGTGTGTGGGTCACAGGGGTGGGGACAGGGGTTTGTACATGTTAGTGTACTTGTACTCCATAAGACAGTATATGTGATTGTTTGTGTGTACAGTATGCACAGTATGTTTCCTTGTGGGTTCAACGTTATGACTTTGAGGCTGCCACCTCTAATTTGTATTGATACACACTGGTCATATCACATTGGTCAGAAGAAATGTCATAAACCCAACCCGGTGCACAGACAATATCCGAAAGAGGACAGTGAGAAACGAAGTGCTGTGCAGTTTCCCTCTGTGTCCTGGAGGTGGTATGCTGTACTCCTGTACTCCACTGTCCCTCCAATCGTTTCAACATTCCCATAGTTTTTCTGCATTTGTTTTAATCAGTGTATGGCTACAGCAGGCTGTATATAAAACATACACTGAGTGTACCAAATATTAAGACCCCCCCCCCCCCCCCCCCCCCCCCCAAGTGACATCAATAAGGGATCATAGCTTTCACCTGGACTCAGTCTATGTCATGTAAAGAGCAGGTGTTCTTAATGTTTTGTATACTCAGTGTACTCTCTGACCACAAAATGTAAAGATTTCCATTACAACACCAATACCTATGTGTATCACACCATATCACTGTGTTTAACACAACATTTAGGCCTACCACACAAACCAATCCCTGAACTACCACCCCCGACATTTCCATATCACTGTGTTTAACACAACATTTAGGCCTACCACACAAACCAATCCCTGAACTACCACCCCCGACATTTCCATATCACTGTGTTTAACACAACATGTAGGCCTACCACACAAACCAATCCCTGAACTACCACCCCCGACATTTCCATATCACTGTGTTTAACACAACATTTAGGCCTACCACACAAACCAATCCCTGAACTACCACCCCCGACATTTCCATATCACTGTGTTTAACACAACATGTAGGCCTACCACACAAACCAATCCCTGAACTACCACCCCAGACATTTCCATATCACTGTGTTTAACACAACATTTAGGCCTACCACCCAAACCAATCCCTGAACTACCACCCCAGACATTTCCATACTGGTAGAGTAACCAGAATTTTCCAAATGTGGAGATATTAACAATGACAATCGTTACCTTCAAAATCCCTTTTCATTATAAATACTCATAAGGTATTTATTTCCGTTCGATATGACAGAACAGTTTGAAGTAGACGCCACTTTGTTGTTTAAAGGGGAAGGAGTTAATTAGCCTAGGTGATGGGATACTGCTGCTGTCTGCTATGCATATAGACATAGGCACATCTATAGTAGACAGAGATAAGCAGAGTATCATGCTAATCGTTATGCTCTACCTTCCTTATCCCTGCATTCATTCATCACCCCACGTTGGCCTTTTTGAAGTTGGAGTTGTCAGGCGCCGTGAAATGCGCTCGCTTTATTGGAACGTACAGGGAAAGCATGCTTTGTTTATTAGGCTATGCTTAATTCTGAATAAATCTCAAATAAAACACTAAATTACATTTAAGTGATGTGTTCAAAGCAGCTCACTTTAAAGAGCGGGGAGTTTGCACGTACAACGTGTCTCTTTCTTCTCCCCCTCTCCCGGTAAGTGAGAGGCGGGCGGGTGCGTGTCCTAAGGATACGGGGCAGGGTAGCTGTGCTCAGGAATGGGAGCGAGGGAGGAGGGAGGATGGGATGTGATGCAGTGACATTTATTAAACACTGATAAGATTACAGGGAGGGCTGCTGAATGACTGGGCTGCTCAATGCTGTGATACTAATCAGTAATTAGTCCTGTATACATCTTAATACTGCCGTACCACGCAGCCTACACTCCAGTTACATGTTTAGAAAGAGAAAAAACGAGGCTACAGAAATTCCCACAAATTCCTTTTCATCATTACTAATATTTGTTCCGCAACAGTCAGGATAGTACAGCTGAGACTATGCAATGTTTCACACCAGTAGATAGTCTCTATACGAGGAGCACTACGCATTGAGAGGCAACAATTAAGACAGTGTAATAGGAGTAAAGTGAAACTGGATTGGCAATCAGTCAATGCACGTTTTCAGAAAGGCAAGTAAAAAAATGGAGAGAGCGACGAAAGGAAATGCTTGTGACATCCGCCTCGTTAAGGCAGCGACGTCACTTTAATTAAAGATAAGTGTGTGGTGTGTGTGTGTCACAGTGTGTGTGGATCCCTGCTGGATTCCGACACGCTAACTGGACCCATCAGTGTGTTAGTGCTAATGGAATGCATTCTCACAAAGCTGTAACAACTCCGCCATCACACTCCCACTGTGTGTAGCTGCCAAACAGCAGCAATATGTGTTTCTACTACTCTGGGGCCTCCAGGGCTTTAGTCCTGGGCAACTCAGCTACACCCAACCTTCACTACACACACTAAATGGAGTCAGAAAGGCATACATAACCAGAGAACATGTTGTTTCATCCAGACTATTATCTCTGTATTGTGGTGTTTTAAAAGCTTCTAGCAGATAATTCAGCTCCTGAGAAATGCAACGGCTTGGGACAGTCCCAGTATGCGCTCTAAATTGAAACATTATGGTATCCAGAGTGAGTCCAAAGATAGTGTTTGAATTGAGACTGTAGTGAACTACACAGCACATTACATTCAACAGCTCTGTCTCTGAAGGCTGTCTCTGATTGTTATAACAAATCCTGTAAGACTGGATTGTTGAAAGGATTGTGACTAATGTGCTTTCCCCCCCAAAAGCCTCTGTTTAATTCATCTTGTGAAATAAGACTATTTCTCAGTATGATTTATTCAGGGCAGTTATAATGATAACATATGTATGTCAGAGACAATGCAGCGAGTAAAGGAGGAATGAATAAAGCATGTCAGTGTCTCTTAAACATTGATAGTGCCGTTACGCCTGGTTTAGTTCTGCCAGCAGGAAACACACATCCCAGGAGCACCCAGACCCAACAGGTGGAGAGGAGAGGAGAGGGGCTCACACACACACACAGACACACAGGCTCAAACACACACACAGGCTCAAACACACACACAGGCTCAAACATACACAGGCTCAAACATACACAGGCTCAAACATACACAGGCTCAAACACACACAGGCTCAAACATACACAGGTTCAAACACACACACAGGCTCCAACACACACACAGGCACACAGGCTCAAACACACACACAGGCTCAAACACACACACAGGCTCAAACATACACAGGCTCAAACATACACAGGCTCAAACACACACAGGCTCAAACACACACAGGCTCAAACACACACACCGGCACACAGGCTCAAACACACACACATCCTCAAACATACACACACACACACACAGGCTCAAACACACACAGGCTCAAACACACACAGGCTCAAACTCACACACACACACACAGGCTCAAACACACACACAGGCTCAAACACACACACTGGCTCAAACACACACACAGGCTCAAACACACACACAGGCTCAAACACACACGGGCTCAAGCACACACACAGGCTCAAACACACACGGGCTCAAACACAGACACACACACACACACAGGCTCAAACACACACACAGGCTCAAACACACACAGGCTCAAACACACCCACAGGCTCAAACACACACACACAGGCTCAAACACACACCCACACAGGCTCAAACACACACAGATAGGCGCACTCCACACACACACACACACACACACACACACACACACACACACACACACACACACACACACACACACACACACACACACACACACACACACACACAGCAGGGTAGCCTAGTGGTTAGGACGTTGGACTAGTAACCGGAAGGTTGCAAGTTCGAACCCCCGAGCTGACATGGTACAAATTTGTCGTTCTGCCCCTGAACAGGCAGTTAACCCACTGTTCCTAGGCCGTCATTGAAAATAAGAATTTGTTCTTAACTGACTTGCCTAGTTAAATAAAGGTACAAATAAAAAACACAGGGCAGTGTTGCAGAGCAGACAGTGGTATGTAGTGGAGGTGTTGTCACTCTGATAAAGAGCTGGTCTCTAGTCTTTACACCTAGGCTGATGTCATTCAGTCCTCCTGTCAGATCCCTCCTCCTCTTCTCTCCAGTTACAAATAAATAAGAACAAGCTTCTTCACCACTGAAATAAGGTCTGCCTCCCAAATGGCTCCCCTTTGCCTGTGTAGTACACCCTTTTCCCTATGGGCCCTGGGGAAAGTAGTGCACTATATAGGGAATAGGCCTGATTTACAGACTTCATTCACTCGTTTCCTTTCGTTTTTCTGATCAAACTGTTTGCACTGTGTCATATTATAATAGCTGTTGAGTTAATTGATGGCTGGCTGTGATCCAAGTCGAAATCATACCAAGCAATTAAGACCAAACTCCGCAAACGATTATGAATTAATAAAGAGGGCATTAATGAATCATTAATGACAAATGTATCACAATCTTGCCTTTTGACACATTGTGCTCTGCTGATGTATGGGTGGGCATACGTTACCAGACTGGTCTGAGCGGAGCCATGACAAGTGATATCCTCCTCATCATCATCATCAGTGAATCAACACGATGAATGTGAGTATAGTGCATGGAGAGAAATGAGACATAGTTTTCAATCAAAAATCATTTCCAAATTGTCCTTTAAATTGTTTATTTGTTGTTAATAATCAAATGTTATTTGTTTATTATCATTATTATTTATTTGTTATTTCTTATTTATTCATATGTCAATAGCACACAAATAACATATTTACAAAGTGAAGACACATTGATAGTCTCCTGAAACAGACTATACAGGTTAATGTACAGTACCCGTATAATAGAATATATAAAATGAGGTGGCCAGCGCACCGGGCAGAGAGAATGTACTGTAGGTAATAGCATGGACCAGACAAAATGAATACAGATATTCGTGTCAGGCCATTATCCAATACAAATGTGAAGAGCTCCTCAAACATACAAAAGAGCCAGCAAAGAGAACATGTTACCCTGTGAAAATGCTGCTGCTTCTCTTCCTTTACAGAGAGAACATGTTACCCTGTGAAAATGCTGCTGCTTCTCTTCCTTTACAGAGAGAACATGTTACCCTGTGAAAATGCTGCTGCTTCTCTTCCTTTACAGAGAGAACATGTTACCCTGTGAAAATGCTGCTGCTTCTCTTCCTTTACAGAGAGAACATGTTACCCTGTGAAAATGCTGCTGCTTCTCTTCCTTTACAGAGAGAACATGTTACCCTGTGAAAATGCTGCTGCTTCTCTTCCTTTACAGAGAGAACATGTTACCCTGTGGAAATGCTGCTACTTCTCTTCCTTTACAGAGAGAACATGTTACCCTGTGAAAATGCTGCTGCTTCTCTTCCTTTACAGAGAGAACATGTTACCCTGTGAAAATGCTGCTGCTTCTCTTCCTTTACAGATAGAACATGTTACCCTGTGAAAATGCTGCTGCTTCTCTTCCTTTACAGAGAGAACATGTTACCCTGTGAAAATGCTGCTGCTTCTCTTCCTTTACAGAGAGAACATGTTACCCTGTGAAAATGCTGCTGCTTCTCTTCCTTTACAGAGAGAACATGTTACCCTGTGAAAATGCTGCTGCTTCTCTTCCTTTACAGAGAGAACATGTTACCCTGTGAAAATGCTGCTGCTTCTCTTCCTTTACAGAGAGAACATGTTACCCTGTGAAAATGCTGCTGCTTCTCTTCCTTTACAGAGAGAACATGTTACCCTGTGGAAATGCTGCTACTTCTCTTCCTTTACAGAGAGAACATGTTACCCTGTGAAAATGCTGCTGCTTCTCTTCCTTTACAGAGAGAACATGTTACCCTGTGAAAATGCTGCTGCTTCTCTTCCTTTACAGATAGAACATGTTACCCTGTGAAAATGCTGCTGCTTCTCTTCCTTTACAGAGAGAACATGTTACCCTGTGAAAATGCTGCTGCTTCTCTTCCTTTACAGAGAGAACATGTTACCCTGTGAAAATGCTGCTGCTTCTCTTCCTTTACAGAGAGAACATGTTACCCTGTGAAAATGCTGCTGCTTCTCTTCCTTTACAGAGAGAACATGTTACCCTGTGAAAATGCTGCTGCTTCTCTTCCTTTACAGAGAGAACATGTTACCCTGTGGAAATGCTGCTACTTCTCTTCCTTTACAGAGAGAACATGTTACCCTGTGAAAATGCTGCTGCTTCTCTTCCTTTACAGAGAGAACATGTTACCCTGTGAAAATGCTGCTGCTTCTCTTCCTTTACAGATAGAACATGTTACCCTGTGAAAATGCTGCTGCTTCTCTTCCTTTACAGAGAGAACATGTTACCCTGTGAAAATGCTGCTGCTTCTCTTCCTTTACAGAGAGAACGGCTGTATGGCTGCTACTATGAGAAAGATAAATGTACATATTTTAATTTCCTTTCTTTCTTTCTTTCTTTATTTTTCTCCTGAAAGGGACGTAATGCAAGGTGTGTGTGGGCTACATGTGTGTGTCCTAGTTGTCTGTTCTCTGAGTTAAAGACTACAGCAGCATGTTGCCTTCCATTTACTGTTGGCCGATGGTTCCCCAGGTCCCTCCAGGAAACAAGGCAGGCTTTGAACACTTCATACAGAGATACAAGACCCTGGTACTCCCAAACTCTCCCCTTCTCTCCCAAACCTCCTGACAGAAAAATACACAGGCTCTAAAGCTCCAGTGTCATCTCTGATACTCTAACTGTAGACAGAAACACAATACTGTTCTCCTGCTTGACTGGAGTTAAACAGAAGTAGAATGACTTTTAACATGGAAACTTCATCAAAATGGATTTGAAAGGGTAAAATTAAACTTTAGAAAAACAAAAAACGGACATCCAGTATTGATAAATGATATAACACATTTGCCCACCTAACAAATGCAACAATGAGAGGCCAGAATAGGCAACAGACTCAAACAGCTGATGCTGCAGTCTTTAAGAGAAGAAACACACATATTAATATTCCCTGATCTCTCTCTCTCTCTCTCTCTCTCTCTCTCTCTCTCTCTCTCTCCCCCTCTCTCTCCCTCTGTATCTTCACCTCATACAAATTACTTTAGCAAATGTCTTTCTAGATGTTTCATTTGGCCATTTATTTCCAAGCCAATGCTTATTTAAATGTTCCTATTTTTTCTCTGCATGGGTGCATGAGAATTCTTTACTTAATTCCATTAACTTTCTATTGCAGCTCAATCTCTGGTGCCATGAGCATCAATACTGCGGCGTGGCTGTCTTTTAGCAGTTCTGCATCAGTGCTCTTGGATAGAACATGACAGTTACATTAATGTCTCCATGTAAATTGCTCTCTACACATAGGCAACAAGCAAAAGGAGAGGGAGAAACAAACACGGGGACATTCATTGCCCCTGTGACAGCAGAAATTACAACAACATTCATTGCCCCTGTGACAGCAGAAATTACAACAACATTCATTGTATGCTGGTCCAAATGGCCAAGTCTATTATGGTATACAGCAATTTCACTGAGTCCCCAGCCAGGGAGATGGACAGCAGGGCAGCAGAAGGGTAAAAAGCAATGACAGCAAGCATTCCCTTGGCGGCTTTTAACAAAGCAATGAAAAAGAAAGAAAATTAGGGGTCAGGGCTCCCTGAACATCAATGTTCTGTTAGCAGCAGGTTTCTCTGAAATTGACGTGCTGCCTCTTTTCAGAGGCATATGGTGCAGCTATATGTGAGCAATAGAGACAGCCATGTCCAACCCATTATTGAAATACAAACACTACAAGCTAAAGTGAGGATGCTGTGATGGTGAGGGCTCAATGATTTTATAGTTGAGGTTGGTACTGTGATATGGACCTCCTCCTCCAACCTTCTCCACATGCATTTAGGTTCGAGACCTCCAAGGAAGCTAGCTCTCTTGCGCACGTGTTTTTTTCCCCTTTGTTGTCTATTTCGGTTCCTTGCAAGGCACTGGTTACCCCTGCCACCACAAGCCAAGTCCAAATTACACACGAGGAAAAGCCAAGATAGGAGCAGTGATCACCACAGCTGAGCTGGCCAACCTAAACTGTACAACAAGAGGAAAATAGTGAACACCAGGCTGCTGGTTGAAACACTGACACCAGCTGTGACATCTCAGAATAGTTGCACGGCACAGAGCATGGCACTATTTCATTGTTGAAGACAGAAAACGAGGAGAGGAAAATACCCAGGAATAAAAGAAACCCCAGGCTTTGAAGTCACATCCATCTGTGATGTAGCCACTCAAGTGTTGTGTAAAACATTGTTTCTATCGGTTTTGTTTCGTTACAATCTCCTGTCAGATCCTTTGGTCCCCAGGGTGTCTGTTAACTAAGTGGTACTGAGTACTGAGTATAGCAGTTCTGCTCTACTGCTGTTCAACCCATAGAGATGAAGTACATATTTCTGTGCGCTATTGAATTCTATGTTCAGTTCATTTCTATGTTCAATTCTATGTTCAATTCAATTCTATGCAATGCTATGTTCTATACATTTTTCTCTGTTAAATTCTATTAAATTCAACATTCAATTCAATTGTATTAAATGATATGTTATATTCAATTCTATTCTTCATTCACTCACTATAGCTTTTGGTTGAAGTGTAAACTACAGGATATTGTTTGTGTATGTCTGGAATACTGAGAACTACAGTAGTCTTCCAGAATATAAACACTGTATGTAGACCACAGTACACAGTGTCAACACAATGTAGCGGCAACCTCTCCTTTATCAGTACACTAGCCTCAGTGTAGTGGTGCTATGGTGCTCTCTCCACACAGAGAGGTGGCAGTGGAGACACACACACCATTTGAAGTGTGTGGGGCATTCTGGGGCTTGAAAACACATCTGACACAGTGTACAGAGGATGGCCACACCATGTCCCCAAGACATGCCTACAGACGAAGACTTCTCCTCTCTGCCTGGACCAGCACCACACAGCACACACCACACACCACACACCACACACTCCTCAGCCTTATCGGACATCAGAGGGAGCCACAGTGAGGGAGCCTCTCTCTCTCGCACTGGGAGTGCGCTTGAAGACTCTGGTTTGAGCGGGCTGTGAAATTTTGATATAGCATTAAAGTTGACGACTTAATTGATTGACTTTTGTAAGAAAAACAATGTTTAATGATAGAAACAGTCAGAATTGTTTAATTGTATTATTTTTACTTTGCGTATATCTATTGTAATCTACCTGGCACCAAATAGTGCAAAAATACAATTCTTATGCACTGTCCACTGTCAGTTACAAACTGTAAAATAAAGCCTAATCAAATAAATTAAATCTTTATTATACTTAATTGAAGGTCATTGGTTAGATTTGTATACTCCCATTGTGGGAGGTCTGGAAGAGCATTGCATATAAATAACACAGGTCTGCATTCATATTTGCATAGACGTGAAACAATGACGGGAGGAAAATAAACTATGCGAACAGGAATCCATTAGCCCAGGCAGTGGTGGTGAAATCCCCCAATCCACAAAAAACAAAAACAAAAGAAAAACAATATTCCTGTATGGTGAGCGATCCATCAGGATGATGAATGTACGTGGCTTAGCCCAGGACATAGATCTGTCAGGCCCCGCCAGCCCTCTGACACAGCATTTAATTACAACGCATGTCTAATTGAAAGACCCCCTGGAAAAAGGCGGGACGCCTCTCTGCCCGTGGCAGGCCTAAGAAACTTAATTAATTAGCAGGCACCTCCTTCCCTCTTTTATTCTGAGTTACTATCGTCCCTGCCTCAGTGAGCTGATGACATTTTCAAGCCCGCCTTTCATCCTTCAGAAAAATGAATGGTGCGACGAGAGCACTATCAAATGAGCTGTTGAGGCAGCCTGTGAATATGCCATTGACTGTGACTGCTCCCTGAGTGAATTGTGATTTATCTGTATGACTCTCGTCATGCTAACTGTCTTGCTCCTTCACCGCTTGCTCGCCTTCTCGCCCTCTCTGTGTGCACTTGACAGGCCTGGTAGATCATACCATGCTTCTCTAGGTTCTGATGGATGGGGGCTTAGGATGCCCCCCCCCCAAATAGCAGTCCCCTGCATTTGACCCCAGAAGCCCCTCACTTAACATCCTGATTTACCTTTCAATGTACCCATTCCCTAATATGAGCGCTGGATCAATACTACACATACAGTAGGCCTCTCTCACTCTTTAATGCTTGGCTAACATCCAGTTGTGTGTGCTGTGGGTCATCCTCCGAATCCTCCCCTAAACAACAGAAAGACATTGCATTATTAAACAGTATTTTCTACTGATGTTAATTAATGTCCTTTCATAATAAATGATTATCATTTTGTACAAGTCTGAAATTGTGTCACTAAGGTTGAAAGAGAAAAAGTTGAATAAAAGAGAACTGAGGAATGTTGACAAGGCTCACTGATCTACTACAAAAACAAGTCCTTTAAAGATGTTTATATGTGTATCAAGCCTCTATGAATAAGTAATGTGTTCATCAGGCCACCAAAAACCTCTGAGCGCCTCTGTCTGTCTGCCAGGGACTCCACTCACTTCAAGCGGAGGGAAAACTTTTTGGCAGTCCCCAAAAGTAGAGTTAGTCTGTGGGTCGCACGAGGATAACAGAGAGCCGACAGCGTCTCGAGACACCCTCTTTTCCTGCTCCAAAGGAGACAACCACCCCTGCCCCACCCAGGCCTGATTAGTGAACCCCTGAACCTGTGGAAGAGTGTTGAAACGCTGCCAGCAGCCAGTCAGCGCAAAATCAAGATCTTCACAGCAGAATCAAAAGAAATCAGTCGATCGCTGCATAAACATGAGAGCAGGGGAGGTGGCAGCAGCGAGGAACGTGTGCCTGCTCTGACATCCGCTAGAGGTTCTGACACACCAAGTGTGCTGTCACCCATCCTTCCACCACCATCTCTCCCTGAGCCCTGCACAGGGACCCAAACCTCCTGTTATGGCAGTGAAAATTCTGCATCCTTATGTTTCATTATGTCCTGCCTTTCTGCTGTTAAAACTCCACCACAGAATGGATTGAATGTCTTCATTCTCTTTGGACTTTACTGTGGTGTTCTTATACATGGGATTGGCTTTACTGTGTGATTATGTAGGATTAGAGATACATATTTTTGGGCTGTGCCACTGAGCAAGACTTGTTTTAGGGGGCGATAAGGGGGAAGGGGGAAGGGAGTGGGTGGATGTCAATCAAACAAAAGTATTGGCTATTTAACTAGTCAGTATTCACAAATTGTCCATTTGTGGAGCTATTAGCATTTTCCTTGTTGAGTGACAGCGTTTCATTTCAGGATACCCATGAGGGTCACAACAGACACACCTGTCTAATTATCAACTCCTCTCAGGTTTACCCAGAATAACACTAATGAACGAGCCGGTAGACAACTCATTTTAGACCAAGAGGAATTAGTAAATGTAACAACAATCTTAACAGACAATGAGCAATCTAAGACATGTTATTTCATTATGCAAAATTATGAATACGCATATGTTTCTGCAACTTTCAATTTGACATAAAATGAGTCTTTAATTATGTCAGTTGATAATAAAGAATTGTCAATCAGAATGTATTTTCTTTCTTCATCTCAATTTTAAAATAGTCTTCATGGGTTGAGGTCAAATGAAGTTCAGAAAAATGTGGTTTATAGTCTGTCACAATCTGACAAAGGGGAGAGAGGGGAACCCAGTCTATTTCCCGCTCTGTTGTCTCCTGGACCTGATTGAGACACTTAACAGTTGGGCAGCCCAATCACTCTAATGGGTACAGACACACCCATTTGTCTAATCAACCTCCAGCATTTGAACAAGACAGATGAAAGGGGAGGACAAGACAACTGCATTACAACACAGACCACAAACATATGCTGCCTCATTAGAATGATAATACTACCAAAGGACCTGAGCCCAGCGCTGAGCCCCTGCTCTCTGAAGTATACAGAGTCTTGTATTAGCTCCAGCACTACCCCTGCTAAATGCCATCCAAAGAGACAGGTCATTTACATTTATGATAAAATGATCTTGCATTTTTTATTTGTCTTGGAAATGAAAGACTTACTTAATCATTGTGGAAGGAAGGGACTCAGCCGATGTACTCATGTGTTTCTGACTGCATTAGAACTGATGTGGCGTGGCGTGATGGATATTTAATAGTTGTGCTGTCCCTCTGTATCACGTCAGGGTCCTGACACACACAGATGCACTGCAGCTCACCAGCCGTACGCAATCACTTTAATTATTAGGCCCATCATCTTGGCTTTGAGAGGAGAGGAGAAGAAAGAGGCTTGATGTGGGTGGGGAGCCTATGGGTGTTAAGGTAGGAGAGGAAGGGACAGGTGTGAGGTCCAGTCAGCCAAGCATGATGAGGTGCTTCAAGCTGACATGCTCCAGCGTTGGTACCTGACACTCCTTATGCAGGGTGTCAAGGCCTCATAGCTGAGTCGAGTAGAGAGCAGCACCTGAAGGGCTGTGGTTGCCTGTGCTGTGCCCAGGCAACAAGCTGATTCCATCTTGAACACGCAGCCTTTCACTGCCGTTTCATTTCACCCTTAATTGATATTATACTCTTGTAAGGAAATACATGTAGAACAAGTTCATGTTAATACCAGTAGAGACACGTCAGCTTACGTCCACAACGTTGCCTGAAGAAGACTCTAGCAGTCGAAACGCGTTGCAGCTGTGCGTCCTGTTATTAATTATAAACTGGGTGGTTTGGGCCTTGAATGCTGATTGGCTGAAAGCTGTGGTATATCAGACTGTATACCACGGGTATGACAAAACATTCATTTTAACTGCTCTAATCATGTTGCTAACCAGTTTATAATAGCAGTAAGGCTCCTTAGGGGTTTGTGACATATGGCCAATATACCACGGCTAAGAGCTGTGTCCAGACACTCCGCGTTGCGTCGTGTCTAAGAACAGTCCTTAGCTGTGGTATATTGGCTATAGACCACAGTTCCTCTGGACTTATTGCTTAAATATACCATAGGCTGATCTTGTCTTTCTATATGTATTCTGTCTACAGTATATAACCTGTCGTTAGTTGACTAAAGTTGTTCTGCATTGTACTGGCGCACTACTTTGTTTCTATTCTTGGAATACCAGGAACTTAAAAGAACCATTACAAGACATTTCTTCATTGTTCACTCTGAAATTGGACATTCGACAATCCAATAGGTAAACCACTACAACTATTTTCCTATAATGTATTTTATGGGATGGAGATGAGAGAGAGGGAGAGCAGGGGCAGAGAGCAATTATGTGAAAAAAGCTGGGCCCTCTACTGTTGGCTTGCTCCTCCAACACATGGGCCATCTGCACAGAGGCTGGCTAAATGAGGATGACAATGCTAATCACTATCGATGGAGACTAGACTGGTGTGGATGAATGGCCAGGCTGAGCAGCTCATTGCACAATGTTGCTGTCAGGGCATGCCAAGTCCACAAGCCTTCAGGGGCCACGCCCCTTTCCTGTGCAGCCTCCATCACTCAGTGGTGACACGTGTATGGCTTCCTGTCAATTCAGGAAGTCTTCTTGGTTCTAATCCCAGCCACATAAATGACTTCCTATCTCCATATTTAAGTAGTCTCTTGATGGCTATTCTCATGATTGTCCCTACAATTATGTTTTTGTTCACTGTGTCAGATATCTTTTTTCCATTGGCCATTTCTTTCTGTTCATAATTATTAACCTTTCATCTCTAGCAAAATCTGCATATTTGTTTTACATTCCTCTTTCTGTCATTGTTACTCTCACGAGAACCAAGAATTCAATCCTGGAGTTAATGGAGAATTTGTGATAGAAAGCTACAGTCTGTTCAGTAAGGAAGTGATACAGTACTGAATCTGCAGTAGCCCGACATCAAAACCAAAATAATCACAGCCTGTAAAGTGTAATGGAGGATTAGATCTATCCGGTGACGTGTGTATTTTCGCGGGTGGCCTCCAGGCAAATGATTTCAACACCCTTCCCCAGCAGCCCAATCAAACAAACACAGCCTGCAGTATCAAACAGCATTCTTTGTCCTCTAGTATTAACATTTACAACAAAAGGAAATTACTGCTTAATTCCTTTATACTCTGGAAAATTTGGAGAGCAAATCAAGAATTACACATTTTTATGAGCAAATAAAAGAGGGTGCCAAGACTGAGCTATTAGGCTGAGAGTGGGACCAGGCTTAGAAGGCTGGGTCTACGTCGTTCCTCCTTGATGGTTTCCAGCTGTGCGTGGGCATATTGTCATTTTCCTCTCTCTTTTTTTGTCAGTGTCCCCATAAGTGAATGTGAAGAGGAGCAGCTGTCTTGCAGGCTGGCCTGTCCCTTCTGTCCCCGGCTCTGGGCCCTGGGCCCTGGGCTCTGGTCTGGGCAGGGAGAGCCAGTAAACATCCAGGCTCTAATTACACTGGCAGGCCCTGTGGAGGTGACCTCATGATACTGTGGTACTGGGTGTATTTACAATGATATAACAATATACAATACCATCACCAGAAATTACAGGGAGAGGTAGCACAAAACATGTCACTCAAAGCGTTGTGTAATTTTAAACTTGTTAAGGTTAAAAGAGACCAATGGAACATATTGGGGCTTAGGTTGGAACACGTGCGGAGCCCAGATTGAAAATCCCTGCATAGTTATTTCTGGCCCTCATCCCTTTCCTAAATAGTCCCATGGATATCCCTCCTTACTTAGCCAGCCCTGAGGACAGAGGAGGAGATCACAGAAACACTAAGTGTGTTACTGCATGTAAGCCTTGCCTGTGCTGGAAACAACTCCCACACATGTACGTATGTGTTTATGCATGTGTACTGGTTGGAATTTACCATCAATGAGAAAATATAAATCAAGTATTTGAGCATTCATCAGGGAAGATAATTCCATTAGATTGCCAATTGAGAAAATAAATGTATTACGGAATCATTAATACAATAATATTCACATCATTTTGCAACAGTCCAACACTAAACTTTTCTCAACATCTTCCCTTCAATTTGATCTGAAAGTTAACAGAGAGAAAAGCAGCCGTGATGTTCAGCAGAGGGCTGCTGCAGCGCAACTTTCATGTGGGGCCTGTCCTCGTCAGAGACATTTCATTCTAATGTGCTGTGGCTTCAAAATCTGATCCCATGTAGGAAATAAAAGACCAGACAACTGCATTACTGTCTGACCTGTCAGCTCTGTTCAACAGAAGCTCCATCCTGCCTGCCAGAGCCTTAAAAGTCGAGCTGGCAGAGACCTGGCCTGGAGTGACAAAAGCAGATAGCTGGAGCTGGGATTTTAGAAAAGGAGAATGGACTCTTAATGTATTTTTATACTTTTACAAGGAGTTCATTCGGCTCCACATGAATCAATAATAAGCAGCGTGCAGTAGACCCAGCATACAATTATCCACCCTGAAGTAGCTCCCCTGTCACTACAATGACTTTAAAAGTGAACACGCTGTCAGGTGCAATGGCGTTTATGTTTTCCCACTCACACAGGACCTAATGCCACTACTGCAGAGAGCTTCTCTCATGGGGCAGAACAAAGCACAGGATCATGGGAGGGATATATCCACGCTATACCATTATAGACCTGTTCCACTGACAGACCCCAAAACATTTTCAAGGGAAAAGGCAACAATAGGAAAAACACAACTGGCAACACCAATTGAAAATCACTGTTATACATCACTACCAAGTAATAAAATGTACCAGCCTTTACTTAGTAAAAGCTTCACCACAAATGCATGCTGTGCTATTTTGTGTTGTGTGTATGGTGTGTTAAACATATTTTGTGTTGTGTGTATGGTGTGCTAAACAGTGTGCTGGCCAGCTTGGCTGTGTTAGGGGGCAGAGAGAGAAGAGTTATGGCAAATACAGCTGTTCCTCTGATTGGCTGGGACCAGATGGTAGCTAGGCTGTTACTTCGCCCGGAAGGCTCTGATGCTTTTATAAACATCTCTCCTGGATATTTAGATGTTTCACGCCACCATGGATACCTGATAGCCAGCACTAAATATCAGCTGAATCCAATCAAGACTTATCTGCAGAGAAATTCAAGAGTTTTTGGCCACAACATAAGATCAGAGATTAATGTTTGTTTAGATGATACGCTACACCAGATGCAGGATTATAAAGAAGATACACTCAGGGGATTGTGGATGACTTTGTAACTGGGCAACATTCAGGCGCATAAATAAATGAGTAAATACTGACCAACACAAAGTAGCACTACAATAGTATTCCCAAAGTCAGGTCATTCCCAGTAGTATAAAGAGAATCTATACTCATTGACATGGATTTGTTTTTTGGGGCAATGGAACAAACAGAAGACAGAAAAAGGAGGAAAATTCAATATATGCAAATACTAATCTTAAAATCATTCAACATGAGATCTGTTCTCTGTGCGGACAGTAACTTGACACAATGTCTCCAGGCTGTAGCTAGCTGACTGACACAAATATGGATTTTAACACCTGTTAAATGTCTTCTTAGTCAGACTTTGCAGTTAGCCACACTTATTTTCAATATGTATGCATATCAACAAATTCCTATGCGAGATTGGTGGGTTAATGTGTTGGTTTAAACAGAGGAAAATCCCCTTTTGTTTTGTGGCTTCCAGGCAATCTGACTGTGGTACCTTCTAATGATATACAATATTAGCCAATGCCTGTTCTTCTAAACTATAATTGACAGACAATCCTTTACACTGTATTGAGTTGCTCATCCTAATAGCATGGTATAATTGCTCACATAAACAATCTTGATTAATTATTTATCAAAATAGTTTTGGTGCCCGGTATATTAGTAAATGTGTGTTACTCTTAATTAACTGTATCGTAAACAAAGCATTTCAAAAAGCAGCCATACATCTGTCTGTCTGTCTGTCTGTCTGTCTGTCTGTCTGTCTGTCTGTCTGTCTGTCTGTCTGTCTGTCTGTCTGTCTAGCCTCTGTGTTTAGTGACGAGTGTTCTTCACCCTGTCTGTCTGTCTGTCTGTCTGTCTGTCTGTCTGTCTGCCTGCCTGTCTGTCTGTCTGTCTGTCTGTCTGTCTGTCTGTCTGTCTGTCTGTCTGTCTGTCTGTCTGTCTGTCTGTCTCTCTGTCTGTCTGTCTGTCTGTCTGTCTGTCCTGTGTCTGTCCTGTGTCTGTCTGTCTGTCTGTCTGTCTGTCTGTCTGTCTGTCTGTCTGTCTGTCTGTCTGTCTGTCCTGTGTCTGTCTGTCTGTCTGTCTGTCTGTCTGTCTGTCTGTCTGTCTGTCTGTCTGTCTGTCTGTCTGTGTTCATCTCAGTATCAGGTCAGACAACAGAAACAGATCAAAAGGTATATAATGTATGAGAAATCATACATGATACAATGATTGACATTTTAATTGTAATAAAATAAGTATAAACACATGATCCATTAAAATGATGTTAGTTGAATATTTCATAAAACATTTATCAGCTAATTATTTAGCTATACCTAACATAATATCTGCCATACGATAAGTTCAAATGTATCATAACAAGACCTTTGACAGTTCCTTTTATGTTGGGCCTTTTTCAAACATATTGACCATTCACATCCACTACATAGCCATGTTTGAATTGATGTCTATGCAGTGAAGAGCATTGGATACAATATGGTTGAAAGATGAGGAACACTCCCATTCCAGTCATTTACTGTAACCCTTTTTCTACAAAGTGCTCCAACGGAGCCATTACACGATTGAGGTAAAAACGTTCACTTTCATCACCCTTCTATTTGAACAGTGGGCATATCCCCGGCCAGACACTCAATGTGCAGCAATCACATCCCTGCTATGCATGTCATCCTTTCCAAATCATTTACTAACTGCAATTAGCCGACTGTAGTTGTCATCTCTGGGTCTCTGTGAACTCTGCCGAAGAGGACTTAATGTATTAAATAAAGTCTGCATTAAAATATATACACATCACTGGTGATTACCCAGACCAATTGAAATAAAAACGACATTCGGCTGACAAATTAGAAACAAACCTGTTTGACAGCCCCGTCTGCTTAGAACAAATGTGAGACATGGTAAATTGTTTGACACACTTTCATAAAAGCAAGTGGAGGCAACCCATCCTTTAGCGTGGCGTAATGGCTCCTCGTTGTTAGATTCAATGGAACAAGCTATTCATACTGTTGTGTGATTGAAAAGAAAATGGTAAAATGGTATCCTTTTGATGTTATAAATGTGTCTATTACTGCATTTGCACACAGCATTTCTATGTAAATTATAGAGAAAGGAGTGATTCTCTGGGGGAAATGCTTAGGAATGACATATTGAATTTTATTCCAGCCCGTGTATCAATATACTGTAGGCCTTCCAGAATAACTCCAAAACTATCTGGTTTTTCACAGCCGCGCCATGGGCTGAAAGGCTCAAATTGCAATACTACAGTATATATGAAAAAGGTTAGGCTAATGCATAGATATTTCCTTTGGTCTAATGAATAAGCTCTACAATTTACCTTTTAAGTTATAGAAAACTTTCCATCGCCTGTTCCAGGGCATGGTACCTAGCTATTACACTCACTCACACACACACACACCACATACGCACGCACGCACACACACTCACACACTCACACAGGTTCCGATGGTGTATTCAGAGTCAGATAAACACTAATGGTTGGTGCAGCTGTATGCCACCCTTATTAAAAGAGGCTTTGGATATGACTTAAGGGGAAAAATGATCAGTTGTGAGTGGACGGATATTAAAATAGTCAGTAAATCGTTTATTTTACTGTGGAGCAGTGTCCATGACTGACTGGACCAGAGCAGCATGATTCAGGGAGTTGAGGACTGAGAGAGGAGGTTGGTTCCTCTCAATGAGAAAGTCCTAAACACAGCCAACAGTCATGTCTCTGTGACTGTATGGCAGCCAGGTCTCCACAAGGCCACTATAACAACAGTCTCAATATACCAAGAAAGTCCTGTACAGTCGTAGTAGAACACAGCTACTTCACAAAGGAAGATGACAAAGGTGACTACAGGCAATTAAAAAGCATTGTACCCTGTAGGAAAGGCAGAACTATTGACAAAAATACACAAGTAAACATAAAGCCATCTGTATTCAAAGGGGTTCACCTCATAATTTAACCCTTTGTTGAACACAAGATGCTCTCTGATCACTACACCACAACATTATTCAAATGCCTTAATGAGTGCATTTAAAAACTATTCAACTATGCACATATTTGATGTTTCAAGCTTGTTGTAAAACATTTTGAAGTCTCAGCAAAAGCCCCGTATTAGCGTCCTTTCAAAATGGCTGTAATGATTATGGATGTATTCAAATTAAACAAGATCACTGTGACTAACTCAGCCGGATGGATCATTTTCCTGACACTCACCGAAGCACTGGAATTCATATAGGACAACTTTTGATGTAAAAAACAAAGGTATAATAATTGCTTCAATTCAAAGGTAGCTAGTCACATTATACTGGCAATTTTAATCAAGGATCAGAAAGCTGTGTTTGCATTATGCTCAGGAGCATTGAATCTCCCCACATGAGGACATATTCACCCAGAATGTTTAGCAAATTGAAAAGCAGATGGCAGCCCATTTTTACTCTCATTACTAAAAAGATGCACAAAGTTTCCACCCCACAGAACATAAAACCAAAACATCAGCATGATTAAAAACAAATCATTCTGCGTGTTGGGAGTGGGGGGTAAGAAACATAAGCACTAATGAATAATTGTAGCAGTTTTTCAGAATACTGACAATTTGAACATTTGCTAAAGCATTTGATGAAAATGCAACAAAAAAACAGAAAAACTTTGATGACATGATCTTCAAAATAAAGCAATAGAACAATTTCTTCCACTCCTATCCATGAAAAACTGCTACTTACCAAAAAATGAATAATTATGGTTGTCTAGCCTGTTTCTTGAGGTAGTGTGAACATCCAGCAGTGTGGTGGTATTTGCTGTTAACATGATGGATATGACCCGGGGACAAGGGGAAATGAATTAGCATGTGATTATCAAGGCTGTGATTGAGTGGGTAGCAGAGTGGTGTGTTGTGGTGTGTTGTTGCCGTGTCATGAGCCTGTCATGGAGGGGGGTGACATGGGGGGTTTCAGGCAGGGCTGCAGGTGTTACAGAGTAGCCCGGACCTGTGAACTCCACTCCACACACTCTCTCTCTCTTCCTCTCTCACTTCCTCCTCTCAATCTCGCTTTTTCTCTCTCATTCTCTCTTTTCATCGCATTTGCATCTCCTCCTGCCACCCTTGAACCAATCACAAGCCCCACACTTCTCATTTTCATCTTTCTTTCTAAGCATCTCTGGAGTGTTACTTATTCTGATGAGGAGAGGACTCTGAAAATGGTTCCTCATCATCCAGCATGTTTAGACTAGTGAAAGTGACAAGGAGGCTCCAGGTGACAAATGAGGCCCAAGGATCCAGCTAATCTAATGCCGCTATACTGGCTTAAATAACATGTCTTCTCTTCTAAAATATCATAGAAAACACTACCAAGACACTCAGTCCACCCAGCGATCTCCCTCTTCCCCCCTGACAGACAGTCACAGTCTGGTCCATAGCATGGCCATGGCCAGCCATCCAGAATAAATGGTTGATGTGCTGTGCTCCCTCTAAATGCCCTGAGCAGAGAGCAGAGCCTGGACTAAGAGGAGGTCAACTAAGGTCAGACATCTGGTTAAATACACACTGGGACTGAATTAGAGAGGTGTCTATGTCAGACTACACTTCATCAGACAGCATTGATGAAACAGAAACTGGGACAATTAGAGCAGAAACCTTCAATTATCAACTCCATAGATTTTGATCTATAACAGACACACAATGAACACAATACCTGAGGAGGGTCTGTTTAAATGGCAGCTTAATCATCTCTGAGTTACAGCAATTTCCCTCTCAGAAAAAGGAAGACTGAGTCGGATAGGAACCGTTCTTTCTTAGGAAGACAGTGATTATGTTAAATGAGTTGATGTCTGGGATTGACACCTTGACCGTTAAACTGTGATACTATTTAGAATTACATCAATGATCTGCAGGGGTGGATGTGTGCTGGAAAGTGCTTGTGTGTGTGTGTGTGTGTGTGTGTGTGTGTGTGTGTGTGTGTGTGTGTGTGTGTGTGTGTGTGTGTGTGTGTGTGTGTGTGTGTGTGTGTGTGTGTGTGTGTGTGTGTGTGTGTGTATGTGTGTATGTGTGTGTGTGTGTGTGTGAAAAGGGAAGATATATGGTTGGATGCACAAAGAAACTGATTATCAAATGTTTAATCCAATTAATTTATGTGAGCAGCAGAATGAGCTGAATCCATCAGGCTGGTCCCGCTGTGGATGGGTACTGTGAGAGCGCTCTGATGAAGTTAAATTGAGACACAATATAATAATTATAAATTGACTCTGGAGACAAGGCAGGGTTCATTTCTCCCGGTGCTATTCTTCTGAGAAGCAGCCTGCTTGTGTTAATCACGAGTTAGTGGGTAAATAGGGATGGGGATTCGCCTCAAGCTTTGCCCAATGAGTTGTGTAAGGAAATGCCGTGATTCCTTGATTAAAATGCTCTTCAAAACCACGAAACCATCCTCTGTACAGATAACTTTAGATGATTCAGAGCTCAACCATATGCAATAAATTAAACAGAACAGAATATTCCAAGGCCTCTCTTCCTATGTGTTACTGCTGAAATAAACTTGTAGCATAATAATTTCATCACATGCCAGCTGGAGAGATGGGGAACGGTAACTGATTTTGGTCAAATTGTCTCAGAAATACCAAATGGGGAGACTCAACTGTTGAATCAAAATAATTCTTAAGTATAAGATAATAGTGATGTGTGCATATAGGGCCTTCAGAAAGTATTCGCACCCTTGACTTTAAAAAAAAATGTGTTTCAGCCTGAATTTTTAATGGACATTTTGTGTCATTGGCCTACACACAATACCCCATAATGTCAAAATGGAATTCGGTTTTTAATGTGGCTGGGGGGCAGTATTGAGTAGCTTGGATGAATAAATTGCTTATTCCGTAAAGTTTTTTTGAAATCAGACACAGTGGTTGTATTAAGGAGAAGTATATCTATAATTCCATGTGTATAACTTGTATTACCAAGTATTTCTGTTGAATGATGTGGCTATGCAAAATCACAGGATGTTTTTGGAACTAGTGAATGTAACGCGCCAATGTAAACTCATATTTTGATAAATATTAACTTTATCAAACAAAACATACATGTATTGTGTAACATGAAGTCCTATGAGTGTCATCTGATGAAGATCATCAAAGGTTAGTGATTCATTTTATCTCTATTTGTGATTTTTGTGACTGCTATCTTTGGCTGTAAAAAATGTCTGTTTATTGTCATTTGGTGGTGACCTAACATAATCGTTTGCGGTGCATTTGCTGTAAAGCATATTTGAAATCGGATTAACAACAAGATAACCTTTAAAATGGTATAAAATATATGTATGTTTGAGGAATTTTAATTGTGAGATTTTTGATGTTTTAAATTTGGCGCCCTGCACTTTCACTGGCTGTTGTCATATCGATCCCGTTATCGGGATTGCAACCATAAGAAGTTAAATAGTTTCTTAAAATTAATAGAAAATGAAAGTTCAAATGTCTTGAGTCAATAAGTATTCAACCCCTTTGTTACAGCCAACCTAAATAAGTTCAGGAGTTCAAATTTGCTTAACAAATGACATAATAAGACTGCGTGCAATAATAGTGTTTGAATGACTACCTCATCCCTATACCCCACACATACAATTATCTCTGAGGTCCCTCAGTCGAGCAATGAATTTAAAGCACAGATAATCTGAAACGAAATATATTTTTGAGCATTGTGAATTATTAATTGCACTTTGGATGGTGTATCAATACTGTACACCCAGTCACTACAAATATATGCTTGTCATCTGCAAGGACTAGTGAGTTTTTGAGGATAAAAATAAACAGAATAGAGCTAAGCACTGGTAAAATCCTAGAGGAAAACCTGGTTCAGTCTGCTTTCCAATAGACACTGGAAGACAAGTGTACCTTTCAGCAGGACAATAACCTAAAACACAAGGCCAAGTATACACACTTACCATGACGACATTGAATGTTCCTGAGTGGCCTAGTTACAGTTTTGACTTACAGGGCCTTCAGAAAGTATTCACACCCCTTGACTTTTTCCACATTTTGTTGTGTAACAGCCTGAATTTAAAATTGATTAAATTGAGATTTTGTATCACTGGCCTACCTACACACAATACTCCTAGTCCTTGTCCATATCTGTCAAGCATAGCCATAAGATGATGCAACCACCACCATGCTTGAAAATATGAGAGTGGTACTCAGTAATGTATTGTGTTGGATTTGCCCCAAACATTTCCAGGACATAAAGTTCATTTCTTTGCAATATATATTTTTTGCAGTTTTACTTCAGTGCCTGTACAGAAAACAGGATGCATGTTTTGGAATATTTGTATTCTGTACAGGCTTCCTTCTTTTCACTCTGTCATTTAGGTTAGTATTTTGGAGTAACTACAATGTTGTTGATCCATCCTCAGTTTTCTCCACCACAGCCATTAATTAACTGTTTTAAAGTCACAATTGGCCTCATGGTGAAATCCCTGAGCGGTTTCTATCCTCTACAGCAACTGAGTTAGGAAGGACGCCTGTGACTTTGTGGTGACTGGGTGTATTGATACACCATCCAAAGTGTATTTAATAGCTTCACCATGATAAAAGGAATATTCAACGTCTGTTTTTTTTTTACCCATCTACCAGTAACCTTCTTTGCAAGGCAAAACTTCCCTGATCTTTGTGGTTGAATCTGTGTTTGAAATTCACTGCTCGACTGAAGGGCCTTACAGATAATTGTATGTGCGGGGTACAGAGATGAGGCTGTTATTAAAAAATCATGTTAAACTCTATTGTTGCAACTTATTATGTGACTGGTTAAGCAAATTGTTACTCCTGAACTTATTTAGGCTTGCCATAACTAGGCGCTGAATATCTATTGACTCAAGACCTTTCAGCTTTTAATTTTTAATTAATTTGTAAAAATGTGTACAAACATAATTTCACTGACATTATGGGGTGTTGTGTGTAGGCCAATAACACAAAATTTACATTTTAAATTCAGGCTGTAACACAACAAAATGTGGAAAAAGTCAAGGGGTGTGAATAATTTCTCAATGCACTGTATACACTGAATGTACAAAACATTAAGGGCACCTTCCTAATATTGAGTTGCACCCACCCCTTTTGCCCTCAGAACAGACTCAATTCATCAGGGCATGTATTCTACAAGGTGTCGAAAGCATTCCACAGGGATGCTGGCCCACGTTGACTCCAAAGCTTTCCACAGTTGTGTTAAGTTGGCTGGATGTCCATCGGGTGGTGAACCATTCTTGATACACACGGGAAACTGTGAGCGTGGAAAAACCCAGCAGCGTTGCAGTTCTTGACAAACTCAAACTGGTGCGCCTGGCACCTACTACCATACCCCCTTCAATGGCACTTGCCCATCATTCACCCCATGAACGGCACACATACACAATCCATGTCTCAATTGTCTCAAGGCTCAAAAATCCTTATTTAACCTAACATTCTCCCCTTCATCTACACTGATTGAAATCGCTTTAACAACTGACATCAATTGTGGATCATAGCTTTCACCTAGTTTCACCTGGTCCGTCGTTTTCATGGAAAGAGCAGGTGTTCCTAATGTTTTGTACACTCAGTGTATATTTCCACACTAGGTTGGAATAATACTGTGAAATTGTGAATTTAATGATAATGTCATTTTAGTGCAAGAGCTGTTTGAAAAGACCACCTTGTGGGTGGTCACCCTGGTCTTAGTATTTTGTGTTTTCTTTATTAATTTGGTCAGGCCAGGGTGTGACATGGGTTTTGTATGTGGTGTGTTTTGTCTTGGGGTTTTTGTTAGGTATTGGGTTTGTATTATAGTAGGGGTATCTAGCATAGTCTATGGCTGTCTGGAGTGGTTCTCAATCAGAGGCAGGTGTTTATCGTTGTCTCTGATTGGGAACCATATTTAGGCAGCCATATTCTTTGAGTGTTTCGTGGGTGATTGTTCCTGTTTTTGTTGTCACCAGATAGGCTGTTTAGGTTTTCTCACATTTATTGTTTTGGTTAGTTTATTCATGTATAGTTTTCTTCATTAAAAACCATGAATAACCACCACGCTGCATTTTGGTCCGATCCTTGCTACACCTCCTCGTCAGAGGAAGAGATAGAAGAAAACCGTTACAGAATCACCCACCACAACAGGACCAAGCGGTGTGGTAACGGGCAACAGCAGCGAAAAGAGGAATGGACATGTGAGGACGTTTTGGACAGCAAGAGTATGGACTATACTACTTGGGAGGAGATAGACAGGTGGGCGGTCGACCCAGGGAGAGTGCCGGAGCCCGCCTGGGATTCGATGGAGCAGTGCGCGGAAGGTTATCGGAGAATGGAGTTGGCGACGCAAGCACGGCGGCGCGGACGGAAGCCCGAGAGTCAGCCCCAAACATTTCTTGGGGGGGGCTCACAGGGAGTATGGCTACGCCAGGTAGGATACCTGTGCAAACTTCCTGTGCTTACCGGGGGGCTAGAGAGACCGGGCAGGCACCGTGTTATGCTGTGGTGCGCACAGTGTCTCCAGTGCGGGTGCATAGCCCGGTGCGGTACATTCCAGCTCAGCGTGCATCTGGTCCCCAGTGCGTCTCCTTGGGCCGGCTTACATGGCACCAGCCTTGCGCTCGGTGTCCCCGGTTCGCCTGCATAGCCCAGTGCGGGCTATTCCACCTCACCACACTGGCAGGGTGACCGGGAACATTCAACCAGGTAAGGTTGGGCAGACTCGGTGCTCAAGAGCTCCAGTGCGCCTGCACGGTCCGGTCTATCCAGTACCACCTCCACGCACCAGGCTTCCTGTGTGTGTTCTCGGCCCAGTACCACCAGTGCCAGCACCACACATCAGGCCTATAGTGCTCCTCGCCTGTCCAGCGCTGCCAGAGCCTTCCTCCTCTCCAGCGCTGCTGGAGTCTCCCACCTACAGTGCCTTGCGAAAGTATTCGGCCCCTTGAACTTTGCGACCTTTTGCCACATTTCAGGCTTCAAACATAAAGATATAAAACTGTATTTTTTTGTGAAGAATCAACAACAATCATGAAGTGGAACGACATTTATTGGATATTTCAAACTTTTTTAACAAATCAAAAACTGAAAAATTGGGCGTGCAAAATTATTCAGCCCCCTTAAGTTAATACTTTGTAGCGCCACCTTTTGCTGCGATTACAGCTGTAAGTCGCTTGGGGTATGTCTCTATCAGTTTTGCACATCGAGAGACTGACATTTTTTCCCATTCCTCCTTGCAAAACAGCTCGAGCTCAGTGAGGTTGGATGGAGAGCATTTGTGAACAGCAGTTTTCAGTTCTTTCCACAGATTCTCGATTGGATTCAGGTCTGGACTTTGACTTGGCCATTCTAACACCTGGATATGTTTATTTTTGAACCATTCCATTGTAGATTTTGCTTTATGTTTTGGATCATTGTCTTGTTGGAAGACAAATCTCCGTCCCAGTCTCAGGTCTTTTGCAGACTCCATCAGGTTTTCTTCCAGAATGGTCCTATATTTGGCTCCATCCATCTTCCCATCAATTTTAACCATCTTCCCTGTCCCTGCTGAAGAAAAGCAGGCCCAAACCATGATGCTGCCACCACCATGTTTGACAGTGGGGATGGTGTGTTCAGCTGTGTTGCTTTTACGCCAAACATAACGTTTTGCATTGTTGCCAAAAAGTTCAATTTTGGTTTCATCTGACCAGAGCACCTTCTTCCACATGTTTGGTGTGTCTCCCAGGTGGCTTGTGGCAAACTTTAAACGACACTTTTTATGGATATCTTTAAGAAATGGCTTTCTTCTTGCCACTCTTCCATAAAGGCCAGATTTGTGCAATATACGACTGATTGTTGTCCTATGGACAGAGTCTCCCACCTCAGCTGTAGATCTCTGCAGTTCATCCAGAGTGATCATGGGCCTCTTGGCTGCATCTCTGATCAGTCTTCTCCTTGTATGAGCTGAAAGTTTAGAGGGACGGCCAGGTCTTGGTAGATTTGCAGTGGTCTGATACTCCTTCCATCTCAATATTATCACTTGCACAGTGCTCCTTGGGATGTTTAACCTTTCTGATCTCCCCATCCCGGATCCGGGTTCGTGAATACAGACTCAAGCTCATTACCATAACGCAACGTTAACTATTCATGAAAATCGCAAATGAAATGAAATAAATATGCCATCTCTCAAGCTTAGCCTTTTGTAAACAACACTGTCATCTCAGATTTTCAAAATATGCTTCTCAACCATAGGAAAACAATAATTTGTGTAAAAGTAGCTAGCTAGAGTTAGCATTTCGCGTTAGCATTTAGCGTTAGCATTAGCGTTAGCATCCAGCACGCAACATTAACAAAAACATAAAAGCCTTCAAATAAAATCATTTACCTTTGAAGAACTTCTGATGTTTTCAATGAGGATACTCTCAGTTAGATAGCAGATGCTCAGTTTTTCCAAAAAGATTCCTTGTGTATTAGAAATAGCTCCGTTTTATACATCACATTTGGCTACCAAAAAAAATCCATCAATTCAGTCCTCAAAACGCAAACTTTTTTCCAAATTAACTCCATAATATCGACTGAAAACATGGCAAACGTTGTTTAGAATCAATCATCAAGGTGTTTTTCACATATCTCTTCATTGATACATCGTTCTTGGACACATGCTTTCTCCCCTGAATCAAATGGTAAAGTTGAAGCAGCTGGCAATTGCGCACCGAATTCGACGCAGGACACCAGGCGGACACTTGGGAAATGTAGTCTCTTATGGTCAATCTTCCAATGATATGCCTACAAATACGTCACAATGCTGCTAAGACCTTGGGCGAACGACAGAAAGTGTAGGCTCATTCGTTGCGCAATCACAGCCATATAAGGAGAGAATGGAAAACAGAGCTTCAGAAATTCTGCTAATTCCTGGGTGATGCATCATCTTGGTTTCGCCTGTAGAATGAGTTCTGGGGCACTTACAGACAAAATCTTTGCAGATTCTGAAACTTCAGAGTGTTTTCTTTCCAAAACTGTCAAGAATATGCATAGTCGAGCATCTTTTCGTGACAAAATATCGCGCTTAAAACGGGAACGTTTTTTATCCAAAAATGAAATAGCGCCCCTAGAGCTCTAACTGGTTAAAGCTTGGGAAATATTTTTGTATCCAAATCCGGCTTTAAACTTCTTCACAACAGTATCTCGGACCTGCCTGGTATGTTCCTTGTTCTTCATGATGCTCTCTGCGCTTTTAACGGACCTCTGAGACTATCACAGTGCAGGTGCATTTATACGGAGACTTGATTACACACAGGTGGATTGTATTTATCATCATTAGTCATTTAGGTCAACATTGGATCATTCAGAGATCCTCACTGAACTTCTGGAGAGAGTTTGCTGCACTGAAAGTAAAGGGGCTGAATAATTTTGCACGCCCAATTTTTCAGTTTTTGATTTGTTAAAAAAGTTTGAAATATCCAATAAATGTCGTTCCACTTCATGATTGTGTCCCACTTGTTGTTGATTCTTCACAAAAAAATACAGTTTTATATCTTTATGTTTTAAGCCTGAAATGTGGCAAAAGGTCGCAAAGTTCAAGAGGGCCGAATACTTTCGCAAGGCACTGTATCTAGCGCTGCCAGAGCCTTCCTCCTCTACAGCGCTGCCGGACTCTCCCGCCTGTTCAGCGCAGTCAGAGCCTTCCTCCTCTACAGCGCTGCCGGACTCTCCCGCCTGTTCAGCGCAGTCAGAGCCTTCCTCCTCTACAGCGCTGCCGGAGTCTCCCGCCTGTTCAGAGCTGCCAGTCTGCATAGAGCTGCCAGTCTGCATAGAGCTGCCAGTCTGCATAGAGCTGCCAGTCTGCAAGGAGCTGCCAGTCTGCATAGAGCTGCCAGTCTGCAAGGAGCTGCCAGTCTGCAAGGAGCTGCCAGTCTGCAGGATGCCGCCAGAGCTGCCAGTCTGCAGGATGCCGCCAGAGCTATGGAAACACAAGCCTGACCCTGTAGAACTCATACAATCATACATTGATTTTCTAAAGAGAGTGAGTGTTTAATACATTTCACTACTGTAACAGGATGAGGTGGTCAATCATTGTCCCATTCTCAAAGCCCTTGATGAGTACTGAGAAATACCACAGAAATAATACTGCTTTGTTCTGGCATATTACAGCATGTCACTGACAAGAAGGGATTAGCATTTTAAACAAGCACTTGTTCTGATTAAGGAACAATTGTTATAAATGTCATTAAAGATGAAGCATACAGAGGGCAGCACACAGTCTCCTTTCAGGGATGTCTTTTATAAACCAGCCCCAGTGGAAATAACACACACAGCCTTTCTCCCTTATTATTCATCTAGTTATTCTTAAATATATGTTTTTCTCACTCCTGCATACTTCAGTGATGTTTTTTCTCTCTCTCTCTCTCTCTCTCTCTCTCTCTCTCCGATGATTAATTTCTTCTTTCCCAGTCTTCTTCAAGGTCTCTCTCTCTCTACCAGTTCACACAGGAATTAGGGAGGGTCTGAAGAGAAAGGGAGAGGAGGAAGAACTGAAACAAGACGCCAGTATAAAATACGTGCCCTAATAGTTTATGACTGCTCTCTCCTCACAGTTCATCCAGTGAATAGGGCTCTGTTGCTTCCTGCATATCTTACAGCTTCCTCCTCGGTGTCTTTATCTACAATTCCACTTATTTACAGATCACTGGAGAAACATCTGCTCCTACACTTGCCCTGAATCTATGAAGTGATGTTTTGCAATATACCATTACATTTTTAATGCCGATATTCAGTTCTCCTGAAGAACTTTCATAGAAAAACGCCTTTTGATGACAGCTAAACAACATCCAATAGCCGGGAAAAAAAATATACTGGAATTCAAGGGGATCAACAGAACTGTATCAAGCAAACAACTAAAGGATAAACACTAGGAAACTTTACAATATAAATATATATTCTATACATATCAGACATTTAATACTAACATAAAAAGAGCAGTCACAGTTTCACTGGTAAACTGATAAACAAGTCTGTATACATGTGAATAATCAAATGTGGGGAAGCACAACATGTCACAGAGTGGAGTGCCTGGGCAACTGTTGACTAAAAGGGTTATGTACTGTATGTTGATGAAAACACTTTTGTAAAAGGTTTTGTACGTATGAGTTTTTGTCAGAATCACCAGCATTGTTTCTGGAAATATTTATTAGTTTATAAGGTTTTATTGGAGGGTTTATAAGACCCTCCAATGAAATATACATCAGATAGTTTCCACATAGTCTAGTGATAACGTGCTGTTATTTATAAGTCATAAACACCATGGGTCCAAGTTTCAATGTATAAACCTAAGCAGCAAATGCATATACTATGTATTGTGCATGTATACATATTCCAACAACAACTCACACACAACCATGATGCACTCATCAACACACACACACACACACACGCACGAACGCGCACGCACGCACGCACGCACGCACGCACACACACACACACACACACACACGCAGAATCACAGCACCTGCTGAACAAAGGAAGGTTTCAGTACAAGCCTCCTTGCACAATTACACTCAAGTGGATGGCTGGCATTGTTACTGATCTGTCCTTTCTTACCCTGACAGGCGAATGCAAGTTGTGATGCACCTGCATCTGTTCATTCCCAGCGCTAGATGGACTGGCCTCCTGCCAACACTCCCCACTTCAGCCACCGCCAAATACCACACATATTGATTTGCAATACAGCATAATAGGCCATCAGCTTCATTATTTCTGAAGGGACATTGTTCTGAATCTTTCCATTTCCTCCGTTGTGGAGACTTGCAGAGACCAGGATGAATGACGCATAATGCCTCCATTTGCATACCTTGGGGACAATGTGGGTTCATTGAGGTTCATTCAGCGGGGTTCAGAGTTGCTGATTGTTTTTGCTGCTTTCTGTGAACGTATTCAGCGAGGAATAGTGTACTGGCAGGAACACAACTGTGTCCAGGGTCCAAATGATTTATACATTGTGAAATCTGGCAAGAACTTCAAAGAGAGTTGAGAGGTAGTCATGTCTGTGGATAGACTCAGAGTGTAGCTCATCAAAGACAGTAACCTGTCTCTCACAGAATGGATAAGTGAGGGAGTAGCACAGAGCAGACCAGCCTCTGTTCAATCTTACTGTACTCAATGCACTGTGTGCGTAGGATAGTTATATGTGTGACGTTTTTTACTAAGTCTAAGAATGTAACCTGTTGTTTATCTCAGAAATGTATTTAGGCTTTCTTGGTTAATGTCTAACTTTGAAATGCCAATACATTTTTCTTCTACAAAATAGAATATTACACAGACAGGAATGGTATCTTACTCAAACCCAGTTTCAAATGGACACTTGTGAGAACCATCGCAATACCTCTCTCCTGTTGCTGATGTGACTCATTCCAAATCCCCCCATCCAATGCTGCCAACAAGCTGAGGAGAGGCCAGCAGAACATTGCCCTCGGATAAAGCACTGGCCATGCCCAGTCAGAGGGCCCATGGATTGGTGGATGAGGGAATGCTTCATTGGAGACAGGCACCAGAACAGCCACCCCCTGCAGGACCCCTATCTGCCATTACCACAGCCATGGAGGAAAATGACCCCAGAAAGGGACATGGGAAGAATAACAAGACATGGGAGGTTACCGTAACTGGAGAACTAAATGTCACAAAAGTTTCCATTCAATCAACTTGGATCACTTTTTATTACAGTCCTATTCTGACCTAATCTAATTTCTGTTTATCAACAATTCATCATCATTCATAATGGACACAGCTACAATTGTTTTCATCATTGCTTATGTTAGGTTCATGGGTTATATTACTCTTTTATCAAATCAAATTAAATTGTATTGGTCACATACACATATTCAGCAGATGTTATTGGGGGTGTAGCGAAATGCTTGTTAAGAAATAACACACAAAAAAAACTAAATACTGTAAAGTTGCTTAGGAGCTAGAAGCAGAGCTGCTATATCTGTCAGCACCATCTTTGATATTAGCCTTTGCTACTGTAATGCTCAGTGAGAAAACTAGACAAACAAAGTGGTAGCTATGCCCATGGCGCGGGAGGAGAACCAACCAATCATGTTAACTCCATGTTATTGAGTGGCATGGGTCAAGGGTTACGCCTTTGACACCAGTGAATCACTGAATGCGGCCCTCAGTCCGAGGTTCTAAGGCATGTGTGGAACTGTTTGTGTTGGATACAGCTCAATGTGGTCTCAAGCCATTCCATAACAGCACACACAACAGTACACACCCTATACACTACGCACAATAACGTATTTATTCTAGCAAATCCAAACAACTTTTCCTTGGACAGCTTGTAAAACAGTTTCCCAAAGATTTAACTGTAGCTGCAGAGAAATGTCTGCCTTATTATACGTCTAATGCATTTGAAAGCAAACACAACTATTTTTTAACACAGAATGCCTTCGAGGTTTCAAATGAACACTCAACCCTGAACTTCATATACTCTATGATGGAGGAAAGATATCGGCGCTCGTCCTCCTTTATGATAAACCTGAAAGGGCTTTTCTATCACAATGTGCTGGGGAGGACAAACACATATCAATGTCCTCAAGCTCCCTTTCTCTGATTTCTAATCTGGCCTCTAAAACATCTGTGGCTTCTCTGTTCAGTGTGGGGCATCTTGGACTGTTAATTCTATGGCCATTGGTGATGTGTGTGTGTGTGTGGGGGGGGGGGGGGGGGGGGTGGGGGCTGTGTCCTTTGGTAAATTTGCAGCTCTGAGGAGGCGACAGCTTTATTCATGTCAGCAAACAGTGGAGCAATCTCCCAGAGAAATGGGCTTTGTGTTAGTGGGCGTCCCCTGGGCGGCCTGGAGATCTTTCCATCTGAGGCGGGCCTGTGAACACTGAGCACACAGAACAAGGAGGGCCCATTCCCAACGTACCTGCCCCTGCCAGACCCTTGCCTGCCTGCTTGTCTGCTGCCTCAGACACTGTTTTCTTTGGCAAGGCCCACTCATCCACCAGAACTACAGCAATGGACTTGTTATGGAGACACACAGCAAAAACTGTAGCTAAGGTCGCATTTGCAGATGTACTGTTAGCTGATCATGTTTACTTTGCAAGCTACAGGTAGAAACGTTGTGCAGTTGGCTAAACATATTGTGTTAAGTAGACCAATGTAGGCCTACCTAGCAAAGTTAGCTAACATTGTCTCCTTTTCAACATTGTTTTTAAGAGTGTTTAATTATCATTGCTGCTGACAGACATGATATAGGCTACATTGATTGATGGACCATGTCAAATTGGCTGGCTAGCTAGCTAATAATAGATCACATCAACATGCCTAGTTAACCAGCTAACTTTCAGGAAAACTAGATGGCTATATCCAAATATTGTTTCATTTGTTCATTTGTTTCATCAGAGTGTTGATGACAGTGGTCCGACTGACAACTTTACCATGACAATGTCAAGCTCTTTCCAAAAGCCAAATCTCTGATGAAGCGTCTAATTGATGTTAACTTAGCTAGCTACATGAAAAATTGATAGGTTTTACATGACTGTTGATGTTTACTGATCATGAAGAGCATGCAGTTACTTGCTGTATAACTAAATATGAACAATTGTTTTGCTCAACAGGTGATGATATTAAAACCAAATAGTTGTAACATTTATTTAACAATCCTTGAAAACGGCTAAGTTGTCAATGGTTTTCCTTGCCCCCTAGCAGCCAAATCAAACGTATTGTTACGTTTTATTGAAAATGACCAATAGGCTTCCAAATGCAGAAAACGACAGACACAATGAGAAAAGAACGATTGAAAAAACAATTCCTGGTGTTGGAACATTTCTTTGTGTTTCTTATAGAATCAGATAATGAATGTGTAGGAGAGAGAGGAATCCACCTTTGCCAACAAATGTGAGGCTCTTAAAGGCAGTGTTCTCCTTGCCCACCCGCCCAGGAAGGGCCATGTTACATGAGATATGAGATCCGGACGGATCTGACAGACGAGTGCTTGATCCCAGTCCAGCTGGACCAGGGAGTCTCTCTCTCTCATCTCATCAGCAGCTTTCAGCCCAGGACCTCTCTTTATTTCCCCTTTTGTCTGGGCCTCCGTGGAGCCTCCCTCCACTTCAAGCCCACTGATGCTGGGAAGGTGTGCCAAGTGGTGCTCCATTCAGAATCACAGGCTTTTCTCTCCCACGTGGTTGGAGGGAATAACAGACACTTCATCATGTCAGAATTGGCCGAATCAAATGTGCAGGGCAGGCTGCCAACATGTTCTCTACAGTCTCACAATATCTTGAAATCATAATAGAAATCACAGGCGTTACATCAATCTGAATGTGTAATAACATAAGATAGACCTCTCCATAGACATGCCTACAGTGCATTCCACACTGTCATGTACTAAACAAACTGCAAATTTGAAAGTCAGTCATTCAAGAGTCTATTTTCTGGGTCGGATGAGGCAGCTGTCCACATATGGTTGGCAAATTGATTCTAAATATAAGAACTGAGGATCTTAAGGGTCATTGTGAGGTGATTTATCCCCACCATAAAGCATCCAGACTCTCCCAGACAGGGCAGGCAGTGCCACATATGAAACCCTTTGAATGAGGTCAATAAGTGGAGTCAGTACTACAGTTAGTGCTGCTGGCCCAAGTTGTTGCTTAGCTACCCACACAGCTCCATCTCACCCAGTCAATGTGGGGCACATAAACAACACTGCATGAAATAACAAAGATGAAATTAACAACCACATAGGGACATATCTGAAAAATATCTCTGTTCAACAATCCCTGATACTGTAGCATGTGAAAAACTCCCAGTACATGCTCCCATGCACATTGTTGCAAGATATTTAAACCAATGACTTTCCCATTTCACACACTGTCTTGTCCACTAAATTAATTAATCCACCATTATTACATTGTAAACAAAAAGTCAGTGTAAAATGTTATTTAGCTGGAAAAAGAGGAAGCTTTGTGTGGAATGGAGTAAGTGGAATGTTACAGAGAAAGTTCTATTTGCTCAGAGAAACGCCCACCACTGACACTGCTCCCTTTTCTCATAGGCACATACCCATTTTATAACTAGAGTTGTACATAAACACAGACTATATGGCTATATCATTTCGGGAGAGGCTGAATGTATCCACAGCCTCGGCAATGCCCCCTCTATGGTTGTCAGTAGCTATGTTTCTATTAACTTGTCGAGTGATTTTGTTGTTGGCATTTTGAAAGTTTGAATATCAAATAGATGCGACAATTGTCCGCTATGGTGCGTTTCCAGTGAACTGCTTGTGTCAATAAAAACAGCTGGATGTAATGGTGTCACACCTATAACAAAAAAACAAACGTTTTGTGTGGTTGAAGTGTTTCCATTATCCATTTGAGCATTTAATTACGCATTCATAAATTGGCGACAGCCTGTATGCCTTCCCACCTTTTTTTCCTTTCTCAGGTAGCCTGCAAACGTCAGCATGGATAGAATGCAAGAGTTTACTCAAATTTGCCATATTCTAATAATTATCATGTGTCAACGTATCACCACAGTCCCTGCAATGGTGAGACCTTCACCCGTAGATCTGAAATAATTGAATGGTGAAACTTGCATCCAGCCAATCAGAAAAGCAAGGCAAAGCAATTCAGGCATTCTTGAAAGTCAAGCAAATCCTTGTCCTGCAAAGAAACATTATTTTTATAGTTGAAAAATGTATTCGGCAATCATCATTCATTCTGAAAAACACTGTTTCCATCATCATTTGTCACAATAAAGTTTGACTAAAGACAAATCCACGCTTGTCGACCGGATACAGTGGTTTGACTAAAGACAAATCCACGCTTGGCGAACGGATACAATAGTTTGACTAAAGACAAATCCACGCTTGGCGAACGGATACAATAGTTTGACTAAAGACAAATCCACGCTTGTCGAACGGATACAGTAGTTTGACTAAAGACAAATCCACGCTTGGCGAACGGATACAATAGTTTGACTAAAGACAAATCCACGCTTGGCGAACGGATACAATAGTTTGACTAAAGACAAATCCACGCTTGGCGAACGGATACAATAGTTTGACTAAAGACAAATCCACGCTTGGCGAACGGATACAATAGTTTGACTAAAGACAAATCCACGCTTGGCGAACGGATACAATAGTTTGACTAAAGACAAATCCACGCTTGGTGAACAGAAACAATAGTTTGACTAAAGACAAATCCACGCTTGGCGAACGGATACAATAGTTTGACTAAAGACAAATCCACGCTTGGCGAACGGATACAGTAGTTTGACTAAAGACAAATCCACGCTTGGCGAACGGATACAATAGTTTGACTAAAGACAAATCCACGCTTGGCGAACGGATACAATAGTTTGACTAAAGACAAATCCACGCTTGGCGAACGGATACAAATATTGTTGATATTTAGAACATTTATTTTATTGCTGCCATTTCCATTTCCATTACACATGTCGCAATGTTTCTTTTTTGCGATAATGCTTTTGTCAAATAAACCCATGCAGCCCAATATGCTGACCGGAGTATGGGTGAGTGGGTGTCGAAATCAGTGGGTGTATAGAAAGTGAATCAGCTAATTGGGCAGATTTGTTGCCACTCAAGACCGTTTGGCATGGCTGATTGGGCTGCACGACAAGTAGATATGCTGTTCTCCTCTGCTACAGAGAACAGCATAAATCCAGCCTGCCACACAGCCTCTATCACCTGTCAATCACTCCCAATCTCCGCCCCCCTCTCTGGGGTATACAGGTCAACCAACAACCAGACTGTCTGTCTGACACTATCCAAACCTACTGTTTCTCACTCACCTCCAGTGGTGGAAAAAGTGCCCAACTGTCATACTTGAGTAAAAGTAAAGATACCATAATAAAAAATGACTCACGTAAAAGTCAAAGTCACCCAGTAAAATTCCACTTGAGTAAAAGTCTAAAAGTATTTGGTTTAAAATATACTTAAGAATTGTACTGGTTTTCTTCCTGGGAAGGAGAGGAGGACCAAAATGCAGCGTGGTTATTTATAAACATCTTTAATGAAAGATGAAACCGTGAACACTACAAAATAAGAAAACGTGGAAAAACCGAAACTGGTGCAAAACACAGAGACAGGAACAATCACCCACAAGATACCTAAAGAATATGGCTGCCTAAATATGGTTCCCAATCAGAGACAACGATAAACACCTGCCTCTGATTGAGAACCACTCCAGGCAACCATAGACTTACCTAGAACACTCAACTGAACACAACCCCATAGACTACAAAACCCGTAGACAAGACAAGACACATAAATCACCCATGTCACACCCTGGCCTAACCAACATAATAAAGAAAACACAGAATACTAAGACCAGGGCGTGACAGTACCTCCCCCCCCCCCCCAAAGGTGCGCACACCTAAACCCATAGGGGAGGGTCTGGGTGGGCGTCTGTCAATGGTGGCCGCTCTGGCGCAGGACGTGGACCCCACTCCAACACAGTCTTATTCCGCTTACTTAGCGTCCCTTGAGTGGCGACCCTCGCCGCCGACCTTGGCCTAGTAACCTTAACAAAGGGCACAACTGGACTGAGGGGTAGCTCAAGACTGAGGGGTAGCTCAAGACTGAGGGGTAGCTCAAGACTGAGGGGTAGCTCAAGACTAAGAGATAGCTCAGGCAGGTTGACGGCTCTGGCGGATCCTGGCTGAATGGCGGCTCTGGCGGATCCTGGCAGACTGGCGGATCTGGTGGATCCTAGCGGCTCTGGCAGCTCTGGACAGACGGGAGACTCTGGCAGCTCTGGACAGACGGGAGACTCTGGCAGCTCTGGACAGACGGGAGACTCTGGCAGCTCTGGACAGACGGGAGACTCTGGCAGCTCTGGACAGACGGGAGACTCTGGCAGCTCTGGACAGACGGGAGACTCTGGCAGCTCTGGACAGACGGGAGACTCTGGCAGCTCTGGACAGACGGGAGACTCTGGCAGCTCTGGACAGACGGGAGACTCTGGCAGCTCTGGACAGACGGGAGACTCTGGCAGCTCTGGACAGACGGGAGACTCTGGCAGCTCTGGACAGACGGGAGACTCTGGCAGCTCTGGACAGACGGGAGACTCTGGCAGCTCTGGAGAGGAGGAAGGCTCTAGCAGCGCTGGACAGGCGAGGCACACTGTAGGCCTGGTGTGTGGTGCCGGCATTGGTGGTACTGGGCCGAGGACACGCACCTCAGGGCGAGTGCGGGGAGCTGCCACCGGAGGGCTGATGCGTGGAGGTGGTACTGGATAGACCGGACCGTGCAGGCGCACTGGAGCTCTTGAGCACCGAGCCTGCCCAACCTTACCTGGTTGAATGCTCCCGGTCGCCCTGCCAGTGTGGCGAGGTGGAATAGCCCGCACTGGGCTGTGCAGGCAAACCGGGGACACCATGCGCAAGGCTGGTGCCATGTACGCCTGCCCAAGGAGACGCACTGGAGACCAGATGCGTAGAGCCGGCTTCATGGCACTTGGCTCGATGCCCACTCTACCCCGGACGATACGAGGAGCTGGTATGTACCGCACCGGGCTATGCACCCGCACTGGGGACACCGTGCGTTCCACAGCATAACACGGTGCCTGCCCGGTCTCTGTCGCCCCCCGGTAAGCACAGGTAAGCACAGGAAGGTCTCCTACCTGGCTTCGCCATACTCCTTGTGTGCCTCCTCCCAAGACATTTTTGGGGCTGACTCTCGGGCTTCCATCCACGCCACCGTGCTGCCTCCTCATACCAGCGCCTCTCTGCCTTCGCTGCCTCCAGCTCTTTGGGGCGGCTATATTCTCCTGGCCGTGCCCAGGGTCCTTTACCGTCCAATTCGTCCTCCCATGTCCATTCCTCTTTGCGCTGCTCCTGCTGCCGCTTCTCCTGCTGCACCTTGGGGTGGCTACACTCCCCTGGCTTAGCCCAGGGTCCTCTCCCATTAAGGATTTCCTCCCATGTCCAAGAGTCCTGTGTCTTTGGCCGCTGTTGCTGCTGCCCGTTACCACGCCGCTTGGTCCTGTTGTGGTGGGTGGTTCTGTACCAATTTTCTTCCCGGGAAGGAGAGGAGGACCAAAATGCAGCGTGGTTATTTATAAACATCTTTAATGAAAAAAAATGACTCACGTAAAAGTCAAAGTCACCCAGTAAAATTCCACTTAAGAATTGTACTGGTTTTCTTCCTGGGAAGGAGAGGAGGACCAAAATGCAGCGTGGTTATTTATAAACATCTTTAATGAAAGATGAAAACGTGAACACTATACAAAATAAGAAAACGTGGAAAAACCGAAACAGTCCTAACTGGTGCAAAACACAGAGACAGGAACAACCACCCACAAGATACCTAAAGAATATGGCTGCCTAAATATGGTTCCCAATCAGAGACAACGATAAACACCTGCCTCTGATTGAAAACCACTCCAGGCAACCATAGACTTACCTAGAACACTCAACTGAACACAACCCCTTAGACTACAAAACCCCTAGACAAAACAAGACACATAAATCACCCATGTCACACCCTGGCCTAACCAACATAATAAAGAAAACACAGAATTCTAAGACCAGGGCTTGACAAGAATCAAAAGTAAAAGTATAAATAATTTCAAATTCCTTGTATTAAGCAAACCAGATGGCACCATTTACTTATTTTATTTATTCATGGAAAGCCAGGGGCACACTCCAACACTCAGACATCATTTATAACCAAAATATTTGCGTTTAGTGAGTCCACCAGATCATAGGCAGTAGGGATGACCAGGGATGTTCGGTTGATAAGTGTGTGAATTTGACTATGTTCCTGTCCTGCTAAGCATTCAAAATGTAACAAGTACCTCTGGGTGTCAAGGAAAATGTATGGAGTAAAAAGTACAATATTTTCTCAAGGAATGTAGTGAAGTAAAAGTAAAAGTTGTCTAAAATATAAATACTAAAGTAAAGTACAGATACCCCCAAAAAATACTTAAGTAGTACTTTAAAGTATTTTTACTGAAGTATTTTACACCACTGCTCACTTCACCTCACTAATGTCAAAGCCCAGGTCTGAGTCCCCTGCCTACAATGCAATATCCCGAATCAAACGAATCCACAGCTATTTTTACTCTCCCTTTTCAAATGTGGAATCAATACGCCATGCACCACGAGCTGCTTCCACAAAGGCTAGAATATATGTCAACTTTTGTTTTACACACAGTGTCTTTGGAATCAACTTCAAATAGAGGATACATCAAACAGAAGGGTTCAGAACACTTTGATCTCACCCTGAATGCAATGACGTTATGTTGCATTAATGTAAAAACTTGACTTAAAAAACAGGAAACTGGTGAGAAACCTGTATGGAAGAAAAGAGCTTAAATAAAACACAATGTGTAAACGCCAAACAATCAATCCCATCTAAAGACTGGATCAGTCACAAGATCTGAACAATGATTTCAATGAACAATGGGCATATGCTGAGATCCTTGAAATCGATCGACACATAATAAAATATAAACTACAAAGCCTGTCCAAATGATGGGATTACATGGTACATCAATCAAATGTTTGAATTATGTTTACAGTACATACAGTTCAAATGTAAACAGTATGATTTTATTTTTAATGGTGAGCAGCCAAGGTTCAACCAGTGAGCATGTTTACCTAGTATTATACTGTATCTATTTAACAACAACTGATGTGATTGGGTCTGGTTGAGATACAATAATACCAGGAGCCGTGTAAAACTGAATGATACTCTTCTATTCCTCCATACTCATGATATGAGCCACCAACCAACATCAATAGTGTGAGAAATGGCTGTGTCAGACAGTACCATGTCATTTAACACTGATTAAACAGTAGGGATGCTCCTGGCAGGTCAAAGCTATCAACACAACTCATCTCTTATGCTAGCAACATGTTTATTATTCACATGCATTCTCCAAGCTGTTAACGGCTAGCAAATATGTTTAACTTTTATCTAGTGCTTTACTTGACGATGATAACTGAGTACCATCAGTTATATCTCTTCTTCTATGTTATCAGATTAGTCAATTACATTCATCTTTTCAGAGTTAGCCTTTAAGAATGTCAGGAGTTTTTTTTACAAGGCAAACACCAAATGAAACCTTGAAACACCAAATGTCAGTTTACAATTACAGCTGTTAACATATTAGAGAATAATTCAGTTTGGAGGTGGTTCTGTATTTGGGGTGGGGATCTTTTCCATTAGAGCATGATTAAATAATGATACGCTGCTGAATTTCCACTGTGACATTACAGTGGATGGAGCTTGTGACCCACTTAAAGCTTTCACATCTGATAGGGATAAACCCTTTGATAGTTATTTGAATGCAGGCGCTATTTGACAGCCACTTTTGGGTATAAAAATATGCTTCCCCCTGTTTTTTTTTTGTTTGCCTTCTCTTTTCTTGCCGCTGTCTGTGGGCGATGCAGCAGGGTAGAGTTGGCCATGTAGATCTGCGGTCCAAGGTGAATGTGACTGAGTGATGTCTCCTATAATCTCTTGGACATGTTATTCTAGAGGAGGATATGAGGGCTGCCTCATTAAACATTTATCTGGGAAGAGTAGCGGAGAGCTGGCGGAGAAGAGATGGAGTGACAGGATGGGAGGAGGAGGAGAGATGGATGGAGAGAGGAGAAGAGATAGACAGAGAGGGGGAGAATGAGAGAAAGGGAGGGAAAGAGAGGGTTCAAGAAAACACTAATTATGAAAAACATTATGAACACTGTCACCTAGCTCAACCTAATTTACCTTTCAAATGACGACCCAACAGAAAAAACGGCATTTCAGTACAGCAGCCTGTGTATGGTAATAAAATAAAGAAACATAAATGAAAGCTGGGGTTATGTTAAATAGGACAATGGAGTACAGAGTGCACTATCAAGTGAGGTTAAATTCTCTGGCAACCAACTGAGCTCCATACAGCTCTGCTGATTACCCATGGATAGATGAATCAATCAAATGCATACAGAAACAGATCCTAGAAACGCTGGCAAAAATGTACACACAAATCTACACACAAACTCTGACACATACACACGCTCATGCACACAAACACAGTGCTGTCTTAAACATGCTTTGAGAGCTTACAGGGGCTTTGAGAGTGATAACTGGTTACACAAAGCCCCGAGGCTGAGCTCCAATACAAAGCTCATAATCTGCCAGTGTGTTCCAGTCTTCTGCTGCTCTGCTACCTCTGTACTGCGCTGGAGATGTACCGCCAGAGGTGCTCTGCCTACCACTCCTCTATTCCCTCAGCCAATTAGAGGAGACCTTTTCAGCCCAGCTGTCATCATTCTGCATACAGCAGGTTGACATGAATAACTCACAATCTACATGTCTTATTATAAAGAGTCCAGATATCACAGTGGATGTGCAACAAAAGTGATTTGTTCTGCATCACACAATGTTTATCTACTGTAGGCCCTATTATACACAGGCTCCAGACTTAGCATTGGATGCAAACCCCTCAGTGTCCTGCTAACTAGAGGTGATAATGTACTAGGGAGCTTTACTACTGCACATTTACCTTCCACTTCCATGTCCTCCAGGTATCTGTAGTGTGGCTATTACTGTAGTACAACATGCCACAGCTATGCAGGTGGAGCATGCAGCCACAAACAGCTCCCGCTCGGCCCACAGCTGTCATTTATATTGACAGGATGGAAGCCTCCCCAGAGAGGAGACATCTCCTTTTCAAAGGAGTGCTGTTAAGACAGGGAAAAACATAAAACTGTATATTGTGAGGAGGAAGTCGTTCAGACATCTTTGTGATACATTCAATTCTAGTCAAGCCATTAAAGGTGAGTTCCGAAGAGAGAAAATAATCTGTTGAGGTTCCAACCGTGGCATTCTCTTCCTCCCGAACACAAACCTCTCCCAGATCAATGTTAAATGATCTATTTCCACTGGCCAAAGCTCAATAGCTGACACACTGATTGGTCTCATTGTCTTTTGACTTCCCCCAGAGCTCCATGTGTTGATTTTCTGTACAAATAAACATGACTCATGATGGTTTAAGGGCCTATACTCCACAAAGGTGATAGGATAGATAGATAGATTGCCACTTCCACTTTACCAGCAGTCAAGCAACAGTCTATGGAGGCTTTGGAGGTGGGATGCTCACAACAAAACAATCGCAGCTAATATAAGCTATGGCTTATTGTTGAACTTTTCACCAGTTTGGACCAATAGCCCAATCAGGAATAGAGGCAACAACATTTTAGCTCTGAAAGAGTAAGCATAATTAAATCAATTTGAACTGTTTTCTTATTGCTTGTTATTCATTCATTGATTCATTCCTAGTATTGTTGGTATCTGTCCAATACTCGTAGAATGATGAAATAAATAACTTAGTGAGGGCTAGGGGAGACCATGGGAAACAGTCTTGTCTTGTCTGTGTGGCGTCGTACTCCCAGCTCCCAGCTCTGCTTGGCTGGGCTGTGTGGCTGCGAGGCTGCAGTGGGGAGCAGGCGGGTTCCAGGCCTGAAAGAGAGCAGAGCACAGTGGGAGCGGTCTGCGACCGGGGCTCTCAGGAGGAGGGCTGCTCCCTTCCAGACAAGGTCACGCTTGCCTCTGGTCATCATCATCTGGCCAGGCAGGGGAAGCACATTCACATGCAGGAACCATTAGAGCCGGACAGAGACCAATTACACACAGCAAAGGGCAAACAGCGAGGGGACATCAATGAAGCCAGCGAGGGTCACTTGGGTCGCGCATCTCAGAGGTAAATTTTGTAATCATATCAAATGAGCTTTATTTGCAAATAGCCTGCTGCTGAAGAGATGGAGAGAAGGAGAAAAAAGGGAAAAAAAGACAACAGTAAGCACACATTTAGAGATTCCATTATGTATCAATGCAATCCATTTGCGGGTCATGCTCTGGTATGCAATAACATCAATATCTGAATTGTCTCTTTTATGGCATCCATACAAACAGCAGTCTCATTGGCAAAGGATGATAGGATAATAAGTGTAGGTTCATTTCAGACGACATTATTCCCCTTGGACAGAGTGCTTGACATTCCTCCATGTGTTTTCTTAGATAAAGATTATGGCTTGTGTCTGCTCTGGTTAGAGCTTGTGTCTGTGCAAGCAGATGCAGTAGGTGAGAACCTAGTCAGTAACCCTGGTCCTTACAGTAATCAGATCAGCCCATGGAGATCATTTAGTAAGTTGAAGAGTAGATCCAGTCAGTGTGCTTTCTATGTCTCCGACAGTCTCTGACCACTGAGAGTGGGTCACCAGTGGCCCACAAGTGGTGAGCTCAGAAACCTCACATATAAACATGCTTAATGACACATCCAGCACTTTAGGCAGAGGCAGAAAACACTGAGGTCCAGAGCTCTTGACAAACGAACAGGGATGGGGTTTCGTTTGGCTGGGGAGAGAGCCTGGAGGGATTGTGCCAAGCAGCAAACAACCTCCTAGCTCTTCCTGACAGGCTGACGGATCCCATGCAGAAACCCCAAGCCTTCCATCCATCCACCACACAAACCATCCAGTTAACCCCCAGCTGTTTCACAAGCAGGATGCAGAGAACAACATGACCATGTCACTGACAGGCTAATAGATGTTGTAGCACTCTCCCAGTCCTCTGTACTGCAATATGCAGCACCCTTCACCACAGACAGCGACAGCAGTGGTGACAGAGATGTGACTAACCACAACCCCTCTACCTTCCTCCCTGGCACCACATCTGTATGGCCCTGTTTAGCAGGTAAGCCCTATCACTCCATTCCCCTAACCCCTTACTTTGTATCTCAGTCCTAAACGAACAACCCTCCCCTTCTCCCGCCTCACAGGGGTGATCAGCTGGAGGAAATCAAGCCCTGCTCTAAATTTCCTCTCAACTGATTAAGATAAACTGCTTTTCAGCCATGGTTACCCCCCAACCAATCAATTAAAGCAATCAATTAAAGGCCTGCCGGCTGAGCCTTTGGTAATTGAGGGTTGAATAAACACAGGCCGCTGATACCGATGATAATGCTGTAACAAAGCTGCGGCTGCAAAAAGGGCTTGAAAAATGTAATTTCTGGGATTTGAATAAGCCGCAATTGTAAAACATCTAAAGAGAGCAGGATGATTATTTTCCTCCCGTGCAGAAGCAGCTCTAGCTGGGTGTTTCCTGTGTGTTCCCTGCCTGCCAGAGATGTTGCCCCAGGACCTTAAATATTGAATGTAATCTCCACGCCGGGTCTATCCAATTGGCTGTGGCCACTATTTGAAAAAAGTGCCAGTAGAATTCAAACATGCCCTGTGTGCCAACGTGGCCTCCAGTGAAAACACTTACTCAGAGGAGAGAGAAGAGACTCTTTGGCCAGGCCTGCCTCTCCACTGCTGGGTGCTATTCCAAGAGGTGGGGAGGTAGTCTGACACTTCACTAATCCAATAAACCTACACTAGCACTCCCTGGCACATTCACTTTGACATGTCTGCCTTTTACAAATGTCTTTTGATGTACATGGATATACATTTTATATAAATAAACAGTCACCTTGACAAACTGCAAGAGAATGAATAAAACAATCACTGTTTCATTTCCTTCTGCCCATTAGTTGAGTTAACAGTTACCAAACTGTGTAAAAATAACAAAAAATAGAGGAGAAAGAGAAACATGAAAACCTCTATAGGGAGCAGATAAACAGCATCCAAGAAAACCACAAATCCAGTCGATTTCCCCCTCCTACATTAGTTCTTTATTGGAGTCTTTTAGGTCTTTTACTGCATGGTTTTACTCACTGGCAGGCGCAGACTATAAAGAGTGGGCTGTCCGTTTGGTTTCAATTAGTTTGCTTTTGTTGAGGTTGGGTCCAGGTTGGTGGTGAGCAAATCCAAGAATATGAAGTGAAGCCTCGTTCCTCCCTCCCTCCACCCTGCTGTCTGGGCTTTGTGAAGTGCTCTAGTGATGGACTCCATGCCAATCTGCTGGGCTCCACTGGAGGAGAGAGGAATTAAAGACAGAGGGTGGCGTGATGGGTCCTCGTTTAAGCGTTTTAGATTTGCGTGACCCCTCTTCATCAGGAGGTCACCCATTTACATGCCTGCACTGTCGGGGTGAGGATCTGAGCCTAGCCTCTTCGTAAAATCTGCTTCCGTGTTTTGATCACTCACAGCAGGAGATATGGCCAGAAACGGAGATTGTGTATGTGCGTACGTGTGTGTACGTGTGTGTGTGTGTGTGTGTGTGTGTGTGTGTGTGTGTGTGTGTGTGTGTGTGTGTGAGAGAGAGAGAGAGAGAGAGAGAGAGAGAGAGAGAGAGAGAAAGGGTATGTGTGCATGAATGTAAGTTTGAGAGAGAGAGAGAGAGATAGTGTGTTTGAAAAAGAGACAGACAGAGATCTATACGGCTGGGTTTAACAGAATGGGATGAGGTGATGTGAATTGAAAAATGTATTTTGAACATAACTCTAGAAGACAGTGCTTCTCAGAGACAGCTCCTCTTGCTTTCATTGGACATTGCGTGTGATCTATGTGGTCTAGGTCAATGGTGACTTTAGGTCTTATAAACACAACAAACCCCAAAGTCTTTCCTTGACAGGTCCTGGCCCTTCAGTACTTACAATATAAAACCTCCCTCCTCTCCCTTTAGTTTGCCCCAGTCAGTGATACAGTACTCTATATATACAAAAATATGTGGACACCCCTTCATATTAGTGGATTTGGCTATTTCAGCCACACCCGTTGCTGGCAGGTGTATAAAATCCAGCACACCGCCATGCAATCTCCATAGACAAACATTGACAATAGAAGGGCCTTACTGAAGAGCGCAGTGACTTTCGTGGCACCATCATAGGATTCTACCTTTCCAACAAGTCAGTTCGTCAAACATCTGCCCTGCTAAAGCTGCCCCGGTCAACTGTAAGTGTTGTTATTGTGAAGTGGAAACGTCTAGGAGGAACAACCGCTCAGACACGAAGTGATAGGCTACACCAGCTCACAGAACGGGACCATCGAGTCTGTCCTCAGTTGCAACACTCACTATCAAGTTCCAAACTACCCCTGGAAGCAACGTCAGCACAAGAACTGTTCGTTGGGAGCTTCAAGAAATTGGTTTCCATTGGCGAGCAACCGCACACAAGCCTAAGATCATTGCGACTCTGGAGCAGTGGAAACACCGGGATGAATCACGGTTCACCATCTGGCAGTCCGAAGGAAGAATCTGGGTTTGGCAGATGCCAGGAGAGAACTACCTGCCCCAATGCATAGTGCCAACTGTCAAGTTTGGTGGAGGAGGAATAATAGTCTGGGGCTGTTTTTCATGGTTTGGGCTATGCCTATTAGTTCCAGTGAAGGGAAATCTTAATGCTACAACATACACTGACGTTCTAGATGAATCTGTGCTTAAACTTTGTGGCAACAGTTTGGGGAAGGCCATTTCCTGGCCTTTCCCGTGGCCCTGGGAAAGCATGGCAATGCCCCCGAGCACAAAGCGAGGTCCTTACAGAAATGGTTTGTCGAGATCAGTGTGGAAGAACTTGACTGGCCTCCACAGAGCCCTGACCTCAACCCCATCGAGCCCCTTTGGAATGAAATGGAACGCCGACTGCGAGCCAGGCCTAATCGCCCAACATCAGTGCCCGACCTCACTAATGCTCTTGTGGCTGAATGGAAGCAGGTCCCCACAGCAATATTCCAACATCTAGTGGAAAGCCTTCCCAGAAGAGTGGAGACTGTTATGGCAGCAAAATGGGGACCAAATCCATAATGCCCATGATTTTGGAACGAGATGTTCGACTAGCAGGTGACCACATCCTTTTGGTCATGTAGTGTATCTGACTGAACGGAGTCCAAGCTACACAGGGAGAAAGTACTGTACTCTGATTTGGCTCATTATCTAACAGGCACATAACATAATTGAACATTTCCTTTGTGTTCAGGGACACCGCGGCAATTAGCTAACAAGTGGGTCATCCTTTAAACAGGCCCACGGCCCTGGGAAAGCTACAGTATGGGCCTCTAGGGCAACACTCTACTAGTCTGTGTTGTAGAACAGCATACTATAGAGAGAACGTCCATTAATAAACATTTAGAAAATCACTTAGAATCTGATCTCCATGGGTCATTAATTGGAGTGATTATTTGCAACAAATACATTTTGACCTTTGTTTTCTCGTCTGTGTTTAAAGTCATCCTCTCAGAATCTTTTTTGTATCACTTATAAACTTATAGTCTATACTATGAGTGCTGAATAAATAGACCTCTTCTATACCTGCACCTATACCAACATGTTATAGGCTCAGAATAAGTGATGCCAAGTTTGTAATCTTTGGTTTAAAAACGGCAGGGATGTATAAAGCAACAAATATATTCATCTGTAACACTGTGTTCTTCCCCAGCTGTTCAAATGGCATAAATAATGAAAGCATGTTGCTTTTCCAGAGATTGCAATATGTGACCCACTGCTCCAGTCCAGCGTCAGTGAGGAAGGCGCCACTGAGACAGTGGGCCTTAGGGAGACGGTACCAGGGGGGACGGTATTGACCCGATCCCTCCACTGTGATCCCATTCTGTCAGGCCCTCAGAAACACACAAAGAATGGCCCACTCCGGCCTGGACGAGACGCCCCCTTTGAAATAGTTTACTTCAAAATAAATACTTAATGCGGCATGCTTTTCTGATGAAATAATTCATCGAACACACTAACATTTGTAATAGCTAACCAGACCCTCACAACGCTGGAAGAGTAGACTCAAGGCTGATCAATAGAGGCCTTGGGGGTTTTATTTACTGTTCCCTGATCAAGGCTGTGAGATTAGTATAGGTACAGTGTAAATAGGAATGCTCGCTGCGCATAGGATGCAGCGGCTCCACAGCTCCGCTGAACAGGTTGGAGTATCTCTCTCTCATTAATATGATTAGATAAACAGCCTTCAGGCTGTGAGAATGCAGAGCAGAAGCAGCCCACACTAAGGCTCAATGGACGCCGCCGCACTCTACCGTCAACAGCAGAGGCACAATGGCAGGCCACGGTTTGTGTTTCACCGGCCCCACTGTTGCTCCTGTTTGTGAACAGAGGCTACGGGGATCTATAATTCCAAGCAGAATGCATAATGGAACAGGAAAAAAGAAGACAGTCACATTCTATCTGCCACCGACAGGAAATAAAACTATGAGATTATGTGCATTGAATTATTATTTTTTTAGCAATTACTTTCTCATTGTATGTTCAGAATAAAGCATTAGTTCAAGTTTATTAAAGTGAAAATAGCACATTTGAATTGGGAAAAATCTATTCTATTATTTGGTTAGTGTGGCTGTACTGAAGTACTCCAGACAGACTTCTTTTGAGGCTGTCATCTAGTGGGTAATTATGATTGGCCTCTGTGTCATAATCGGAGAGGGTGGCGACACTTCTACTGATCTATTCATCTGTTAGAGCAGTCGACGTATCTGTACCCTGCTGCATCTTGAAACAGATTTTCACCTCCTCCCTCAACCAGACAGACAACACAAGTGTTATAAAGATGTGTTCCATATTCAGCGTATTCAGTAGATGCAGAGATTTCCAGCTCAACACATGGCAAAACTAGCTCTAGGTGACAATAGTCATCATAATTGTCCATCAAAATTCTAATTAAATTAGAACTAACTACAAATCTATAAGATAAGAAAATAGAGGTAAATGTTTTTTGCTTCTAAAATAATAGGTGGTAGTACAGTTGGATTTGAATCTAAAAGATCACCATAGACACAGTAGCATAATGTTACGGGAATCTCCACACGTGTAAGATCGCTTTTTCAGATATGTATCCATTATGAGTATTTGTCCTAGAAAGCTATCTGTTTTAATGTACAAGCTAAGTAGTCCTATGGTACAACACTGCCTTCGTATAACTAGTCCCATTGTATAATGCTAAATAGGCTACCCATAAATAGAGTGATGCTGTATAATACCAAACTCAGTTCATTACTATGTGATCAAGTTGCTGTTAGAACTACTGCTAGCCATATAGTAACCAGTAACTAAAGCTCACTAACAGCTAGTACCTTGCCTAAAGTACACATGGAATGTATCCTTTAAAATATTGATTTGAGTGTAAAAGCAGACTTACAGATTATAGCAAGACCAGAGCTATGTAGGTTGGCTTCATACAATGTATGTTGAAGAGGGTGGAGGGTTTACTTGCCTCAGGCCTGTAGTGGGGGTCACTGTCAATAAGGATCAGATGGAGTGTGTTGAGGTGATGTGATCTTGATTGCGGGTCGCTGAGTTGAATATTTCACAGACAGAGCAGTACCAACGTAGTCCAGTAGATGGAACTCCACTGTGGGGATAACCTTCGAAAAGGTGGTACTCAGTCAGTGTGCCCGTGGTAAGGGTTGTATCTGAGGTTAGAGTAAATAGCACAGGCATTTCTAGCCTCTGATATTATATTCTAACTGGTGAATGTATTCAAAAACATTATACATTTTTGTACGACATCATCATTTCCTATGTTTAATCGGTGACTTTATAGCCTGATGATGCACATTGATAGACATGGTTTTCTTTATATAGAAATATAAATATTGCAGTCATCATTGGCAAATCATGAATAAACTATATAAAAACACAAGCCACAAAGTTTTACATAAAAACATTGGAAAGGATAATGAAGGTAGCAAAAAGCAATATTTAAAGATACACTGTTGTTAAAAATAAAATACATATAATATCATTCAAATATTGAGGTATTTATTTCAAATCTGTTGAGGTATTTAAACATGGAAAATAAACAAAAAGGAGAACCAAAGAGTTTCATCAAATCCAAAATTGTACTCTGGATTAAAGTTAACCTGGATAAAGATAAATAGAAATAAAACATAAACAAATTAAAACTGTCGTAGAGAAAGTGGATAATGAAAGAGTGTAATTGAATCTTATTCCAGATTTGGGGAGAGAGAGAAAGAGACAGAGGAACAGTGAGGGTGTGCTCCCCTCTGTCTGTCCTAGTAGTGCTGCATGGGGGGACTGCTACAGTTGTGCAACAGGGGAGACTGACTGTGGAGACTGAGTGCAGCAGATAGCTGAGACGGACGCGGCTGGATCCCTGCCCCTGTGAGACGAGCGTCAGCCTGGCAGAGTTTACGCTCTCCCAACGCAGGGTGATGGAAAAGACAGATTATTCCTGTCAAAGTGCAGAGCAACAATGCTGCCTGGTACTTTGTTTCCCCGTTTTCAAAGGGATTTGTTATTTGATAAAGGCCTGGAAACGGTTAGCGACATGCTGGTGGGAACCTATGGAAAAGAATACACTTTCTATCAATTGTGTTGTTCTTATCCCCGAGTGGCATTTGGTGGGTGTGGGAATAGCGTGCATTCTGGGCGCTGCTGCTCAGAGATAGCATTCAGAGGCCAGGGCACAGAACAGCTCGCATTCAGACGAGGGAACCAGAGGCCTACCCCGCCTGCCACATTATACACAGGAATGAACAATATATACACTATATTTGGTTTAGCGACAAAGAAACGAGGCAAGATTTGATAGTAAGGGTTTGGCAAGAAGGTTTGCAAACAGAGCGTGTGTGTTCACTATTGCAATAATTCAATAACACCCATTTTATGACCAATGTGCTAATGTCAAAGAGACTCACCGTCAGATCGCTCTGACAGACACACACACACACACACACACACTCTCTCTCTCAGGCCACTTCACCTCACTGTCTGAGCAGGGAAAGGAACTGAGAGGCATTTCCGCCAGTAGAATGTTGGGCCTTAATTAGTACTGACTTTTCCTTCATTCTTACAAATTAATATATTTGTGCGACACAGAAAGAGAGCAATAGAAAATGCGATAATTTAATTGATTATTGTTAATAATTAGTGTCTCTGGATGCTCCCAGGCTCCACAGACTCTCAATCCATTTAGTGTGCGGCTCATCAGATGACGTTGTGGGGCTCTAAGCACTTTTCATAAAACTTGGACCCACTGCTACCACCCACAGAGACGCCACAGTGAATTGGGTAAATTAGTATTATGATTTTAACGGATAAATACCCGTTCCACCTAATTAATCCGCCACATCACAGGGGGACGTGACACCATGAGCCCGATAGATCAGAGAGCACAGATCAAAGCCTCCAGCGATGTGAGAGTCCTACAGAGGCAGAAAGGAGATGCCTTGTTTATTTTTATGTACAGATGGTCAATGAACCAGTGGCTAAAGAATGTAGCAATACAGGCCATTTTTGTTTATTTGCAGTTGACTAAAGGATAGTTTGTACCACCAACAAGCATGCAACTAATTAGGGAAGGGGGTTTGAATTTTAGGATTGAAATGTAAAAGCTTGTTGAACACGGGTGTTGTGTGGAACTGGTGATGTCCTCATTAGTATATGCCCACAACAAGCAGAGAGAGATTTGTGGATCCAGACTGTAGTTGTAGTACATTATTACATGGGAAGTAATCAATATGTTGGTAAAAGCACCTTTGATTTGGAAACCTTCAGCTACAATAGTGAATATTTAATCTGCACCATACAAACCCAAGATTATTTTATCATTCAGAATATCAGAATATTCATCAGATTCGTCAACATCTGGAGAGGGAGAAAAAAATGATTTAGTCATTCCACTTACCATTTTTGTTAGAAAGTGTGAAATCCTGGGGGGGGATGTGTGTCCCTACAGTGTGGAGTAAAGGTAAAGGTTACTCCTGGATAAAGACAGAATTTACTCAGCATTTTCCAGCAAAAACATCCATGGTTTTATTGCAAAATGACAAGCCTCTGAGAGAACATATCCTGTAGAATACAGTAACTGCTACATGTGCCCTCATGGTATGTCCTGGTTTCTCATTATTGATTGTGTTTTATTGTATTCTGTATTTTATTACTCATTAATGTAGTTATTTGCATTTTGAATCAATGAGTGTGAGTGTATGATTGTGCCAATTAGTTGTCATTAAAAATATAATATAGAAACACCTGGGATAGGACCTGTGGAGCATTGGCCCTAAAAACAGCTAAGGACCTAGGTGATGCTGAAGTCCAGTCCAGATACTGCTCCTCCGTAGTACAGTAGTTCTCAAATGTTTCTCACATTGTTTGATGAATTACCAGCCGATTCTGTGGATGACACGCACATCATATTTTTTAATTCTTCACGTACAATACATTTACAACATTGTGTAATAGCTATGTTGCTGTTGCGCTACTTTGACGGTTGGGAATGCCCTGCATTACAAAGAGAGCTGAATAAAAACATTGGCGTATCCTCAAACTGAAATAAGAAAGCGAGCTAGCCCTCTCTTTATTCAACACAAATTGGCTGTGTGCTCCCCAGAAAATGCAGTGTCCTGCCAAGTTCACCACATATTCACTGTTTACTGCTGGCTGTTGCACATGTGGTTTTTGCATACGCTCCCCTCTCCAAACTAAATCATCTGTGGTCCCTGGGCTTTCTTCTGGCATGCAGCATCGGTACCGCCACTGCCGCTGCGGCTTAAATTTTTCAAGCAAAGAAAAGGCATTTGTATGAAATAATAATGACCATTTCAGACATTTATATTTCTGTGTCTGACTGTCATTTCTCTTTCCCTTTCTCTCACTCTCTCCATCTCCACCCAAATGCCCTCCCTTCCTCCCTCCCTCGTTCTCTTCCATTCTATTTTCTCAGTAGAAATGTCCCATAGCTTTTAATCTCTGGTCTCTGGCTTGTATGTCCTTGTCAGTGAAATTAAGTGACTGACAAGACCTGTGTTCCTCATCCTCTCCCTGTGACAGTCAATCCCCTGCATCTCCTGAGTCACAATGACCTGCTAAGAAAAAACACCATTATCACAGCCAGCCAACCAAGCTGAGAATGGCTAGGGCTTTCACCTCTTCTCTGTAGACTGGTTTCCTAATGTCAAAGACTGAGTTTTGAGTGACTTGGAGCTGGATTCTCTCCTGAATAATTCATTTGAGAAGTATCAGAGTGCTTCATTAATATACTATTCAATGGGACACACGAAAACAAGACTATCCATTATACAGACATTTTCTTGAATAGAATAGCAGTTGTTCCTTTAGCCCTCGAGGCGATGAACAAGAAGCATTTTAAACACATCCCGTCACATATCCAAAGGCCGTCACTCTCAGAAGAAGCAGCAGAAGTTTCTCAACCAAAATAAATGCTACACTAAACACTATCAGCAGCAGGGCAAGAGACAGTGCTCATAATCGGAAATTCTTTAATCAGGAATGACGTATAGTATATACGTGACACACACGCCACTGTCAAACATCAAATAAAAACAGACCTTACGACAAAAGGTCTTTCCAGTAGCAAAACGTGTTTTGTCTCTGTCTTCACTTTTGTACCAGCATGCCTACAGTCTCAGCAGTGTAAATGTCACCATGCATTACGAACGAGGAGTTTCAGGATGTTCCATTTAATCTCCTTGACTTCCCCAGTTAGCAGTGGAGCCGTGGAGCAGCCCTGGGAGCGCTAGCATCCTGTAGTAGAACAAAGCTGCCTGACATGCTCTTTGCCTGAGGGGGCTCCTTCTCACAGCCATGGTGTGACAGCATGCAAAACAATGAGAGACCAGTCAGCTGACAAAGACACTAAGCTGCACAGTCACTTTAGATGACAACAGAGTCTGTCTGGGACTGGAGCCACAGCGCTAACGGCAACTTGGCTTGAGATTCCTAGAGATCTCAGAATACTGTAGTATACTGTACTGCTACTTTGATGCAACATCTGTTACAATAGGGAGGGCTACCATTAACATATTTATAGTATTGTTTAATTATAAAGCAAAGGAGGAAACAATACATTGATGTACAGTTTAAAATCCCATACCAAGCTTCAGGTTTTGATAGTTTCCGAAAAATGTCAGACAACTGCAGCCTGAGTGTTGTATGGTGCTGTGTGTTTATAGTGCCGCGTGTCACTCCTTTCAAGTGGAGAAGGGGGGTTAAGGACAGTATATACTCTACTCTGACCCAGTCAGTCAGATTGGTGCTGAGGACCTGGGTTAAACAGGAGCAGATGCCCCCTCAGACAGACGCAGGGAGATGGGTGGGGGTTTCAATTTCAGCTGAGCTCCATCCTGGGTCTCCTTTCTTCTCCTCTCCTCAGACAACCCAGCTCAGCTTTTCCTCCTCATGTAATGACCATCCACAACAAAATGACGCAATTGACCCCATGACCCCAGTGAGGATAATACAAACAATGTAATCAAGGCCAAGCATATTTTGAGTGTTTACATTAATCTAATTTAACTCTCAAAATCCTGCTGATTTCCATACCCGTATCTATTTTCCACCAGGTTTTGAGTTACATTAAAGCTAGGAAGGGTGACTCTCAGTGACATAGTACAGTGATTGAGATGACCAATCCATCAATAAATCCTTGGCAGAAGGGTACAGGTTATCTAGGTTTTATTGAGTGACTAGAGAGGGGGGAAACACCCTCTATATTGATGGTATCCTCTTCAGAATAGTAACAAAGCCAGTCGCCACAATCAAGTCAAAGACTCATCAGGGGAGCTCTCTGTGATGCAGCCCTGCCCTCCTTGTCCCCCTCATGATGGGGCCCCACTCTGGAGGGTCATATGACCCTCCCCTCCTCTCTGTCCGTCTGCATCCCTCTGTCTCCTCCTGTACGTATCAATTTTCTCATTAGCACAGAGCTGGCTGCTGGATGCAGGGCATGTCAGGAGGCATGTCTAGGAGCAACATAATATGACAAGAGCAGCGAAGGCCAGGGGCCGTGGGCCAAGGGCCAGGGGCCGGCATATGGTACTGATTAGGACTGAAGCACAGGGATTTCTACACACACTACACAATCAGACAGACACTGAGCATCCTACCCACTAAACACTATCACACATATATTACCTATTAGATGCCACACTCCTGATGGAACACGTTTTCTTCTTGTTACGGTATGAAATTCTCCATAGTTCTGCTAATGTTTATCACAGTTATTGACACATTTGAAGAGCTTGTTTGCCTACTTTGCCAGTGTCTCCTGACATTTGTTGACTGTTATTACACTACCTCCTCATTGACTTTTTCATTCACTAAAAACACATTTTATTTTGAGTAGCATAAAGATAATAGAGATTATGATTGATTTGACATTTTTCCTTTGTAAGCCAGAAAACATCAATCATAAAAAGGGACTTACTTGTTTGGAACAGATATATCTGCTGGATGATGATGTTGTAAACCGTCCTGTTGGAATTCATGAAAATGTCAAATAAATTCTAAGTCCTATCCACAGGGACCTTGTCAAATGCTGATTGATTTCAGTGTGCACTGACAGTAAAAACCTATATATAAATAAGGAAATCACCAAACTACATATTAATGAGTGATTTCAAACACACTCTGCCCGCCTTAGACCCACCCAGGGTCCTGTGCAAAAACTTCCCCAAACACAACTTAGTGTGCCACAGTGGACAGCAACATCTGGCTCCTCGTGTAGGCACATATTAGGATCAAATTAAGTAGAAATTAATAGGATGATACATGACAGGGTGCAGATGTTCAAAGCCGCGGTGTGAAAATCTGGGGGCAGAAAACGGCTTCATTAATTCTGCATCTTACAGCAGAGCTGAAATGATGGGCTCACAGGTTAGAAAAAATGCTAATTAAATTCTGGAGCAGAGGCACAAAAAAATAAATGTTTGTGGCTCCGCTATTCACCCTCGATATGAAGCACTGTGTTTTGATTTGTTGTTAATTGAGCAATGGAGAAACGGGAAGTGAATGGTCTGCTCTTTTGTTGATTGATTGGCAGTGGAACATCAAATCAAATTTATTTATAAAGCCCTTTTTACATCAGCTGATATCTCAAAGTGCTGTACAGAAACCCAGCCTAAAACCCCAAACAGCAAGCAATGCAGGTGTAGAAGCACGGTGGCTAGGAAAAACTCCCTAGAAAGACCAAAACCTAGGAAGAAACCTAGAGAGGAACCAGGCTATGAGGGGTGGCCAGTCCTCTTCTGGCTGTGCTGGGTGGAGATTATAACAGAACATGGCCAAGATGTTCAAATGTTCATAAATGACCAGCATGGTCAAATAATAATAATCACAGTAGTTGTCAAGGGTGCAGCAAGTCAGCACCTCAGGAGTAAATGTCAGTTGGCTTTTCATAGCCGATCATTATGCAACTGCATCTAGGGTATTGTGCAAGGTTAAATTGAGTTCCTCAGTTAGGTGATTAACTGCTTTTTGTCCTCGAGTTTGGATGCTCCTTGGTTGGGGTTTTAGCAGATTATTTGTTGCGATTGCAAACGTAATAAAATGGTGGTCCGATAGTCCAGGATTATGAGGAAAAACATTAAAATCCACAACATTTATTCCATGGGACAAAACTAGGTCCAGAGAATGACTGTGAGACATCTCCGTACAAAAATGCCTGCCCACATCAGTTTCACAGACACACTAGTTCTTTAGAGGAACTACATCAATTTTCTATTGACATTAATCTGAAGGTCCATACTTGTATCAGATTTCATATTAAGTTGGGGGGAAATGAACTTGTAGCCTGTGATTACAGCTCGGGACCAAAACAAAAAACTGCTAGAGCAATTACTACCACATCTACCACAATAACAACCACATCTAAATTACAATTAGATGGCTTTTAGGGAGGGGTTGGGTCATGCTGTGGGGACAACAACTCACAAGTACTATATTTCAATTATTGGACTCAACAAACATGTCCTCGTGCTGCTCTTTCTCTCCCCCACCCCTCACAACAAAAGGGTCTCTCAGCCACCATCCACAGCCTGGATGGCTTAATTTCTCTCTTCCAGTCACAAACCAGCCCTTACACAATGGCAGTAATTCTATTAGGCTGACTAATAAGGCCCAGTGGTGTTATTAGACAAGGTGGGGGTGCATGGCAGTGGCCCACTCCTCCACTTAGCGCCCCTGGCAGGTAGGTACGCCAGTGCCTCAGACACATGCCATCACAGAACCAACCACCAGTCTGTCTCTACTCTCAGGTGACAACGGGTTGCCATGGAAAACACTGCGAGACTTGCCTGAGGAGGAAAATCCAATATAATGTAAACATGTCTAAATGGGACTTTGCTGGCTGCGGTACTGTCTAAATGACTTGATCATGACTTCATTGTTGAATCAAAATTCTCTTAATTACAGCCTGGAGATATATTATTTGGGTTTATTAACCTTCCGTGGTGTGGGGCTGCTTCCCCTCTAAATCACCAGGTCTCTCACTCCTCGTTAATGTCTTCTCTGCCTACATGCACAGCTCCAGAGCCCAGCCAGGCCAAGTCTCATTTACACATTTTCACCAGCGTAATGTTTAAGGGCTTTCTCTCCCTGTTGAGTACATTACAGCACTATGGAAGAAAAGTTACGAGTGAGTAGCTGTGTGACACCAATGCCAGGGTTAAACACACAGTGACCACGTTTACATGTGCACAGTGGTCCGGATAATAGCTCATATCCCATTTAAGGTCTTATTCAGGATAAGATGTTGACATGCACCTTTGATATCCCGCTCACGAGTATCCCTGTATCCATGAACAAACAGAATATTCCTAATTTGGCCAGAGACGGCGGTAATATTTTTTTGCAGGGGGTGCCAGAAAAACAACAATCTAAAAAATAAGCCTCATTTACATATTTCTTCTGCTTATAATTTCCGATATTAGGAAGGCTATTTGTTAGTCAACTTGTCTATTATTATATACATGCAGCTTCTCTTCTGTCATTACTTGATACTCTAAATAAAGAACGAATGCATCATCAACAATCTAGTTGACATCGGTAAAGTTGTCTTTTATTTCTGCTTCTCTTGTGGAGCGAAGATGTTTAGGTATCAATGATATTTTCCATGCACAATTTTGAAATGACAATTTGTTGACCAGTTTTAAGGAAATTAGAAGCTGTGAAACGATCCAACATGTTTCTGAAAGTATTTCAGTTCGTATTGGATGCTTGTGTGGTTGAAAGTGGAAAAAGCTTTTATGTTGCTGAAAAAGTACCCAATTGTCATACTTGAGTGAAAGTAAAGATACTTTAATAGAAAATGACTCAAGTAGGAGTGAAAGTCACCCAGTAAAATACTACTTGAGTAAAAGTCTAAAAATATTTGGTTATAAATATACTTAAGTATCCAAAGTAAAAGTATAAATCATTTAAAATAACTTTAAAATACTACCAAAACTGTCTTTTGGTATTGGTTTCATTAGTCCATTGTTGAAATAGTTCCAAACATGTTTTGCTTGTCAGCAATCAAGTTTTCAAGATACGTAACTTTCAAAATACAGAAATCATCCCTATTCATCCGAAGATGGCATAGCAGTCAGACGTCCTTTGTCCTCGTCTTGTCGTGTCCCGTATATATATATATATACATATATATATATATATATATATATATATATATATTTACACCTTTCTTCGCATATCTTTTATATATTTTTCTTTTCCAAAAACTCAACTTCAAAACACTCTCCTGCAACCCGCCTCACCAATTTAAACAAAAGTATTATTTACCTCAAATCTGAAATCGACAATAGAAGCTAGCCAGAAGCTAACCAGAAGCTAACCAGAAGCTAACAAGAAGCTAACCAGAAGCTAGCCAGAAGCTAACCAGAAGCTAACCAGAAGCAAGCCAGAAACTAACCCGAAGCTAGCCAGTTTACTGTCTAATGTTATTATTCAGCTAACCACGGTTTGTGGTCATCAGCTATCCTTTAGCTCGAAAATCTATCGCCAGTTTTGTACAACGCAACTCAGACCAGAACATACGGGACCTATTTTTCTCTCCATATTCCCGGATTTCAACCGCAAGCTCTGGACATTTACACCTGGATCTCGCTAGCTAGCTGCAATCCGTGTGACTATTGGCTTATGTCGATCCCGGAGCAAACATAAATTATTCCGGAGCTAGCCAGCTGAAGAGTTCCATCAGCCACTCCTGGGCTACAATCACCTACCCTGACCCGTTTTACTGCCAATGCGGAGCCCCACCGGGCCTTCACGACTGGACTACCAACGTTATCTGCCCGAGGGAGTTATCCAACTGATCCCTCCATCGCGACGTTACCTGAACATCCATCTGCGGCCCGCTAATCATTAGCTGTCTATTCGGCTGCTATCTGAATAGGTCTATCGGACAATTTTTCTTGGGTCACTATAACTATATACATTTTGCCAATTGGATTGATCCCCTCTACCACACGGAACCCCACTGATCTACCGTCGGAAACGCACGAGTTGGCTAAAAACAGACCTCCCTCCTTTGCCAACTTGCTACCGATGGCCCCGCTAGCTGTCTGAATCGCCGTTACCCCAACCAACCTCACTGCTCACTGGACCCTTATGACCACTCGACTAAGCATGCCTCTCCTTAATGTCAATATGCCTTGTCCATTGCTGTTCTGGTTAGTGTTTATTGGCTTATTTCACTGTAGAGCCTCTAGCCCTGCTCACTATACCTTATCCAAACTTTCAGTTCCACCACCCACACATGCGATGACATCACCTGGTTTCAATGATGTTTCTAGAGACAATATCTCTCTTATCATCACTCAATACCCAGGTTTATCTCCACTGTATTCATATCCTACCATACCTTTCTCTGTACATTATACCTTGAAGCTATTTTATTGCCCCCAGAAACCACCTTTTACTCTCTGTTCCAGACGTTCTAGACAACCAATTCTCATAGCTTTTAGCCGTACCCTTATCCTACTCCTCCTCTGTTCCTCTGGTGATGTAGAGGTGAATTCAGGCCCCGCAGTGCCTAGCTCCACTCCTATTCCCCAAGCGCTCTCTTTTGATCACTTCTGTAACCGTAATAGCCTTGGTTTCATGCATGTTAACATTAGAAGACTCCTCCCTAAGTTTGTTTTATTCACTACTTTAGCACACTCTGCCAACTCGGATGTTCTAGCCATGTCTGAATCCTGGCTTAGGAAGACCACCAAAAATTCTGAAATGTTCATCCCTAACTACAACATTTTCAGACAAGATAAAACGGCCAAAGGGGGCGGTGTAGCAATCTACTGCAAAGATAGCTTGCAGAGTTCTGTCCTATTATCCAGGTCTGTACCCAAACAATTTGAACTTCTACTTTTAAAAATCCACCTCTCTAAAAACAAGTCTCTCACCGTTTCTGCCTGCTATAGACCACACTCTGCCCCCAGCTGTGCTCTGGACACCATATGTAAACTGATTGCCCCCAATCTATCTTCAGATGCTGCTGCTAGGCGACCTAAACTGGAACATGTTTAACCCCCCAGCCATCCTACAATCTAAGCTTGATGCCCTCAATCTCACACAAATTATCAATGAGGTACCACCCCAAAGCCATAAACATGGGCAACCTCATAGATATCATCCTTACCAACTTGTCCTCTAAATACATCTCTGCTGTTTTCAACCAAGATCTCAGCGATCACTGCCTCATTGCCTGCATCTGTAATGGGTCAGCGGTCAAACGACCTCCACTCATCACTGTCAAACGCTCCCTGAAACACTTCAGCGAGCAGGCCTTTCTAATCGACCTGGCCGGGGTATCCTGGAAGGATATTGATCTCATCCCGTCAGTAGAGGATGCCTGGTTAATTTTTTTAAAATGCCTTCCTCACCATCTTAAATAAGCATGCCCCATTCAAGAAATGTAGAACCAGGAACAGATATAGCCCTTGGTTCTCTCCAGACCTGACTGCCCTTAACCAACACAAAAACATCCTATGGCGTTCTGCAGTAGCATTGAACAGCCCCCGTGATATGCACATTTTCAGGGAAGCTAGAAACCATACACACAGGCAGTTAGAAAAGCCAAGGCTAGCTTTTTCAAGCAGAAATTTGCTTCCTGCAACACAAACTCAAAAAAGTTCTGGGACATTGTAAAGTCCATGGAGAATAAGAACACCTCCCCCCAGCTGCCCACTGCACTGAAGATAGGAAACACTGTCACCACAGATAAATCCACTATAATTGAGAATTTCAATAAGCATTTTTCTACGGCTGGCCATGCTTTCCATCTGGCTACCCCTACCCCGGTGAACAGCACTGCACCCCCCACAGCAACTCACCCAAGCCTTCCCCATTTCTCCTTCTCCCAAATCCAGTCAGCTGATGTTCTGAAAGAGCTGCAAAATCTGGACCCCTACAAATCAGCCGGGCTAGACAATCTGGACCCTTTCTTTCTAAAAAATGATCTGCCGAAATTGTTGTCACCCCTATTACTAGCCTGTTCAACCTCTCTTTCGTGTCGTCTGAGATTCCCAAAGACTGGAAAGCAGCTGCAGTCATCCCCCTCTCGAAAGGGGGGGACACTCTTGACCCAAACTGCTACAGACCTATATCTATCCTACCCTGCCTTTCTAAGGTCTTCGAAAGACAAGTCAACAAACAGATTACGGACCATTTCGAATCCCACGCTACCTTCTCAGCTATGCAATCTGGTTTCAGAGCTGGTCATGGGTGCACATCAGCCACGCTCAAGGTCCTGAACGATATCTTAACCGCCATCGATAAGAAACAATACTGTGCAGCCGTATTCATTGACCTGGCCAAGGCTTTTGACTCTGTCAATCACCACATCCTCATCGGCTCATCGGTTCACCAATTACTTCTCTGATAGAGTTCAGTGTGTCAAATCAAAGGGCCTGTTGTCCGGGCCTCTGGCAGTCTTTATGGGGGTGCCACAGGGTTCAATTCTTGGACCGACTCTCTTCTCTGTATACATCAATGATGTAACTCTTGCTGCTGGTGAGTCTCTGATCCACCACTACGCAGACGACACCATTCTGTATACTTCTGGCCCTTCTTTGGACACTGTGTTAACAAACCTCCAGGCAAGCTTCAATGCCATACAACTCTACTTCCGTGGCCTCCAATTGCTCTTAAATACAAGTAAAACTAAATGCATGCTCTTCAACCGATCGCTGCCTGCACCTGCCTGCCTGTCCAACATCACTACTCAGGACGGTTCTTACTTATGTGGACAACTACAAATACCTAGGTGTCTGGTTAGAGTGTAAGCTCTCCTTCCAGACTCACATCAAACATCTTCAATCCTAAGTTAAATCTAGAATTGGCTTCCTATTTCGCAACAAAGCATCCTTCACTCATGCTACCAAACATACCCTTGTAAAACTGACCATCCTACCAATCCTTGACTTCGGCGATGTCATTTACAAAATAGCCTCCAATACCCTGCTCAATAAATTGGATGCAGTCTATCACAGTGCCATCCGTTTTGTCAACAAAGCCCCATATACTACCCACCACTGCGACCTGTATGCTCTCGTTGGCTGGCCTCGCTTCATACTCGTCACCAAACCCACTGGCTCCAGGTCATCTACAATACCCTGCTAGGTAAAGTCCCCCCTTATCTCAGCTTGCTGGTCACCATGGCAGCACCCACCTGTAGCACGCGCTCCAGCAGGTATATCTCTCTGGTCACCCCGAAAAACAATTCTTCCTTCGGCCGCGTCTCCTTCCAGTTCTCTGCGGCCAATGACTGGAACGAACTACAAAAATCTCTGAAACTGGAAACACTTATCTCCCTCACTAGCTTTAAGCATCAGCTGTCAGAGCAGCTCACAGATTACTGCATCTGTACATAGCCCATCTATAATTTAGCCCAAACAACTACCTCTTTTCCTACTGTATTTGTTTATTTATTTATTTTGCTCCTTTGCACCCCATTATTTCTATCTCTACTTTGCACATTCTTCCACTGCAAATCAACCATTCCAGTGTTTTACTTGCTATGTTGTATTTACTTCGCCACCATGGCCTTTTTTTGGCTTTACCTCATTTGCTCACATTGTATATAGATTTATTTTTCTACTGTATTATTGACTGTATGTTTGTTTTACTCCATGTCTAACTCTGTGTTGTTGTATGTGTCAAACTGCTTTGCTTTATCTTGGCCAGGTCACACTTGTAAATAAGAACTTGTTCTCAACTTGCCTACCTGGTTAAATAAAGGTGAAATAAATAAATAAATAAAGTATGATACGGGGATGAGTTCTGTATTTTGAAAGTTCCCACTGAAATGTCATATGTCTCCACACAATGTACATTTGGTCTATAACTCTACTACAAGAAACACTTAATTCTGCAGGATTTAATATTATAATGTGCTACATGTGAGGCCTGAAGTCAGTGACAAGACTCTGTTACTATTCCAACTGCTACTCTTCCGATCTGAACTTCAACAGTCATACTACGTGAAACTGAGCCAGATGTTTACATGCAGAGGTATCCCATCTAAGAACAGCATATCCCAGGCATCTTATTTGGGTTTCTCAAAACCGGGGTACGAGATTATTCAGGTTATTGTAAACGGGATATGATGTTTATATGTGTCAACTCAAAAACAGAAAACTTGAGTATACCGAATAATAACTGGATATTGGCGTGCATGTAAATGTGGTCAATGACACAATCCTCAGCCCTGCAAACTAACAATCACTTCTCTGCTGCTAGATCAAATGCCACAAGAACAGCTCAATAGTGTTATATTTAACAGGGGTGGTGGTTCACTGAAACAAGAGGGCAGTGACTAACTAAGGCAAACACTGCCTGTCTCTATATTGTCCAGAAGGAAACAGTGTCCACAGACAGCATATGTAAAAATAAGTCAAATAACAGAAATCCCCTATATGAGTGCCCCTCTTAGCAAAGTGATGATGGCATACTGGTAGGCAAAAGCACCCAATTTAAATACAATTCATAAATATAAAGAGCTCTCTTTGCTGTTCAGTGGTTCTTGGATGTGCAAATGAACTTTCAAAAACTGCTAACAGAGCAACAATGAAGTTAGAGGCTTTTAAGTGGATTGCATGGTTTATTCATGAGGACAACATTATTGTTTTTCCCAGTTCACTTAAACAATTGACAGTGTTCAGTCGTCAGCATACAAAGTATACTTCACAGAGATGAACAGAGATGATGATCATTACTAGATATGAGCTTCCCTTGCAGCAACAGGCTGCTGTCTGTCTCTTGGCTGGGTCCTCTCCAGAAGGTGTGTTTCTGGTTACAGTTTCATGCTGAGTACAGGTGAGCTATTTCACTGGCAGCCTTCTGCTCATGACTGTGTTCACGGAGCACCCTATATAACATTTTAAGTACAGGCCTGCTCCTGAGCAGATGAGTCGTGTTGGGTTCTGTGCCATACGTTCTGACAGACAGATAGACAGACAGATGGCTGAGAGGGATGTCTGCCCCATCATAGCCTGTTCACTAGGATGAAAACTCATGGTAACATCTGACATGAGGGCACCCCTGTCCTCTCTGATGGAGATTACATCTGGTGATACATACTGGACATAAGAAGTAGTACTCAGAGAATCTGACTGAAACAGACATGTTCCAGAGGACGTGGGATAACTGCTTTAAAAATGTCCAACATAATTATGGGTCTTATCCAGACCACCACCACCATCGCTCCTATGAACACGCACACGCACACGCACACACACACACACACACACACACACACACACACACACACACACACACACACAGATTTAGACACACTTTCTAGCACACTCATTCTTTCTGGGCTGGCACTTCCAACAGGAAACTGACAGTATTATGTGACACCACGGAATGTTCTAGAGAGCTGCAGCCTGGCAACGCTGACCTACACTCAAAAACAATGGCTCTAGTTGTCCTGCTTCCCCCCAATCCTCAACCCCCCCCCCCAAATGCAGGTGGTGCTTTGCAATATACAGAACTTTTTTCACCACTCATAATTAAAATAAATGAAGTCAGTGTTCCTTATTTCAAGTCGAAGTAATCATGGGAATGCCACAACCCTCTATACACACTGCTTTTCAAGTTAAAATAACAGTATATTATATTCTCAAGCTGTGGGTTATACATGCCTTAGAGAACTTCTAAGCAGTTTGATTGAAAATAAAATGTGATTTGTGACCCAATTAAAATAGGGGATAGAGAAACATAAAATAAAGCAATGTTTTGGGCATCTTTTCAGCTTTTAGCTCCTAAGGGATGACCCAGTAAATAGGCATACCATCTGATACACACTTTCAGTTTTTCTTTCAGGCTAAAGTAAGTCAGGAAATCCCCATTCCAGTACTCAGTGTAGGACGTGCACATGTGCTATTTACTTGTGTACTAAATCTGAATAATAATCTTGTTACTGCTCCTATTGGCCTCCCGAGTGGCACAGCGGTCTGAAGCACTGCATCTCAGTGCTAAAGGTGTCACTACAGACACCCTGGTTTGAATTCAGGCTGTATCACAACCGGCTGTGATTGGGAGTCCCATAGGGTGGTGCACAATTGTCTCAGCGTTGTCCAGGTTTGGCCGATGTAGGCCGTCATTTTAAATAAGTATTTGTTCTTAACTGACTTGCCTAGTTAAATAAAAATTTAATAAATACAATACCAGCACTTGATAAACCCTTTTTAATTATATATTATATTAAAAACATTATCACATTCACAGCATAGGCTACATCAATCCAGATGTTTGATGTTGTTACGTTCTAGAACAAAAATACAGACAGTAAGAAGAACATGATATATACAGTAACAATCCAAACATAGCTTCAACATGAGATAATGTCTTGTTATTACATAGTATGTGGTATCGATTGAAGTTCCTACTATACAGTATATTTCTGTGGCCTTTTTAAGCAAAGTTAGAAAAACTCTGGGAACCTGCCAAGTATTAATTTGGTCTGAAGATCTATCTTCATTCTTTGGAAGCTTGAGTCACATTGCTCTATTCCAGAACGGTTTTATAACCAACAGGCAAAAAGGACTAAATTGTTGAGGGGTTTTGCCGGTAGGTAGACAGTGCCTTTGGGTTATGAGTAAATTATGATAAAGTGTTTTCTTTTGAAATGACCCAGATACTGCCCAAACCAAGAAATGTCTGGGCTGGAAGTAATAAGAAGATAATTAATATATTTCAGATTCAAATCAAACTTCAGTGGCATGTGTATGCGAGTGTGTGTGAGAGAGTGGGGAGGGGGGGGGGGAGAAAGAGAGTGAGGGAGAGATACTAAGGAAAAGTGAATGAGTGAGAGAGAGAGAGAGTGAGTGAAGGAAAGGGTAAAGGGGGTGAGAGAGAAAAAAAAAGAGGGGTAAGAGGGACAACTGTTAATGCTGTATATTTTCAGATTCCTAGAATATACATTTCAATATTTGATTTCATGGTACTATATACAATTGAAGTGGGAAGTTTACATACACCTTAGCCAAATACATTTAAAATCAGTTTTTCACAATTCCTGACATTTAATCTTAGTAAAAAATCCCTTTCTTAGGTCAGTTAGGATCACCACTTTATTTTAAGAATGTGAAATGTCAGAATAATAGCGGAGAATGATTTATTTCAGCTTTTATTTCTTTCATCACATTTCCAGTGGGTTAGAAGTTCACATACACTCATTTAGTATTTTGTAGCATTGCCTTTAAATTGTTTAACTTGGGTCAAATATTTGGGTAGCCTTCTACAAGCTTCCCACAATAAGTTGGGTGAATTTTGGCCCATTCCTCCTGGCAGAGCTAGTGTAACTTAGTCAGGTTTGTAGGCCTCTTTGCTCGCACACACTTTGTCAGTTCTGCCCACAAATTCTCTATAGGATTGAGGTCAGGGCTTTGTGATGGCCACTCCAATACCTTTACTTTGTTGTCCTTAAGCCATTTTGCCACAACTTTGGAAGTATGCTTGGGGTCATTGTCCATGTGACCAAGCTTTAACTTCCTGACAGATGTCTGGAGATGTTGCTTCAATATATCCACATAATTTTCCCTTCTCATGATGCAATCTATTTTGTGAAGTGCACCAGTCCCTCCTGCAGAAAAGCACCCCCACAACATGATGCTTCCACCCCCATGCTTCACGGTTGGGATGGTGTTCTACGGCTTGCAAACCTCCCCCTTTTTCCTCCAAACGAGACGATATTCATCATGGCCAAACAGTTCTATTTTTGTTTCATCAGACCAGAGGGAGGACATTTCTCCAAAAAGTATGTTCTTTGTCCCCATGTGCAGTTGCAAACCGTAGTGTGGCTTTTTTATGGCTGGTTTGGAGCAGTGGTTTCTTCCTTGCTGAGTGGCCATTCATGTTATGTCGATATAGGACTAATTTTACTGTGGATATACATACTTCTGTACCCGTTTCCTCCAGCATCTTCACAAGGTCCTTTACTGTTGTTCTGGGATTGATTTGTATGTTCATCTCTAGGAGACAGAACGCGTCTCCTTCCTGATCGGTATGATGGCTGCGTGGTCCCATGGTGTTTATACTTGCGTACTATTGTTTGTACAGATGAACATGTTACCTTCAGGGGTTTGGAAATTGCTCTCAAGGATGAACCAGACATGTGGAGGTCTACAATTTTTTCTGAGGTCTTGGCTGATTTCTTTTGATTTTCCCATGATGTCAAGCAAAGAGGCACTGAGTTTGAAGGTAGGCCATGAAATACATCCGCAGGCACACCTCCAATTGACTCAAATGATGTCAATTAGCATATCAGAAGCTTCTAAAGCCATGACATCATTTTCTGGAATGTTCCAAGCTGTTTAAAGGCACAGTCAACTTAGTGTATGTAAACTTCTGACCCACTGGAATTGTGACACAGTGAATTATAAGTGAAATAATTGTTGGAAATATTACTTGTGTCATGCACAAAGTAGATGTCCTAATGAACTTGCAAAAACTATGGTTTGTTAACAAGAAATTTGTGGAGTGGTTAAAAAACTAGTTTTAATGACTCCATCCTAATTGTATGTAAACTTCCGACTTCAACTGTACAATATACCATCACATAATCTGGTACAACATAAATCACATAAAGCCTCCCTTACGACAGTTGTCTTTATATAGCCTTTAATGTATACATCAGGGATCTCCAACTGGCGGCCCACCAGTTATTTATAATTATGTTCCAGCCCATCCGCTCAAGTAAAAATCGGCCCGTGGCTGAATCTTGTTGATGACCCCTGGTGTATATGGTGAAACAAGTTCTCATTTGTTGCCAATTTTCCAGTAAGATTAATGACAATAACTTTGGGCAGGGGTGGGTGTAACTTGAAAGGAAGTTGACTTTAAGAGACAGCGGTAAATGAATTTAGCTGATCATATTCTACATTCAGGTCAATGTCACGCTGTTGATTCAGATGTGGTATATCTCATTGCAGTCATTATTTCATTATCAATAGTGATCATATCAGCAGACCAAAAACAGAATCAAAGATGCGTATGATTACATTTATATAAATCAGGTGTAAGGACCATGAAAATCGCAGAACGACAACACAGCACAACATTTGAAAGAAGTCAGATCCTCTAAGGAAGAAATAACCGGATAAGCAAATAACTAATATATTTCAAAGCTCAAAAAAATAGCAGTAAAAGTAATTAGAAGCAGAATATTCCTCTAATGGTTTGTCTACAAACATTTTGCCTTATCCTAAATTCACCAGAGGTAAACTGTTTTTTTGCAGTGGCTGATTGAGCTGTATTTGCCTACTTGTCCGGATATGAGGGATTTGAGGCTTGCCTTGGCTACACTGGGGTTTCATCCACACAGCAGGAAGAAGATAAAAAGAGCAGCTTTGGAGGGAGGAGAAATCACAGCGCATTAAAAACACATCTAATGGGGGATGCAGCAGCCTAGGATAGCCAAGGGGATTAAGGGGTCAATGGTCGTACCGCAGGTGGAACGTACCTGATGCTTCTCACCTTGGCCCAATGGAGTGCCAAAACACATCTCTCAAAACCACAAACACTCATAGAAGGTCAACATACTGAAGGTCAATCACAGGAGGTTGGTGGAACCTTAATTGGGGAGAACGGGCTCATGTTAATGGCTGGAGTGGAATTAGTGGAATGGTATCAAATACATCAAACACATGGTATCCATGCGTTTTATACCATTCCATTTGCTCCGTTCCAGACATTATTATGAGCCATCCTCCCCTCAGAAGCCTCCACTGAGGTCAATGCAAACTTAGATAATGACAATCAAACACAGCCATACAGTCAACAGATCTCAATGTATTCAGTGATGCTCAGAAAATTCCCCATCATAAGATTCAAATCGGTTTATGCTCAGAGCATCTTTCAACTGAGCACTGCTTGCCTCAAACAGCTTGCAGCCTTCAAGCAATTGCATATTGTGCACTGAAAAGTCTTTCAAATCCTCTAAGAGAGAGTGGCATGATGTTTTGTGGGAACAGAAGATCAGAATGGAGGAAGAGGGTTAGAACTAAAGCCATCACTGTGGAGCCATCAGTGGCTGGACAGACAGACGAACACTCCGTTATTTTGATTGTGGATCACCCAAGGAAATAATAGTCGTGTCCCAGACTGACTAGGGAAGGCGCCTGCGGAGTTGCCACCCCTCCCCCTTGCATGCTGCCTGCCTAAGGTCAAAAGACTACAATAGCCACAAGGGTGTTGACAACCAAAGCAAACATTACTGCAATTGTTTAACATAGCAGTCAACCTATTTTCTGTAGTCTCAAAATTACTACAAGTTTTATTTAATCTAATACAGTTAATTTATAAATATGTTGTCTCACCTGGAAGCACACGTATCAACTTTGAAATTTGGTTTTCTTTGTGTCTAGGCTAATGTGGCTTTTAGCACCTGAGCACATTGCACTTGGTAGGCTAATAGCCTGCAATTCACACTTCCAATTTAGATGGCGATAATTAGAACTGTATAACTCTCAGTGCTCGGCCCCTCTTTCCCACCAAACATTCCTTTGTTAATTGATCATCTTTGTTGTGTGGGCTAGGTAGTGGAGACCAACTTCAGTGCTGCGCTACTCAGAGAGGAAGAGGCAAAGCGAGAGGTTTCACTCTTGCCAAAAATCTGTCCAATACGATTCTATGGGCTTATTTTGGACCTAAGCCTGTCGTCTGCCTTCCCAACGACTCACATTGTTAGGGCGGAGACATAAATGTGCATCTCGTAATTATATCCTTATTTCTGCCACTGGGATACATTTTTGTCTATGTACCCAGCGTGAACCGGCAGAGTTCACCCATTGGTTGTTGCGGTAAAAAAGCCACGTTAGCTACCGTCAACGACACAACCGTGATACAGCTGCCCAGTTGGAAGCACCTCAGGTGGCCAGTTTATTAGGTACACCCCGTTCACGAAAATGGTTCACACGTACAGACAGTGAGTCACGTGGCCTTAGCTTGCTATATAAAGCAGGCAGACCGGCATCAAGGCATCCAGTTACTGTTCGATTGACATAAGCAACTTTGAGCTTGATATGATCGTCGGTGCCAGGTGTGCCGGTTCCAGTATCTCAGAAACAGCTGGCCTTCTGGGCTTTTCACGCACGACTGTGTCTAGGGTTTATCGAGAATGGTGTGACAAACAAAAACATCCAGTCAGCGGTAGTCCTGTGGGCGAAAACAACTCCTTGATGAGAGGTCTAAGGAGAATGGCAAGAATTGTGCAAGCTAACAGGTAGGCCACAAACAGGCAAATATGTTGCAGTACAACAGTGGTGTGCAGAACGTCATCTCGGGACTCACAACTCGTCAGTCCTTGTCACGGATGGGCTATTGCAGCAGACGACCACACCGGGTTCAACTCCTATCAGCTAAAAACAAGAAGAAGCAGCTCCAGTGGGAGCGTGATCACCAACACTGGACAATTAATGAGTGGAAAAACATCACCTGGTCTGACGAATCACCGTTCCTGTTGCGGAATGCTGATAGCAGAGTCAGGATTTGGCATAAGCAGCATGAGTCCATGGCCCCATCCTTCCTGGTGTCAACAGTTTAGGCTGGTGGCGGTGGTGTAAAGGTGTGGAGAATGTTTTCCTGGCACATGTTAGGTCCCTTGATACAAATTGAGCAACGTTTCCATGCCCCGGTACCTAATAAATACCTCAGTGGTACCTCGATACAACACCAGTGCACTGGTCGCTGGCTTATCGACTCATCGTGGAGCCCAATCAGCCATGCAAAACAGTCTTGAGTGGCATCAAATCTGCCCAATTAGCTGATTCGCTTTCCATACACCCACTCCTTCGACATCCACTCTCCCATACTACGGTCGCCATATAGGGCTGCAGTTACCCATACTTGGGACAGGGTAAGGTTGGGTATTTGCTCACATAATTGAGGCATAATTGAGGCGTGCGTTAGGTCAGTGCTCTGACTTGTTGATTTCAGACCAGTTTGCTTCTCTTTGTCCTTTTTATTATTGTGTAAATGTACGTTGGCACCTATTTTGGCACCTTGAAATAAAAGCCCATACCTGACACTTTGGGAAGAAATGACCTCACAATATAACGGCAGTAACTACAGACAGCAGGATCTGTATTTTAAAGTCCTTAATTGAAACAAAAACAATAAAGAGGTCTCCCCGTCTCTGTTTTGGTAAAAAGCTTATGGATGGGCCTCTCAAATTCATAGACAGATCTATGGATGGAAGGACTGACCACCGATTATATCAAAAGTCATCATTTAAACCATGTTTTGAGGCTATAGAGTGTTTGTTTACATTTGCATTGTTAACAAAAAGCGTATATATTTTGGTTCAGATGGGGTAAGACAGTTTAACTAAGCTCATGAGGCATTTCTAAGTGATATTCTTCAAGAATAAAAGGGTATATATTATTAATTTAAAAATGTATGTAGCTAAGGTTTCTAGCTGTAAGGTTACTCTGTTACCCTAGCTATCAGTAGATACACCTGCACTTTAACCTGCGAAAAGTCACTTTAAGAAATAACATTTCCTGTCAAATGTAATTTGTTTTTCACCACCCAGGGCAAAGATTTAAACCGTGAGAAAAACCCAGGAGGTAAACCAGCCAAGGGTTGAGTGTCTGACCAAAGTGGGATCTTAGGGTTGGCAGCATGGTGTTCTGGTTGGAGGCTGAAGACTAGAAGCCTGCAGGGAGTCAGAAACACTGAAACACTGACAGCACTACCCAGAACTTTTTCTCTGCATGATACACAGAGAAGATGTTCTGGTCTATATAGTCAGTGGTGACTCTCTAAACATCTCCCTCCCTATCAATAAGGTCCACTCTCTGTCTGATGTCCCCGGTCAGAGGCTCTGACTCTGAGCGATCTCACCAAGCCAAAGACCTGCTATATCAAGCAACCGATTTAACAAGACATCTCCGTTCATGCTTGTTGGCTTCTCAAGCAGTAATGGATTTTCTCAATGAGTCTCTCTTTCTTTTCTCCAGGTTTCACACTTTTTTCTACCTGGGGAGCTGGGCTCCACTCCAGGTCAAATCCTCAGCCATTGACTTTGATTTCCTGAGGTAAGTGATCCGCCGCTCCAGGCCTGACCAGCACCGCCTGAAATCTGGCCTCACTTTGGCTCCCAATGCCTGATATTGTACACTCTAATGCAAAGTGAAGTAGCACATCTAAATAGCCTGTCAATCCCCACCCCTCCACCCCTCTTCTATCTCTCTCTCTCTCTCTCTCTCTCTCTCTCTCTCTCTCTCTCTCTCTCTCTCTCTCTCTTTGGGTTTCCAAACTCACCAGCTGGGACTCATTTCCAGTATGCTAGGGAATGTAAATGATACAGTGATATTAAGGGGTATTAAACTAGTTGATGACATTTTGGTCACATTAATGAAGAGTGGCACTGCATATGGGAGAAGGGGGTGAGAGGGGGCATGACCAGCAGACAGTCCTGTGTGATCTGATCTAGCTTTGCCACAAAGACTTGATTTAAAAAAAGAAGAAACTCTTCTCATTCACTCCAACCACCCTCTGAAATAGAAAAGCTTTTAGGCTGTATTACTGTTACATTGTGTCTGCAATCTTGCTGTAAACTAAACTTCTTCCTCAGTCGTCTTCTCTTTTTCATGCCAGGGATCCTGATAGAGCCCTCCCTTTCCCTGCAGCTGATCCCAGTCGCGGCCGGTTACATTAATTGTTAATAACAAAGGCAACCTTCACTCTGTGTGGTTTCCTGTCCACATTTGGATCCTTTTCAGAGTCCCCGTTCCTCCTGATAGGAAATGCAACCCGAGACGTGTGAAAACAGTGCGTATATTGTAGTTTAATTGGCTAGCTCCATTGCTTGTCCTCGGCCCAATGCACGTGCTGTAGGGGTGTCTGTTCCACAACGGGAAAGAATAAACCCAGGCTCAAATCATAGGAAATACATTAAATCTGCTTCTGCAAGGCTCAGTTCCTTGCCATATGATCTCTATAAACCAAATCACTGTTGGCTCCTGTACAGGCTGGTGCCTGGGGCAAGCACACAATGAAAGCCAATTGTAAGTGACAACAGACTCTAGAGGGAGTGTGTGGAATAATAGAATATTATCTTTCTCTTCTCTTGCAGGAGTTTCTGTTTGTTCACTTGTCAGATAGCTTGTGCATTTTGGAGAAGAAAATTGCAAAAGTATACATTCTTTGTTAAGGTTCCAAAGAAATACCACACACTTCTAAATCTAGGTTGACATTGACCTACAGTATGCCAAACAATAGGACCTATGCCACAATAAACACAATATCGATGTAAAAGCAAACATAAAATGTTAACCAAACGTAGTGTTACACATGTGTCCTGTTCTGTATTTGTTTGTCAAAATAAATGACAGTGGTGAAGTAAATAACAGTGGTGAAGTAAACGAGAGTTGTGAAGTAAATGAGAGTTGTGAAGTAAATGAGTGTTGTGAAGTAAATGAGAGTTGTGAAGTAAATGAGTGTTGTGATGTAAATGAGTGTTGTGAAGTAAATGAGAGTTGTGAAGTAAATGAGTGTTGTGAAGTAAATGAGAGTTGTGAAGTAAATGAGTGTTGTGAAGTAAATGAGTGTTGTGAAGTAAATGAGAGTTGTGAAGTAAATGAGAGTTGTGAAGTAAATGAGTGTTGTGAAGTAAATGAGTGTTGTGAAGTAAATGAGAGTTGTGAAGTAAATGAGAGTTGTGAAGTAAATGAGAGTTGTGAAGTAAATGAGAGTTGTGAAGTAAATGAGTGTTGTGAAGTAAATGAGAGTTGTGAAGTAAATGAGTGTTGTGAAGTAAATGAGAGTTGTGAAGTAAATGAGAGTTGTGAAGTAAATGAGAGTTGTGAAGTAAATGAGAGTTGTGAAGTAAATGAGAGTTGTGAAGTAAATGAGAGTTGTGAAGTAAATGAGAGTTGTGAAGTAAATGAGTGTTGTGAAGTAAATGAGAGTTGTGAAGTACAGGGCCTTCAGAAAGTATTTACATCCCTTGACTATTTCCACATTTTGTTGTGTTTCAGCCTGAATTGAAAATTTATTAAATTACAACAACAGAAATGTCACTGGCCTACATATAATACCCCATAATGTCAAAGTGGATTTATGTTTTTCAAAAGTTGTACAAATTGATAAAAAATTAAAAGCTGAAATGTCTTAAGTCAATAGGTATTCAACCCCTTTGTGATGGCAAGCCTAAATAAGTTCAGGAGTAAACTTTTGCTTAACAAGTCACATAATAAGTTGCATGGACTACCTCATCTCTGTGCCCTACACGTGCAATTATCTGTAAGGTCCCTTAGTCAAGCAGTGAATTTCAAAGACAGATTCAACCACAAAGACCAGGGATGTTTTCCAATGCCTCGCAAAGAAGGGCACCATTGAATATGCCTTTTATCATGGTGAAGTTATTAAATACACTTTGGATGGTGTATCAATACACCCAGTCACCACAAAGTCACAGGCGTCCTTCTTAACTAACTCAGTTGCTAGAGAGGAAGAAAACCGCTCAGGGATTTATTTCATCATGAGGCCAATGGTGAATTTAAAACAGTTACAGAGTTTAATGGCTATGAGGAGATGGTGAAAACTCTGTTGTTTGATTGTAAATATGCAGACGGAGTCAAAAAGAGAACACACAGAAGGATGTTGCATGAAACACCTGTCTCCGGATTACATCTTCAAACTAAGAGCAACCATTCATCGCATTCGTGACAGAGAGGGAGAAGCATACATCCATGTATGTGGGTAAGAGAGTCTAGCTAGCTACATTTTCAGATGTTACACGTTTCTAATTTTGTCATTTTCATTTCAAGTTAGTGTACTGTTAGCTAGCTAGCTAATGCTAGTTGGCTGGCTCGCTATCTAACATTACATGTACAGTATGATCTGTGTAGTAATATTATTTGTATCTCAGATCCATTTTCATTGCTAGTTATAGCCTAATGTTAGTTAGCTAACATTGAACCAGGTTGATTAGCTACCTGCAGATTTATGCAGGGCAGTAACGTTATGAGTTGGGATTATGGTTAATTGTTTAGCTAGCAAGCTACATGTCTAAACAAAAGACTCCACTATGCAAGTAACCATTTCAATGGAGCGATGCTGAATGGGTGTAGACAAAGAAAACCTCTCCAATATGTATACCAAAACGTTCAAGGGCCATTTTCTCAAAATTGATTTTACAAGTTTATCAACTTTCAAACCAGAATTACTTTCCCGTTGTTCCTCAAATGTAGTGTATGATATTCAATTTTCTAGCTCTGAGTCTCTGCTTTTATCCAATGGAAAAAATAAAAATAAAATAAAAATTCTGGTACATCTCTTGGATATATATTTTTGGTCTTTGGTCCACAGACTATCTATAACTAATACCAAGCTTATCCTACTGAAACACCAACTCTCTCGTCTTGTTTTTTATCATTAGTATCTAACTGTAAATTACAGATATTTTACTTCACCATTCCTTTTCTATCAAAAATGAATCACTTTTGCAGAGGCATTAGTTAAAACTCTTAATAACGGTTATTAGACAAATCCCTCCATCACCCTCTCTCACTGAAAGCAATGGCAACATGGCAACATGCCACAGCCATGTACATTAATCTCTTTTTAAATCAGATCCTGGCTCAGGAGTTCACAGGCACAGAGATTGTTTTCAAGACTCTCCTGCCTGAACCTTAAAGACTTATCCTAGTCATTTAGTTTTAATAGTTCTTACCTCCTTTGACACGGCATGTACTGTAGGTGAGGCTTCGCTGATCAATGCCAATGACGACAAACTTCAAATAGTTTAGCTACTGTACTTTACTCATCTTCATGCAAATGTATGGGTGAAAAATAAATGTGATGTACAGAAAGTGAATATATTTTCTCTATGAATACACAATATATGTCTTCTAGGTTGATTGACTGCCTTTTGATAGCCTTACCACAGATTAGAAAATTTATAATTTTATCCTCCATACCAGACATGGAAAATATTTTATTGATCAAATCCCTGGTTATAGAATATGAAAGAAAAAGGCTACTGCTCTCTGTTTCTCTGCTATCCAGTTTGACATTTGAGATTTAATGAATTAAGTGAGTAACAAGGAAATATCTAGATAATGGATCTAATTGTTTCCAGGCCTGGCTGATAGTCATTTGAAAAATGAAACCAAATTATAATTATACCCTTTATAATATTGAAATTGTTGTACGGCATGTTTCTGATTAATAAACTGGCAAAAATCTCAGAATGTTTTCATCCGCAATGAGAATGAAGATAAATCTATTTGGCAGATTGAACCAATATCCAGGCCAACATCCTGTAATTGTTTCCTTATTTAACCAGGCAGCTTAAAGCCGCAATAATAAAGAGCCATCATAAAACCTTAAGAGGGTTATTTTAAGGGGAATGCAAAAATCAACTCAATAGCAGAATAAGACCAGTTGCAAGCTGGCTTGATTTGAAAGGAGTCTAATGTACAGCCTTTTCATGAGCTGAGATTGTAGCCATTCAGCTTTACTGTTTTGTCAAAGGGAAATTAGTATTTTCCTGGAAAGTTTTGGACAGCTAGAGGTACACAGAAACGTTGACAATGTGTTTAAAGACTGAGGTGATGAAGTATTGTTTTTTTCTGACACTACATAAAGTGTTATTGTTTGTACTAATAATAAGAGCTGACTACTGATCAGTAGAATACATTTTTTTTTACATTCCTTTTTACAAATGCAATAAGTCAAACGTGATAGTCCTCCAAAGATAATACTGTATGGCCAGTGAATTAAGTAATTGTGGACTTGGTGAAATATGCAAGTCAAATCCTCCTCAATCACTCCAAGTCATGCCTTGTGAAGGTTCAGCTGTAATGATAGCTTTGCTATGTCTGTGCCTGGAACAGGGAGAGTGGATCTGAATAAACCCTGATGATAACAACAGTTTCAGTGGAGGAATATTTCAACCACACACCATTACATCCTCTCTCTGCAGTGGGACAGAAAAGAAAAAGCTCTGGCAAAATGGCATTACAATTTAGTAGACTACTGAAGGGCAGAGTCTTAATTCCAAACAGATTGCAGTGTTTGGTTTAGCGGAAAGGATTCCAGAAGCGAGAATGAGTTTTAAAAAGTATCCACATTTATGACACCTTAGATATTCAGAGCTCCTATTTCGTTTATCCTCTGAATCAAAGTCATAAAATGATTGCAACATTTTATTCAAGTCTTTTTTTCCACAGCTGGGTCATTTTTATATGGAGAATCATTTTTAGAACTACAGATGCCTTTATGTCTATTCAGCACAAAACCACAATGGAGATACTGTAGCTACCAGCTCTTCAAATGAAATGCACTTAACAGCAAAACCAATAAACAGATAAATTCATATTTTTCAATATAATTTAAAATTCTTATTTTACATCCTTGTCTACCTTCAATTACATATCCAAAACACGCTGCAGCCGAACATTATAATTTAGGAACGCCCATAACCCTGTAAAATGTGAAGCTCTACTCTCAACATTTATTATACAGTGGGACATTTTTCCAGGCCCCTTTTTAGCTGACATGGCAGATTTTATTATTATTGTTAATATTTTATAGTAAATTCCATCACACTGTCAATGGTAATATATGATCACTCTTGATCTGGTACATACTGTAAGTGGTCAGAACCCCCTAAGACTAAGTGCAATGCCCGATTAATGATGAACTTCTCCTAACTAGTTTCCCCTTCATTGAGTCCATCCATCCAGGGCTATGTCTAATGGGTCCTCACATTAAAAAAAAAAAAAACTTTTACCAACTGGTTATTAGTACTCTATGTGGATTGATGGGCTACTTGGACTAATATCTTAAATTATGGATGTTTTTTTACCATCATAGAAATGATCACATATTGGATGTTGGAATGAATTGTGTGTTTTCAGTACAGCCTGTACATTTAAATGAATTGTAATTGCACCCGGGACATTACCACTATGGTGAATATTCTGGACATTCTCTCTGAGCTCTTTCTGTATAAAGATAGGCTGGCTTACTACAATGTGATATATTTAAATTGATGAAGCAGGATGAATCAGAAGGCTTGGCCACCCCTGGGTGGAGGGTACTTGAACTGCCTGACGGTATTTTGATCTGCGGCTCAATGGAACTGGGAAACAAAGCCATGCTAATGGTACCATCCTAATTGATGTTGGGACCAGTGTTTTTGTTCCACTGGCTGTGCCATGGGTGCTTACAAAGTCTTTATTCACAACTCCAGAGTCACACAATTACACTGATCAAGGATGGGGTTCTGCCTCCAAGGTATACATATTTTGTAGAATATGTGATATCTAATTAAGGGAGGAGAATGAAAACATACCTATCCTACCAACGCCACGGCTTACCTATACCTATCCTACCAACGCCAAGGCTTTAACATCAGATACTAAATGGGAATTCTTAATTAAGCTCTTTTTATAGTCAGTGTGCTTCTCATATTTTTGCACCTGCATTTAGAATAAAAATTGCAACAAATAATGCAATTAGGTTGTTTTAGATTTGAATAAGACAAAAGGAAGTCTGAATATCTTTTCAGTGAGACATTCAGCTTTCCCTTGCTTTCAAATCAGGATCCTTCAATAACCCACAGTGTCAAGACCAGCAGAAGAAATTAAGTGTTACCCTTGAGAAAATCAGAGTGAATCCCGTGTTCCTGTGGAAACTCAATCTTGTAAATAATGTATTTTCTGCTTTAAAGTACATTTTCACTTTTACTGATATAAAACACATGCCAGCATCAAGAACATGCAAATTGTATATGGGTGAACAGAAAATCAAAAGTAATAGCCTGTAATCAAGTGTTACCTTCATGGTATTATCTCAGTAATGATCTGTAGCTAGAAGCCAATTAGGCCTATTAAAATAGCTTCATGAAGTTCACAGATCAGACAGCAGGCTAGGCTACACACATATTCCCTGTTGATCGCTTGTGCTGCTGCTGTTCTGTGTGAGGCTTTGGCATTTCCTGATATAATCCTTATAGGGCACCTCCTCCTGGTTGTAACAAAGGTTTTTAATACAATCACACTGTCTTGTAGTGTATGGGGCATGTTCGCAATATTATCACGCCAACTTCAGTGTGTTAATGAATGGATGCATGCCAGTGTAACAGTCATCAGTCCCAACATCTCCTTTGAAGCCTCATCGAGTAGAAAGCTTTTAAACAAAATGTTTGAAGTGTCTGCCTGTGTAATAATGATTTATAATTCTCTTGAACTAATGCAAAATCTGCTGGTAAAAATAATTTTGGAAATAAAAAATAAATTGTGCCCGGAGGGTCAGGCCGAGTTTCAAAAGGAGATCACCCAAGAGCAGCAAATGATTTAATAAGCCACCAGATCCAGAATGGTAAAATGGAGGGGAGCAGGATGGAGAATATCAAAGTATGTCTAATTAACATCAGTTTATTAGTGTGTCAATCTCCTTAGATGGAGTCTGAGACGAGAGCGGAGGGAGAGAAATAGAGAAATGGTTTTACTAAATGTATGAGAGACACACCTCTACGGTTATCATCCATTACCCACAAAACTTTTTTCTGTCTGCATGCACATTTTCACATTTCCAGCACAGCTTTTTAGCTTTGTTAAAACAATCATAAAAAACAGAAAACAACTTCCAAGATTTTTCCATCACCCTTATTCCTCAAGGAAGCAAATGGATGAATATTTAATATCACTTGCATCTGTATGATTGCATAGTGATAATCAGAATGCTTGACAAGCTTTCTGGAATATCATTTTTCTATGGAATACAGAATGTGTTGAATTTGCAGAGGGGAGACAATGTTAATTCCTCTGGCTCCGTCTTTTAATCATAGATCAGTTTCTCATCAGCTCCACCATGTCTTCAGAGAGGAGAAAGGCCCCAAAAACATGGAGGAGACGCTACAGAAACAGATGTCATAAACCTTTGCAGGAAGACCAGTCAAAGCTTCAGCCATAACATGGCACTTGGATACGTCTGCACGTTTTCTGTCTCTCTACACCCTCAGTATACAGCTACATTTCAGCGCCAATGGGGGCAGCTGATAGAAGAAACCACCGCAGGTGGAAATGTTTTCATACCCATCCTGAATCTGCTATTGAGAGAGGAGACTCTCATCAACCAACACATGACATGCACCCAAACACACATCAGTATAGCTTCCAACACACATATAACTGAAATAATCATGATGATCAATGCAAACAATGGACTTCATAGTGTAGGTTGTTGCTGACCTTTTTTTCTAGCCATTGCTTGGAACACATTTGATCATGTGTGTTCCCCACATCCATGCCAAGCTCAACTCACAGGCCCATATCTCAGAGAAAGCCCTGTGAGAAAGCACTGCATTTAAATCTGACAGCTCAAAACCCCACTCGCCCCATTATTCAAAACAAATACAGTTTTATTAAAATAATCCAGCGTAATGATTTAATGCATGCACTTTTGAATTGTAAAGTGTTATACATTATCATGATGGCACATTTGTTTGTTTCTTTTAACCCCCTGCCCGCCACCCCATATTTCCTGCTCCAGAGGTCCCCTGACACCCTCTCCTCTGAGTACACTCATGTTTACAGCTAAGGAGCCCCTCTACCATTTACATAAATATACTGTATGCCTGGGCCAATGGGGAGGCAGGAACAAAGTGGCTGCATCCAAGAGGTAGCAGACTGGAATCCCCTACAGGAAAGGCAACATCCCAGTGCGCTTGTCTGTAGCTTTCATGTTAAATTCATGGTGCCTGGAATGTACGCTAGCCAACATGCGCTGCTGCCATAGTATATCCTCCACTGTCTCCTCCATCTACTCCAGAAAAGCCTCATGATTTAATAGGGAGGTTCATCTAAAATCCACTCAGCCAAACAGACCTGGAGTCAACGCAGGTCAACAAGACCATGTCTCCATTCATAGTGCTGCTAGTACAGGGGTCCCCAAAGCAAACACCCAACACAGTCTGTTTAATTCAAGTGATTATCAAAGACAAATAAGATCAAGTGGGTCTATCTAATGAATATATTACGGCTTACAAGGACTTAAAAGACAAGCATTCACACACACATGCACACACACACACACACACACACACACATACACACACACACACACACACACACACACACACACACACACACACACACACACACACACACACACACACACACACACACACACACACACACACACACACACACACACACACACACACACACAGTCTTACACACATACACAGAGACACAATACACACACACTAACACTTTCTCTGTGAATGGAGTGAATGTTAATGTGTGGACCAGATGCTTCGGAGGTGCTGTAATATTCACTTCCTCAGCTGTGCAGGTTGACCTATCTGTCTTTACAGATGGTGGCTGGAGAGGGCCTTGGTGAGCATTTCAACATGTTTATAATTTGCACTTGTCTACAGTAATAGATCCCTCTCTAGTGTTATCGGTAATAATAATAATTTGGTGGGTGCTTATATTTGTGCTATTTCACACATGTACGTATGTATTAATACTGTATGTGAATTGTAAATGTGTTTTTTTGCATATCCCACTCTCCCTGAGACACCCTCATAGAGTGAGGTCACAAGCAGGGTTGGCCATTCATCAGCACCCTGGAGCAATTAGAGGTAAGTGCCTTGCTCAACGGCACATAGACAGATTGTTCACCTTGTCAGCCTTGGATTAGAACCAGTGACCTATCAACTACTGGCCCAACGTTCTAACTACTAGGCAGCTAGCTGAGGAATGCTCAACTCTGGATTTGCTAGCAACAACAACACTGATTCAATTGGCACATGCACATTCACGCTGAGCTGAGCAACACAAATAAATAAAAAGTCGGGGGTTATATTCACTTCAAGTTTTGATTTCAGCACCCTGTGGAAGGATTGCAGCTGTAAAGGACAAACATAAGTAGGTACAGGTAAGCGTTTTCAGAATTACATTTTTACATGAATCAACTGATGGTGACTCAAGGTTGTTGCTTGCAAATCCTGGGTCCAGTTATCAAAACTCAGCTCCGCCTCGATATAAGAGAACGAAGTTGAGCGTTCCTCAGCAGCTAGGCTACCTGCTGCCCAGTTATCTCCCTTTGTATTTTGTTAGCCAACTACATTATGGGTCTAAGTTTCAGGAGACTTGGTTATGTTAAAGCTCGGGCTCTCTGGCATAATCATAATACAATATTTTTCTTTACTTTTAATCAAAAAGACAGATTTGCTATCCACAATAATCGCACATTATTTTGCAATAATTTAATGCAACTATATTCGCATTTTCTTTCTTTACTATATTGGATCAACACATTTCTTCAAATAACAAAGGCGGGAAAGGGGCAGGTTTTCAGTTAATGACAATATGCCAGTGCACTGCTGAGGGTTGCAAGTTTGGTGCCAAAGAGTTCTCAACGGTCCCTATCACTATGCCAGTATTCAGAAGTCAAACTGTTTTCCCTAGTCCTCGCTGTCCCAGGCTTCCGTCTGTGGTTCATTCCCCTATCAGGACAACCCTGGGCCTGGATTCATAAAACAACTCAGAGTGGGATCAGGCCTCCATGTCCTCGTAAGCTTATTAATTCAGCCTGGTCTCATAGACTAAACGTAACATAATAAATGTAAACTGGGACACTCAAATTACTATGACATGTTAGGTTTGGTATGGTTAGACAAGACAGAAGGTTTCTTAACACTTAAGACAAAAACGAAAGTAGGGTGGATGTCTAGCAACCCAAAGGTCGCGTGTTTGAATCTCATCACGGACAACTTTAGCATTTTTGCAACTACTACTTTTTAGCTACTTTGCAACTACTTAGCATGTTAGATAACCCTTTCCCTAACCCTAACCTTAACCCTTTAACCTAACTCCTATCCCTAACCTTAACCTTAACCTCTAACTCTAACCCCTAGCTAACATTAGACACACAGATAACGTTAGCTACAACAAATTGTAATTCGTAACATTTCAAAAGTTTTGCAAATTCGTAGCATATTGTATGAATTGTAATTCGTAAAACATAACATACAAAATGGATGAAGGACATCAACAAATTAATACATACAATACGAAACGTAACATATCATAATAATCAGAGTGTTCCGGATTTGCATTTACTATGTAACATCTAAGTCTGAGTCCAGGTTGTGGATACAAGTACTGAGCCCTCCTGGTCCTGAGCAGTAACCATGGCACCAGTGCTGCTTCCCCCAGGATGAGATACAGTTCAGAAGGCAATGGCAAAATTTACATCATTTTTTATCAACATTTCTACATTGAGAGAGAGAGACACTGCCAAAACCCCCAAGGCATATCATGCACCAGAGATCCATGGATAACCAAACACAAGCTCCACAGTAGTACATGAATGATACTGATGTTTTTCCCTGCTCTACATTGACAAACACAAATAACAGATTTTGCTCAGAACCACTGAAAACCTTCCTTTTTCAGAGTTCTCGCTGTTAATTCATCAGACTACATTGGCAATGTATTGGGCTCGTGAAAAATGCATGAATTACTAATTAATGAAGCATTCTGCCTACATTTACATATTCATAAAGGTGTGGTTGAGTAATTGACGTATGCATGAGAGAGCTGAGTGATGGCTTTGAGATAATAACACATGCCAACATAGGAACCTTTATTTTGTTAAATTTGCAAAAAGCAGAGGGAGCCGAGATGCTTTTAAATATCCATTACGTATTCATTCTTCCCCAAAGAAATGCAGTCAAATGCTTTGAGAGATAAATACACTGAGGAGATGCAATGATGTGAAACAGTATGTAAAATTACATTTTCTGAAATATTGTCCCATGTGGATTTTTCAAAAGTTCATTTAGCAAACCAATGTGCCCAACAACCGTGCTCGGAAAGTCAGATTTTACACAGAAAAACACAAACATATTTGCAATGTCAAATGATATAATCACAACTAAGTAAACATAAAGGCAGGCTTATCCACACAAGCACACCCACTATTTTTTCTTACTCTTTGAAAATGGATGCTCCTACAACTTCTATCTTGCACTCCTTTTAAATAAGTTCCAAGTTTTTGTCTCTCAAGGAATTTGGAAATTGTTCCCAACACTCCCTCAGATCAGTATCACTCTAGTATTGTGTTTTACATCAGTTTTTTAAAAGAATTTCCATATAAAATGTTGTGAATTGTTGATACATTATGTCTGTGATAGCTGCTGAAAACTGCTTGTGTCCCATTGTGTCATGATGTCAGCCTTCTGGAGCCAACCCCCCAATGTGGCAGGTCCAAGAAGGTCTGGCCGCAGCCATAGTGTGTGTCACTTCTCAAAGTGTCTTTCCATTGTTAAAACCTACTCACAAAGGCCTTGTGAAAGCTGGCCCAAATATGGCTGATTAAAAAAATCACAAACAACATTCAGATGGTTCCTAGGCTTTCCTCACAGCTATGCACTGAGGAATGACAAGTCCAACAAAACCATGTCGAGTTTTTCACCCAGACCCATTGTGTTCCCACATTAACTCCAAGCTGGGCCCTTTGAGCCTGGCCAGAGTTGTGTCTTGCCTTCTCGGACAAGGCCCGGCTCTATCAGCGGGCTTGGCCAACCCAGCACAGCACACCATGCAGACTCGCCTTTCTCCCTTATAGATTCTTGGCTCTCAGACACATTGTGCCAAACGATTGATGGGGCAGGACAGAAGTTATACAATTAAAGATGGCCTTTCTCAGCCAAGTGAGGTCATTCATTTCAATGTGAGGACCTTTGTGCTTGCAGCCATTGTTTTGATAGAAAATGAGGGAGGGGTTCTATTTCCCAAGCACAAGAACTCAGAACTCTGGATCTGTACACAATCTAAACAATCTGGAGAAGGCTTCTGAAAGTAACTGAGGCCAGAAAATGTAAAAAATAAACAAAGAACAAACACAAGATGATAATGATTTCTTACTGTGTGGCGGAAACTGAACCACAGCCTGGGATACTCAGAGGAATGTGTCCATGTTCTGCCATATACAACAGCTGGCAACCCATGCCAATGGGAAGCTAGAAAAACTAATTGCCACTGGAATTGGCAAGTCTACTGCATTATAAAGCTCTCAAATAAGAGAGGCACGTGTCAGTCAGACATAGGAAGTTCATCGTACGTCTTCAAGACAGAGAGAATGTGAGAGAGCACAAAAGAGGTGAGATACAGTAAATCACTAGTCAGGTGGTGCATTAGGATGGTAAAGTTTGAGTTTAACCTTGCAGGACTTTTGGAAGGCACTTGCGAGTGTCGGCGGTGCAGAGTTTTGGCAGCTGCACAGGGAGCCTGGAGGGTCGGCCCATCTCCGGGAGCTGCTACTCCACACTAATCTATTTTAAACCATCTGTGAAATTAGCAAGATTTCTTAAGTCCTTCACCTCCAAGGATTAAAAAATGGCTGAGGGCCTGGGCCGTCCTTACATATGTATGCATGTCCGATAACTCAGAGAGGGAAGCCAAGTCAAAGTTCTGAGGGAATTCTTCTTATCTACACAATATATTAATTTGTACAAAGAAATCTGAACTGACGTCACCAATTTACAAAGACATTTCATATCTCAATAGTCATAATAATGAGTGGTTATCTTCTTGGGTTTTCTCAACATTGTTCATATTGGCCATTCCTGGCAGTGCTGAAATCTCCTTCTTCGTACAATTCACACTGACTATGCCAAACATTAGGAACACCTTCCGAATAGTGAACTGCACCCCCCCCCCCCCCCCCTTTGCCCTCAGAGCAGCCTCAATTCATTGAGGCATGGACTCTACAAGGTGTCGAAAGTGTTCCACAGGGATGATGGCCCATGTTGACTCCAATGCTTCAAACATCCAGTCAAGTCGACTGGATGTGGGTGGGGGACCATTCCCCGCCATTGTTGCAACCCCTATTACCAGTCTGTTCAACCGCTCTTTCGTATAGTCTGAGATTCCTGCAGATTGGAAAGCTGTCACAGTTAAAGCCTCCCTCCTTCACTCACGCTGCCAAACATATCCTCGTTAAACTGACTATCCTACTGATCCTCGACTTCGGTGATGTCATTTACAAAATAGCCTCCAACACTCTACTCAGCAAACTGGATGCAGTCTATCACAATGTAAACACCTCCTTTGGCCGCCTTTCCTTACAGTTCTCTGCTGCCAATGACTGGAACGAATTGCAAAAATCGTTGAAGTTGGAGACTTATATCTCCCTCACTAACTTTATCATCAGCTCTCTGTGCAGCTTACTGATCACTGCAGCTGTACACAGGCTATCTGTAAATAGCCCATCCAACTACCTACCTCATCCCCATATTGTTTTATTGTCTTTTTTTCTCTTTTGCACACCAGTATTTCTATTTCTAATTTTCTAAATTGCAATTACTATGCTACTATGGCCTATTTATTGCCTTACCTCCTTACGCCACTTGCACACACTATATATAGACTTTTTATATTGTGTTATTGACTGTACGTTTGTTTATTCCATGCGTAACTCTGTGTTGTTGTGTGTGTCGAACTGCTTTGCGTTATCTTGGCCTGGTCACAGTTGTAAATGAGAATTTGTTCTCAACTGGCCTACCTGGTTAAATAAAGGTGAAATAAAAATAAAAAATGTATTGATACACACAGGAGACCATTGAGTGTGAAAAATCCAGCAGTGTTGCAGTTGTTGACACAAACCTGTGCGCCTGGCACCTACTACCATACCCCGTTCAAAAACACTTAAATCTTTTGTCTTGAACATTCATCCTCTGAACGACACACATACAAAATCCGTGTCTCATTTGACTCAAAGCTTTAAAATAATTATTTAACCTGTCTCCTCCCCTTCATCTACACAGATTGAAGTGGATTTAACAAGTTACATCAATAAAGGATTGTAGCATTCACCTGGATTCATCTGGTCAGTCTATGTCATGGAAAGTGAAGGCGTTCTCAATGTTTTGTACACTCAGTGTATTTCTATTGGATACATATGCTGGGTATCTGGTCCGTCAGTGTGTCTCACTCCCAAAAGTATTGAAATTAATTTTATCATGAAATCCATAAAATATTCTCCTTTAATAGTCAGATTGACAGAGTAAAACCATACATAGATTGAAGTACCTGCAGATCGCCAGGGAGAGCAGCACTCAAACTGCTCAGAGAGAGAGAGAGAGTAATACTTCAGCATTGCAGTAGCTCTGCCAAAGGCAGTCGGCCTACAATAAAGTCATGAGTCAAGTCTAATGAGAAAATCAGATAAATAGCAGCTGTGCTTGGGGAGCCGGCGCTCTCTGCCTGATTCACTAGGCTCAGTGGCCATGCCGTTGGAGAGCAAGGCAGACAGGGACTCCAGAACAGTAAAATATTGTTCCAGACGCCTCCCCTCTACAATGTTTAGTCATCGGAGTGGTGAAATTGCAGTCCTGCCAGTGTGAAGCAGAAGCAACACTGTATTAATTATTATCTGCAGCCCAAACACCTACATTTGTAGTAACACTGTGACAGTTAATCTAAACAGGCCACTTACAGGCAGTGGCATTAGTCTCCATACCTCACTAGACCTCTTAAACCCCCCGACCCCCTTCTCCCATCTGGCAAGCGTAGAAAAAAGTATGGCACAATCGAAGATAAATAATATGGGCCAAAGGAAATTAGAATTATTGTCTTTCACTCAAGATTAAAATGTCACAGGCCCAGCATCTTTTTAATGTTGTACGCCTACACACCCATGCACAGTAACTTAAAGAGAAATACACAAAGCACAGGCCTTTCTCCTGGCCATTATTCGTAATGCAAGCTTGGGAATTACTATAAGATTTATTGTGCAGCGGTATATGTCTAATTTTCCATCTACCGCTGGGCGCTTCTGCTGGAGAGAGCTGACAGAGGCGTCTATTATACATACTGCAGTTAAACTGGGGCTTTTACGCTCTCAGGAAGACAGCTCTCAGGAAGACAGCTCTCAGGAAAACACCTCTCAGGAAGACAGCTCACAGGCAGAACACTGGTAAAAGACAACAAAAAAAGATTGATGAAGAAAACAAAAGACACTCTTAAATGCTTTTCCAAAATGTTTGGAAATGGCTCCTGTTCCAGGCTCCTGTTATTTTTTCTTTTTTTTACTCCAGCAAATAGAAGTTTGAAGAAAGGAAAAGCAGCTTTCCTCCCTGCTGAACCGTATACACCATGGATATGATTTTATTTACAGCCCTGATATATCACTCACCATAACTGCAAATAGTTTTATTGTGAATGGAAAGAGAGACTGTTTATGGCAGCAGAGAAATGACTGCAGGTGTATATCAACTCGAAACAATGACAACTGTAGTGTATATCAAAAACGTAATCTCAAAAGAAATATAAAACCACAGTGTTGTTAAATTGTATTGGAATCAAACACCTCTGAAAGGCTGTTGTTTCCTGAAACCTTGCCTAAAAATGACTCCATCTTGTTACCCTCAACCCTAGGCCTAGCAAGATGATGATGAGCCATGGATGGCAGGGATCCAAGGAGATAAATGACCACACATCGTCTGAGTTGATCGCTCTCTGCCTGACCTTTCCTCTGGCCCTGCTTGGCACATAAACCTGTCTGTGTCTGGCTGCAGGAGCACACACACTGGGCCTTGCCCTCTGAATGTCTACCTGTGCGATAGGTCACAGGTCCTCTAAACACCTTTACTGCATACTCTCTCTGTCTCCCTAATGGTCTCTTCTCATTGGACCGGAGGGCTGGGATGCTGCAGGGTTTCAGAAAACAGCATCATTGTCTTGAGACAAAAAGGTAATAAACATAAATGTTTTGCTTTGTTTGAGTAACATATGATATTTTAGGCATGAGGTTGAGGATGTCCGAAAACGGATACCATACAATAATATAATCTCTACCATTAGTTAATGTTAAAATCAGTTTGTGGCACTCATTCTAATGATAAACTATGACTTAAAAAAAAGTACCATGAGAAATCAATGTAGTTTTTGCATGAGAAATCAATGGACAATCAACGCACAAACAACAACAAAATAGAGACTCGGATCTTAAAACAAAATGTCTCTTTAATTTGTAAGTGTCAACAGCAGTACAAAAGATGGGAGTGATGGTGGGACTTTGTCACACAATTTCTTACTCTTTTACGCAAAAGGAGGAAACTCTTGAGGTAAATGAGCTTAAACAGGCAGTTAAACAACCCATTCCTGCCTTGTTACATCAATGGATTGAGTACATACAGAAAGATGATGTTACATTACAATATGCCTGAATGCATCCTGTGGGGAACACAACCTAGATATTTGCACACATTACTAAGGTGCCTAGATACACCCAAATGTGTCAGTCACCTGGTGTATTTTATTTGATATAGTGTATTAATACTACCAACACAGAGGAGACTGGTCTCCAATACATACCACTGTAGAATTATTTCACCTTAAGTTTACCTCACGTCAATACTGCACATGGAAACCAAAGACTTGCTGGTTTACATTTTGAAGCCAAGCAAAATAAAATATTTTAGTACCTTCTCCTTTTTTAAATTTAACAATAATATCCTCAGCAAGTAGCTGTCCTTTTGTACTGTATGAAGAAGAAAGTGAACACAAATGTGATGGCAACCTTTTTTTAAAGTTCAATTAAAAACTTTACACTGGACTGTACAAGATATTATGATAAACTATTTACATTTTCAGAATTAAAACTTTTTTCAAAGCAGCAACAGACACTATTTAATTTTCTCTAGTTACGCCCTTAACAATACCTGCCGTGGGCCTAGGTACCTGCCAAGAAATTGATTTCTACGCAGAAAACTGTATCAGTCTGCCAGCGGTTTCAAAACAGCAACAGCCCCAGCGACAGAAGAGCCACACACAGTGTTGCTTGAGAGACAAAAAATAAATCTAGAAAGCAAAGTACCATTGACAACTGTATAAGTTGTCCCCAACAGCAAATTTTACACTCCTGAACAGCAGCTAGCATGTCAGTCCAGCATGTCAGTGAATTGTGCTAATTAAATTAACACAGAGAACATTCCCACCATATACATCACAAAGTTCAATGACAGAAAATATAATTACAGTTAAGTTAAGTTATTGAAACAGCATACAAGCTTAGTCTTCAGTTGTTGAATCTTGTTCGCATTTACATGGCTGAGAGACAGATGGATTAATAGAAAAGGTCATGACTACACTTTGCTGATGGCTGGATGGGCTACCTTTAAAAAGGTCAGCAACACATAGAAAAGGTCATGACTACACTTTGCTGATGGCTGGATGGGTTACCTTTAAAAAGGTCAGCAACACATAGAAAAGGTCAAGACTACACTTTGCTGATGGCTGGATGGGTTACCTTTAAAAAGGTCAGCAACACATAGAAAAGGTCATGACTACACTTTGCTGATGGCTGGATGGGCTACCTTTAAAAAGGTCAGCAACACATAGAAAAGGTCATGACTACACTTTGCTGATGGCTGGATGGGCTACCTTTAAAAAGGTCAGCAACACATAGAAAAGGACAAAAAGAGTATAGGCCTAGAATACACACAAGTGGCTCTGCATTGTGCCACGTTAAAACTAATAAATATTTGCACACTCCCTTCATTTTCAGCTCCCCAAGAACCTCATTTGTGTAAAATTGCCAATGAATAACATCCTCTTGTGTCATTCTAATTTTAAATGTAACAAATGCATGCAGATGTGCAATTAAAATGTAGCTATTAATTTATGCTACTATCAACCTCTCCGTTCAAATTTGACACATAACAGTATAACCACTGAGGGCTGTGAAAAACACAAAACACAAGCGATAAGGTATGTCTAGGATTGAGTCATGATTGCAAACGCAAGTTGTATAATAAAAACATATACATCTTAACGGCTTGTTGTTCAGATGAATTTTAGCACTGTCCCTATGAAAGATACAGAGTACTTTATTTGTACCGGCTGTGCATGTAATTAAATAAAAATGAAGTTATTTATTTAAAAAATGTTTGTCCTTAATGTCCAAGGCTAAGGAATACAGCTTGGGTTTTGATTGGCTCCTTGAATTGTCTGAGGGAGGTCATTGAAACGCTAGCAAGAAGAGGCCTGTCTGTCTATCTCAGCTACAGCTCCGTCCAATACCGCTCTCCTCAACCGTCCAATACTGCTCTCTTCAACTGGGAGAAATATTCAGCATCTACATGACGTACAGTGACTTGTCAGTTTTAAGAACATGGATCCACATACACTGATGTAAAAAAAAAAAGGAAGAAAAAAATAACAGTCAAATACATAACTTATACTTCACTAAGTACTTATGAACAAAAATATAATTCTATTTCCTATGTTGTATTTACAATAAAATCTATAATGAAATGGTGAATTTACTGAAAAATGAAGCTCCAATTCATTAAACATCTTTTTTTTCTCTCTGATTGTCCTTTCATTATGTTCTACTGACAATTTTAGAGCCAACAGTGGCTAATAAATACAATAAAATGTCTATACTCACTATATAGCTTCAAATACAATATACAACACAAAACATATGTGACCAATAAAATGCGTGTCTGAAATCCGGTGTTTCTCAGCTAACCAGTTACTATGCAAGCCTTCTGTCGAGTTTACTGCTCAGTCTCTCTCGCGCGCTGTCTCTCTCCCCTTGGTGGCCCTGGAGCTTAGACAAAGTGTTCATTCACTACACATGTCTTTGCATAAATAAACAAAACAAGTCGACTGAAAAAGTATTCAAATCTGGTAACTGTGAGAACGAGCCCACGAGTCCAAGTCGTTGTGACTTTTGTTCATTCAGGTTTTTTTCTGGTACAACAGCTTCACATTAGTCAGAATTGATAAAAATACAATTTATATCCAGTGCTTATAACACTTTGACTCCTTGCGAGATATAAGTTCTTCGTTTTTTTGTAATTTTTTTGTTATACAAGCGCAGTCAAGTTTCAGTCCTATCAACAGTCCTTTTGTAACTACCAGCCCACTGAATTGGTTTGGCATGGACATAGAAATATGTACAAATCACGTACAAATCAACCAATCAACCAGCAAACAGAAGTAACAGCTTAAAAACCTAGACATGTGGACCTGGAGGGAAATCCGTTTAGGTTTGTGTATGGGAGGAAATCCTAGAAAAAAGCATTGTACCTTAAAACAACAATAGCAACAAAGAAACCAACCAACCAAAAAAAGAAAAAGAAACTGAAATGGAAATTAATAATGAGGTGCTTAAAAACTTCTAAGACTTAAGATAAATGCTTTCAAACGTGGACACAACACAATAAAAGCCAGCTCTGAATGTAAAATTAAAAGTACTAAAGAGCCATCTGTATCAATTAGACCTGGGAGAGTAATGCAGTGACCAGCAGTAGGAGGGAGTCCTGGCCATGCAGACAGCCAGCGCTGGTGACCAGCCATTTAGATCATTTTAAACCCCTGGGCTTGGTCTGAAATGGACAGGTTCAAGGGCACGGAGGAGAATAGCCGGGCTCATGCATTAATAATGCTGCATTTGAGATGATATCCACTCGTCAGTCATTTTAATAATCCCCCACAGCTTGATGTACTTGTTCCATCTGCTCGCCAGCGCCTAGTGGCTGGGCCAGGGCGGGAGACGGGGTGGAGGCCTCACTGTCTGTGCTTTGATGGAGAGCACAATAAGCGCTACGTGCCCCGTCCTTATTGTTCCCCCTCTCTCCTCTCCCCAGCCTCGCACTGCGTGCCACTCCAGATGGCACCCCCTGGGTGTGGGGGTTGCCATGGGCAGGGGTCGAGACAGGGCAGGGGCAGGGCAGAGAGGGAGGTACTTAGTCCTTCTGGCCTGTAGGAGGGCTGTATTATGGACAGTAAGGCCTTGACTGCTGGCCATCTCTAGCTGTTTCTCCATAGGTAACAACCTGGGATCTGTTCAACTAATAAAATAACCATTCAAGAGGTAAAGGACTTTCAGTTTGTGACTGATTGTCACAAGATTAAGAGCTGATTGATTGTGTTATATTTCATATTCGTTGTCTGTATGTAAATAAAATACAGAAGTGCATTTTCAATTGCTCTAAAATACTTAAGTTTAACTTTATGTAAAATAGGCAACTGGTCATTATAAAACAACACAAATTTTGTTCAATATAAAATATTAACTTAGTTGAAAAATGAAGTAGTAAGTGTTAATATCTAAGTGCATGAATGTAGAGAATCACCATCTCAGATCTGGTGTGGCTTATGAATGAAATACTGTTGTGTTTAATATGACTTGTTAGAATGTAATACCTTGTCTGTAACCCTCCTTTAATAAAACCACGATGTTATTCCCTCACACACTGCCTCTTCTCTTAAGACTGCTGCAGTAGTTAACTCTGCTTTAAGACCTTCCCGTGTCAATTTTAGATTTACAATGTCGAAAAAATACTTAAGATTTAACAAAAAAAGAAAGACCAAAGACTTTAAAACTTGCCGCCCCAGTAGGGGCTAAAGTGTTCAACCAAATGTACTGTAGCTACACATTGTAAAACAGCAATTTGTGATTATAATGCCCCCAAAGCTGCCTTTCGCTGCCTTTCCAATCCCACAGATTGGATGCCTTTGGCCCCTTGGAATTCTGGCCTGATTACAATCACTCTGATTAAGAACTTGGTAAGACTGAGTTGAAGAATGAGCAGAGAGTGTGAGGGGAGTGTTATAGTGCTCTGTGTTAGACTGGGCTGGTGACATGAGCTGGAGAGGGACAGGGAGAGAAGGGCCTGTTGGTCACCGCATTGGTCTCTATGGAGAACAGCTGCCATTATGAACAACCACATCTGAAGCTATTGCATCACTTCCTGTTCCTGCCCTAGACACAGCACACTGTCTCCAGATTCCTGAGTGTTTCAATATAGAAGGTATATAAAGAAACTGGATTTTGAGGCCGCACTAAGATATTAAGAGATTGTCTAAGACTCGAGTCTCTCCCTCGAGACTCAAACAAATTATTTAAGAGAAAGAACCCTTGAAATGTTTGGCACATCTGCACAAAATTGTACAGTATGTTAATAATACCAATAATAATTATTCTAATAATAATACTAATACAATTAATAATAAGGGAGTCTGATTATGTCTCAGAATTGTGGAATTGTTCTGTTTGTTTGTTTTTAGTTAATATGAATTTCCAAATATTTTGTTTTCTAAATAGTTTCAAATAAATTCAGATTTAAAACATTCACAAGCTGTTGGCTGGCACAGCATACCTGAGTGAGAATATATAACTCCCATCAAAAACAGTAATGAAATCTATTAAAAGCATTTAACTGAAGAGAAAAAAATATGTATACCATAAGAAAAAAAGTAAGACTGTAAGAATTATGGATTCATATCAAACGGTACATTTCAAGTCCTGTCATCCAAAGTTGTACAGGCAATAACCTAATTGTGTAAATGTCCATGAAGAAAACACTCAAAATAAACGATGAGATAATAAAAAACAAAAGGAACTAACCCAAACTGCTTCACACACTGTAAGAAACATTTAAGACCTTTAGCTGTTGATTCTGACGGAGCCACATATGCATGCAGGCTCCTAAATCATAAATCAACAGAACCATTTATTTTTGTTCTGTACTTTTTTGTTCTTCTGTTTCTCCTCCTTCAGTCAGTCTTCCGCCCTGGGGATGGTTCTCCAGTACGAATGTGTGTATGTCTCGGCTCGTGTGTTGAGAGGCCTCAGTTGGCGCTGACGATGGGCTCCAGTGTCTCAGTCTCACTGCTGTAGTCCGATTTGGGCTCCTCGTCAAAGTCCTCGTACATGTCCATCTCATCTACCTCTCCGTTGATGATGGGGACGTTGGTTAACATGGCACTGGGCTCTATCTTCATGTTGTAGGTGCTCTGGATGACGGGAATGGTCGGCTCCGGGCTTGCTGAGGCGCTGGAGCACTCCGACGTCATGTGAGGGGAGGGTGTGGTCGTTGCCATGGTTATGGCCCCAGGGTAGACCACGCCGGCGTTGGTGCTGATGGGGATTTGCGGTTGTTGCCTGTAGGGAGAAAATGAAGGACAGTGAGAGAGAGAGACCATTAGACAAGTTTGTTCCTGTTTCATCGTTAAAATCCAGACTTACTTCTCGTTACAATATGAGTTCTGTGTTATTTTTTAGATGGAAAAAGGCTTTACTTCAAATATATATAAAGGAAAACAATTAGAATCACATGGGATGAGCAAATGGAAAGAATGCTGACAGTGTGTGTGCTGCTCGGGACAACCCTAAAGACACCTCCACTTCAGCACTTAAACTGAGCGAGCAAGCTGGATTAACTGTTCTCCACAGAGGTGTGTTCTCAGCCAATGGTTCTGTGAAAATGATTTGGGAGAACAGCACCGTTCTGGGTCGTTCTGAAATTGCACCCAGTTTATTGGTAACATAAAGCCGATTGGTGGTTAGTGCGCTCTCTCTCTCTCTCTCTCTCTCATCTGGTGTTTTAGCAGTGATTGATACTCCAGTGATCGTATAGCTTACGGGTGATGAGGGAACACCTGGAGAAGCCTTCTCCTTACTGACCACACGCAGTAAATTAGGAAGTTAAACTCCAGACAGCTGCCCTCCAGCCCTCTGTAAACCTATACTTATGCTTTACATCCTGTAATAATGTTGGCATCTCTTTCTCTGCTGTTGCAGTCGGCTATTGTTTCAAATTGATAAATCACTACTATTAAAAAACACTTGACAATAAGGTGGATGAGGAAATGTGTTTGACTTGGGGTTTCAGTAATGTTCCGCAAATCGGTTGGAAATTGCGTACGACGAACTATCACCACCGTCATCACTACACGTGGAGAAAAAAACAACACGTTTTCTTTTTTACGGAAAAGGGAAAGTAGTCAAAACGTTATTCATCTATTCTGAGGGCTGTGTAACATACATGATTTAACAGGTTGATGAAATGGGTTGATTCGAAGGTCAGGGGCTTAGTGTGACAAGTTACAGACACACTACAACCATCTTTAGTGTAAGCACAGTGAAGAGAGAGTCTGTTCTCAGGCAAAAGGCCAACTGATTTCAGAATAGTCATTTAGCTGTGTGTCTACGTGTGTGTGTGTCGCGCCTGTGCTCTAAGCCTGGCGTTCTTCACTGTGCACCTACCCCACAGTGAAGAACTGCCTCATCTCTTGCCGTCGCGAGCGCATCATCTGCTTGTACTCGCCGATGCGCAGCTTCTTCCCGTCGATGATGCAGGTCCTCTTGGGCCGGGGCTTGTACTTGTAGTTGGGGTACTTCTCCAGGTGGATCTTACTGAGACGGGCCTGCTCCTCATAGAACGGCTGCTTCTCCTGGTTGGTCATAGACTTCCAGCGAGAGCCTGTAACACAGCAGACACACAGATATCAGTAAAACATACACTTTGAATGTACATTTTCACTACAGAGGTGTAAAAAGGACTTTGGAATAATTAGTTAACAATAGATATATCAATGCAAATAGGAGATTCCATTGTGGATACAGTATATTATTTGGTGGTCTCTGTAGTAACCATGTAAACCCATAAAGCCAGTGGCTGGCCAGTGGCTGGGCTGTGGGCCTGTAAATAGTCTCTAGCTGATCTCTAGTGTGTCCTGCTCCTGCCTGGGTGAAGCCACTTTTAAAAGCTGTGATCTATGGACTCTCAGTGCAGTGGGGACGAGACCCATTTAACCACTGTCATTTTTCATGACAAACACTGACGGCAGTGACATGGTGGTAAATCCATCTGTAAGCCAGGGCTGATTGAGCCACTGTGGCGAATCAGACAACATGCCACCCTCCGCCTCACCCCCTATTCCCACTGGTACCGGGCTACAAATGTTTATGTCCACATAGACAGGTATTAACCACAGTGGGCTTCAGCTGGCAGCTGAGCATAAAAGTCATTAAGAGATTAAAACTGTTACAAAGGTTTTAAGTTATACCCTGTCTGCATCAAATGTGCAGTTAGAAAAAATTGACTTTTTTATACGGAGAACAAATATTTTCGACATATTAATGAACGACTGTAGATTTCAGCTCTGGACCGCCAGACCGCTGGGTCTCACATCACCAACAGTAACGTATTTGATTCTGTCCGTCAGGCAATTTGCCTCCACAGTGTTCCACTGTTTCATGAATGGCGTTCTGTTTCTTCTTGTTGTTAACATAGTGGTTTAAACACTACACGTTTATCACTATTGCCAACAGCTAAACAGCCTAGTGTTTATATCCAGCTGAGGGGAGATTTGTGGGAGAGAGAGGGGGGGGGGGGGGACTATTGAGGAGGAGTACACTACACCAGGCTTTCAAAAGGGAAGCCGCTTTCGGGCACTTGCTATTGTTTCACTTCATTGTGCTTAATAGGGAACATTTCATTTTAACGAAAGCCTACAAGATCATTTCATAGTAAACTGATAGTATCAACTGTATAAGGACTGTTTTTTCAGCATCTGTGGGAGAGACAAAATTCTCATTGACAACCCTAAGAACGCTAGTTTCAACAAACCTATAAAAATATATATTTTCATGCCAGTTTCCTGACTTTCTGAGCAAATCCGATCCTGTTCCTTCCAACTTGGTCAGAATTTTTTTAAACATAATCTAACACAGGAAGTCTAACAGACTGTAACAGACTCTGTAATGCTGGATGAAGGATAGAGGTATGGCTGGAAGAGAGAGAGAGAAAGAAGAAAGGCGTACCCAGGATCTTGCTGATGTTGGAGTTGTGCATGTCTGGGAAGGCTTGGAGGATCTTGCGGCGCTCATCTTTGGCCCACACCATGAAGGCGTTCATGGGTCTCTTGATGTGGGGCTCGTTGCTGTTCCTCCCCCGGGCTTCTCTGTAGACCCGTGCCTCGGCTGTGCTGGCACCTCCTGTAGGCCAACAATAATACTGTTGTGGTTTATCTGCTCCGGTACCAGAGCCATTCAGAGCTTTCCACCCTGGAAACACCAGAGTAGGAACAAGAAGGAGAAGAGAGAGCGAGGCGAGCAATTAATCAACTGCCACGAGCCACGTTCAACCCCCATACCCAATGGGCTGTCATCACTAGTACTGAGACTGAGACTGGGACTGAGACTGGGGCTGAGACTGGGACTGACACTGGAATCAAACTAGACCAGGGGTAGGGTTGGTGCTGGACTGAGACCAGAACAGGGGTAGGGTTGGTGCTGGGGCTGAGACTGAGACCAGACCAGGGGTAGGATTGGTGCTGGAGATGGACTGAGACCAGACCAGGGGTAGGGTTGGTGCTGGACTGAGACCAGACTAGGGGTAGGGTTGGGTTGGGGCTGGACTGAGACCAGACCAGGGGTAGGATTGGTGCTGGAGATGGACTGAGACCAGACCAGGGGTAGGGTTGGTGCTGGGAATGGACTGAGACCAGAACATGGGTAGGGTTGGTGCTGGGGCTGGACTGAGACCAGACCAGGGGTAGGATTGGTGCTGGAGATGGACTGAGACCAGACCAGGGGTAGGGTTGGTGCTGGGAATGGACTGAGACCAGAACAGGGGTAGGGTTGGCGCTGGACTGAGACCAGACCAGAGGTAGGGTTGGTGCTGGACTGAGACCAGACCAGAGGTAGGGTTGGTGCTGGACTGAGACCAGACCAGAGGTAGGGTTGGTGCTGGACTGAGACCAGACCAGGGGTAGGGTTGGTGCTGGGGATGGAATGACACCAGACCAGGGGTAGGGTTGGTGCTGGGGCTGGACTGAGACCAGAACAGGGGTAGGATTGGTGCTGGACTGAGACCAGACCAGGGGTAGGGTTGGTGCTGGGGCTGGACTGAGACCAGACCAGGGGTAGGATTGGTGCTGGACTGAGACTAGACCAGGGGTAGGGTTGGTGCTGGGGCTGGACTGAGACCAGACCAGGGGTAGGGTTGGTGCTGGGGCTGGACTGAGACCAGAACAGGGGTAGGGTTGGTGCTGGGGCTGGACTGAGACCAGAACAGGGGTAGGGTTGGTGCTGGGTTGGACTGAGACCAGAACAGGGGTAGGGTTGGCGCTGGACTGAGACCAGACCAGAGGTAGGGTTGGTGCTGGACTGAGACCAGACCAGAGGTAGGGTTGGTGCTGGACTGAGACCAGACCAGGGGTAGGGTTGGTGCTGGGTATGGACTGAGACCAGACCAGGGGTAGGGTTGGTGCTGGGGCTGGACTGAGACCAGAACAGGGGTAGGGTTGGTGCTGGGTTGGACTGAGACCAGAACAGGGGTAGGGTTGGCGCTGGACTGAGACCAGACCAGAGGTAGGGTTGGTGCTGGACTGAGACCAGACCAGAGGTAGGGTTGGTGCTGGACTGAGACCAGACCAGAGGTAGGGTTGGTGCTGGACTGAGACCAGACCAGGGGTAGGGTTGGTGCTGGGGCTGGACTGAGACCAGACCAGGGGTAGGGTTGGTGCTGGGGCTGGACTGAGACCAGAACAGGGGTAGGCTTGGTGCTGGACTGAGACCAGACCAGGGGTAGGGTTGGTGCTGGGGCTGGACTGAGACCAGACCAGGGGTAGGATTGGTGCTGGACTGAGACCAGACCAGGGGAAGGGTTGGTGCTGGGGATGGAATGACACCAGACCAGGGGTAGGGTTGGTGCTGGGGATGGACTGAGACCAGAACAGGGGTAGGATTGGTACTGGACTGAGACCAGACCAGGGGTAGGGTTGGTGCTGGGGCTGGACTGAGACCAGACCAGGGGTAGAATTGGTGCTGGACTGAGACCAGGCCAGGGGTAGGGTTGGTGCTGGGGCTGGACTGAGACCAGACCAGGGGTAGGGTTGGTGCTGGGGCTGGACTGAGACCAGAACAGGGGTAGGGTTGGTGCTGGGGCTGGACTGAGACCAGAACAGGGGTAGGGTTGGCGCTGGACTGAGACCAGACCAGAGGTAGGGTTGGTGCTGGACTGAGACCAGAACAGGGGTAGGGTTGGTGCTGGACTGAGACCAGACCAGAGGTAGGGTTGGTGCTGGACTGAGACCAGACCAGGGGTAGGGTTGGTGCTGGGGCTGGACTGAGACCAGAACAGGGGTAGGGTTGGTGCTGGGTTGGACTGAGACCAGAACAGGGGTAGGGTTGGCGCTGGACTGAGACCAGACCAGAGGTAGGGTTGGTGCTGGACTGAGACCAGACCAGAGGTAGGGTTGGTGCTGGACTGAGACCAGACCAGGGGTAGGGTTGGTGCTGGACTGAGACCAGAACAGGGGTAGGGTTGGTGCTGGGTTGGACTGAGACCAGAACAGGGGTAGGGTTGGTGCTGGACTGAGACCAGACCAGAGGTAGGGTTGGTGCTGGACTGAGACCAGACCAGAGGTAGGGTCGGTGCTGGACTGAGACCAGACCAGGGGTAGGGTTGGTGCTGGGTATGGACTGAGACCAGACCAGGGGTAGGGTTGGTGCTGGGGCTGGACTGAGACCAGAACAGGGGTAGGGTTGGTGCTACACTACAAGGTGAAGGAAATTGAGTTCTCAAGGTTCCTTTCCACTGGACCAGACTGGCTCTGACGACTGGATTTGACGAGCATGTTTTGAATGTAGAACAAGGGGACATTGTGAGAGCAGGGGAGCCACCCTACGGATCAACACATATATCGAAACCCAAAAGAAGAGAACCATGACTTAAATGCATGTTAAATATTTTGTCTGGGGCTCGACAAGCATTCACACTTCTATACTCAGCCCCATACGTTTCAAACTGAAGTTCCAGAAGTTTCTTTAAAACAAGCACGAATGCCAACTTAAATAACAAATATGGAGCGTGAGGCAGTCCTTCTAAGAAAAATACAATCAAGGAGGGAAGAGACTCTGCCAAGTGCTTAATATAATATAACATTCTTCTGCTTTAGCCCATTCTAACCTGCACATACTGAGTGTGAGATGAGAGCATACCGACACACACAGAACTCCTCAGTAAAGTGCTGTTTCTCAATCAGGCCATTCACAATCAGCATGTGAGAAGAGTTTCTTTCCCTCTCTCCGTATTAAACTGTACATCAGCCTGATAATGATTTCTGTTTGCATGCGCATTTGCTTCCTTTTATATGTAAGATGTGAAAGAATTAAATAAAAGCCGTATGAATATTTAAACAAACAAAAACATGTTGATAAACAAGGCTTGAAAAATAAGACAAAAAAAGCTTTCCATATGCTACCATCCATCTTTAATGATCCAAAATCTGGAAAGGAAAGCTTAGGATGACTCATGCATATTTCATCATCCACATGTGAAGTGTTCTCATTAGGATCTTCTCCTAGCCCTCCATCTTGGCACACGTTACCTGCACTTTGATTTCTAGTATTATTTCAGTTGATAAACAAAATCAAACTGTTAATGAGTAATGGAATGTAGCGCTACTCTGTGATTAATTCACTATCCACAGACTCCTTCACTGGCTCTATTCAGCACAGTACAGAGATAAGCCCTGAAGTAAGACATGGAGAGAACAGGACTGGCTCAACGTTAGATAGAGCTTTAACTATCTATAGGAGAGTGTTTAAGGAAACAGTAGGTGAGAGACAACATGCACGCACGCACACGCACACACACACATCCCGCTGGGCTTGGGGTGGACAGCCATGTCCAAACTGATAAGGGGATGGAGGTCCTGTGGTGGTAGGCCTGATCTCTAGGAGCGAGGCCTGGGACTCAGGGGGGACTCCGACTGAGGTCCGGCCGTCCAGCAGGAGGCCCTATTCTCCCAGGCCCCCGCTGGGCTGTGCCTCCATATAGGGCCTCCAAATCCATTTACACCAGCTCATGTTTAACAGTCATACCGACACATTTATGATCCAGAAAGGCTTCCCTTTATCTGGGAGGCCAGAGCAATTTGCCTCTTCACACCGTCACGGTACATCAGCCAGAGCCCTGGGGACTCAGCTCTTGTCATTTAGCCTCCGCCAGGGAACAGTCTCAGAGCCACAGTCATATCAGGCATCTGACGGTCAGACGGCTGTCATCTGCCTGCTCTGCACTGTGCATGGATGGATATAGCTACCTCTCTGGCTCAGACTGGCCTGCACCATACTGTTCATATGATCATCCTCCTTCAGAGCCCTGGGGAGAGACCCCGGTCAACAAGCTCTTCTAGAGCCCAGCCTTTCTTCTCCAACTTGATGTAAAAAGCCTGTTTCTCAACAGACATACACACAAGACAGAAAATCCTCTCACACCTTCTCTTCTATCTCTCCTGAAAGGAATACTTCAGGATTTTAGCAATGCCCGTTATCTACTTCCCCAGAGTCAACTTGTGGATGCCCTTTTTATGTCTCTGGGTACAGTTTGAAGTTGCTAACTAGCGCTAGCGCAATTGCTAGCGTAATGACTGAATGTCTATGGGTATCTGCTAGCTAACGCTAGTTAGCATTGGCTCGCTAAACTACCTCTAACTTCCTTCATACTGGACACAGAGACATACAAATGGTATCCACTAGTCCATCTGACTCTGGGGGAGTAGATAAAAGGCCTCATTGTCAAAATCCCGAAGTATCCCCTTTAACACACACATACCTGTACACGTGCCTGGTTGAGAAAAACCTATATGTCTTTACCTCCCTGCTTTACGCCGTCAGGATTCAGGAATAATACACTACCTCTGCTGGCACCGTCCCCACAGTACATTCATTTCATTTAGCACGCACTCACTGTACAGGATGAATTGATTTCACTTTGTTTGGTTTTGACAGCCATGTTTATTGTGCAATGAAATGTGGTGTGGCGTGGGGCTGACAGTATCCATCAACGTAGGCCAATCTGCTGACTGCCGGGCCAGATGAAGGTATTCATTAGGGCAGGAGCGCAGCGCTCACTCAGACACGACAGCCAGTGTCTGCGCCCCGGGATGGCTCGCTCTAATTTACGATGCCCCCCGTGCCATTACTCTGCCACTGACACTGATTCAGCAATTTATATACTGGCATGCATGCATACGGGCAGAGGTGAGCCTCTTACGAGGAGGGGGACACAACACGGCCCGCCACCCTGACACCAGCGCCAGGAAACAAACCACTTCAATCAGTTCATTAGAGATGAGGCCCGTGAAGCCCTGGGTTCTGGTTCGCTAGGCGGAAGACGAGGAGGAGAACTTCTTCTCCAGTTCGTATCTGCACCAGCAAGCCATGAAAGGGAAATCTATGGCTCTTCTAAACAGCATTATAACATCCTGGTGGCTTTGTGGAACGGAGTGCTGACGAGCTAAGCAGACCCAGATTCAGAACCAGCTCAGGGCTGAGGGCTCTGTCTGTCAGTGTTGGGACTTGGAGCTGAGAGCAGAAATGAGCCTGACCCTGGGCTAGAAGGCGGGTGCTAAGAGCCGCATGATGCCACCACTCCATGGGGACAGAGGACCGCATCCGTCCCTGCCACAGTGCTTGTGTATGGTCACATGGGAGGTCCCTGCCGCCCTCTCAGCAGCAGCAGCCACTGAGGGAGCTGGCAGCAGCAGCAGGGCCTAAAGCTCACCAAGCATCACCCCACAACAGTAACATGCAATTTACAACAATGCTGTTTTCTCTCCAATAAAACACCCAACACTGTTCTGACATTTACAAACAAGCATTAATTGATTTTTGGGGGAGGAGCAGCACGTTCGGGAAGCAGTTAGTTAGGTGTGTGATTGTATAAATAAATACAGATGTTTAGCAGTGACAGGGCAACTCCCAGGGTTGGGGCTGGGGAGGGAGGGGGGGGGGGGGGGGGGGGAGGGCTGCTTAATCACATTTATTGTGATTCATGAGGCCTGCAGCTCAATGTGACGGAGCGATATGAGAATCTGCTTTTAATTTGTTTCTCCCACAGACACTGAAGATGAGCAGCATGAATTGCAGAGAGAGACAGAGAGGGAGAAGGAGAGAGAGAGAGGGAGAGAGAGCGAAAGAGGGGGTAGGGCGAGAGAGAGAGACAGTGAGAGAGAGTGAGAGAGAGAAGGAGAGGGGGATAGAGAGAGAGAGAAGGAGAGAGAGAGGGGGGCAGGGAGAGAGAGGGAGAGAAGGAGAGGGAGAGAAGGATGGAGGGATAGAGAGAGAGAGAGAGAGGGAGAGATAGAAGGAGAGGGAGATAGAGAGAGAGAGATAGAGAGAGAGAGAGGGGGGCAGGGAGAGAGAGAGATAGAGAGAAAGGGGGAGAGGGAGCGAGAGCGAGAGAGAGAGAGAGAGAGAGAGAGAGAGAGAGAGAGAGAGAGAGAGAGAAAAAAAAGAAGAAGAGGGAAACGAGAAAGAAGTCAGAGATGGAGGCAAAATGAAGAAGAGAGAGGGAAAGAAAGGAGAAAAAAATGAAGAGAGTGTTGTGAAGCCCAGCAGCCTATGACACCTGTGAGCTGCAGGTTCAGACTGGACCCTGTGCCGAGCAGAGCCAGAGGGCTATGCTGCCCCCCCCCCCCCCCCCCCCCCCCCCCCGCGTTGTTCTGAGGGCAACACCGACTGTCACCCCGGAATCTGCTCAGGAGGATCTGCCTCAGTGAGCAGGCAACAATCACTCCAACCTGCCAAGCCCTCCCTGCTCCCCGCCCAGTGGGATCAAATCAAACACCTCTCACTAAAGGTATTTACTGATGACAATAGGGCCTCTCCCTCATGAAACATGCAGTGTATGGACAGATATGAAACATGCAGTGTATGGACAGATATGAAACATGCAGTGTATGAACATATATGAAACATGCAGTGTATGAACAGATATGAAATATGCAGTGTATGGACAGATATGAAACATGCAGTGTATGGACAGATATGAAACATGCAGTGTATGAACATATATGAAACATGCAGTGTATGGACAGATATGACACATGCAGTGTATGGACAGATATGAAACATGCAGTGTCCGGACAGATATGAAACATGCAGTGTATGGACAGATATGAAACATGCAGTGTATGGACAGATATGAAACATGCAGTGTCCGGACAGATATGAAACATGCAGTGTATGGACAGATATGAAACATGCAGTGTATGGACAGATATGAAATATGCAGTGTATGGACAGATATGAAACATGCAGTGTATGGACAGATATGAAACATGCAGTGTATGGACAGATATGAAACATGCAGTGTATGGACAGATATGAAACATGCAGTGTATGGACAGATATGAAACATGCAGTTTATGGACAGATATGAAATATGCAGTGTATGGACAGATATGACACATGCAGTGCTCAGTGCCTCTATTCAAGCCGTGGTTCATAGTCCGCTAATTAAACAATAACATGCCAGTTGGATGCTTTGAATTCTTCCATTTCTATGTGTGTGTAAAGGAACTAACAGCTGACATGTTAGCACTTGCATGTCACAGTATAGCTCTTACTTTTGTCTCCTCCATCTCCTCTCGCATGCTATCAGCCTTAAAGTGGAGCAAGGTGCATTCCTGTTCACATCTCACTATTCCAGTATGAATCCATAAAACCTGGGCAACCTGGGCTGACATGCAAAACCAACTCCTCGTCCTAACAGACTATGGGAATGACACACACAGGCACACGCACACTAATCTCCAAGGATAGGCCTATATGAATAAAACAGAACTATTGGAAATCAAACGTGAACTGTATAAAGGGAATTGTCTGAATCAAGTAAATGTTTGCAAATGTAATGTTTTATCCCTTCATCAAAAACCATTTGAATTCATTGTTTTGGGAATCAACCAACTTCAAAAAGGGACACCCTAATTGATCTAATATATTACATTTGTAACTGATATGGTCTCATGTCTAAACCACCTAGTTTGAGCTCGAACAAATAGCCTCCTATTTATTTCTCCTTGGCTGATATTGTGCTGTGCGTTCAGATGAACTCTGTTTCCTGCCTCCCTGCATCTGTCAACGCCCCCTTTGTTCTCCCAGGACCCTCTCTGGCGGAGGCGCTTTAGACAAACACACAACCCGCGTGTCATACTACTTCTACAAAGCCATATGTGAATGAAAAAAGAGGCTGGGTTGAGGCCTTTTGTGGTATTTGTTAATGTTTGTCATCTGAGCTTAAAAAGACCTAATGACTTTGTGGTGAGCTGATGCATGTGGCTCGTGGCTTTCCAAAATGAACTAAATTCTATCTATTCCCATACCACGCCACTATTTTCCAATGGCCCTCATTAGAACTTTGGCAGCTGTTCATTTGGTTGCTGCATGCTTTGCAAATATTAGTTTAAGCAACCTAAAAGCTTTCTGTGAACTGCAGCGAGGCCTGCTGTTCAGTGGTCTTCTGAATAACACTGTTTCTCCTCTGCAGGGAGATTGTCCCCTGACCTGACAGACCTACAGTCACTAGGTAGCAGCTACAGCCTGGTCAGGTATATTCAGATACTAGCAGTAGTTTTCCTCATGTTGGGGAGCAGAAAGGTGTCTGCAGTACACTCTGTGCTGCTGTGGAATACCGTGTCGCAGGACAAAAAGTCCCTGCTTTAAAATAATGAACCATATTTACATGTGGTACCTGGCTCTCCCTCAAGAAATCACTTAAGGGTAAGCGGTTGAAAATGCTGTTGACAGCTATGATTATTTGAAAATGGCAAATAATTAAAGTAAATAATGATAATAATGTTATTATAATTGTTATATCCTATCCATTCTCATAGTAAACATGCATTTTCTTAGATTTGCTCAACATAATGCCTCCAAACAAGAACCTCAAAAGTTAACACAGATCTTGTTCTCCAAAGTAAACAGATTGCGGTTATAAAAAGAGGCTTTAATGTGGTGGGCATCATGTTAAAACCCTGTTCACATCATTCATCTGGTGGTGCTGTTGAAACAGACAGATATATTTGTGGAGATAGATGAAATGGTGACTGTGTTGGTGAGCTATGTGCATGTCTCTGGCTTCTAGCCACCACTCTCTCTCTCCCCCTGGGAAGAGGACCTCCGTGGGCCCTGCCTCTCCTCTCCTCTCCTGCCTGCCTCCTCCTAATCCACAGCCCGCTGGGAACTCACTTCCCAGAGGCGTCTGGCGCTGGCCTTTCCCTCGGCCCTGCAGAGGACATAAAAGGACACAACTGATCCCTGACGACAGGGGCTTGTGCGCGCCTTGCTCCTGTTCTTACTCCACAGTAGCCACAGAAGAAAGGTTCCCACTGGGGTAACTGGGAGAGGCTGGGGACCTAGAGAACATCTGCCCTGAGGGCCAGAGGGGTGGGACAGAGTCTGCTGCGGTGACAACGTGGGAACTATCCCTCTATGGCCACTAACTGCACCTCTAATCCTGAATTTATGGGTGTGATGTGAAAGCAGACATGACAAGTAATTTATGTTTCAGTTCTTTGACTTTGTCAACAAGCAGGTTTATGTGAGGTAGACCATACAATTTGTGAAACGTTGTGTGTTGTGATGATTTTGTTGGGAATGTTGGGAAATGGGGAAATTGGTGGGAAATGTTTTAAACGGGCTTTTAGAAGGGATCTTAAAGAGGCGAGTGCTCTTGTATTGTCCTGAGAAATATCTCTCCCTCCATCTTGAGAATGTTTCAGCTATTAAAGGTGAGCCTGATTCATTTTCCCTCTGCTCGGGGCTCTGAAGTGCCATGGAAACTGACACAAATATTTACGTCAGACAAACATTGGCGCATCGAGGCATTCCTCGCCACTGTTTACGCTCCAGGCCCACAAAGGGAGATGGCGCTTTGTCACACGGGTGCTACACGAATTTACACCTCTGTGCCCAGGACCTCAAACAAGTGCAGCGGCAGCCGGGGCCAGGCCTGGAGAAGGGCCAGCTTTGTCCTCAGGCACCCTGTCCTCCCCTCACTTACCTGTGAAAACCAGGGAGCAGTGGGCACCTTCAAACACCACTATCCCCCCAACCCAGCTCCCCCTGGTCTACTGCTCTGGCAGTCCTCACCTCTCTCTGGTACACTATAGGAACACACTGTGCACAGGGTGGAATGCAGGCAGCAGTCTGAAGAATTCACTGTTACATAAAACTGACTGGATGGCTTTTCAGCATGGGAAAAGGGAAAACTATAGGTGAGAAGTCTGTACTTACCATCCAGATCCTCTGGCCTGGTGAGGTCGATGACTCTGTGGCCAATTTTGCCATCCTCGCCCAGTTTGCTAAGATGGTGACCAAGGCTCTCAAAGTGTGCCCGCTCCTACAGTACACAGAAACAGAGAGGAAAGAGAGAGAGAGACAATGAGGAACCTGAACAAACTGCTGCATATACAGTACATCTCTTTCCATATCAAGAGAATAGCTGATCAGTAGAATAACTGAATGAGTCATTTCTGAAACACATTATCTCTTTGAAATAACTGCTAGCTCTATTGTAGAGGCGCTCCTTTGACATGATGGAAGTGGATTGAGCTTGCCTTTATCATCCCTGCCTGCATTCAGCAGATGCTATAATGTCTGACAGGAGGGAGGAAGGTAGAGACAGTAGGAGCCAGGGGTGCTGTAAATAGAGTTATAGAGGAACACTTTGGGGCCCTCTCTTTGCAGCGCTCAGGATTTCAGTCTGTAATCTTTGCTGTCTGTCTGTCTGTCTGTCTGTCTCTCTGTCTGTCTGTCTGTCTCTCTGTCTGTCTGTCTGTCTGTCTGTACGTCCCCCTGTCTGTCTGTACGTCCCCCTGTCTGTCTGTACGTCCCCCTGTCTGTCTGTCTGTCCCCCTGTCTGTCTGTCTGTCTGTCTGTCTCTCTGTCTGTCTCTCTGTCTGTCTGTCTGTCTGTCTGTCTGTCTCTCTGTCTGTCTCTCTGTCTGTCTGTCTGTCTGTACGTCCCCCTGTCTGTCTGGTGCTAGCGCCCAGAGCTCAGCAGCCATCACGTATTCAGGGCTCATGCTTTATAGAACACACCGCGTTCTCCCTTTTGTCATGTCGCTTTATGCTCAGATTAAACTTGGCATCATGTTGTACTTGACGCACAATGAAACCCGTTCATTCCGCTCGCCTGTGACAATATTAAATGTCATGTCCGTGTGCATTTACAGAATAAAATAACAGCTTTCGGGGCCCTCTGAATAGTTGCTGCACATTACACTTAATGTATTATGCAGGGGGAGAGTGCCGACTGCTGCTCGCTCCATTGTTAAATGACCTAGTTCAGCAGTGAATGCGCAGGGCATTAGCACAGGGCTGTCTTCCTCTCTAAAGACTCAAGTAGGAGATGGACACTTTGACTCGGCATGACACAAATAATCTCTCCCCCTCGGATTCGCCTGGAAGACACTAAAAGCAGGCATGTTGCCAGGGTTCAGCCGAGAGCATTTGTTTTACTCCCAGGGTGAGCATTATATCTCTGCCAAAGGTGCACTATGTGTACCCCTCCTCTTCCTGTGTCTTTTCTGAGGTTGCCTATCACACGCAGTTTGTACAGACACTCAGGTGGGCTCCCTATACAATGCTAACAGCTCCCCTGTCACACACACAGACACCGACACCAACACACACATTAATCTTTCACTGTTCTCTGGGCTTTCACTCTTTTGTTTGTGTTCTTGTTTTCCACCCACATGGGAGCTTGTATACCTCTCTCCTATCAGAGAAAATATAATGTACCATTACACTTCAGTCACTGGAGGTTAATACAGAACATCACCTGCAATACAATGCTGTTTGATTTAGTTTCATAGAACATCCTGATCAAAAGCATTACTTCCAGAAAAAAACAGACAGTTTTTCATTCATTTCTCAGAGAAAAAAATTATCCATTGTCAAATTACTGAATTTTTTTTTCTCTTTCAACTTCCCTTTCATTGGCCAATAATACCTGAAAAGGGTGACAAGAAGACAAATTGAGACATTTGAATTTCATCAAGTCTTCTCCATCATCCTGAGGCATTTCATTTATTCAAGAACTATTCCTCAAAAAGAGAGAGTATGTCTCTCTGTGTGTGTGTGTGTGTCTCTCTGTGTGTCTGTGTGTCTGTGTGTCTGTGTGTCTGTCTGTCTGTCTGTCTGTCTGTCTGTGTATGTGTGTGTGTGTGTGTGTGTGTGTGTGTGTGTCTGTGTGTGTGTGTGTCTCTGTGTGTATGTGTGTCTCTGTGTGTGTCTCTGTGTGTGAAAGACAGTGAGAGTGCTGCAATTTACCATCACGCTTCAAGGAGCCATCATTATGTATGGACATCTGAGTGATTCTGATCTACAATTAACCACCACCTGCTTATGGCCTGTGATTAGAGGCTGCCTATCTGCCTTGGCTTTGCTAACTTAAGTGTTTTCTAATTATGACATATGCGCTGGTCCCCGCTGGGCAGAAGGCGCTTTGTAAAGATAAGATAGAGCGCCATGCCTTCCCAGCGCCACGCTCCGTGTGAAGCGACACACACTGCTGTATTCATCACCCAGCCACATTATTGCACTTAATGAAAGAGGCTAGCGGCCCGATGACAAATTGATGGATGTGCGATTAGTCGGACGGGCAATGGTGGCCTGGGATGGGAAACTACATGGACAGTTCTCTCCTCTCTGCCTGGAGGGCCTGGGATGGGATGCTACATGGACAGTTCTCTCCTCTCTGCCGGGAGGGCCTGGGAGGACTCAGCATTCTGGGGGAACTGTGTAATAAATTAGCTGTCAACCCCCCCCCCCCCCCCCCCCCACCCCCCACTCCACTGGCCCCTCCTGATCAATCAAGGCCTTTTATAAACTCATGATCATTAAGCATCATGTTGGGCTGAGGGGATGAGTAACAGGAGCCATCCATCAAAGACTTTCATTAACAACTAGCTCAGCGTTAAACTTCTCCTTTCTCCATCACAAAGTCCCAGTGGTCACACAGAGGGAAGATCAGCTACCGCACCAGTCAGCTGGGGCCAGTGTTGAACAAGTCGGCTTATTGAATTAAAGCCTTATTACCTCCACATCATTAAATATCATATAACTTCTGTACATGCTGATGATACATGAACAATCATTGTTACATTGGCCTATAACAGGTTGATTTAGGATGTGTTGTCTAATGTGAGTTACTGTATTCTTATGTACTCTGCTGTACTCTACTGTACTCTACTGTAGCTGGACAGTACTGTATGTGTCACCATCGTCGTATGGAGTAGAAGGTGAGGACCAAAACGCAGCGTGGTTAGAATACATTCTTCTTTATTGAAGAAAGAACATGAAGTAAACTGAACCAAAACAATAAACGACTAACGACCGTGACGCTATAAGACTAATGTGCTAACATGCAACATTCATAGATATAGATAATCACCCACAAAGTACCCACAGAATATGGCTGCCTAAATGTGGTTCCCAATCAGAGACAACGATAGACAGCTGCCTCTAATTGAGAACCAGTCTAGGCAAACTATACAAACTACCTAGAAAGGAAACAGCCCCATAAACATACAAAACCCCTAGACAAGACAAAACACATACATCACCCATGTCACACCCTGACCTAACCAAAACAAAACAAAGAACACTAAGGTCAGGGTGTGACAGTATGTCAACTACAAGGTTGGAAAACATTGTACAAATATGACTTTCTCTTTCCCTGTGTTGGCAATGCTAATGAACATTAGACTAAATCTGTGCAATACTGTATGCTACAATGAATTTCCATGACATTTTATATAGTATGTTTTATATACTTATTGCTTACAACCTTTATCATTTATATCCGTGCATTAGAATTGCAATTATAATTATGGAGATAAATTATATGCGCAACATCATGCTTTTTGTTTCAAGGCTTGAAAATATTCAGTGAACTGTTGCTACTTTACTACTCCTGCATCAAGTGCTGTGATAAATTAATGGCATTTTTATTATTTTATGATGTCATGAAATTTTTACTGATCACTCTGGCACAGAAGAACATGCAGGGACGATGGCCCTCCATCCGTCCAGAGAGACGGTACAGTATGCTCACCACCGCCTGCCTGCTGCATGCCCACTATACAGGACATTTATAATGTACAGTAGTGAGGATGGCAAGAGCACTTCCCTTCAGCAAATGGAGAAAAAAATAGGAATACTGTGATGAGAGAGAGAGAGAGAGAGAGAGAGAGAGAGAGAAAAACAGAGAGAGGGAGAGAGAGAGAAAGAGAGAGAGAGAGAGAAAGAGAGAGAGAGAAACAGAGAGAAGAGAGAGTGAGAGAGAGAGAGAAACAGAGAGAGAGGGAGAGAGAGAGAGTGAGAGAGAGAAGAGTGGCGCAGGCACTAGAAAAGTCTGCAGCACCCGGCCTCCCCCTGCTAGAATCCGAAGTCAAATGTCTGCTGTTTGCTGATGATCTGGTGCTTCTGTCACCAACCAAGGAGGGCCTACAGCAGCACCTAGATCTTATGCACAGATTCTGTCAGACCTGGGCCCTGACAGTAAATCTCAGTAAGACCAAAATAATGGTGTTCCAAAAAAGGTCCAGTCACCAGGACCACAAATAAAAATTCCATCTAGACACTGTTGCCCTAGAGCACACAAAAAAACTATACATACCTTGGTCTAAACATCAGCGCCACAGGTAACTTCCACAAAGCTGTGAACGATCTGAGAGACAAGGCAAGAAGGGCATTCTATGCCATCAAAAGAAACATACATTTCAACATACCAATTAGGATTTGGCTAAAAATACTTGAATCAGTCATAGAGCCCATTGCCCTTTATGGTTGTGAGGTCTGGGGTCCGCTCACCAACCAAGACTTCACAAAATGGGACAAACACCAAATTGAGACTCTGCACGCAGAACTCTGCAAAAATATCCTCCGTGTACAACGTAGAACACCTGTCACACCCTGACCATAGTTTACTTTGTATATTTCTATGTTGTGGTTGGTCAGGGTGTGATCTGAGTGGGCATTCTATGTTACATGTCTAGTTTGTCTAGTTCTATGTTCGGCCTGATATGGTTCTCAATCAGAGGCAGGTGTTCGTCATTGTCTCTGATTGGGAACCATATTTAGGTAGCCTGGGTTTCACTGTGTGTTGGTGGGTGATTGTTCCTGTCTATGTGTTTTTCACCAGATAGGCTGTTTTAGGTTTTCGTTACGTTCATCACGTTCTTTATTTTGTAGTGTTTGCATTGATTCGTGTTTTACGTTTGTTCATTAAAACATGGATCGCAATCTACACGCTGCATTTTGGTCCGACTCTCCTTCACATACAGAAAACCATTACAGAATCACCCACCACAAAAGGACCAAGCAGCGTGTCAACAGGCAGGATCAGCGCGAGGAGATGCGCAATAAGGATTTCTGGACATGGGAGGAAATCCTCGACGGGAGAGGACCCTGGGCTAAACCAGGGGAGTGTAGCTGCACCAAGGTGCAGCAGGAGAAGGAACAGAGGCAGCAGCAGCAGGAGCAGCAGCAGCTGCAGTGGGAGAGGCTGCACCACCTGGAGAAATGGACATGGGAGGAAGAACTGGACGGTAAAGGACCCTGGGCTCAGCCTGGAGAATATTGCCGCCCCAAGGAAGAACTGGAGGCTGCGAAAGCTGAGAGGCGCAGATATGAGGAGGCAGCTCGACGTAGCGGATGGAAGCCTGAGAGGCAGCCCCAAAAATTTCTTGGGGGGGGGCTAACAGGGAGTATGGCTACGCCAGGTAGGAGACCTGGGCAGACTCCCTGTGCTTACCGGGGGGCTGGAGAGACCGGACAGGCACCGTGTTATGCAGTGGTGCGCACGGTGTCTCCAGTGCGGGTGCATAGCCCGGTGCGGTATATTCCAGCTCCGAGTGTCGGCCGGGCTAGATTGAGCGTCGAGCCTAATGCCATGAAGCCGGCTCTACGCAGCTGGTCCCCAGTGCGTCTCCTTGGGCCGGCTTACATGGCACCAGCCTTGCGCTCGGTGTCTCCGGTTCGCCTGCATAGCCCAGTGCGGGCTATTCCACCTCGCCGCACTGGCAGGGCGACCGTGAGCATTCAACCAGGTAAGGTTGGGCAGGCTCGGTGCTCAAGAGCTCCAGTGCGCCTGCACGGTCCGGTTTTTCCAGTACCACCTCCACACCCCAGCCCTCCGGTAGCAGCTCCCCGCACCAGGCTTCCTGTGCGTGTCCTCGGCCCAGTACCACCAGTGCCAGCACCACGCATCAGGCCTATAGTGCGCCTCGCCTGTCCAGCGCTGTCGGAGCCCTCCTCCTCTCCAGCGCTGTCGGAGTCTCCCGCCTGTTTAGCGCTGTTAGAGCCTTCCTTCTCTACAGCGCTGCCGGAGTCTCCCGCCTGTTCAGAACTGCCAGTTAGCATAGAGCTGCCAGTTAGCATAGAGCTGCCAGTTAGCATAGAGCTGCTAGTTAGCATAGAGCTGCCAGTTAGCATAGAGCTGCCAGTCTGCAAGGAGCTGCCAGTCTGCAAGGAGCTGCCAGTCTGCATAGAGCTGCCAGTCTGTAAGGAGCTGCCAGTCTGCAAGGAGCCGCCAGAGCTGCCTGTCTGCAGGATGCCGCCAAAGCTGCCAGTCTGCAAGGAGCCGCCAGAGCTGCCAGTCTGCAAGGAGCCGCCAGAGCTGCCAGTCTGCAAGGAGCCGCCAGAGCTGCCAGTTTGCATGGAGCAGCCAGGGCCGCCAGTCAGCATGGAGCAGCCAGGGCCGCCAGTCAGCATGGAGCAGCCAGGGCCGCCAGTCAGCATGGAGCAGCCAGGGCCGCCAGTCAGCATGGAGCAGCCAGGGCCGCCAGTCAGCATGGAGCAGCCAGTCAGCATGGAGCAGCCAGTCAGCATGGAGCAGCCAGAGCAGCCAGTCAGCATGGAGCAGCCAGTCAGCATGGAGCAGCCAGAGCTGCTAGTCAGCATGGAGCAGCCAGTCAGCATGGAGCAGCCAGAGCTGCCAGTCATCATGGAGCAGCCAGTCAGCATGGAGCAGCCAGATCTGCCAGTCGACCAGACTCTTCCAGATCTGCCAGTCGACCAGACTCTTCCAGATCTGCCAGTCGACCAGACTCTTCCAGATCTGCCAGTCGACCAGACTCTTCCAGATCTGCCAGTCGACCAGACTCTTCCAGATCTGCCAGTCGACCAGACTCTTCCAGATCTGCCAGTCGACCAGACTCTCCCAGATCTGCCAGTCGACCAGACTCTCCCAGATCTGCCAGTCGACCAGACTCTCCCAGATCTGCCAGTCGACCAGACTCTTCCAGATCTGCCAGTCGACCAGACTCTTCCAGATCTGCCAGTCGACCAGACTCTTCCAGATCTGCCAGTCGACCAGACTCTTCTAGATCTGCCAGTCGACCAGACTCTCCCAGATCTGCCAGTCGACCCAGTCGACCAGACTCTTCCAGATCTGCCAGTCGACCAGACTCTTCCAGATCTGCCAGTCGACCAGACTCTTCCAGATCTGCCAGTCGACCAGACTCTTCCAGATCTGCCAGTCGACCAGACTCTTCCAGATCTGCCAGTCGACCAGACTCTTCCAGATCTGCCAGTCGACCAGACTCTTCCAGATCTGCCAGTCGACCAGACTCTTCCGGATCCGCCAGTCGACCAGACTCTTCCGGATCCGCCAGTCGACCAGACTCTTCCGGATCCGCCAGTCGACCAGACTCTTCCGGATCCGCCAGTCGACCAGACTCTTCCGGATCCGCCAGTCGACCAGACTCTTCCGGATCCGCCAGTCGACCAGACTCTTCCGGATCCGCCAGTCGACCAGACTCTTCCGGATCCGCCAGTCGACCAGACTCTTCCGGATCCGCCAGTCGACCAGACTCTTCCGGATCCGCCAGTCAGCCAGGATCTTCCAGAACCGCCAGTCAGCCAGGATCTTCCAGAACCGCCAGCCAGCCAGGATCTGCCGGATCCAACCACCTGCCTGAGCTTCCTCTCAGTGCTGAGCTTCCTCTCAGTGCTGAGCTACCCATCAGTCCCGAGCTACCTCTGTCCCGAGCTGTCCTTCTGTTCCGAGCTTCCCCTCTGTCCCGAGCTGTCTCTTAGGAGGGTCACCTATCTAGGGACGCTAAGGAGGTGGACAAAGACTATTATGGAGTGGGGTCCACGTCCAGCGCCAGAGCCGCCTCCGCGGACAGATGCCCACCCAGACCCTCCCCTATAGGTTCAGGTTTTGCGGCCGGAGTCCGCACCTTGGGGGGGGGGGGGGTACTGTCACACCCTGACCATAGTTTACTTTGTATATTTCTATGTTGTGGTTGGTCAGGGTGTGATCTGAGTGGGCATTCTATGTTACATGTCTAGTTTGTCTAGTTCTATGTTCGGCCTGATATGGTTCTCAATCAGAGGCAGGTGTTCGTCATTGTCTCTGATTGGGAACCATATTTAGGTAGCCTGGGTTTCACTGTGTGTTGGTGGGTGATTGTTCCTGTCTATGTGTTTTTCACCAGATAGGCTGTTTTAGGTTTTCGTTACGTTCATCACGTTCTTTATTTTGTAGTGTTTGCATTGATTCGTGTTTTACGTTTGTTCATTAAAACATGGATCGCAATCTACACGCTGCATTTTGGTCCGACTCTCCTTCACATACAGAAAACCATTACAACCAAATAATGCATGCAGAGCAGAATTAGGCCGATACCCACTAATCATCAAAATCCAGAAAAGAGCCGTTAAATTCTACAACCACCTAAAAGGAAGCGATTCACAAACCTTCCTTAACAAAGCCATCACCTACAGAGAGATGAACCTGGAGAAGAGTCCCCTAAGCAAGCTGGTCCTGGGGCTCTGTTCACAAACACAAACATACCCTACAGAGCCCCAGGACAACAGCACAATTAGACCCAACCAAATCATGAGAAAACAAAAAGATAATTACTTAACACATTGGAAAGAATTAACAAAAAAACAGAGCAAACTAGAATGCTATTTGGCCCTACACAGAGAGTACACAGCGGCAGAATACCTGACCACTGTGACTGACCCAAAATTAAGGAAAGCTTTGACTATGTACAGACTCAGTGAGCATAGCCTTGCTATTGAGAAAGGCCGCCGCAGGCAGACATGGCTCTCAAGAGAAGACAGGCTATGTGCTCACTGCCCACAAAATGAGGTGGAAACTGAGCTGCACTTCCTAACCTCCTGCCCAATGTATGACCATATTAGAGAAACATATTTCCCTCAGATTACACAGATCCACAAAGAATTCGAAAACAAATCCAATTTTGAAAAACTCCCATATCTACTGGGTGAAATTCCACAGTGTGCCATCACAGCAGCAAGATTTGTGACCTGTTGCCACGAGAAAAGGGCAACCAGTGAAGAACAAACACCATTGTAAATACAACCCATATTGATGCTTATTTATTTTATCTTGTGTCCTTTAACCATTTGTACATTGTTAAAACACTGTATGTATATATAATATGACATTTGTAATGTCTTTACTGTTTTGAAACCTCTGTATGTGTAATGTTTACTGTTAATTTTTGTTGTTTTTCACTTTATATATTCACTTTGTAAGTTGTCTACCTCACTTGCTTTGGCAATGTTAACACATGTTTCCCATGCCAATAAAGCCCTTGAATTGAAATTGAATTGAATTGAGAGAAGCAGGGAGTGAAATGTAGAAAGATAAAAAACGTGATAGAATAAATACACAAGTGAAGGAGAGGTAGGGAATGAAGAAGAGAGAACATGAGAGAGGGGCAGAGAGAGAGAGAGAATACAAAATATATAATGGTACGAGTTGTTCCCCTCCCATTCTGAACACGGCTTCTGGCGAGCGAGAGGTCCTTCCCTCAAATGAGTTCAGCATGCAGCCTTCATCCCACATCTCAAATTATAGCGACGCGCTCCAAGCTCAAGTGGAAAAAAAGCCACCCACAATAATCTCCTCTGCCCTGCCCCGTGCTCTTTTTGTCTCAAATTTGGTTACAAACACATTTTGTTCGATAGCAAATGGCTGCCCGGTGAAGTCATTCCATAGCCATAGAGAACAGAGCAGGGCGAAGGATGGCAGAGTCAGTGGAACTTCTTAGCTTAGCATTGGAGAAGTGTGGAACCCGAGAAGGCCCATGTCAGCACTGTGAAGAGGGCTTTAATCTGCCTGGCCACAGAACATGTGCAGGAGGCCCGCTTCTCTGCCCACAGCCACAGGGCGTATCCTGGGCCTGGGCAGCCCTGGCAGAGGCAGCTAGAGGCAGTGGTAAAGAAAGCAGAAGAAGAGGCAGAGAGAGGCAGGAGGCCCTGTGCATTGTGCCTGTGTCTACCCTATATTTACGCATCATACTGCCGCTCCACTCCTGCCCCTCTCCTTTATAAATAGCCTGGCCACCACCATATGGCCTTGGATTGTCTGCTCCATACAACTGTAAGATAATAAGGATTGTTAGAGCCCTTTAAGGTCCGGTATTAAGGACAGCTGAAAACATTGTCTGGATTTAAGTGAAAAAAAGTAGAGAAGTCCTCCACTATTCTTCTGGTAAAGGGACTGCTTCTGTAAGATAATGAAAATGTTCACTTTAGTTGAAGCAGAGGATAATCAAGCAGGACAGGTGTGTAAACCTTGGAGTTTGATCATTTCCTTTTTTCAGTTGCCCAGGTGCACAGGGCTAAAACAGGGCTCCTCTCCCCTGTAACTATTCCCCAGGTCATTGCTGTAAATGAGTGTTCTCAGTCAACTTACCTGGTAAAATAACGGATAAATAAATAAATAAAATACCTTGATGAAAAAAGGCCATAATATTCTGTTGAATAACTGTTATTGTCATGTCTGTGAAAGCGGGCCTCGCAGCATGTCTATGGGGAGGTGAAGCACACAGCTCTCTGATCTGACCACAATAGCAGGCTTTGTGTATCAGCTGTCACTCATCACAAAGGTCACATATGGCCCAGAGGAGAGACCTTGAGGGCCTAAACCTCTGCAATTTGCTCACCGCCCTGACTAAGATGGAGACAAATTGCTCTTTGAACATGAAGTGGTGTTACATCCCGTTTTCTCATCCCAATCTGTTTTGTATTTCAGTTGTAACCAATTGCAATGTTATTTATAATGTTGCAGCTCTCCAGTAGTTGGTAGTTTTGAACCATTTACGTCTTAAGCCCATCCAGTGGTGTGGTAAGCCAAGGGTTTCTTTCATGCAGCCTCTCTTTTCCCTGCTCCCTGGGCCTCAGCCCTGCACTGCAGGAGCTCCACAGGCCTCATCCCCCAAGGCAGGCACAGGATCACTCAGGCCATAGATGGACCACTGCCCTAGACATCCAGTCCTCTGAGTCCTCCAGCCTCTACTGACAGCACCAGGCTACCACCTCATTAAGAGAGCAGCACAGAGTAGCATCTTAGTTCAATTATGGAGCTGAACTGCTAACTGCTACCCCTAATCCGGGCTGGACGCCAGATAGAGTTTTTGGTTTGTTTTTAATGACAGAATATGCTATCATACACCAGGCTGAGATGTTCTTCTCTTTTTCTCTGGAAGGAGAACCAAGTCAGCCACACAAAACCTGACCTTTCAACTTAATTTGCAAATGGTGCATTTTATGCATTGCCATCTCTGCTCTGTGCTGTAAAGGCCTTTCTGACAGAGCTCTCCTGTGGTTTTTTATTCCACACTGGGTTGAGATCATTTGCTGTTGTATTTTTACGGGTTTCCAGCTCTCAATGATCCTGAACTGTTCACTGGCTCCTCCGGGGACCGTTAAGTTGGGCTCACATCTCTGCCTTATCAAACCCTCTGCTTACAATAACACAACACTACCATAACCACAACAATATGGAGAGTGAACTGAGTGACCTGGCAGACACAGGAGCCGTTATGTGCCCACTGTAACAATGCTGCAGCAGAGCACAACAGGCCCATTATGGCGTGTTCTCTCTCCCCAGTCTCTGTTGTACAGAGGCCCGGCCGACAGTGAGCGTGGCTCTCTCTGCAGGTCTAGAGCTCTTGGGGCCAGTAACATTTTTGAGCGGCTGCAGTGCATTGGCAATTCCCCATTTTACACCCCAACTACAGAAAACAAGGGAATTACCTCAGCCAACAGCCCAACCGGCCTTGATGTCTTTCTGGGGAAAGGCGAGACAGAGAGACAGAAAGACAGAAAGAGAGAAAGAGCGGGTGGCATTGTTTCAGTCCTGGCCTGGGACAGATGCCCACACACATCCACAACCTCATTCAGAGTCATAGACTATTTTTATTCCTTTGACAGATGTGAACAATTGGACAAAGCATTAATGTAAGCAATACTCAACAATGGCACTTGCTGGCTATGGCCAGTGACTGGGAGCAGAACATAATCTAATTTGGACGGCCAAACCCATGTATGCCAGGGATTTACATTGCAGCCAAAAAGCCTTGGTTGGCAATTTCCAAGACAGCAGTCGAAAAGCAGCAGAAAATTGCTTCCAGGGCTGCAGACCAGACAAGATTATATTCAAAGTCTTTGTGAGGGCTTTGCCTGAATAGGACCTCAGCACACACACAAACACACACACGCACATACACATACACACACAGATTAGAGCGAGAAGAGCATTTCTACTACTTGCAAAAGGTTAGGAGTCAGGACTTTGTGGAACACCAGCAAAGCCCCATTTGAATATGTTTGGCTCTGAGCTGTACGACATGGGAAAGAGAATATTGTACTCATCAATAATGTAGGGAGGAGGGGGTGTCAGGGGGACAGGGGCAGTTCAATAGGTTAATACACTGGCCTTTCACCCTTTGATTTCAGTTTGGGAGATGTCAGCAGAGGAATATATTGTATCTCTACACACAGCCTCCAGTGAACAGCGGGTACTACCAGGACCAAGACAAGAGCTATGGGAATATCAACCAAGACAAGAGCTATGGGAATATCAACCAAGACAAGAGCTATGGGAATTTCAACCAAGACAAGAGCTATGGGAATATCAACCAAGACAAGAGCTATGGGAATATCAACCAAGACAAGAGCTATGGGAATATCAACCAAGACAAGAGTTATGGGAATATCAACCAAGACAAGAGCTATGGGAATATCAACCAAGACAAGAGCTATGGGAATATCAATCAAGACAAGAGCTATAGGAATATCAACCAAGACAAGAGTTATAGGAATATCACCAATCTGTGACACCTGAATCAGTGACTCTGTGGCCTGTTTTCTCCTGTATCTCAGTTCATACAGTATAGGACAAACTATGAAATCTTCAACCTGCAGATGAATACACCCAATCCTAACAGTTTCACCAGTTCTAGCTAGCTATGCTAATAGCAGGAGACAATTCCAGGAGTTGCAAATGGATCCTGTTGTATTTGACTGTACACATTCTCAGTTGTTTTAGATACAAGCATCCACTGAGCAAATAAATAATGGAACAAAGTAATTGCCCTCTACAGACAATAATACCTTTAGATAAATATTTCAAAAAGGAACATTTTGAGTCTTGGAAAAGCTTTTATTGTACTGATGGGATATACTAAAGAAGGACAAATAGAAAACAGTAAAGCATGAATATTTTACATGTCCTCAACAAGAAGATAGATGACTAGTGAACTGTAGAATTAAAGGACATCTTCCACCTCTAAGGGCAGTAGTAAGGAGAGAGAGATGAGGAGGAATGAGAGAGAGAGAGAGGGTGGAGGCAGTAGAAAGAGGCGAGAGAGAGAAAGAGAAAGATGAGAGAGAGAAGAGATGGAAAGAGAGAGTAAGAAGGGCCATATGGAGGGATCCCAGTAATACGGTGAGAGAGGAGGAAGGGATGCATTGTGCTCCATGGACACACTTTGTATTAAAAGATGAATTGATCCATCTGTAAGCAGCACTTAGCCCCACTCTCCGTCTGGGTTACACTGTGATAAATCAATATTTAATATCCCCCTCCAACAGCCACACTAGATGATTTTAACCTCTCCTTAATCCCATTTATGTTACTTTTCCTGAATCTTCATGTAAGCTTTCACTGTGATAAACTTCCAGACAGCCGACCGGGAGAACAGCTAGTAAAGAGCCCACAGTATTTATGTCAGGTGAGGCGCTTGGCTGAAATATTCATATTCTGAAACTGACCAAAGTGAAAGCTTTTATCTGGGCCGTCCGGGCCTGTGCAGACTGTCAGCTTGTATCAGGGGAAGGGAAGGCCACTCCGTGCTGTGCCTCCCCCTCCCCTTCCTTCTCTCCCTCCTGCTCTCCCTCCTTCCTAATCCTCCCTCCCAGGCTGAATGATGATCACTCATCTGGCTCACTTGTTAGAGTGTGTCCCAGCACTCAGCATACACACCATCCTGATAGGGACAGTGTCACTGGAACTGTCTTTATCTGCCTTTGGTCTTGGGATGGAGCCAAGCATGGCTCTAGAAGACTGATCATATTCACTACCACATTGACCTCAGAGTTTCACATTGGAGTGTCTCTTTGGTATAACTGAGACAGCATGAAGAGCTGCTCCTCAGTCTCTCTCTAAGTAGCATCAGCACTTATTATTCAGTCATTCACCCACTCTTGGAAAAAATTGTTCCAAAAGGGTTTGCGGCTGTCCCCATAGGATAACCTTTTCTGGTTCCAGGTAGAACTCTTTCTGGTTCCATGTAGAACCCTCTGTGGAAAGGTTCAAGACAGTACCCTTCTTTCTAAGAGTGCAGGAGAGGTAGTGCCAAGGTTTCATGCTAACTCATTGGAGATGCAGCTACTTCTCCTAAACATAGCTGTGCTTCTGGTAAGCTGTCCTCTGAGAGACCCAGGTGGGAGGATGGAGAGAGAGGCCAGGCACACGAAGGCTGACTTTGTGGTGTGTACGGTTACCTAGGGCAATGCGATAACCCTAAAATACCAGTCATATTTTTAAACTGATAGCCCACCTAATTCTAATCTGTTGTTCTTGGCTGTGTACTGTCAATGCTGTGATCTTGAACCACAAGCCTCCACAGTCTTACCTCGCTGTTACATTGACTCTTACATTGCACTGACTCTATGCGCACACAATGGACTCTACCCACACACCCACACATACTAACACTGACATTTCTATTCTTTATCTTTAACTCTGCATTGTTGGAAAAGGACCCGTAAATAAGCATTTCACTGTTAGTCTACACTCTCTGTCTCTCTCTCTGTCTCTCTCTCTCTCTCTGTCTCTCTTTCTGTTTCTCTCTCTGTCTCGCTCTCTGTCTCGCTCTCTGTCATGCTCTCTGTCACACTCTCTGTCTCGCTCTCTGTCACGCTCTCTGTCACGCTCTCTGTCTTTCTCTCTATCTCTCTGTCCCTCTATCTCTCTGTGTCTCATTCTCTCTCTCTGCCTCTCTCTCTGTCTCTCTCTCTCTCTGTCTCTGTCTCTGTCTCTCTCTCTCTCTCTCTCTCTCTCTCTCTGTCTCTCTCTCTCCTCAGAATGAGTACACAGACTGAAAGGGGTGGAGCAGAGGTGAGGAGTGATTGACAGCTTCATCCATCCCTCCCTGTTATAAATACACACATCTTACCTGAGAGGATTGTTTAAACGCAGGCTGAGTAGACAGGCCCATAATGCAGTCGAGACAAAAACTAAAGCCAACAAAAGAGGGCCAGAGAAAAGCAGTAAGCTCTACCTGCTAAGAAGAATGGAGGGGTAGGTGTTTGCTGCCTGTTGAAAACGGTTCCTTTCAGGGCATTGTTCACACACTGCATTCATATCATGTAGCAGCAGATTCTGGAGCTTGGCTCACCTTAGAGTCAGGGAGGTAGAGAACGCTACAGGGTCGTCCCACAGACACACCGACAGACAGACAGACACAGACAGTGACTGAGTGGAAACGGGAGATGGGAGTGTTGACGTTACTCTACGGGCCTCAGACTCACCCACTTAGTGGAGAACTAACAAAGACAGAGACACTGAGGAAGCGTAACTAGCTAACAGGAACAGTTATGATTGCGGGGTGTTAAGGTGTACAACCACAAAAAAATTGTCCTTTTTTAACGACACAACTGGGACTGAACTTTAAATACAAAAACAATACAAGTGGTTTTATTGTCTGGTGGCATGGCAAGACAATTTGATCCCACTGAGTTGTTAAGTTATTGGTCATGTCCCTTGACTTGACACACTTCAGTCTGAGCTCACTGCATTGCCACCTGCGTAGACACAGATTTACCCCTAAAACTAAATTAAAGAAGAAATCAAAATAGATATTCGTAGATTTTTTTACATATACATTGACCTAGTTGAATGTGTTGGTTAAAAGTGTCAGGTGTTGAAATATTAATGAAGCTGTGCTCCCAGTTCCTGCCTGCTCCTCACAGCCAACTGGCAATATGGCACCAATCAGAGGGAGGTGGATGTTTTTTTCTCTCCTTGATTGACTCATCGCTTGAAGATATTTTAAAAGGGAATCCCGGGGAGGGGAGTGTGTGTGCTCCTGGTACAAAGCGCCCCTGTCCCATGTCGAGGGACGGAGAGGGCCGTATGTCTGCTTTAATTGGGCAGAGACATCAGAGTGTTAACCCGCACCGGGCAGCACCATGGTCCGATCCTCTATCACCAACATCAACACATACGCATGCAAACACCATAACGCACGCACGCGCACACACACACACACACACACACACACACACACACACACACACACACAGCCATGCCAATATCAATCAAAACCACTACTCTGGACCAGCATTAAAGACAAACATCGGTCTGAAGAATTATATCTAAAAAAGAAAATAGCGCAAATCACTTTACTAGTTGTGGTTTTGGGCTACTCACAATGTACTCAGTGAACCAGCTCTGTTGGTGAGGAAAAAAGAGGGAGGGAAGGAGAAAAGAGAGACAGAGAGAGAAGAGTGAATAAACAGAAAGCAACATATAGGAAGATAAATGGAAGAGAGGAGAAAAGGAATGAGAGAGAATGAGACAGAGAGCTGGATGGACAGACAGACGGACGGACGGGGATTCTGACCTTGTCAGCCCTGCTGCAGTTGTTGAGGCCCATGCCTGTGAGGGCAGAGAGCTTGGCCTCCATGCCCTGCTGGTGGTGCTGCAGCTGCTCTCTCTGGATCTGTTCTCTCATCTTCCTGGCCTCCTGGATAGCCTTCATCACCGCATCCTGGTCCCCGAACAGCGCTGTGGAGTTCAGGCTGGACAGGATGTCTGGGGAGGGAGAGTCACGCCCAGTTAACCCACACACACAGTAGATAAACATACACACTATTAATTTCGATTCACAGTGAATGAGCCCACTGACAGGTGTTCATCCTCCTATGTGGAGAATCAAGCCTTGTAGGAGGTCCTCTTCCTTTTTCCAGTGTGTGTGTGTGTGTGTGTGTATGTGTGTGTGTGTGCGTGCGTGCGTGTGCGTGTGTGCGTGCGTGCGTGCGTGTGTGCGTGCGTGCGTGCGTGCGTGTGTGTGTATGTGTGTGTGTGTGCGTGCGTGCGTGCGTGCGTGCGCGCGTGTGCGTGCGTGCGTGCGTGCGCGTGCGCGTGCGTGCGTGCGTGCGTGCGTGCGCGCGCGTGCGTGCGTGCGTGCGTGCGTGCGTGCGTGCGTGCGTGCGTGTGTGTGTGTGTGTGTGTGTGTGTGTGTGTGTGTGTGTGTGCGTGCGTGTGTGCCTGTTTTAAAGACAGCGAGAGGCAGTAGACCGAGTCTGTCGACCTTCTTTGTGTAATTAACATCTCAAAGTTAGGTGAGGAGGGATGGCAGTTAAAGACACAGATATAGAATAAAACAAACATGGGGTTCAAACCCCCAGTCTGAGCGGAACAGCGGAAATGCAGGCACTTTAATGAAAGACTGCATTTAATAACAGTTAGCAAAGGCTGAGTGGAAAGGCCTAACATGAGAGGTGAAACGTGAGACCTCTTAAAAACAAATCATGTGTTACATCATCCGCAGCTCTAGAATGCATGGTTTTTAATAGCAAGGTTCCACCGAGATTAAGAGTTGCAATTGTGTCAACAGTTTTGTCTACAAGGATACAGGGATAAACGTCATTAACTTTTGTTTTATCCAGATAAAAAAATCATTCAAAGCCATTTTTACACCTTTGACAGTGTGAAATAATGTATGTTCAAGTCCCATTATCTAAACACAGAAAATAAAACCAACAAAATATCTAGCTTCAATCCTTTATCAATGTTATGGAATTATAATGATCTTTCTATGTGATCGAGGGGGTGCCAACTTCAAAACAAATTCAGTCAGTGTGTATTGACTATTGGAGATGGAGCAGGAGGTGAGATGCAGAGTGTGGCCAGTTCTTACCCAGAGAAGACCCACGGCCCATGCCTCCGAGGGGACTGGGGATGCCGCTCTTGGACAGGCTGTTGGGGCTGGTCTTGCTGCCTGTGAACAGGCTGTGTGTGGGGGACGTGGGGGACTTGACCAGCTCTGCCGTCTTGGGCCGGGCAGACAGGTTGAGAGGTTGCGTTCCCTCCTCCTTGTGGAGATGGGGTAAGTGAGCGGAGTGGAAGAGAGATAGAGAGAGAGAAACAGACAGAAAGAGGGGGAGAGAGAAAGAGAGGGAGAGACAGCGGGAGAGAGAGGACACAGATGTGAATAAGGGCTCCTCCTATTGGAGGATGTGTGGCCTCCCAGACAACACTCTGCTCCTGGCTAATTACTAGTGTTCCTATCTGACCGTCCTCTGCTCCCCCCCTCTCCCTTCCCCTTCTCTCCTCTCCCCTCTTCTATCCTTCACTACTCTCCCCCTCTTTTCCTCTCCCCTCCTCTCTCATTATCTCTTCTCCTCTCCTCTCCTCATTCATCTGCTGGCCCCGTGCCATCATGGCCGTCCTCACAGTTGCTGAGAGCCTTTGTTCACACTAATTAAATCTGATTTTTGCCTCCCTGTACATCTTCATCTGTTCTCCCTCTTCTCTGGTCTAAGAATGAATAATAACCACATTACAGAGATACATGGTGATGACTAAAGATGGTTGTAAGTAACAGTCATCAAACGTCAGTTGGGCTATCTAATTCATTAAGTTGTTTTCCAATTTCCTTTCTCATTTGCGGATACTGGTGTTAGTCATTTGTTTCATGTAATACTGCATCCAACAGTGTGTAATAAATGTATAACTGGTTTAGAATGCATTCTTTGTAAAGTTGTGTGAGTTAATGTGAGATGTCGGGTCACAAGAGGACATGTCTGCTGGGCTGGTTGCAGTACAGCACAGCGCAGCAGTAAGGTGTGATTGAGGCTGATGGTGATCTGTGGTGTTCTCCAGGCCAGTGTCTAGGAGCTCTTGGAGAGGATACCTGCTACCTGACTGGATGGTACTCTAGGTATTACACACATACCAATGGAGGAAAGTACCTGGGTGGGTCAATTATAGCTCTACTGCCTCCTTATGTATCTCTCTAGTGAAGTCTCTTCGCTGAGATTAGTCTGTATGCTGTTGTTAACAGTCTTTTTCAAAGCCCAAGTGTCTCCTTGTCCAAACATATGGCTGGCTCAGACACAGACTGCCTCAAGGCCTTGTTATTGCTGTGCCAATAACAGTTTGTCATCCAATGAAGCCAAAAGCTGACAAACAAAACTAACAGCAATCTAATTCTAACTAACAACGAATACAGATGGGGCTTTGGGGACATATGTACTTTACATTAGTGTTTAATTATTGATAGTTCAAGCTCACAACCTTCGTGTTTAGAAGTATGATAAATACCCATAGAGCCCATTCAGAACAGCAACTCAATGTCACAATATCTGAGTGAAAAGGCCTGTAGGATCTGTTCGGTGCCTCTTATCTAATAAACAGCCTTGATGACATAGATCCTATAAGGTGACAGGGTTTAGGAGACAGCTTGATACAGGCCTATGGATGAGCTCCCAGGAGGCTGTGTGCCTGGGGTCATGGGGGAGGTGTGGTGGGGTTATGGGGGAGGCCGTGTTTAGCTCCAGATGTTGCATGCCAAAGAGAATACCAGAGAGAGAGAGAGAGAGAGCTGCACTACAATTCAATGACAGGATTTAAGTCCCTTCACTATAGTGATATTAAGCTAAACTTTTCCAAATGGAGGCATGTTTCTGATTATGGCCTCGCATGGTGAGAGGATGATGTATCTACTCTATGCTCCATACGGAGGTCTGGTGGATCCAGGCCATGCAGTAGCAGACCCTGCTCTCGGGTTTATTTACAAGATAATAAGAGTCATCAATCCTTCCTTTTCCCATCACTTTTTAAACTGCATTTACATACGAGTGATTCTCTCTCTGTTCTAATGGTTTTGTTCCGTCATAATAAAAAAGGTTCTGCTGTTCCTTGTGATCTGAAACCATGTGTTCCACAAATTCTCTCACTTAGAGCGCCCACAGCCATAGCAACCATGTCGACAGAGTTCTGGTTGAGAGAGAGTGGGCCTTGTTAAAGGCCCACAGATTGATGGGCCGGTAAGAAGTTTGGCCCAGTAATAGCACAGAACACAGAACAGCAGCACCACTACCACTACTACCACTCATTTACTGAGTTATCAGCAGGCTGGGTCAAGAACCACTCCAGTACTTAGGCGGTGGGCTGTAGGTGGGTGAAGTGAGGGGTGAGAGGCATGGCCTACCTTGACTTGAGTGATAGGGCTGGAGGATCTCTTGTCGTTCTTCAGGCCGGATGGAGAGATGGGCCGGCTGTTGTTGGGAGGCTGGGGGAGTGGCGGCATCTTGGCTCCAGGAGAGACCTGCATGCTGGCAAGCTGGGCGGCATACAATTGCTGTAGAGAGGAGAAGAAGGAAACCCACAAGTCATTAACATCCAAAGACAGACATTCAAAGCTCTCTCCCTCTCCCTCTCTCTCTCTCTGTCTCTCTCCTCTGTCTCTCTCCTCTGTCTCTCTCCTCTGTCGCTCTCCTCTCTCTCCCTCTCTCTCTCCTCTGTCTATCTCCTCTGTCTCTCTCCTCTGTCTCTCTCATCTGTCTCTCTCCTCTCTCTCCCTCTCCCTCTCTCTCTCTCTCTCTCTCTCTCCTCTGTCTCTCTCCTCTGTCTCTCTCCTCTCTCTCTCTCTCTCTCTCTCTGTGTGTATCTATGTGTTTCTGTCTCTCTCTTTCACGTCTTCCTCTCTTTCCATGCCTGGCAGAGAACCTCCATCAAAGGTCTTTACTGTATATCAAAGCTTGAATCCAGGGAGAGACAGCAGCCTTAAAAACCACACAGCCATGGCTCTCATTCATCACACTTGGAGCGCTCTTTTTCCACTCATCACAGAGAGAGGTTTTCAGACTCAACAGGACTGTTCTGCTTTCCCTCCACAGTAGAGAGGTTTCTGTTGGGCTTTTTGGTCTGTAATAGGACACTACTACACAGCCACCTGAGCTGGCCCTCTATACGCCTGCCATCCCACACTGTTAGAAAACCAAACCCAGTTGGACTCCCATCACAGAACACATTAAACGCATACATTATTAAGGCCCCATCCTGCCTGCTGCACAAAGACCATTGATGTCATCATGCTTATTTTCCTTGGCGATAAATCAGTAACTTCACTAACCAGTGGTGACTTACCACTCAGGCGTGTGGTTTTGATGACTGGCTAAGCGTTTATTTATTTATTTATTTATTTATTTTTTGAATTTTACCCCTTTTTTCTCCCCAATTTCGTGGTATCCAATTGTTGTAGTAGCTGCTATCTTGTCTCATTGCTACAACTCCCGTACGGGCTCGGGAGAGACGAAGGCTGAATGTCATGCGTCCTCCGATACACAACCCAACCAGCCGTACTGCTTCTTAACACAGCGCGCATCCAACCCGGAAGCCGCACCAATGTGTCAGAGGCTACACCGTGCACCTGGCAACCTTGGCTAGCGCGCACTGCGCCCGGCCCGCCACAGGAGTCGCTGGTGCGCGATGAGACAAGGAGATCCCTACCGACCAATCCCTCCCTAACCCGGACGACGCTAGGCCAATTGTGCGTCGCCCCGTGGGCCTGTATCAAGCTGTCTCCTAAACCCTGTCACCTTATAGGATCTATGTCATCGCGGCCGGTTACGACAGAGCCTGGGCGCGAACCCAGGGACTCTGATGGCACAGCTGGCGCTGCAGTACAGCGCCCTTAACCACTGCGCCACCCGGGAGGCCCGACTCGTTTAATGACAATCACGTTTCCACACAGAAAAGGGGTTGAACTCTGTATAACATTATATATGTCTACTGCTGTCCTGATTATCTGGCAGGCGCTTAGTGAACGGGTTATTGTGCATAATGTTATTATGCTTTTGAAAACATATTTAAAATAACAGTTGTCAGACACACATCACAGAAAAGGGGGTTGGGTCACAATACAATAAACGTCATCATTTAAATACACTTTAGATATAAGGAAGGCAGATTGTCTATCATTGATGAAAGCTGGAGGCTTTAGTGATGCCTGTTAAAACTTCTAGGCACTATGAACATGTGAGCTATAATTCATGGGTATCTAATAACATTCAAATACAAATCTGACTCCACTATTTTCCAGTCAGTTTGAACACGGCATAAAGAAGATTGTTTTATGATCAGATCTGGAGTTGATTATGTTTTTGTACTGACCCCTCTCTAAGAGACCACTAAGACCCACTCCCTATGTTGTCAGCGCTACTGTTTGCCTAAGGCTATTATTGATTGGCCACCAGGTAAGTGGTTAAATTGGCTTTTGTCCCGTGCTGTAAGTGGCAGGGGTCCGTCAACTAGGACTGCTGTCTCAGAGTGAGGGCTAGGTAGTGTACAATATGTACAATCATTCACAGCTCCAGACCAGACAGACACCACCTCATCACTCCTTTCTGGCTCAGAGTAGGTAAGCCGCTCTGTTTCTATGTTATTCAAACGGATGGCGTTGTCAAGGGGAATTTACTTTCAATTCGGTATGACCAATCAGTATGCCTCGTCTCATTTCCTGGTTTTCCGGGGCCCCATACAGACTCCATTTGTGTGGATGGAAAATGTGGCACAGCCCTGGTGGCCTGTGTGCCCCACCCTCCATAGTGCAGACGCAGACTAAAGCCAAACAAAGCACTTTGTGTCCTGCTCACATATCTCCAGATATAAACATGTATACTCTCCTGGACCAAACTTTATCGCCGCCACATACACGGCACACAAAAGGTTCATTCTTCTGGGGGACCCGAGGCGAACAACAGCACATGGGCAACGGAAATGACCGACTGATTATGTTCCCACAATGATAGAACTGCCCCCACCTCACACACAAACAGCCTTTTGTCTTCAAGGGGCCACAGAAATGGACACAACTCTAACCCCCAATCCATCTCACTAATACAACGTTGAGTTAGTTTGAGCATTTTGGGTTAAGGTGACATAGTTGTTTGCGGAGGAGTTGAGCTGCCTGACTATGTCTCTAGGCTACACGTGAGGCTCCAGTCTGTGTAGGAGCGGAGCAGAAGCCATGTCTGTTGGACAGATGTTTGTTAATTAACAGAGTTATAGATGGGCAAAGCCCCTGACCTCGAGTGGGAAGAACTTTATTGTTCTGGAAAAAGAGAATAATTGGGTCTTGCTTCAAATTAGAGGCAGTCAGCCTGGCTTTTGTGAGGCCTGATTAGCAGGACGTAGCCATGGGGTGAGGAGCTGCAGCACTACCCAGCACAGGCAGACTCCAGGAGGTACAATAAACACAATCAGGAGAGCAGGAAGACATGCAGGAGGGAGGTGTGACACGACACACAGTCCACCACTAACTAAACCATGCACCGCTCAAGGACAGAGAGGAGGTAGGGCAGCGGAGGGCTGCCACGTCTCCGGTGCATTTCAGCCTAGTTGTGTAAAAATGTATGTGTTAACTAACTGTGTACTAGGTGAAACAGAGGGGTGTGAGTTTGAGGGAGAGACAGGGAGAGGGAGAGGGGGAGACAGCCTCTGGCTCTGGCCTGACTGACTGACTAACACTGTCTCTGGCCAGGACACATGTTCCAGTCCCCTAACTGAAGGACATCTGCCTGCCTGCCTGGCTCACAGAGGTCTCTCCCGGTAGGCCCACACACATACTCCCTTCTCCGCGCCCCCCACCATCTTGCTGTGCTGCCACGGCAGAAGGTGCCTGTTGGTAATGAGGGTCACACTGAAAGTCAATGGTAAGACAGGGATCATGGGCTGGGGAAGGGGCAGAGGCTGGGGACTGGGAAGAGCTGGCTTGGTGCCGCAGGTCCACTCTGGCCAGCATTCACCACGTGGAGTCCTGAGTGGTCTCTGCTCTCATCAGCAGCAGTAGTGGTTTCAACCTGCACTCTCCTAGTGCCACAAAAACAAACTACTCTCAAGCACTAAAACGCTTGACTTCACTGTCCTTACCAATTAAAATGGAAATGGCTATTGAGGGTAGGAATATGCCAGAGTGTTTGTGTTGAGTAAGTGTATGTGAGAGAGCGAGAGGGCGAGAGAGAGAGACAGACGGACGGACGGACGGACGGACGGACGGACGGACGGACAGACAGACAGACAGACAGACAGACAGACAGACAGAGACAGACAGACAGAGACAGACAGACAGACAGACAGAGAGAGAGAGAGAGAGAGAGAGAGAGAGAGAGAAAGAAAGAAAGAAAGAAAGAAAGAAAGAAAGAAAGAAAGAAAGAAAGAAAGAAAGAAAGAAAGAAAGAAAGAAAGAAAGAAAGAAAGAAAGAAAGAAAGAAAGAAAGAAAGGAAAAGAGAGAGAGGAAAAGAGAGAGAAAATGGGGTGAATAATGACTACTTTTAACACAAGTTATGTCTATGATAAATGTCATGTTATGGTTTCAGTGCTATACTATAAATCGTTGGGGCTGGTAAAGTTTCCTGTTTCTCTGAATGTTTGACATTATGCTCCCTCAGCCCTCCCCCTCCCCCATTGCTCTGCTGGGCAGGCAGGGGCAGGCAGGCAGGCAGGCAGGCAGGCAGGCAGGCAGGCAGGCAGGCAGGCAGGCAGGCAGGCAGGCAGGCAGGCAGGCAGGCACAGAGGTCCTGCTGCCTGGGTTCTCCTGGGGATGATGCTATTTCTGCCAGAACACAGAAGCATGAACTAAGACTGAACAAAGCCTCTGTGTTGACTCCTACAGTATCCCCTTCCTCACAGAAAACAGTTAAAACACACAAACACACACACACCATTCCTGCGACCCCGTCCCTCCCTCCTTCTCTCTCTCCCTCCTTCCCTTCCTCCCTCCCTCCCTCCCTCCGTCTCTCCCAGAAGAGCAGAGCACATCTCAGCGAGCATGGATTCCAAATGAGCGCGCCAGGCCCAAGGTCAGCTTGTTAGCCTCTAGTAATTAAAAACAAGCCCTCTGGAGGTGGCAGAGGTTAAACGAGGAGGTTCACTTTTCTGCCTGCGACAACATTATACTGAGATTACACACTCCACTGATGTAGGACATCTCAGCACATGTCCAGACCATGCGCCCAGCATATTAGACTCAACAGAGACTATTTAGATATTGTATAGGGCATATATATAAAAGGCAATAGATCAATTACCCTTTTTTATGTATAAGGAAAACTCATTATTTTACGTCTTGGCTAAACCAATCCATTCGGAACAAAATCATTATTGTCAGCCACAATTAATTAGATTTGTGTTGTTTCATCCTGGTATTCGTTAAGTTTCCACACTTTTCATTTGGTGTTAAACGAAAAGGAAAAACAACAACTAGAGAGTAGCATTGAAAACAGGCAGAGTAGGTCCTGTACGTCGCTTCCGCATTTTGTGAACTTCCGCATTTTGTGGACAGAGGATGGAGAGCGAGGGGGATGTGGATTGGGCTTTGGGGGAAAAACAGGGAGGGAAAAAAAGATTTCTCAGAAAAACAAGCTGTAGAATCTTGTTTGTTCTTAAAGAGAAGGGCAGGGCCAAAGCTCAGTGACAGATGCTGTAAAATACAGTGGCAGATTTGGAAAGCCTTCCTGCTCCCAGCCATTATGGTGCATTACACACTTACAACAACTGAGGCCTCAGATTCAACTCACTCACTGACGCAACAGACACACTGAAAAACATCTCTGCAGAGTATAAATGACTGAAAGAAGACACAGTTATTCTATACAGCACAGTATTGTGAGTGTGATTTGCTATTGTCCATCCCCTGTTTGAGGCAGTGGGTGTATCTCTCTCTCTCTCTCTCTCTCAGTCACCTCTGCCTTGCCTCTGCTGAGCAGTGGGGAGGACATGAGGGCATTAATTGTGCTCCGGTGCACCCCGCCGTTTAAAAGGCAGCGCAGCGCCAGCCCAGTTTGCCACAAGGCTTGTACAGGCTCATTGCCCAGGGCGACCAGGCAGGCTGACCCAGGCTAGGCCCAGATGTCAGGAGCGGAGGCAGGCGTCCTGGTGCACTGTGCCGATGATTTCCAGTATGGCCCAACATCTGTCTCATCTGCTGGCACCCAACCTGCTCCCCTGCTCTACCCCTCCTCTTTCTCTCTCTTTCCAGCCTGCTCGCCCCTGCCTCACTCTAATACACACACACACATGCACACACACTCTCAACAACACAATCCTTCTCATCTTGCATCTAACTATCCTAGCCTAGCATGTGTGGGTTCTCCAGGCCCAAAGCTCCAAGCCATCAGTCAGGACCCCGAGCCAGCCCTCACATTCAGTGCCTCTCACTGCATTATCTACACTATCTGTCCATCTGTCCCTCTGTTCACTAAAGAGCCTATCCAGCTGCTCACCTAGCCATCCCATTAGCTCTCCTCCTCTCCACACACAGCTAGCACTGCTGCACTGCTCTGGGTTACCTTCAAAGACCACACTCCTCTCCTCACAAACAGAGAACCAGCTGCTCTCTCTCTCTCTCTCTCTCTCTCTCTCTCTCAGTCTCTGTCTCTCTCTCAGTCTCTCTCTCTCTGTCTGTCTGTCTGTCTGTCTGTCTGTCTGTCTGTCTGTCTCAGTTCTTCTCTCTCTTTAAACTCAAAGTGAAAAGCGCTTCACTTGTTGTTGGTGATGGCAGAGGCCCCAGTCTCTCCACACATCCGGAGTATACATGCATTTGCCTCCAAACAAAAGATAATACCAGGTTTCCTGCTCTCCCTCTCTGTCTGGGAGTCTTTGAGACTCTGAGTCCTCCCTGTCACTCCAGCCACTGAGTGCCCTCCACACGCATCTCTCTCTGCTCAGATCTGGTCTGGTTGTCATTGTAGAACGTGGGCTGCTGCTTTTCATGTGTTTATGACAGCGAGGCTGGAGCAGGTTTAGCATGGGGCCTGAGTGATACCATTTCCACTGTGATGGATGGTAATTGCAGTGTAAAGTCACCACTCAAGCAATTTAACATCCAATATTTTAAAGCTTAAGGATGTGGCGGCCTGTGTAATTTGGGGAAGAAAAGGAGCAGGAGTGACACACAGAAAGAGCATAAGAAAAGACATGAGAGAAAGAAAGAGGGTAATATACAAAGTAGGAGATGGAGGAGAAAGCAGGACGATATAGATGAGAGAAAGGGATAGAGCGAGACTGAGGGGCAGAGAGATAGGGAGTAAAATGGAGATTTGACAGAGTGAAAGCAGAGGCTCCTATTTGCTGCTCTCTCTGATCCTCTATAGAGAGGACACAGATGTTCCGCTTTATCCAATGATGCTTTCTCTAAAACTGCTTAAACCCCAAAGTCTGGCTCCAATGATAAAAAACAGTCCTGTCTAAAGTTCCCTCCTGTTTATCACCCTGGTAAAAGGGCCCAACAATATATCAGGCCTACATCAGCTTTCAGGAAATTGTTTTTCACAGGGCAATTTATGGGAGAGGGGATAGTGTACAAACAACAAATTAAGTGCAACTCCAAATAGAAAATTATTTTGAGAAATTTAAGGAAATTCTTCTCTTGTCTTGTCCACTCAATTGAATATAGTGGGTGGCGGGACACATCGGGGGTACAATCTGAGCACAAATTCCCCTGTTAGGTGAGATGTGTCAGTTGTAATCAGGCCAGGACAGTCTAGGATGGAGCCATTGTTTCCTGCTTGTCCTGAGCTCATCCCAGGCCTGAGTGGACCCTAATGAAGAGGGGCACTCGGTCGGAGGGATAGTTTACACCTTCTCTCCTGTGACTCGTAGACGAGGGCCAATCTGTCAGGGAAGCACTGAGTGAAATTGCCCTGTGTACAGAAAATGCCTGGCGACAGCCTCTCCCTGCCAGCCACCATGGCCCCGCCATCCCACCCTGTATTGACAAGCAAATTACACTCTCCAACACTCAAACGCACCGACCAAGATTCATTTACATCCATCAGCCCTAAACCTTTGTTACCTTGGTTTTTTATGCCTGGAGAGAAAGGGCAGAGAGGAGGGGGAGTGAGACGATCCTCCACGCAGGGCCCAGACTGTTATGACAGTGGAGATTGTGAGCGGGTGTGTGGCCAACATTAAGACTGACAGAGCGGCTAGCATCCCTGACTGGATGGCTGAGCACATTACTGCTGCTGCATTGTGGGAATTAATTCCTCCAATAAGACACTTTTTTAAGGTTCATATATTTCACAATCTAAACTGAGTAAATTGGTGAAAATTATACCTTGCCAGGATGCTGACAGGGAGAGATATTTTAATTAGAGA